>NW_024037076.1:6181321-7381321 GCF_015706575.1 Patiria miniata | reverse complement strand
TCTTTCCAGAGGATTGAACAGCTACAGAAAGTGGGCTGGTGATATATGACGGCTCAGATTTTTCTACGATTCTATCCGAGGACAGGAGGTCTGAAATGGATTTCTGAACGAATTCCCGTTCACGTAGGGCTGACATGTTATTCTTACTGTACATGGGTGGTGGGGGTTGAATAAAGGGGATTATATATCCTTGTTTTATTATGGACATGATCATATTTGATGCTCCTATATTGCGCCAAAATTCTTTATTACTCCTTAACCTGCCTTTGACATTCATGTCATCAGAACTTTGGTAAAGATTATACAGTTGATAATTACAATCTACCTTTATCACATCTGGACATTTTAGTTGCAGAGTCCTCAGATTTGAGTGTGGTTTCTCAGCCTTGACTTTGTTTTGTGTCGGTGGGTCTGGGAGCAGTTAAGGCGGGTATGCTTGGGTTGGCGGTGGAGTGCCAGCTTGTGCTGCCGTATCTGGGGAACGGAAGCTGCCACATCGGCCAGTTTCTGGAGTGGGGATCTGTGTACCCGATGGCCGGGTTGGTTCTGGCTCTTGCTTTGAATCTAGATGTCAGAATTTGACATGCCTGAAAAGAAAATTATTTCTTTTTGGCTTAGTTGGTGAAAGATATTTGCACAAAACTGTGAGAAATATGCTACATCATGATGACGTTATTAAAAATGCAATTTTTTTTAAAGACACTTACAAGGGTGATAAAGTATGCAAAATCCGAAATGACGTCGTAATGAAGTAATTGGTTGTTTGTATGGTTTTTTTTTAATGAATTTTTTATATTTTACATTTCTTAAATATATACATGTATTTAACACACAAAATTACGGAAAAGCCCCTATATTCTGTTAATCAGACAGACATAGTTGTAGTTTTTTTCTTTTTGAGTGGTCGGGCACAACCCAACCCAAGAATCAACATTAGCGATGTTATCCCGAATGAAATTGGGTCATTGAAATACCGGACTGAGCACTTCCCCCCCCCCCCCACACACACACACACGGATTCAATCTTATCCCAAACCAGATGCATTGCTCTAGGGACAGAGATAAAGCCTCTTTTTTTTTTCTTCAAAGAATGCGATTCGAATCGGAGATCCAAGGGAAGAATCCCATTTAAACAGAAACCTTTAAAAAAGTAATAACCTCGTCCGAAAAGATTCCGCATTGACTCATTTCGAGTAGTTCTGGAGGCATCCTTGTCAATATCAATATCTTTTCGCTAAAAAAAATGCGATGTACGGTGTTAAACAAGCCCTTCCTTAACTTTCACCAAACCCTTACGAACCAATTGGGTAAACAATGATGCTAAGCCTGTAATTTAAACTTGTCTTCCTAACTTGGCTGTAAGAACGACTCGACGTCGGAGCGATTTCCATAGGCATGTCGATAAAACCTGGCTGAATCATTCGTCATCTTTTCAACCCTCTGGAGATTATTCATTCCAAAAATACATTAAAATCATCCATTCCGGAAGATAAGAATTTGATGACAAAGTGAGGGCGCTGATGTGGTACATCAGCAGAACTGAACCACTAGAGGATAGTGGGCTCAACTGCACTTTCCACCAAGATTCCTTGTTTGTGTATCCTTCCGTGACTCAGTTGCACTCCCACCACCAATCTATGGGTCCAAACAAGTTCAAAGTAGGGAACAAAGTGGACAACCCCCTTACCTGCTGTGTTTGTTTGTCCACTAAGGGGCCACTTATTAAATTGGTGGACCATCCGCCCAACTGTCCTCACCAGTGGATCCTCAATTTGGTGTTGACTCCGTGATTAAAGCAAGAGGACAATTATGGCGCGGGCTCTGACTATTGTAGGCGCTGATGCGGGAAGGCGCTGTGGCATAACTTTAGCAAATCTTTAACTTTAAGCAGTTACAAAAACGGCTATTTTTGTGTCGTTTGTAAGATTTTTGAGCACCAAAGGCCAAACCTTCACTAAAGGCTATTATTATGCAGAGATCCACAACTTACGAACGCACGAGAATTCCCGTGCAGTAAGAACAGGTTAAAGGTCAATATTTAACCGTTCGCACTAAGGATACTCGGACAGAGTTAGGAATGCTGGAAGTTCCACATGAACGAAGAAATACGCAATTTGAAAATAATTCAAGTTTATGCACTAAGTCATGAAGATAAAAAAAATAGTAGCTTTTTTAATCATTATGGATGATTTTAATGCAAAAGGTGGGATTAGGGAAGGATCTGGAAGATACAGGATTTAAGCCCATTTGGAATTTGAGAACGGAATGAGAGGGAGAAAGAGTACTGGAATCTCTGTTTGAAACTCACTTTTTAAGGAAGTTTCTCAATAGATTCTACATGGGAGAGCCCGAAATGCAACCCTCAACAATGGGTTAAACCTGTACTGTCATGAAGGATGTACAGCAAAACAGAAGGTCGTATGTACAGTTGTACAAGATGTATAGATTGGAGATCCTGTTCATCTGATATTCGTCATATCCACGGTAACCCCATCCGACTAACCCCATCCGACAGTGGGCACGTGTGGTCTAGCGGTGATTCATGATCGTGAGGTTTGTGGGTCCGTGCTATGCGCGTGTTGCCCTTTGAGTTAGGCGCTTTACCTCGGTCTTATTTGTCTCGGTCTTATTGCTGTTCTAAGAAGTGAGGCCCAGTTTAAGACCAGTCCACTCCTTCATGTCAGCCCACATTTTCAGCTGTCTTCCCCTTTTGCGGCTACCGTCTGTCCCACCCTTCAGGATTGTGTTTGCGAGACTCTTTTACCGTCTGACCAAGTGTTCCAAACCAGAGAGGTTTTCTCTTTTTCATTTCAGTATCCCGCGTACAATTCATCTTAAAGTCATTTATTCTCTTCTCCATCTTCGCCGAGGTAGTAAAACTGGGGGACTCATTCAAGCTTCTCGCCATCTACCGAGGCTTTGATTTCTCCTTCTGACCCCAACTTCATAACTTTGCTTTTGGCTGCGATTATCTAAATATAATTCCGTAAATCTCTGTCTGTTTGTCGGGCTGGTGTGTCTGTGTGTTTGTCTGTACATTATATTTCGATTATCTCCAGAACCGGGCACCGTAAGAAGTTGAAAATCGGCGGGTGTATTGCTCGCGACTACAGAATGTGCAGTGCCAAGTTTGAAGTTGTTTGGAAGAGGCGGTTCTCGAAAAAGCTGCAAAAAAGCACCATTTTCTGAGGCAACGTGGCAGTATTACAGCTCTGACCACCACGTACTTTCGTGCTTTAACGTCAATGTTTGCTAAAGCGTGCGCGCTCAAAATGACGCAACAATGAAAAAAGGACGGGCACACGCATTATAGGGCGGTTCCATTGTCCAGTATGGGTGAATAGCACTGCGTACATGTTTCCTTATGTTCACGTACTTGGCCGGGTAGTTGCACGGGCACATGCATTTTTGCAGCTGAGTGTACGTTCAATCTGTAAGTGTTAGTTCATGATCAACCTGTGAAAACAACACCATTGAATATCTTGTGCGTTGTTTATATATATGAGCAGTTCTCTGTCCCTCTCAAACAGCACTTTTTTCGACGGGCCCCTTGCCTCTCAAACAGCACTTTTTTCGACGGGCCCCTGGCCCGTCGAAAAAAAGTGTAGTGTATGTAAAGGATAATGCCCGAGGTACGCGCCATTCGTGGGTAAGAATAGCCCGAGGGCGAAGCCCGAGGGCCATTCTTACCCACGAATGGCGCGTTACCGAGCGGCATTATCCGACTTACACTCCACCTGTGACGTCCCCCTATTGTTTCTAGCGCTACATTATTTTGCACGAATGGAGCGACTTTGTTTCATACAAAGACACAAGCTTTGTCTTATTGCATAACTGTAAACTGCATTAGTATAAATGGAACTGTAGCCTACAGAATTGTACTGCGAATAATAATAATATGTCCTTACGTAACCAATACAATGCTGGATTCTAGGCGCGCTTGGTATAAAATGCTAAACCCCGCCCAGGCACCATGCATTCGTTCTTGAATAGTGTGCTGATGACACACAGTGTTTAGTCTCATGACGTTGAGGAAATAATGCTGTACAGTGGAATCATAGCGGGCCAGGAAACCGTCTTTGATAGTTGCTGAAACTAGCTCCGTGGATATATCGGATGATAATTTACTGGCCGCTTCAAACTTCGCCTGGGACATATAAAAGTTCATTTCGACACTCCAAATGAATATGAAGATTGCATGTATGAGTATAAAGGTAAGAAGTTACCCTTTTTGTGAAGTAAAAATAAGCTAATAAAATCAAAAATTTAAATGTTGTATTTTGAGCATGATAATGTCAGATACATTAAGCTTTATTGTTTAATTTGCTATCTGATGAAGTTTATTCAGAAATCGTGTTTGCACTAAGACTGTTCTAATTCGAAGCTCTCTGTGTCGTCATTTTGCAATCGTCAAAGCTACCCTGTGACTTTTACGGCTTTGTAAGACTTAAGTGGATTTACAGGAATATGACCTTATGCTTCCGTCTAATTGTTTGACCCACTTTCTGATTTTGTTTTCTTCTAATTCTGGCTTTACAGACTGTGGATAGTGTCACGAAGAGGGTCCAAACTAGCGGGCAATCTCCAGTCGGACTACTTCGTAACCAACGCAACTCGAGACTATAACTACTCATCATTGGACAAGGAAGGACGAGCTAAAACCACCCAAATTGCAAGATTAAGATTTTGGTGCATTTTTAAAGCAAAACGGCTACAAGTCTTCCGGGTTTACATTGCACGAACTTGTGATTTTCCTTCAACTGTTCTTGGACATCATGGAAAAGACCTACACATTTTTTTTCAGGATGATGAGTTCTTGCCGATCAAGAATTTCTAGGACTGCATACTAGGCATTGAAACCCAGGAACAAGATCGAGATATAAACTGTACTGCAAACCTTGTCAAAATATTTGCTTTAAAGGGAAAATACATTTGCAAACATCAAAAAAATAAAACTACCAAATCATTTTGAAATATCCTGCTGGACTGTTAGTGAATGACAGTGTAAAGCATCCTGTAAAATCATGGCACCTGGTATACTGTCATTTTCAAGAAAAGTGGTATTTTTGTATCAATTTCCAACGCTGATCGGCTGATCAGCGTTGGAAAAAAACTGGCTTTTTTTTCAAATACTGGCCCCAATTGACCATCGCACTTGTTTGCAATCGATTACAAACCTATGAACTGGTACGAGCCAGCTAGACTGGTTCCCTTACCTTACAATTCCCCAATGTATGTAAACTGCTCTGTTTCTTCTTCAATGGATTCAGGGAACCGGACTACAGGAAAATGATTGTTTTTCTTGGTTGTTATAGCATTTTCGAACCCAAAACCTCAAAAAAGTCAGTGTAACTATATTTGCTATATATTTCCAACCCCCCAATTCCATCCATTTCTGAAAATTACAGCAAAAGCAAATGATGTATATTCCCTTTAACTGTGAAACATTTATATCGTTGAAACGTTTATATTGTTGCATGTAACATGACTATATACGAACATTCTGTACAAGAAAAAAAATGGTTCTTGACTTTCGCCTTAACACTGTAAGAAATTGTATAAGAAAATGCATAAAATTCTATATGAGAAACGGTGAAGCATGCTGTATAAGAAACAAAAATGGTTTTGACTTTCACGTAATCGTACGAATGATGCATAAAATTCCACTTGAGAAACGGTGTAGGACTAAAGGGAAAATTCTGTGCGAACAAAAATGGTTGTTGACTTACGTATTAAGCATTGTACGAAATATATAAGAAAATGCATAAAATTATCATTGAGAAACGGTGTAGTAAAGTTGCAACTGTGCAAAGATTTAACTGTGTCATTTTTGGTGTTTCTTTATTAACCGCTCCATTATTTTGTAGGAATGGAGTGATGGAGGCATTATAACCCTCCCAAAGAATGGAGAGGTATCGCCTCCAACGCTCCACACGTGCAAAATAATGGAGTGCTAGAACAATAGGGTGACGTCACGGGTGGAGTTTAACTCCAATGCATCGTGTCCACACTTGAACCATTCACTGATCTGATCTCCATACATGATTTGCACGTTGAGCTGCTTTGGGCATGGCTTTAATGGCATTGAACATTCCTCTGCTGACAATTAATCTCCTAATTTGGTCTGTACACAGACCAAATACAGCCGTAGGCTTTCTTAAAATTTCTAAAAATTAATAGTTATATATAATAAGTTATATAAGGAGTACTTTCTGGTCATTGCGGTACTTCTCACACAGTACCCTGGAGGTTGAGTATTTTTCCACTCTACTGCGTTCCTCTCCGAAACCCAGCCCGCTCCTCTGCTATGATCTCCTTAGACTCGGGGTCTGTTAAGAATGATGCGTAATAGGATCTCGCCTTGGTCTTGCTTGAACAAGCTTTATTGTGCACAATTTTTGTGATTGCTCACGTATCCTCAAAATGCACGTTACTTAAACATTAAAAGTTTTTTCTTTAATCCATGGTTTAAAGGTAGAGTATATCTTTTGCAGCTATCCTTTTTTGGATAGCTGCAAAAACAACTGACGAAATTAAAGAAGTGGAGTTCCAACTTTTAAACCAAGTGCACTTGGTTTAAAAGTTAACTTCACTTCTTTTTGGCATGCTTTCATTTTTCGGAAAACAAAAGATACGTCTTAAGAAGCAATCTACGAATGGATGCACACAAGCTTTGACACAACGCGTGAGCAAACGCTAAAATTCGTCGGTTCAGTTAGTGACATCTCGTAGCTGCAGTCGGTTGAATGAGAATTATGTCCCTGACGCTGATTTTTGGCGTGTTTCAAAACATAATTCGTCAACTTTGCAATTGAATTCGAGATATTGTAAAATATTGTTTTCTTAGAATATAAAGCATTTCACTGAGCTTGATCAATGGCAAAGGATATAACTGTACCTTCAAAGAAAACTTAATAGCTCTAACGGACACCTCAATATTTCAAAACATCTGCAACAATTACCACATTTGAAATTGTCATGGGTTTAAATCTATATTTTAAAATGACTCCCTGAATATTTTAAATCATTCATTTCTTGCTAAACAGAGAAAAGGGAAATGAGACACACCGATTTTTCCTCCTTAGTGAAACATTGAAACATAAGTGTAATGAAAATTTACTCCTTAATTGCAGTATGAATAATCATACCCAAATGATTACTGCTGTGGTTTGGGCCTATTAGATTCTAGAATGTAAGAAATACTGCAAACGATTACTTACAAATGATTACTGCTGTGTCTTTTTGTACTTTTTTATAATTAAATGTATTATTTTTTTTCAACCTAGACTGAAGGAGTATTGCCGTCTTCGCAGCTCCCAGGCTGAAAAAGGAGATGCTTCTTAAAATGTACTGTGTGAATACAAACGATAACAATATGTACACAGAGCACATTGACCGGGAAGGAGATCAGCATTGCATTATTGTCTGAGGAAAAAGGTTGGATCAGTTATCATTGCTGTATTTAAATCAACGTTGTTTTATTTGCATAAGGTGGCTTTTATTGCATTAAGGTGGCTTAAATTGGTGTGTTTTTAAATTTTATTTTGAGAATGTCTTTAAATTTAACATTTGTTGCACAGTGATTGGGAAAGATTTTGTGGTTTGGGCCCTTTTAGATTCTAGATTGTAAGAAATATACAGTGTGCATAAAGAAAATGGAAACAAAATATAACGCAAAGTCAGCTGTAGATAATATAGGTATGGTTTGAAATATTCGCCTTTCGACTTTAAAATGAGACATTTAACATGCAAATCTGATAAATTTTGTCAGAGTAATGAGTAATTTTTCAAGAGAGGTCAAATCAACCATGGGACCAAGTTTTCAATTTTAGGCATTGGGATAAAGGTAGCCTCTGTTTGGCGATTAGCGAGTAAACACAATTCTAAAACCCTTTTTTTTTTGCTGTTCACCTCGCTCTAAAAAAAAATTAAAAATTAGCATGTAAACCTGTAGGCCAAGGCAAAGTAGGCCAACTTTGTCCCGATGCCTACAGTTAAAAACCCGGTCCCATTTGATCTCCCTTGGAAAATTACTCATAAACTCTGTCACAAATTAGCAGATTTCAACATATGATGTCTCATTTTAATGTGGAAAGGCGTACCTTTCAAACCATACATGTTTATTATGTTGGCTACACATTCTACGTCTGGCATTCCATTTTTGTGTGCATTTTTTATACACACTGTATATAATCCTTAAATAATAATTTCTGCAATTCTGGTAACCAGCGTAGCTGAACTAACGAATTAGTGCAACTGAGCGCGCGTTCGCTGAGGTTTGTGTAGAAATATAGCAATTTCAAATTTCGATTTTTCTGGATGAAACTTAAAAATAGCAAGGGAAAAGCGGTCTTAATTGAGGGGCTTGCATGCAAGTTTCTTGCCCAGTCAGAACATTGGCATTCAGTGCGTTTGATTACTTCCCCCGCGCTTACTCGTGCAAGCTCGACAGCGTTCGATTTACCTATCACGTGACTTCCTGCGCTTACTCGAGCCTGGCCCAAGTTATCGACTCGCCCAACCGGTTACTTGGGTAAGTATCCCATAAGGCCACGCAACGTCCGGCTGGCGCCTCTCAGGCCGTGTCCGAAACGGGCTTCCACGGAGCATAGAGCCAAAAAGCCCCTTGGAGCTCTAAGCACGGAGCCTACAGTTACGAATTATTATCAGCGCGTCTTCGCGTATTTTCACCGGGCGTGGACGTGCTCTAGATAGTTAATTGATTCAGATGCAGCCTGTGCCATGGCAAAATGTCTGTCATCATGCAAGGAGCCAGGCGCGAGTAAGCTGGGGGAAGTAATCGAACGCACTCCTTATATTAGTAATATCTCTGTTTAAACTTAAAACTAATTTCATTAGAGGAGGGAGTTGACAACTGTACGAAGGGCGCCATTTCTGTCGCGTCTGGCTGAGTATTTCTGTTGGGTGTACATGACCATTGACTGATGTGTTCTGCAGAAATACCTCGGGTAGGCAAGAATATGCACAAAGTAATCCATTAAAAGTTAAATATGGGGAAAGTGAATCTTGCACACATCAGGAGGCATCCCTTCTGATGCATGGAACTGTAGGCTTGACGTGTACACTCACGGTTGGATCTACAAATATCCACGGTTTACCAAGAATCATGATTGAACCGTCGAGATTCGGGGAGGGAATTGGCTTCCTAAAAAGAAAAACACTACAATTTCAGGACGGATTACCACGACTGGTCCTGAGGTTTCTCTACCAATTCACCTCGGTTTGTCAAGAATACGGACGGATTGTTGAAGAATGTCGACGGAATTACTAAGAATAATGATGTTAACGACGTGGTCGTCTGCGAGTGGGCCACGCCTGACCAAGGTTCTCCTCTGAATAAAGCACCAAATTCGTACATATTCTTGGAGATTCGTATCTCATTCGTGGTAGAAATCTTTACAAATTCGCTACAAATGTCCCACGGATATGCCCGGACAAGGTTTTGTGTTGAAACAAGTTTGGAACAGTTTTAAACTTCCGTAGCCCCTCCACGAATAACCAAGGAAGATGACGGATAACCATAAGTAACTAAAAAGGATGAATTACGGTACTCCCACGGGTTTATCACGAATTCTAAACCGTGGATATCCGTAGCTTCAAACCGTGAATTTGTGACTGGTGCCTTAGGTTTGCAGTAGTCAATTTGCAGTAGTATGACATGTATGTTGTAGTGTTCGTTATCTGTTCTGAAGTGTTTTATTGCAAAGCTATTGTGTATGTGTTTCAATATTTCAATAATAAACTACAGCCTAGCATATATTTTTGTCCGAGTTTTATTCCTTTACAAAATTGTATGCTTTATTTAATCCTTCCACTTCAATTTAAATGGCAAAGTTGCCTATTTGAAATTTGTATACGTGAATTTATAATTGCACTTTATTCTAAAAAGAATGTTCTCTCAAAGTGACATCAAAACAAGCCCCATCATTTCCATTAATCTTGTCCGGAAACTGGGCAACCCAGACAACTTTTTCCTCCTTGTGAACGAAAACAAGCCCCCCATAATTGCCATTAATCTTGTCCGGAAACTGGGCAACCCAGACAACTTTTTTCCTCCTGTGACCGAAAACAAGCCCCACATCATTTCCATTAATCTTGTCCGGAAACTGGGCAACCCAGACAACTTTTTTCCTCCTGTGACCAAAAACAAGCCCCCATAATTTCCATTAATCTTGTCCGGAAACTGGGCAACCCAGACAACTTTTTCCTCCTTGTAAACGAAAACAAGCCCCATCATTTCCATTAATCTTGTCCGGAAACTGGGCAACCCAGACAACTTTTTTCCTCCTGTGACCAAAAAACAAGCCCCCATAATTTCCATTAATCTTGTCCGGAAACTGGGCAACCCCAGACAACTCTTTCCTCCCGTGACCGAAAAGAAGCTCATAACTTTCATTGATCCTGTCCGGAAACTGGGCAACTCCGACAACCTTTTTGCTCCTGTGACCGAAAACAAGCCTCATAATTTGCCATTGATCTTGTCCGGAAACTGGGCAACCTTGATAACTTTTTTTTCTGCGTTTTGCGGTGTCATTCTTGAGTTGTGGGAAGAGTCTTCATAGTAATGAATTACGACACACTGGGACACGTATGCCGCTTAAACGATACATACCCCGCCGTGCGAAAACAACGCGCTGATTGAAGACATACCGTGTTGTTTATCGACTCTGACTCTCACCTATGCGTGTATCTCACGTGAGAGTCGAAAAACAGCGCGGATTTGTCATGAAAAAGCGCGTTGTGTGTCTTCAAGCAAGAAAGTGTGTGTCTTCTATAGGAGCAGTGTGTGTCGTTAAAGTAGCGTGTTGTGTTTCTTCAAACGACGAGGTGAGTGTCTTTAAGCAGCGCGGTATGTTTCTTAATACGGCACGGTGTGCGCCATTTGAAGATACACACCGCGCTGCTTTAACGAATCTCATGGTACTGCTTAACGACACGCACTGCGCCATTTGAAGACACACACTGCGGCTATTTGAAGACAAACACCGCGCTGCTATAACGTCTCTCACCGCGCCGCTTAACGACAAAGGTTGCGCCATTTGAAGATACACACCGCGCTGCATCAAGACACACCGCATTACTTAAACGACTCTCACCTCGCTATTAACGATACACGCCGCGCCACTTAATGCAATTTGAATATACACATTGCACTGCATCAATTAAGACACACACAAAGTTGCTGCAAACGACTCCCATCGCGCCGCTTAACGACACAACACTGCGCCATTTGAAGGCACACACCGCGCCGATGACACACACACTGCGCCATTTGAAGATACATACCGCACTGCTTCAAGACAACACTACGCCATTTGAAGACACACACCGCGCTGCTTTACGACGCACACCGCATTACTTTAACGACTGTCTCCGCGCCGCTTAACGACACAGACTGCGCCATGTGAAGATACAAAACACGCTGCTTCAAGACTGCTACAACGATTCTCATCGCGCCGCTAAACGACACACGCTGGGCCATTTAAAGTAACACACCGCGCTGCTTCAAGACAAACACCGCGCTGCTATGACGATTCTCATGGCGCACCATGTGAAGATACAAAACAACGATTCTCATCGCGCCGCTAAACGACACAACACTGCGCCATTTGAAGGCACACACCGCGCCGATGACACACACACTGCGCCATGTGAAGATACATACCGCACTGCTTCAAGACACACACCACGCTAATGTGAACGACTCGCATTGCGCCGCTTTACGAACAACACTACGCCATTTGAAGACACACACCGCGCTGCTTTACGACGCACACCGCATTACTTTAACGACTGTCTCCGCGCCGCTTAACGACACAGACTGCGCCATGTGAAGATACAAAACACGCTGCTTCAAGACTTGCTACAACGATTCTCATCGCGCCGCTAAACGACACACGCTGGGCCATTTGAAGTAACACACCGCGCTGCTTCAAGACAAACACCGCGCTGCTATGACGATTCTCATCGCGCCGCTTAACAACACGGACTGCGCCATGTGAAGATACAAAACACGCTTCTTCAAGACTGCTACAACGATTCTCATCGCGCCGCTAAACAAACACCGCGCTGCTATGACGATTCTCATCGCGCCACTTAACGACACAGATGCACCATTTGAAGATACACGCCCGCGCTTCTTCAAGACAACCACCACGCTGCTATAACGACTCTGACCGCGCCGCTTAACGACACGGACTGCGCCATGTGAAGATACAAAACACGCTGCTTCAAGACTGCTACAACGATTCTAATCGCGCCGCTTAACGACACACGCTGGGCCATTTGAAGACAAACAACGCACTGTTATAATGATTCTCCTTGTGCCGCTTAACGACACACACTACGCTAACTTGAAGACAACCAACGCGCCACTCAACGTTACATTCCGCTCTACATTCCGCTTTAACGACTCTCACCGCACCGCTTAACGATACACACAGCGCTGCATCAGGACACTCACAAAGCTGCTGTAAACTACTCTCATTGCGCCGTTTAACAATACATTTGAAGACGCACACCGCGCCGCTGACACACACTGCGCCATTTGATGACGCACGCAGCTTGCTGCCGCACACCGCGCCGCTTAACGACGCACACCGCGCTGCTTAACAACACATACTGCGACATTTGACGACACACACTGCGCCACTTGAAGATACATACTGCCGCTGCTTTCAAGTCTACTGTTAACGACTCTCATCGCGTACAGAACTACAGTAAGCATATGTATACGTATAAAACCAACAACACACAATCGAATAACTATGAACCAATTAATGGAAAAAATATTGCTTCGTGGTCGAGTTTTGAGGTACTTCAGCACAGTTAACTCTAGAACAAATTAACCTCTGCACTAAGGTGGATTAATCGAAAGTAATTAGGCGTAAATTCTGCAGGGACACAGAGACCCATGTTTTGGGACTTTTTCAAATACCAAAATTAAGATTTTGTTTGCACAAACTTTGTGAAATATTCACAAATGAAAGGCAAGAAAAAAATATTAAGATTCCACATTTGTTATAATAATTTGTTATTATAAACAATTGTTATAATAAACATTTATGAAGCGCCGGTATCCGCCGCAATCGGCGCTCATGGCTTTGACCCCAAACAATAAGAATAAAGAAGCGCCTGGTTGACTCGACCCTCTACCCATCAAGATGCAATCGTCACGGTCCATTGAATCATTATTTATTGAACTTGACCGATCTCAGGGTTTTCTGTCTTAATGTCTTTCACTTCTCAAAAAGCAGTGATGGCGAGAAGAACGTTTCAAAGTTGAACTTGGATTGACTGTGTATAAACCAAAGCCGGGAGCTGGTAGCCTAATGATGGAAATACAGCGCGCAGTACACTTCCAGCAGAGAAGAGCCTGTCATTCTTCTTACATTGTCTTGTGATCTGATCACGAAATGTTCGGATTATATTGTAAGGACACGGCAAACTTGTACATTCAACTGTATCAATGGTACAGAATGCCAGTTAGTGTTCATGTTGTTCTTGTCCACGGAGCAAATATTATGTGCTCCTCAGTCCTTCCAATCGGGATGTTGAGTGATAAAGCTGAAGAAACAAGAAACATAGATAACAAAATACACCGCCTAAGACTCCATACCATGAGTGACGTCTTCCACAGGCTTATGGTACCAGGCGATATTGTGGTCAGCAGTAGTAGGTCTGTGCATCGCAGGAGAAAATCAAGACCTCTTCCTCAAGAAGTTGTAGACATGACAACCAATCCTGAACTCGGTAATCCTTACTTTTAGGACCCCGTTCCTATATAGGAAGGGAAAGACTCACCAAAACATTGGACTAAATGACACTCAAACTTGACATTCTGACATTCCTTGACACATCTGAACAATTGGCAATGACACATTCTTGAATATCAGCAGGTTTAATTTTGTGGAAAGAGAGCAGGGCTTTGATTTATGAGGGAAATTCAGGGGTAAAAGACGACGATGACAACCAGAAAACGGACTCAAAAACCAAGATGGCAAACGTGAAAGCTTCATGTGATTGAAAGCTCAATGCTGATTGGCTGATAAGGCCAACAAAAAAAAGTCTCCGGTTTCTGGTGTGGAGCTTGCCCCAAAAGTACGGCGACGCGGCTTTTTTTTTTTTTTTTTTGGGCTTCAAATGTCGGCTGATGACTGCAAATGGTGCCCGACTAAACTTACTGCAAATATATGGGAGTCCAGAGAGGCCACATAAATCTTATTCTCGATCATAACCCCTTCTAAAAACAGGTTAAAATTGTGCAGCAGCAGAATTCCAGTCAAACCAGTGAGTTTGGTGGTTTTGAAACATCATCTTGTATTGAAAAAAAAACCTTTTTCATTTTGCCGACGCGCATGTCTACGGCGACGCGCGCGCATACCAGAAACCGGAAACTTTTTTTTTGGCCTAAAAAATAAACATCTTATTTATTTTTCATCTGGTTACCAGACCAAAAGATACAGGAGTAGTCAGAATCTTTTGGTCTGGGCTTTCACGCGTGTGAGAACTACAACATGCACGTCTGACCGCCAAAAAAGGGAGGAAAGTCACATTTTCTACAACTAACATGAGTTTATATGAAGAAAAAAGACTGCTTTAGCCTGCAAAAGTCACTTTGGTACTGGACAGTCATCTGCAAAAGTTAGTTTTGAACAGAACTTGTAAAAAATAGAGGTGTCCTAAAAGTAAGGATTACCTTGAACTCTGCCTATCTTCTGAGAGAGACAGAACTGATCACGATCAAGAAAGTGAGTCATTGGATAGTGACTCCTCCCTACATGTTGCTATTGTCTTCCTCTACCTGTTTAGGAACCCTCTCACCACATCTTTTAGGGAGTTCAAGTTCTAAACAAAGTGCCTCCAATTAAACTCGTCAATTTAAGTTTTTCCTTGATTCTGACTCATGTGACAAAGAACCCCTCCATGTGAAAAGTGCCTGGGTCCCACACAAATCATGCATCAGCCCTTGCGATTTATTGTTCATGTTGTTAGTTCCCCAGTCACCAATCCTGATCACTCACATCACGTGCTTGGTACCAATAAAAAATCAATCTATTACCGTGGTATAACTATGATTATTGCCCTTAAGTTTTTCTTTCCTGGGTAAACAAACTATCTACAGGGGAAGGAAATGGGCCACTCACCTTACCCCTTCCCATGAAAAGGCAAATGCCTGTTCATTGGGAAGGCGAGTGCCCATTTAAGGCGAGTGCCCATTTCCAGTAAGGCGAGTGCCCATTTCCTCGAGGAACACATACTCAACACAGCTCTAATGCCGCCTAATTACTTAATACGCCTAATTGAAGCGGGCTGGAACTCTCATTGTTGTAACCACAGTAAAAGATAGTGGATAATTACTGGTCCAGAGTGACAGCGTGACAGTGAAGCACTATATCTGTTACGGTCACACTTTGTTGACATGGTGGCACTTTCCTATGGAGCCAATGGGGCCCCACGGTCCACTGAGCACCATAGGAAAGCACACATGTAAACAAAGTGTGGGCGTCATCAGTACAGAGGCTTATTGTCATCTAAATGGAATATCATGGCATCATTCAATTATTAATTTGAATCTTTAATTAATTTGAATCTTTTTGGGGGGGGGGGAGAATGGGGATTGTGATTGGAAATGGGAAAGTGGTTGCACAAATCATCTATACTACAATTCAAGGAATCTCTGTCTGTCTGTCTGTCCGTCGATTATCTCCAGATCCGGGCACCGTATGAAATTGAAAATCGGCGGGTATATTTTTCGGGACAACAGAATGTGCAGTGCAAAGTTTGAAGTTGTTTGGACCAGCGGTTCTCGAAAAAGCTGCAAAAAGCAGTATTTTCTGAGGCAAACGTGGCAGTATATAGCTTAGAACATAACACCCGCACGCACTGCCGTTCTTTTTAATTGTTTACGTCATGTTAAAGCTAAAGCGCACGTGCTCAATATGACGCAAACAATGCAAAAAGGACGGACACGCGCACGTGCATTGCAGGGCGATACAATGTCCAGTGTGGGTTAATACTAATGGATCAATGGGTGAATAGCACTGCATACCATGTTTTCGTATGTACACGGGCACATTATTTTTGCAGTCGACTGAGCGACCATTGTAGGTGGTCGAACTTCAAACTTGGCAAAAAATTTGACGTAAGTGTGCGTTCAACCTGTGAAAACAACACCATTGAATCGCGTGCGTTGTTTGCACGAGCAGTTCTCCAAAACTCTGCAAGTATGCAACCTATACCAGCGGCAAAGCAATTTGCGTTTCCCGAACATGCACATTTTAGACGGGCACTGCACTAGTTTAATTAATTAGGCAACGGCACACCGTGCTGCCGCGCAAATAGCCTCAACGAAACAATTAAGGCGGCCGTACGTTTAGAACTTGACTTTTTTTTTTTTGTCTGACCGCCTTAATTATTTATATTTCAGGGTCAACCTAGTCAGAAAGCAGTTAGCAGCAGTCATTCATTTATTTATTTTGCCAGATACAATTCCATCTAATAATTGGGTCTCACTTTACTAGTACATTCAAGCACGGTTTCTAAACCATTTTTGGGAGCACGAATTCTATACATGGACCCAACTTTTGTTCCCTGCATGTCCTAAAAAGTCAAATGTAGCAGGGCAAATATGGAAGCATTTACTGTGAGAAAACACTGAATTTGTCAGACCAGTCTCAGAGGCTGCACAGTGATGTCCAGGTATGAAATTCTTTCCTTTTTTTTTAAACTGACGTTAATGTTCAATGTGTTTGATCCGCAGTATTTAAGTGTACAATATGACATTAAAAACATTAAATTCTTAACTATTCAGGTAACACTTACTTTAATTGCCTAACATATCCATACAGTCATACTACTATATCACAAATCATATGAAAATGGGGTCAATTAACAGCAAAGGAACTAATATACTAAATTTGAACACCTTGATTGGACTCCGCAAGAAGCATGATGCTTTACACTTTGACATTTTTGGTGTCCATTTTACACAAGATGTCAATGTTTTTTTTTCCTGATTTTCCTTATAAGAATGAGCATCCAACTCATTACGGTGGTGTCTGGTTGTTTGGAATATTAGACTTGATTGCCCATGAGCTAGGACATCTTGTAAGCGAAAAAAAAAGTCAACCCGTTAGGAATGATTTAAAGTGACCATTTGTCAGAAAATATACATGTACTTGTAAATACGCCAATTTGGGTCAATAAACTTTACAAAAATACCTCTTAATTTTTCTTTCTGGGAAAACTGATGTATAAACTATCATTGAGGTAAGGAGGGGGGAAAAAAATCTTATTTGGCTCCACTTTTACCATACAATTGACCATTCCAGGCCACTTTGAACAGGTTTGACTGCATGCGATCCATTACTTCCCTCTCCCTCTATAGCCGTACATTCTGGTGAAGCTCGGGCTTGATGTCAAATATGAGGTCGAAGAGCTGAGACAGGACTTGCTCCTTGTTCTTCGCGACACGAATGTCCATCTCGCTTATCTTGCGCCGCGTCTGCTCCTCAACTTCCTTAGCCTGATCGCCCTTGGTTCCCAGGTACTGAGGAAGAGAAACAAGGAAGAAAGACAAAGGTATCCAACTGCACACAATAATGTTGTTTTGGAGATTTATAGTCAAGATAACCCAAACCCTCCTCAATCCTCCAAAATCCTCCTTGTGGTTTTTTTGGAGGATTTTGGAGGATTGAGCCGAATGGTAATTTTTAGATAAGGATTTTGGAGGATTGGGGCTGAATGGTATTTTGAGGCAGGACTGTCTAACGATTTGAAGAATTTGAAAGGCGCTGTTGAAAATTTTTGGAGGATTTTGGATGGTTCCTAGCAAAAAAGGCCTTAGGGTATTAGGGTTAATCACAAGGAATAGTTAGTGTTTTCGAACATGTAAAACCAGCCTGATGCACTACTCAGCTTCACGCAACTTGCAGCCATGCTTAAAAAATCGCAATCTTAAAATCAAGCTCCCAAGAAAACATTGTGGACTTTTTACCTGTTCAGTGGGGGGGGGGGAATATCAATGGTCTGAAGGTGACACAAATGTTTTTGGCAAGTGAGCCACAAATGGGACAATGTATGTAGAAAGGTCAACATGTACTTAAGTAATCTTGCTCGATTTGTTTCACATCACGGTCATGTAATAGTATAAGCTCAGACATGCAACTGGGAATTTAGAAATAACGAGTAAACTCAAAACCGCATAAGACTTTGTACAGTGTTTTTAATTTTTAATGGCATTCATGAGAAGTAAAAAAAAAAATCAGCCAATCCGTGAAAAAGTTGCATGCCTGTAAAGCTTAGTTTTGCATGTTAATGGCAAAAGCACAGATTAGACAGCTGAAAAGTTTAGTAAATTATCCGAAATCACTACAGTTCAGATGGTAGCACAGAAGAAACTCCCATTATTCTGGAGCTGACCGATGGAGGGCCCGATCATCGAACAACCTATGGGTCTGTTCAGGTATAAAAGCTATCTTATTAAAGCATGAAAAGGCCAGATTTTGTACGTCTGCTGTCATTTTGTATTTATGCCACCTCTAGAAGAAGTGGCACAAAGGGCTTTGATTGATGTGTGCGCCTGTTAAAGAACTCCGACTAACTTGAAACATAAATAACTTAAAGTTACTGATCCTGTGATATTTTTTAAAATTCTTATTTACATTTAGGTTTCCCACAAAAGCAAGTTCATCCTGCTTGACCTTGACCTTCTCATAGCTATGCACACTGCATCGATTGGCAGTTGGGCAAATTTTGCAGAGAGGCTGAACACACTACTTAACCTGGCCTTGCAGAATGTGGCACTACATCGTGATGAGATTGAAGATTCAATCGAAAATATCACGAAGTGAATTGTCTACCATGCAGTTAATTTGTGTGTGCCTTCTGTATACATGTACGTGTACTAAATTTCCAAAATGTCAACCCTGTCCCCAAATTTGCTTCACAAAATGTGTTGGGCCCACTTTTTTTTTGTCTTTCACTTTAGGACATCAGAACAAGAGCAAAGAAAATGCCAGCATTCAAAGATGCACTTCAGCAGTCAGTATCTCCTGTCATTGAGCTTCTAAATGGCCGGTTTCATCACCTAAAACTCAAGAGCAAGGAAAACATCACCAAATCAAAGTGCAAGCCCTTCACATTAATGGCATAAAAGGGTCTCCATTGCTGCAGTTTGCTCAAAATTTTAAATTGCCAAAAAAAAGTGATTTACTTGGCGCCATTAGAATAATCGAAAAATATTCTTTCTTTTTCAGCAAGCTTCTTTTTGAGGATTTTTGTTTGTTGCAACAATGCAAATGGAATTATAATGCATGTGCAACAAACAAGATAGCATAGAGAAAACCATTGCATGCATCCGTTGTTGTACCGGTACATGTAGATCTGGTCCCTGTCGTCTCAGGTTATGAAAGGAATCAATTAAAATAATTTGGGAACGAAATATGACATTGTATTGACTTGTTCTATTTTCATATTGTTGGCCATTAGCATTTATTTTTGATGGGGTAGGGGCTAGTACAATACCTCATAAATATTCATCGGGCAACTGCGGCATTTCATTGGTCCATTCCAGCAACTCAACCGTGCAAAAGTTTTTATTATAACACCTCACCCACAGATTCTGTGTCTTGATTGGCCGAGAGCGAGTCACATGTTACTTTCTAATTTTGCTATCTTTCTGTTCACGGCCAAAAGTACTATACCCTTCGCAACCAAAGAACTATACCAGCGCCCAAAGTACTATTTCCACGGCGCAGTATTTGTGTGAAAATGGATGCTTGTGTGCGCGTTGCGCGTATTGTTCCAAAGAGAGCGCGCCGCAGACTTGGGTTCAAACATTTCGTGAAGGGGTAGTTTGGAAGAGAGAAATACATTTTTCACCAATTTTGTATTGAAATTGAAGTTTATTTCAACTGTGTTCAGATTTAAATAATATACAAATATTGAATGTTTCGAGTGGTGTAGTAAAACTAAGCCTGCCGAGGTGATCCATGGCCATTCTATTTTCCCGAGGCGAAGCGAAACGACTAAGGGAGTTGATTTACAGGTCTGAATGCCAAAGTTTTAATAGCAAAGTGAATTTTTTTTGTATACACAAATAATCTCAGCCTAATGGGACGCACTGGGTAGCGCAGCTGCCCAGTAGGAATAAATACGTTAAATAAATTCCCATAGCACCAATACCCCCACATGAAAACATCAGGGAAACATCAAAATAACGGTTGATAAATCGTCTTTAAACTCCACCCGTGACGTCACCCTATTGTTCTAGCGCTCCATTATTTTGCACGAATGGAGCGTTGGAGGCGATACCTCTCCATTCTTTGGGAGGGTTATAATGCCTCCATCACTCCATTCCTACAAAATAATGGAGCGGGAAATAAAGAAACACCAAAAATGACACAGATATATCTTTGCACAGTTGCAACTTTACTACACCGTTTCTCAATGATAATTTTATGCATTTTCTTATAAATTTCGTACAATGCTTAATACGTTAGTCAACAACCATTTTTGGTCGCACAGAATTTTCCCTTTAGTCCTACACCGTTTCTCAAGAGGAATTTTATGCATCATTCGTACGATTACGTGAAATTTAGGAACCATTTATGTTTCTTATACAGCATGCTTCACCGTTTCTAAAATAGAATTTTATGCATTTTCTTATACAATTTCTTACAGTGTTAAGGCGAAAGTCAAGTACCATTTTTTTCTTGTACAGAATGTTCGTATATAGTCATGTTACATGCAACAATATAAACGTTTCAACGATATAAATGTTTCACAGTTAAAGGGAATATACATCATTTGCTTTTGCTGTAATTTTCAGAAATGGATGGAATTGGGGGGTTGAAAATATATAGCAAATATTGGGAAATTGTAAGGTAAGGGAACCAGTCTAGCTGGCTCGTACCAGTTCATAGGTTTGTAATCGATTGCAAACAAGTGCGATGGTCAATTGGGGCCAGTATTTGAAAAAAAGCCAGTTTTTTTTCCAACGCTGATCAGCCGATCAGCGTTGGAAATTGATACAAAAATACCACTTTTCTTGAAAATGACAGTATACCAGGTGCCATGATTTTACAGGATGCTTTACACTGTCATTCACTAACAGTCCAGCAGGATATTTCAAAATGATTTGGTAGTTTTATTTTTTGATGTTTGCAAATGTTGTATTTTCCCTTTAAAGCAAATATTTTGACAAGGTTTGCAGTACAGTTTATATCTCGATCTTGTTCCTGGGTTTCAATGCCTAGTATGCAGTCCTAGAAATTCTTGATCGGCAAGAACTCATCATCCTGAAAAAAATGTGTAGGTCTTTTCCATGATGTCCAAGAACAGTTGAAGGAAAATCACAAGTTCGTGCAATGTAAACCCGAAAGACTTGTAGCCGTTTTGCTTTAAAAATGCACCAAAATCTTAATCTTGCAATTTGAGTGGTTTTAGCTCGTCCTTCCTTGTCCAATAATGAGTAATTATAGTCTCGAGTTGCGTTGGTTACGAAGTAGTCCGACTGGAGATTGCCCGCTAGTTTGGACCCTCTTCGTGACACTATCCATAGTCTGTAAAGCCAGAATTAGAAGAAAACAAAATCAGAAAGTGGGTCAAACAATGAGACGGAAGCATAAGGTCATATTCCTGTAAATCCACTTAAGTCTTACAAAGCCGTAAAAGTCACAGGGCAGCTTTGACGATTGCAAAATGACGACACAGAGAGCTTCGAATTAGAACAGTCTAAGTGCTAGCCCCATAAATGTGGCCTATTTACTGGACTGCCTCCGTAAACATAGGCCACACATCCACATGTACAAAAACGTGTCGACTTTGCCAAATTTTGATTTTCACATTTAGGCTTAGTTTGTAGGATTTTTTTGCTTTAGAAGCATACTCACCCTCTTTATAGGCTAATCAGAAAGTGCTGCCTTTTTCAGATGTCTAATTTTTGTGAAATTTCATGTTGAAATTTTGATACGCAAACGTGTAAAAATGAATCTGGAAATTTCACGAAAAATATACATCTGATTTTCGCATTTAGGCTTAGTTTGTAGTTTATTTTTGCTTTAGAAGCATACTCACCCTCTTTATAGGCTAATCAGAAAGTGCTGCCTTTTTAAAAAATCAGATGTATATTTTTCGTGAAATTTCCAGATTCATTTTTACACGTTTGCGTATCAAAATTTCAACATGAAATTTCACAAAAATTAGACATCTGAAAAAGGCAGCACTTTCTGATTAGCCTATAAAGAGGGTGAGTATGCTTCTAAAGCAAAAAAAATCCTACAAACTAAGCCTAAATGTGAAAATCAAAATTTGGCAAAGTCGACACGTTTTTGTACATGTGGATGTGTGGCCTATGTTTACGGAGGCAGTCCAGTAAATAGGCCACATTTATGGGGCTATCTTAGTGCAAACACGATTTCTGAATAAACTCCATCAGATAGCAAATTAAACAATAAAGCTTAATGTATCCGACATTAATTATCATGCTCAAAATACAACATTTAAATTTTTGATTTTATTAGCTTATTTTTACTTCACAAAAAGGGTAACTTCTTACCTTCATACTCATACATGCAATCTTCATATTCATTTGGAGTGTCGAAATGAACTTTTATATGTCCCAGGCAAAGTGTGAAGCGGCCAGTAAATTATCATCCGATATATCCACGGAGCTAGTTTCAGCAACTATCAAAGACGGTTTCCTGGCCCGCTATGATTCCACTGTATCCCCCACGTACGGCATTATTTCCTCAACGTCTTGAGACTAAACACTGCGTGTCATCAGCACACTATTCAAGAACGAATGCATGGTGCCTGGGCGAGGTTTAGCATTTCATACCAAGCGCCTAGAATCCAGCATTGTATTGGTTACGTAAGAACATATTCTTATTCGCAGTACAATTCTGTAGGCTACAGTTCCATTTATACTAATGCAGTTTACAGTTATGCAATAAGACAAAGCTTGTGTCTTTGTATGAAACAAAATCGCTCCATTCGTGCAAAATAATGTAGCGCTAGAAACAATAGGGGGACGTCACAGGTGGAGTGTAAGTCGGATAATGCCGCTCGGTAACGCGCCATTCGTGGTAAGAATGGCCCGAGGGCGAAGCCCTCGGGCCATTTTCACCCACGAATGTCGCGTACCTAGGGCATTATCCTTTACAGATCCATTTTTCTTGACTGATTTATCTCGAGATTATTTCAGATGGTTTTTGATAGGCGCATTAAAGTCTCCTAAAACTGTAGTCTGCAACACAGAAGTAACATTATTTTACCTTTCATGCAAACTCATCACACAAAAACCCAATTTGAATAAAGTACATAAAGACAAGGAACATTAGACTACAGGGAGGTACCGTCACTCACATTACTTCCTCTTCATGGTTTCTAACACGGCATAAAATCTGAGTTTGATGCACTGCAACATAGTGAAACTCTTTTTTTTTTAATATGAACCTTTCTCTCTGCCTTAAACACAAAAACTCTCAATTACAGTCACATTTTGCATGTTAAAACAAGGTGCCAAAATGACTACCAAAAATCCATGATTTTATGCCAAAAAAAACCTTTTTTTACCCAAAATCACACTTTACCAAAAATCACTACATTCCATCTCAATGGCACACCACTCAAATGAAAGATGATGTTTTCCCCTTTTATTTGACACCACATGTGACATTGTAATGCTTGCATTTTGGAAGATTTCATACCGTTTCCACTTCCCAGCAGGCTCCTTTTTTTTTGCGTGGAATTGTCCATTTGCAGATTATCAAAACCAGATATTGCTCCTATAAGAGAAGTAGGCGGGGTTAAATTGTTTTTCTTAAGACATGGGAAAATCAGACTTTCGTAATAAATTAACAGCTACAATTTATTCAAAGTTCCGGTACATGTGAATCGGAGGTTCTTTGGGGTAATCTATCTAACTGTACCAGTAGTTGGTGCTAAAAAATGTTTAAACAAAGGGGGATAAAATGCATGTTGGAAAATGTTTTTGACTTTTGACATAGTCAGTGGGCTTACAGTCGAAAATGACCTCCCTTGCATTTTCAGGTACATTCTTTGAAACCCTCGGGATAACTAATAGACACCCCAAGAAGTTCAAAACCACTTCATGCCATTTTTTTCTGACCCCTTTATGGGTGGGGCCATGACTTTATAAATTGGGGCCTTCATGCGCAAAAAATGATTCGAATTATTTTACTTCTCTTTTTAGCTTTCGGACAGCTCACCCAAGAGCATGTACCGAGTAAAAATATCCAGAATTTTCTCCTCTTCAAGGTTGGGGCCACATTTTAATAAAGCAGGAGGCAAATGTAATTAACAGAAATCGAGCTGTAACGGACATTTCTTTGTTTTTGTTTCCCTTTCAGTACAGGAAAGCGGCTAGACAGAATGCTTGCCTGTCAAATCATAAAATAAAATTTTTCTTTTTTGGGGGGTGTGTCACACTTTTGTATAAAAAGGGGGCATATTCCAAAAGTGGGCTTGAGGGAGCCCGGATGTTCTGTTCGTCGAACAGACATAGCTCTAGTTATTTCTTGAATATGGTCCATGGAGGGGTGACCACTGCCTGAATCCTGCAAAATCCTACGGCAGCACACTGTCAATGTGTTGAGGCTTGGCCAGTGACATCTTGGAGCAGTACGGGGGATTTCAAGCATAATTACGCCTGGGCGGTAACGGAATTACGCCATAGGTTTACATGTAATAGGTAAATGCAATACTTTTACATTGAATTCAACATAAACTCATCACTATACAAATTTTAGAAATTTTATAAAATGCCACAAGGGGAAAGCTAAGTGAAAATTAGCAGATCAAAATGTAAATGTAGGCCTAAACATTTCTGGGCTTCATTTTTTTGGTCAAAGGTCAAGGTCAAATGAAAGTAAAGTATATGTATATTTTTTATTACCGAAAATCGAATTTTACTATGAACAATTGTATTATCGTATTTCACTAGTTTATCGTGGAAAATACAATAAAACTGCACTGGTTGGAATCTCTGAGCAAGGGAAGATGTTAAGTTATGCCAAGTAGAAGTACAAGTACAGTCTGGTACTCAACTTTCATATACTTGTTGTGGAATATATGTTCTGTGGGTACCAGACAACGGCTTTGGCAACACATATAAAAATTTTAAAGGGATGTACATCATTGGCTTTTGCTGTAATTTTAAGAAATGAACTATTTGAGGGGTTAGTATAATAGACCAAATATTGTTACACTGACATGTTTGAAGTTTTGCGTTCGTAAATGCTGGAAAACCAAGAAAAACAAAACTGTTCAAGTAGTCTGGTTCCTTGACTCCACTAAAGGTAAAATGGATCAATTTATAGATGCCGGAAAATTGGAGGGTAAGGGAACCAGACTAGCTGGCCTGCACCCGTTCATGAACATGTAACAAATAGCAAACAAAATTTGGACTGGAAAGAGTGTAAAGTTGGAGCAGTAGTTGAAAAATAGTTAGGTTTTTCCAACGGTGGTCGGCCGACCACCGTTGGAAATGTATACAAAAATATCATTTTCTTGAAAATTACTTCACACCAGGTGCCATAATTTTACAGGATGCTTTAGACTGTCATTTACCAACATCCTAGTAAGGTATTTCGTAAAAACTTGGTAGTTTTATTTTCTGATGTTTGAAAATGTTGTATATCCCCTTTAAGCATCCAAACAACTATTCACATTTTTTAAATAGTAAAAAAGAAAAAGTAAATGTAAAAAAATATTAGTGGAACACCTGATTATTTTTAATTGTATAATAGCAAATTAAAGAGGGAAATAATTGAACTAAGTAATTTAGTATTTAAAGTTATTGTCCAAGGTTACTTACATGCTAATCGCCTATTCAATATGTCATGTACATAATCTGGATGAAGTGTGCATACTTTGTGCATGCGTAATTCCGTTACCGTAAGTAATTCTGTTACCGTTTCGTAATTCCGTTACCACTTGGAAAAATCCCAAGAAATTACTATTTTCAAGTTTTTATTTTTCATTTATGTTTATAGTAGGGTCTTTCCTCAACATACATGATTTGAAGAAAAAAACAAGAAAATTTATTAAATTTGCCATTTTTTAGGTAACGGAATTACACTTTTTCACTGAATTCCCCATTTACTTTAGGTCTGGAAAAAGTACAAAAAAGGTTTAATTTGTAAATATTTATTTTTGACATTTTTTCCTCTCCCTCGTGTTTTTCCTGTTCTCGGATAGAATGTTGAGGAAAGACCCTACTGGGTCATTCCATGCCAACTCAACAAATGTTGCACACCATCACCTCTTGGATTTTTTTCTTTTTTGGTGTACTGAAAGATACTTAGGAGAAATGCAAATTCTGAAAATTTGGGGTCTCTACGACTTTTCGTTCTTGCGCAACAGCATTTTGAAATTTGAGGTGGGCGGGGCCAAAAGTGCGTCGCGTCACGAAATTCAATGTTTAAAGGGCCATATATTTAAAACTATACCCCCCAGACATTTCAAACTTGGTAATCTGGGCTATTTTTTGCTGTAGATTTCAAATATTTTAACAGAAAGAAAGTAGCCTGTTTCATTTTTAAGTTAAAGGGGCCCCAAAATGGCCCAAAACTCATCTGGACCAATGTTCGGGGGGGTGTAAGTCAAAAATTGAAAATATTTTTTCACCAATTTTTTTGCCTGTAATAGCCCCCAAGTGAAACTACTTTCATGTAAAATCTTACACTTATATTAACTTCATTGAATGAGATATAGCCCTTGCAAAAAGCAAATTGTTTATTTTTACGATAACTTTGACCCCCCCAAAAACCAACGTCAGACATTCCGCCCCAAATTTTGCTTCACATATGTTTGAGGTTGGTCCTTAGTGAAGTCCTCTGAAAAGTTTCATGTTGGTGTCTAAATGTCTTCAGTGGATAGCTGGGCTTTATATTATAATGAGTCTATATCTTACGATGCTGGTCCGTAACATACAAGTACACGTACATTGTACCAAGAATAACAGCAGTCGGTACATAAAGAATAAGTTGGGTATGAAACTTAGCTTACATTTGTACATGTAGACTTTTGATCAGTTGATATAATTGTTTACAGTTTCACAGGTGAAATTATGCATTCCTTGTGATGTAGTTTTGATGAAGTTGAATGAGTTGCATGATGGTTGGCTCACTAAGTTTGTATTGCCTTCCACTGCTATGTAGAAGTTCTGGTGTTGGTACGCAACACAACACATCAACAAATGGAATGTTACATTTATCTTCTCTTTGTGGCCAATAGAGAGTATTTGTTGATTCCGTCCTGTACATGAAGCGGACATACACATCCTCATGAAGTTGTGATACATCTTCTACAATAGTAATGTACCAAACATCATCATAGACCACACAAACATATTTTCCTGGGTTGAGGTCAGCTGCTACAATTGGTGCATGATGAGTTTCCTGCATGAACTAGGTTCCCCTTATCCATAATGAAAACTTAAAGATCAATCAGGTTAAAACCATAGACCCTTTACTCAAACTGAATCACTTCTCTTTGGTTCAGGTTAGTGCTATACTATGCTGTGCAAGTGAGAACTGGTTAATGTATACATGACATGCATGCTGTGTGATGAGCACATGGAAAGAATAAGACTCTCAAGTCATTTAACCTAATTTGCATATAATGCACACATAGGTCTACAAGCAACTGTTTATTGAGCAGGAAATGGGTAGTCTTGACCCAAGTCTATCAACAGTCTATCAACAGGGATTTTGTTGTGCTGGTTCCGTAAAATACAAGTACATGTACTTGTATATATGTTACGGAACCTGCAGCATCGTAAGATATAGACTCTTTATAAAGCCCAGCTATCCACTGAAGACAATTAGACACCAACATGAAACTTTTCAGAGGACTTCACTAAGGACCAACCTCAAACATGTGTGAAGCAAAATTTGGTGCGGAATGTCTGACGTTGGTTTTTGGGGGGGTCAAGTTATCGTAAAAATAAACAATTTGCTTTTTGCAAGGGCTATATCTCATTCAATGAAGTTAATATAAGTGTAAGATTTTACATGAAAGTAGTTTCAATTGGGGGCTATTACAGGCAAAAAAATTGGTGAAATTTTTTTTTTCAATTTTTGACTTACACCCCCCCAAACATTGGTCCAGATGGGTTTTGGGCCATTTTGGGGCCCCTCTAACTTAAAAATGAAACAAGCTACTTTCTTTCTGTTTAAATATTTGAAATCTACAGCAAAAAATAGCCCAGATTACCAAGTTTGAAATGTCTGGGGGGTATAGTTTTAAATATATGGCCCTTTAAACATTGAATTTCGTGACGCGACGCACTTTTGGCCCCGCCCACCTCAAATTTCAAAATGCTGTTGCGCAAGAACGAAAAGTCGTAGAGACCCCAAATTTTCAGAATTTGCATTTCTCCTAAGTATCTTTCAGTACACCAAAAAAGAAAAAAATCCAAGAGGTGATGGTGTGCAACATTTGTTGAGTTGGCATGGAATGACCCTACTATAAACATAAATGAAAAAAAATAAATAAATAAATAAATGATAATTTTACTATTCAAAAAATGTGAATAGTTGTTTGGATGCTTAAAGGGAATATACAACATTTGCAAACATCGAAAAATAAAAGTACCAAGTTTTTACGAAATACCTTACTAGGATGTTGGTAAGTGCAGTCTAAAGCATTCTGTAGAATTATGGCACCTGGTGTGAAGTCATTTTCAAGAAAATTGTATTTTTGTATACATTTCCAACGGTGGTCGGCCGACCACTGTTGGAAAAACCTAACTATTTTTCAACTACTGCTCCAACTTTACACTTTTTTCAGTCCAAATTTTGTTTGCTATTGGTTACATGTTTATGAACGGGTGCAGGCCAGCTAGACTGGTTCCCTAACCTTACCATTTTCTGGCATCTATAAATTGATCCATTTAATCTTTAGTGGAGTCAAGGAACCAGACTACTTGAACATTTTTGTTTTTCTTAGTTTTTCCAGCATTTTCGAACACAAAACTTCAAACATGTCAGTGTAACAATATTTGATCTATTATACTAAACCCTCAAAAAGTTCAGTTCTGAAAATTACAGCAAAAGCCAATGAGGTACATTCCCTTCAAATATGTGTTGCCAAAGCTATTGTCTGGTACCCACAGAAAATATATTCCACAACAAGTATATGAAAGTTGAGTACCAGACTGTACTTCTGGGCTTGGATGAAGTCATCTACTTGACATAACTTTACATCTTCCCTTGCTCAGAGATGCCAACCAGTACAGTTTTATTGTATATGCACGATAAACTAGTGAAATACGATAAAACAATTGTTCATAGTAAAATTCTATAATATTCGGTCTCTGGTCAGACCAAAGTTCCGGAATTGACGCGGCGATGCGGCTTTTTTTTTTTTTTTTTTTCTTCAAGCTTGGATTGTACAGACAAGGTGGGGTACTATTTTGCTTTTTTGGTGTCCTCATGTACATTGGTGTCCTCCATAATTTGCCTTGGTGCTCTCGATCATTTGCCTTGGTGCAATTTCCCATTCCTTGGCACTCTTTGGTAAAAAAAATTGAGGAGGTGCGGCAATAGAGGGCGATGTTGGAGCTACCGCGGAACATTTTTGGGAAAAAAAAGATTGACGCGCATGATTAAAATTGACGCGCGCGCTGACCAGAGACCGACTTATTTTTGGGGGGCCTAACCAGCAATGCAGCCATCACCAAACTGCTTTCATTTGACCTAGACCTTTGACCTAAAAAAATGAAGCCCAGACATGTTTAGGCCTACATTTACATTTTGATCTGCTAATTTTCATTTAGTTTTTCCCTTGTGCCATTTTATAAACTTCTAAAATTTGTATTGTGATGACTTTATGTTGAATTCAATGTTAATATATTGCATTTACCTATTAACCCTTCGAGCTTCAAGCCCAACAACTTTACGCGGAATGGCCACGGAGAGAATTTTATCACCACACATGTTTCTAGGTCAATAAGGCCAAAAAAATTAATAGTTGTGCTTCCGGTTACCCGACCGACCCTATTTTTAGGCTGTGACCCTAAAATTTTTATCGGCAATTCCAAAAAAAGAAGAAGAAATGATTGAATAAATAAAAATAAAAACCTGTTGTCTTTTCTGTCTTCACAAAATACCTCCCAACAACCCTTTTTGCGTCAAAAAAATACTGTCTACAACCTCACAAAAAAACAAACATGATACGCATGATATTTACTTCTAAAGATATAGCTCAAGCTATTTTTCAAATTTTGCCCTTAAATCGCTTGTAATTTGATACCTACATTGTAATTATGCCATGGTGACGTCAGAATTTTATTAACATCTTCGGACGGGGTGTAAGTTCATACCAGGTTTTATCATAATCCCTTAAATGGTTTGAAAGAAATTTGGTTCGTTTTGATTTTGATGCTTCTGTCTATATTTTAAATTCACCTAACTTTGACCTTCCGGTAGACCCTGAAGTAAAGGTCACGCGAGTTCATATATACGACAAAAAAAATCTTCATAAATTAATAGTCTATCTGATTACAATGTGTGAATATGATTGATCATTTTGTTCAAGAGTTATAGGTGAAAGCAGATGGTCATTTTTTTCTAACGAAAATCGCTTGTAATTTGATGCCTGATGACGTCAGAGGTAATATGCACCTCTCTGGATGACATGGATGAGGGTCAATACATGTATATGTTGAAAGTTACAAGTTCATACCATCAACCGTCAAGGAGAAAACCAGCCTCCCAGAATCCCCAAACAAACAAAAATTAATCGGATCAATTCTAAACAGTGGTGGGGGTTATGGTATTTTGTGGCAGGACTGTCTGACGATTTTGAAGGATTGAGGGGCTGGGTACCCTTCATTTGAACAAAGTGCAACCTTTTTGAATAGGAGGATTTTGGAGGATTGAGGATGAATGCATTTTGAGGCAGGACTGTCTGAAAGTTTTGAAGAATTTGAAGGTGCTGTTGTAAAATTTTGGAGGATTGAGGATGGTTCCTAGCAAAAAGGCCAGGAGGTTAGGGTTAAACTGTTACAATCTTATTGAGACAACATGTAGTATCACATTTCATATTAATATGCACAAATTGGGAAACGCATGGACGAATGATCGCGAAAACACGTACTGCACATTGTGAATAACAACACCAAGTACATGATATATCGAATCAGGATACAGATCAGGATACAGAAAGAAAGTTTCCTATCCAGGGCTTACTATTAGAAACTAGGTTGGAAATAAAGTAAGCACTGGGGACGAGGTATATACTGGACCACGAACACATTTAATTTGTTACTGTGCACCGTACATATGTATCCTGGTCTCCACTATCAATACCCCAAATGTGATGATACAATTTGAAGATTATTTTGCTGGATTCAACTCAAGCATTAAGGGAGATAATCCAGGGTAAATCGAAGCGAATTAGTGCAATGAATCATGTGTGCAAAAGACCATTCATGTAAGTCGGCAAAATGACGACTTACAGCAGATGTCGCCTTTCGTTGTAAGCCGTCACAAATTCTCGGGTCCCGAGAGTGCCGACTTATAGCCGGAGTTTACTGTAATTCACTAGATAATAACAAAGATGTGACTTCCTTGTTCTTTTCTCATAAATAAACAAAAACAATTTTCCCATTTTAACAAACTCACCAATGAAGATGTACAAAGGCCTTCATTCCAACAATAATGAGGAATTTGTGGAGGGTGTTAAGTAGCTTAATACACTCGGTAGCGCACCGTTTGTGGATGATGAATGGGTTCGCCTCGGGACATTCTCATCCACAGATGGCGCGCTCCTCGTGTATTATCCTTAACATTTACAGAGCATTTGTACTTTTAAAACCTGGCACAAATGGGCTTCGTGAAATTTCAAATTTCAAGAAGGGACGGGAATGTCCAAAATGACGCAAGTTCAATTTTTTTTTTATTTTGTTCTTTAAAACATTGCACTCAACCATTCCAACTTGCCTTAAGAAGCAACATTTGCGTAATTTCTTAATAACATTAATGTTGTAAGGGACCAACATTTCCATAATTGCAAACATAGTAGATTGTAAAAGTAAGCTTAACGTTTTCACAAGGACATTGCTGGTCATTTTGGCTTCTTTAAACACTTCCAATGATTATTAGTGGGTTCGCTACAAGGGTAAGCTTAACCCCAACTCCCTAGCATAATTTACTAAGAACCATACCCATCCTAACAAATTCCAACACCCACATGGGAAATCGTACACACACACAGTTGGACTTCGTTTCTGGAGGCATGCCAAACCCAATGTAAAAGACCATCAGTTTAGGGGTACTGTACCCATTCCAACAGATTTCAACAAAACTTGCTGTTGGGCTTTGATGGGTTGAGTTTGATAGGGTTAATGGCAATAATTAAGCTCTCTAAGAACCTCTCCATCTCAAAAGTTGTCTTTCTTAACTCTATTTACATTGTGGTGCCTTACTTACATTTGCCTGGGTTTCTTGGAACTTCTCTTCCCGCTGACGTCGGTATTTCTCTATTTCTTCTTGTGCCTCTTCTTTAGCTTGCTTTAACCTTTTGTTTTTCCCTGCAAACGTGATGAAAAATGCTGAGATTAAACAAATTTACAGTTCCACTTAAAATATTCTAAAAAAACATACCTTTGAGGCCCACACGAAAAGATCGCAGCGGTATGTCGAGGTTGTTAACAACCGTACAAAATGCAGTTTCACCGCACCAAAATCACTCATGCGAAGACAAGTTAATGAGGTAGGCATGGAAAGTGCACTTTTTTAATGTTAATGTGTTGATATATAAGGCCAATGTTTGAAGGAACGTCAGCGACTCAGCGATCACGTATTACGCAAATATAAGTTAAGGATGTGGTACATTACTGCGTTGATCGAAGGGGGATAACAAATTATCACACAAGCCTTGTACATGCATAAAACAAGGGGGCAGTTTGCAAGTGTGATTTAGGACAGGGATCGGAATTGGCATATTGTCATGAAAAAAAAGACAGCCAATTTTAACTCAAAACAAAACTTGTATTTAACAGATTAACTTCATTCTTCTGGTATGAGTATCAAAGATATACCATGTTAGAAGCCATATGGCTTATATTATGCCAAATGAATCAAATCCATTGACTTTGTGTGTGCATTGATACGGATACCTTGGTCTGCAGCACTTTATTTAATTTTTGTCCTTGGCAGCACGCTGCGTTACATGCACGTGTTAGTTCCAAGCCTGGCATGCTCGGAGTGAGCGAACGGAGGTGGACTCTCTAGTACAGGTGAGTAATTATATCTCTGACAATACTGTATGTCTATTAAAACATCATTCCAAAATCTTTGAAGCCCTCTGCAGTGAAGCGCTCCCTCTTGTAAGCACTCTTTATCCGCGGTCGCGTATTGCATCCTGGCACTTCACAGAGCGCCAAAGATTTTGGAATGACAGACAACAGCCGTGGTGGTGCGCTTTGCCAAAGTTGACGCATACTCTGTAGATGATTAAAGCTCATGTTTGGTTCCCTGACCCTTTTGGCCTCTTGACTATTATTAGGGTGACCAGGAAACAGTCTATTAAATATCAGAGACGCCATGCTTTTTCAAAACCGTGACGACTTTCCATGATTTTTGGATAACTAGACCTCTGAAGGTACCGAATTTAACAACTTTGTGCTTATTTAGCAGTCATACTATAGCTGGGTTGATTTTCTGCTGACAAAATAATTTCGATCTTTATTTAATTTTCGGCTCCCCTAGCAACGGGACACTCCGCTCACAGGCCGTACGTGGCTCTGTGACTGATATACGGAGGTAGTCCAGTGTTTCAGTCACATTTATGGGACTACTGTGTAACAACCGAGGGCGCACTTTAAGTATAATGTAAAATGAATTACTGAGTGCGGGAGCATACATTACACCTCCATTAATAAAGACCACACTACCACCATAATAAAAAACATGTCGAACTTTGTCAAATTCTGATTTTCACATTTAGGCTTAGTGTAGCTGAGTAACTCCAGCTGACATGCTCATATTCATTCACATGTAGCGCTGGAGACATAACCTAGTCGTGAGAGTGTGGTAGCAAGAGACCCTAAAATAATGGCCTCTCAAAAATTGTCCATTTTCACCTCTAATATCCTACCCCAGATTTCATTTACATACCTTATACATTCAGCAGTCATTCACGAAGGTAATGATCGACTTGAAATGGACCACACACACACACACACACACACACAAATCTTGACGATTTCGGTGGCTTGTCCGTAAAAAAATGCCAGTTCCAACGGTAGTCTGGTTCCCAGACCAAAAGATTCCGACTATTCCTGATGAATCTTAGGTCCGGTAGCCTCCGGTAATACAATGTATTACAATTTACGTCACGTGACTAAAACGGGAGGAATTCCTCCTTTTTTCCAAAAATTTCTGAAGTTTGCCGAAGTCGTTTCGTCAACTTAATCGGATAGCGCCCGAGTATTTCCGAGTATATAATATAGGTTTAATTAACTGCTTAGTTGCTTATTAATTTTATTTTAAATGAGTTGATAATTAATATTCATTGTTTTCATCTAGAAAACTTGAAATTCAAAGACGATTTTGTGCATCAAATATACTCGGATCGTACGGGCGAACTTTTTGCTGCGTCATGTACATTTTTTAATTTGATGACCGTTACCGAGATTTTCCAAAACTCAGTCTTCATTCGGCTCTGCCTGCTAACAGTGCTATTTGGTTCCCTAATTTTGAAGATTCCAGATCAACATTACTCAATGTTATCTTACAAAAACATCAAACTGTATTATCATAACTGTATGATATTACGAAGCAAGTGATTTATTTAAAGATTTGATCAGAACATTAAAAGCTACAAGTGATAAAGCGAAATCGGAAACGAAGCCGCGCTTTGAAAAAGGGCCATTAATGTCGTCATGTTTATTTTTAGCCACGGAGGCTGCCTGACCTACAATTTAAGACGTGAGCGTCGGGAATAATTGTCAGGTCTGGGAACCAGACTATTCCAACGGCTGTCGTCCATTTTGTTTTGTTAATTATGTAAATGTATGCATCACGTGATGACATCAAAAAAATCTGCGTGCGCGATGTATGTGGGTACCACACTGCTTTCAGACGCCGCAAGTGGGTTAAGTTTTCGTCTGGTGCGTTGTCGTGGAAAGCATTCTCATTTGTCTTGCTAATGCATATGGGCATGTTAGCTGGAGTTACTCAAGCTAGGCTTAGTGTGAAGTTTATGTTTGCTTTAGAAGCATACTAACCCTCTTTATAGGCTAATCAGAAAGTGCTGCCTTTTTCAGATGTCTAATTTTCGTGAAATTTCATGTTGAAATTTTGATATTTCATGTTGAAATTTTGATACGCAAACGTGTGCGAACGAATCTGGAAATTTCACCAAAAAATAGCCATCTGAAAAAGGCAGCACTTTCTGATTAGCCTATAAAGAAGGTGAGTATGCTTCTAATGCAAAAATAAACTGCAAACTAAGCCTAAATGTGAAAATCAAATCTGACAAAGTTCTACATGTTTTTGTACATGGTGAAAGTGTGGCCTTGATCCGCTACATATAACCATGTATAATTTTGCGCAGAGGTGAATCACTTACTAGTTGGGCTTCCTGTGAATTTACGCGAGTGTTGAATCTGTCATTGCCAAGAAATTTGATGTAAAGTACGGCACACAAACGAACTTGGCCTATGCATCGTGCGGGAATTTGCACGTCTGCACACTTGCAGTCATTTTTAGAAAAAATGAGATGGTGACTTGCTTACGTCACAGACAACTAACATTTGCAAATAACATTTGCGGGTCAATCCAGGTCAATTCCCGGTCGAACCATCTATTTTTAAACCGATTGATATTGCGCGCGGCCGATATGTAATCTGATACGTTCCCGTGCCACGGCTAGGTACCATGCATACATACTGCATACAAATGCGTATACATGTATGTACACATGTATTGGATGATCCAGGGGATCGGGGAGCTTCAAGTCAAATTTTTTTAAATGGAGTTACAAATAAGACTCTATCCTTGCTTCATTTTATTTTTGACCAAAATGCAATTGGATTACATTCCAAGTTACATAATAATACAGCAAACATGAAAGACCGTATAGATTCCTATATTTGTTGTGAATTAGCCAGTGGAAAACACAGTACACTAGCCTTATTTAAGTTAAATAACTTTTCAATTTGAAAATTTCAAATCTGAACCTAATGGTTTTTACAACGATACCAACAAAAAATAAAGTTGACATCCTGCCGAGCGGCAAAATTTTTACGATACCAACAAAAAATAAAGTTTTTTTACAACGATACCAACAAAAAATAAAGTTGACATCCCGCCGAGCGGCAATCCAGAAATTTATTAGCATCGGAACTCCCAACTTCTTGCAGTCTTTGTCCAGTCTTCATGTCATTTTTAAAGTTTCTTATCCTTTTTTCCCCAGCATATTTTTTAAGTTATATTTGATTGTCATACTCATAGTACTAGCCCTGGACGGATAAGCACCTTGTCATTTTGCTGTCAGTCTTTTTGTTATCATTTTAAAATTTATTATGTTTTTACAGGCATATTTTATTCATAAGTTATGTAATTTAAATGTAAGTTATATCATGCTATTGTCAGTTCCTACATGTTGAATGCTGTTTTTACTGTTTTTACTCTATCAGCCATTCCATGGTGACTCGCGTGACATTTGAACAAAATGTAAAGTTTTAATGCATTACTGTTGTTAACCTGGCATTTATTCAACTCAAATTAGCATGTATTTTGAGTCAGGGCATTGTGAATTTATGGTTTAGTTTTTATATGATTACTTTAAAATCGCTATTTTTTCATGTATCACAGTTTCTTTGACGTGACTCGCATGACAGGATAGAAAAAGGGATTTTTGACATCCCTCGATTTAAATAGCTTTTCCTATGGATCTACCAGTGTTCTAAAAATTATTCTTACTGAACTTAGAACTTAATACCCTCATCCAATACATGCATAAGTTGTATTGTGCCAAATATCCCTTGTTGTAAGAAATGGCCTGAAGAAAATGTGACTCGCGTGACACAAATTGCGTGACTCGCGTGACACAGTAGCTTTTCACTTTCACATGATAACTGTAATTTTAGTATAACAAATCAAATCATAATATTATATTAATAAAAATGATTTACCTGTGAATACCTTATGAAAGAGTGTGAAAACTGCTATTCCTACAAATAGTGTAGAAACTTGGATAGAAGGGATACACAGGCTTAATAGGGAGACACCTAGGTGTCTCCCTATTGGCGCAGCCCCCCTTTAGAGGAAAAATTGTGCTGTCGAAATTAGCTTATATTTGTTGCTCGTGGTCTAATTAGTAAAAATACCAAAGTTTGTGGAAAAAGGACAAGGAAATAATGGGTTAGGGCACATTTAATTCGGAAAATTTTTGTGCACAAGTCTATGGGAATGTCTCCCTATTACCCCATTGCCGGTAATTATTATTTATCCCTTTACTTTGGCGAATGTTGGGGGTGGAAATCTGGTTTAAACACAAAATCCTTAACAATGACGTGGAGAGAAAAGAATGTTTTGGAATTTAAGTTACGAAGTGATGTCATCAATCCACGGGTGATTATTTCAGGAAAACAGTTGTAATTCTTGGTCATGTAGAGTCACAGTTTCCTTAAAAGGTAAGAGCTGCAATTAATGATGCAGTTGTATAGGAATGTATACAGTATACATCTGTAAAAATCTGATTCAATTTCTTGTTACATAACTAATGTTTTTGAAGACTTAATTCCAATTCTATAATTTAATGTGGCATTGTTTCTTTGTATTACATGTAAATGAAACATTCCTGGCTTGTGACCAGGCACGGATCCAGAGGGGGGAGTTTGGGGTGTCAAATCCACCCCCCCCCCCAGCTCTGTCAAAAAAAAAATTCTCATACAAATTCTTCAAAAATAAGTCGAAAACCCCCCCTCCCCCCCCCCCCCCCCTGCTGTGACACCCCCCAAAAAATTATACTGGTCTAATGTCCGCCTGTTCAAAATACAGTACACCATTCTGTAATGTGTTAATAATCGTCCAATTTGAATAGCGCCCCATATTGAAATTGGTACCCCCGCCCCCCCCCCCCTCCCCTCCAGTTTTTGATTTTACGGAGGCCAAGTGTCCGGAGAAAAAAACGTGTGTACATTTTCAGATTTTTTTGCTGATGAAACCCCCCCCCCCCCCCCCGCGAAAATTCCTGGATCCGCCCCTGGTGACTTGCGTGACATACATCATGTGTGACTCGCGTGACATTCTTGAGATAGTTTTTTCTACAAGGAATGTAGAGCAAATCAGAATATTCATACTTTTATTGATAGACCACCACTATTTCATTTACAAATATCAAACACTAGCTGAATTCCTCTCTAGTTATTAAGTAATCTGAAAAAAAGTCCTATTTTGTGACTCGCATGACATACATATTTTTGAGGGTGTTTTCACGATGAAATAGTGGGAAAATACTGGAGACATTTGGAAAAATTCTCAATGTTTTATCAAATAGACCGGAATAGCTACCAAATGTATGCAAATAAAGCACAATCTTATGAATGAGCTTCAATTACTTCCTCAGTTTGTGATTTATACCCCTGACCCTCCATTTTGCCCACAAAATTCATCCATGTTCAGGAGGCTGAAACTTTAAATAAAATGATTTATTTTAAAAAATCTTGTGAGATTTAGATGGTTTCAATATTCCTCTTATCAAATATAACTGACAAACATTTATTCCTTTCACTTCAATTTTTGAGTTTGGTGATGACCCTTACATGGAATGGCTGCTATGATTTTACACCAGGACAAGAATGTCATGTCTGTTTTTAACTTACATGACTAATAAAAATATGAATATGAATGTTCACCACTTATCAATAATGTCAAGAATTTTAAAAACAAAGGCATAAAAGGAAATACACTTGATGAAATGAGAAATCACAAAACGGGTAGATCATGGGGGCAGAGATTTAACGGAATTCCGAAGAGTCGTCAAAGAACAGATGCAAAACAAACTATCCAGATTATTATCTCGTGACCGACTTAAAACCCCTTCTCTGACAACCTTACAAGCGGACCCCTCAAGGTTTCACTTGAAGTTCAATGTTATTGAAATGTTATTGGAAACAGTGGGAAATGATGGATAGTCCGAATACAAAATACTCCAAATATGGAGAACTAATGATCAAAGGCATCTTGTGAGCAGACAGTTTGTTAATACTGATTGTTACTCTCCTCTGATGTAATTTTTGTATCGTCTAAACATGAGAACGCAGTTCAAATTCAAATGTTTCAAAACGCCTGTGCACGTTTTTCTAGCATTTGATGGTTTCTGAAAATGGAAGGCATTTCAAATACATGTAGTTTACTCCAATACTCATCTAGAAAAAATCTCAAGCTTGACACTACCAAGGAGAAAGAGAAGGCTGCCGGCCAAGTCTAAGGTAGCTAAGGAGAAGGAGAGAATCAAGGACAGGAAGGAACGGGAAATGAAAGCCAAGAAAGCCAAGATTGCAGAGAAAGCCAAGAAAGCCAAAATGGCAAAGAAAGTCAAGAAACTTGCGCCGAAGAAGTCACCCAAGAAAGCTGCCAAGAAAACTCCCTCCAAGTCAACTAAATCATCCGTCAAGAAATCCTCCACCAAGCCAGCCAAGCCAGCCAAGAAGCAAGCCAGCAAGAACACATCGGCCAAGCAGAAAAAAGTGTCGTCCAAGCCTTCGAAGAAATAAATCATCGAATCAACAAACTAAAACGGCTCTTTTCAGAGCCACAACGTTTTTACAAAAGAGATATTGATCCTTTCTGCAATTTGCAATATGTTATACTTATTATTTATGATTAGGGCCCACAGTTTTAAAAAATTTTTTTATTAAGCCCCCCCCCAACAAACCCCCAAAACATCATTGTATAAATAATAGGATATTCCACCGAATGGTATATTCATCCCGCCCCAGGCATCAGAATATATAAGGTGCAAGGGTGAATAAAAAAAGAACATCGGATATTCCAACCTCCTGATTTGGAGTACTCTACCCCCCCCCCCACACACACGCGCGCTTCCCGCAATGGCCATTAAACTAAAGAATGTGAATATTCCACCCACCTGCCCACCGTGTCTGTGCCCCCGGCCCGTCCCTCCTCCCCCCTCACCCTCCCCACCCCACTCGCGGGCCTCCCCCACCCCAACCCACCGCCCAACCCGTCACCCAACCCCGTCACATCGGGATACAGGGTAAAGGGACAGAAAAAAGACACACACACACACATTTATCAAACGGGATCCCTTTAAACAAACGGGATCCCTTTAAGCTTTGTAACGCGTCTTTCATTGAGCTTTAAATATCTCCTGCAAATTGCACGTGTTTATATCACGTGATCGCTTCAACAGTATCTTCGCAATTTTTGGCAGTTCTAGCGAGAAATTTTCATGCATATTGCTTGCGACCATTGCACTGTCAAACCGACCACCCACATGTGCCACACCATTCGACAGCTGAAAACCTGTTTTTATGCGGAACTAATTCAGTCTATTTCGAACCAAATTCGAGAAGGAAGAAAATCAGGATTGAAAAGATGGACTCCCTCGAAAAATAAGAAGTTTTGGTTTCAAAAAGAAAACGCTAAAAAAATGTCAAAACTCAACCAATGATTCATCAATTTTGACGCTTTCTTCGACAAAAGAAAGCGGATATACTGAGCTTTTCTAATGTAAATTTCTATCATTTGCACCCACGGATGCATAATGATTTCATTCATAAAACTGAAGCGAGTCTGGCCGAAATTGGCCGAAGGCGATGGCATGCGCGCAAGCACGAACTCAACGTTGACGTCATAATGAGCGGCGCTGTTCACCTAATTTGCATACAAAGATTTCCATGATAAGTTTGTTATGTGCAGCACCACTTTGTCACAACGAATGTTTTCATTGCGGACCATGTGGACAAAATTTTGAGCGTCGCGTAATGCAATCCGACCGTTCGTGATTCGAAACGGAGCCTGAGCGAGTGATGGGAATTGTAAATTTACAACACAGATAAGTTTGACAGAATTTCCTACATTATTACGCTTTTCAACGAGAAAAAAAATCTCTAAACTGGAATAAAAGAGTAATGAATCAGTCAAACCTCGTCCCCAGGGTGTCGAGCAGTACGCGTTCACCACTACCTGCTCTCTCACCCTGGTAATGGATCATTTGCATGTGCAAGATTTTTGAACACGTATGCAAATGAGGAGTCGTCTGGTGCCTGCCTGTGCATTACATTTGCGTTTATTTTTGTATGTGGCGTCTGGGGTAAATACAGAGTCAATTCGTCGCAGCCCGAGCATGGCGTTAGTTTCGAAAACATGATTTCATTTTAATTAAATTGTTACGATCTTAACGAGACAACATGCAGTATGACATTTCATATTAATATTAACAAATTGGAAAGGAAATGAATATTTTCGAGAAGGCGAGGACAAATGATCGCAAAAACACGTACTGCACGTTGTGAGTAACAACACCAAGTACACGATATAAATCCATTTCTAGCCAATTGCGGTATCGAATCAGGATGCAGGAAGAAAGTTTTCTATCCAGGGTTTACTATTGGAAGCAAGGTTGGAAATAAAGTAAGCACTGGGGACGAGGTTTGAATCAGTCTTAAACGGCCGTTTCAAACCTTGCAGAGTCATGACCTTGATGACGAAAAATCACTGGTCACGCAAAATCCAACCAATCAGAGCGTTACAGCACTACTTTGTCACAACGAATGTTTTCAATATGATCAGAAAATCAAACAGGCATGGCACTCTCGTACCCCGAGTTCCGCATGCACAAAATGGTAGGAGTATCCTAAGTGGGTACCAGACTAACCGTCTTACATGGCAGGATGACCGTAATACCGTGTAAAATTCTGCTAAATCCACTTCGAAAGTCTGCCAAATCACCCAGTATATATATTGCTGTTCCATTGTGCAAGGGTTTGTTTTAAGGATCTTTCCAAAAATGAAGGTTTTTCAAACCAAATGTGCCAAATATTCTGTCAAATGTAGCTGAAATTCGGCTAGAACGGTCACTCCATCTCTAATTAACTGCGGATCACAATAGAGTGTTTTTACTGAGGGAATAAATGTGTGCTCGAGAGGTTTTAATCACTCTGTTTAAGACCGCTTAGAGTCTGGGTGCTGATAACTACCCGAGCCGGAGGGGAGCGTAATTATCAGCACCCAGACTCTAAGCGGTCTTAAACAGAGTGATTAATACCGATCGAGCACACATTCCCATTCAGAAATACCTTTTCAGTCAAAAAAATATAATATTTCAGTCAAAAAATCCCGTTTTTGTTCAACAAGTTCACTTCATGCTTTCTTAAACATCCCTCTAGCTAAATAATGGAGTGTTCAGCTGGCGATTAAGATGTAAACAACCCTTTTATGGAGATTGACGCGCGTGTGGCACGTTCTGTGCGATGTCGCGCAGAACGCACCTGGGGCGTTGCGTATTGAATTTAGAACTATAAAATTCTGACTCACTGGTAGTGTTGCGTATGCCTTTTTGAGGATTGTGAACGTTCAACCAATAAAATGCTAAGAGGCAATTTTAGGAGTCCACATTTTATGTCACTTTTATGTGACACTGGAAAAGTGTTTAAGACCAGCTGGCCATGTCTTTATCATCCGTTTAAGACCGGCCAGATGACAGGCTCTTGACCATAGGAATTGCTAAACTGTCTAAGGTATTTATGGGCACAATTGCAGAATACCCCGCCACTCAATCTATCCACCTCGTAGCCGGCTACGGAGTCACGGTTGATTGCCCTCAATAAACCTTCTCAGCGCTACTTGTATTTATGCGTCATGCTCCACTGCACTCCCACTCCGTATCCGCGTAGCCGCCAACAGGGTAGCCTAGTTGGTTTGGACTTAGAATTTTTTCAGCAACTCCCATTCCTTTTGTGTTGCTTCGTTCTCAAGCATATTCAAGGGGACTCCCACTCCGTATCCGCAAAGCTTCGTTTTGTTGCTTCGTTCTCAAATAATGGAGCCCACTCAGTATCCGCGTAGCATGGCATGGACTTCAATAGCTCTACTGAGTGGAGCGTTGAACGCTCCACCGATTTGGCATACTTTGGTGACAGCTTCACAGTAGCATGATAGTGTACATACCCACGCGAGGACAAAAAGACCCCAAAAAAACGCTAAAGAGAATACAAATGAGAAAGACAGTAACCCTGGATAGATCCACATATTCATGACATTCCATAAGATCCCTTATATTGTTCCCAAACAGCGGACATTTTGAAAAAAAACCAGCAAAATAGTCAGAAAATTTACAGCTCAATGTGTTTACCGTGAAGCTCAGACCTTGCTCCGACTTGCGAATGAGGGCGTCTGACGTGACGTCACCATCGTTGCTCGATCGAAGAAATTCAAGTTGTGCTTAATCAACGACTGTTTCATGTAGTCATATGTGTCCCGCGCCAAAAGCCCACACTGTCGGCGCGGGGCACATATGACTACATAAAACAGTCGTTGATTAAGCGCAACTTTTTTTTCTTCAATGGTGACGTCAAACACGCGGTAAGTTCAGACTATTTTGTTCTTTTTTTCAAAATTACCGGTTGTTTTGAACAATTTAAGGGGTCTTATGGAATGTCATGAATGTGTGGATCTATCCAGGGTTACTGTCTTTCTCATTTGTATTCTCTTTGTCAGTTTTTGGGGGGCCTTTTGTCCTCGTGAAGGCATGCACAAAATGCATACCGTCATGTCGACCGTGTACCTGTCACCAAAGTATGCCAAATCAGTGGAGCGTTTGTACGGAGGGTACCGTAGTTCAACGCTCCACTCAGTAGAGCTAGGACTTGAATTGTTTCTTTTCCAGTGATTCCAACCTTGTAGCCTGTATTTCCGAGTGGCGGGGTATTCTGCAATTACTCCTATTTATGAATATAGACTGAATTGAAGCATGGCCACCTATATAATAAGGCCTATAGCCACGTTCACGGGTCTAGGCCTAGGCCTAGGGCCTACAGGGGTCAGACAAGTCGACTGCTGAGACAACTCGAACTCGGGACAAGTCGACCGCTGAGACAACTCAACCGTTGAGACAAGTCGACCGTATGTGTGATAAATGAAAAGACAAGTCGACCGTTTAGACAAGTCGCCTCGCATGTTTTGGAACCTAGTTTTGGGGATAGTACCGTTTTTTTTTACGGCGGCTGATCGCTGTTTGGGAGTGATGACACATGAGGGTTTTTGTTGTTGCATATTTTAACCTAGACCCGTGAACGTGGCTTGTAAACTACGCCACGCTGTTGTGTATTTTCGAACCTGGCGAAATTGTCCCTCTGACTCCCTCCGTTACACACACTGGCCATTATTTTGCCCATGTCATAATTAAGTACTCACATATGAAGCTGTCTTGAAATCTGTTTGCACGTCAAAACTTGCATTTGACGAAATTTGAGGAAAATTCTGGCCCCGGTTCATGAAGTCCTGCTAGCTGCCATTTTCTCCCAACTGACGGCGCATTGGCACATTGCCTTTTATTGTTACCGTCCTGTTTCGTATGATTCGACGGCTGTTTACTGTCGCAGCTAAGAGACATCGTTTTGGACAAGTTTCAAGTCCTTTCCTCTCTCACCGCACCGCACGCGGGCGCACACGTACACGAGATGAGCCGAGCAGCCAATCCTCTGCGGGTTTTTTATTCGGGGTTGCGACATGAAACAGCCGTCAATCTGTCCAAGCGACAGGAAGCAAACAGGTAGCTCAGAGGGCTCCGATAATTTTGCACACAAATGACCCTGGTACTCGTCCGGGGTTATTTGTCTGGGTCACTTGTCAGGTTAAAATCTAATTTCTACACATTCGTATGGGTCTTTATTGATGGCAAATTTCGTCGAAATTACACAGCCTGAACAATCGGACAGGCAAATTTAGATTCCTAGGTGAGTAGGCCTACTCAACATCCATCCATACGGAATTATGTATGGCGGATCGATTTCGCTAGGTTCAAAAATACACAACAGCGTGGCGTTGTTTACAATGCCACGTTCACGGGTCTAATATTAACCATGATATAACAGAGCCGATATAGCACAGCGTCGGATTGTCCATGCACATCGCCGTTCGTTTTTTCCGGACCTGTGCGCGCATTTGCCGGTCAACTTGTAGGTACCGTGCACGGTGCCAGCCCTGTGCTCCCACTTATCCCATCCCCGGTCGGTCAACGTGGCCGTACCGTGCACGGTGACATCGATTGTGTCGGGCCTGTGCGCCCACTTGCCGCGCCAGTCGACGTGCCCGCGTGCCGGGCAGGGCCCGGTCCTCGCGGGCGGGGCACACCAGCCCGACGCGACGGCCACCGGATCTGAGCACCCACTGTACATGGAGTATGCCCGCGCCGCGCCCGTGATCGGTCCTGCCATGCAATTTTTTCTGCTCCGCATATACTCCTTGTACTATGAGGCTCCACATAGTGGAGCCTCATAGGTTCAGAACCCCGCAAAATTGTATGGTGTAGGAGCGGAACGATAGTATGCGCATGCGTACAAGTGCAAGTACGTACCCCCCGCGGCGCGCTCCGCGCGATCGAACCCGAAAATGACTGCGATCATTCTGCGCGCGTGCTCGTTTCAAGTGTTAGGTTGGCTCAGTGCGGAAAGGGCATATTTTTCATCATTTTTGCCGAAAACAGACAGAATCCACCGATGTTTGTTGGGTGCACATAACGTGAGTATGTCATGAGGTATTGTACGGAGTTTAGGGGCAAACTGTGCAGCGGTTCTGTGGGAAAAAGCTTTGGGTTGGGATGGACGTTTTTGTACTTAATTAGTGTTTTGTGCTGACAACAATTTTGCGGGGTTCTGAACCTATGACTACGTGGAGCCTCATAGTTCTAGGAGTACTCCGCATATACATTTCCATTAAGTCGAGCTGTCTCAACGGTCGAGTTATCCCGCGTCGAGTTGTCTCAATGGTCATGATGGTCGACTTGTCTCAATGGTCGACTTGTCCCGGGTCGACTTGTCCCGAGTCGAGTTGTCTCAACGGTCGACTTGTCTGACATTCGGGCCTAGGCCCCCTACAATCGTTTTCCTAGTTCCGGATCGCTTTTTGAATTCACGCAGCGTACGTCTCAGCTTGTTTGACAATTTGAACAAATTATGTCAAACAGCTTACCTTAGGATGTGAGGAAATTTATCATGTACATCTGAACAAATATACGAGCCTACTTTGGATACACTGGCGAGAAAAGCATCGGCGTACATTTGCCTAGTTCCGGATCGGTTGAATCTATTCCGGATCGCTTGCGCCCTCTATTGAAATCACACATATTTAGCGTTGTTTACCGCGTGGCTAGGATATAGGACGCGACGCGATCCACATGCGTGCGAGTCAAATCGTGATGCTTACAACTTCAAACTTCACAAGTTCTCTTTTACTATAGATTTTGTTGCCCGTGAAATAGAGGATTTACTACCATGGAGGAATACAGTGAATCCGACTTAAAGCTTGTAATTCTATGAAATTTCGATGAGATTAAAACCTTACAACTGCTCTATTTTTCAATGGAAAAGAAGGATCATTTTCAGCTTGTTCAGAATGGCGCTTGACCTCGGACGTCCCCATGCGCATGCATGATCATCCACAACTTCACAAGTCAGTGAATCTCCAAAATTGGACAAACAATTAAAAGATAACCAAATAAGCTTTGGTTGGATGTGTGACTCCAACGGAATTGTGAGTATTTTCCCTTGATTTTTAATGCCTTTTGAAATGATGCGGGGCCTGCACTGCATGCAGATGAGCATGATGAGTAGAGGCGTAGCAAGGTCATTTTTATTGGAGGGGGAGGGGGGGGGGAGTTTTTTCCCTCAAACTACATCCATTATTTATACATGGTTGTTGAACACCCTCTACAATACTTTAATGATACATGTAGATATATATTTTTTTTTTTCTGGATTTGTTGAGAAGTGCGATAGGGTCGTGATTTTGTGCCAAGAGAAATCTCATAGTTCGAGGGGTAGGTTCGAGTCACTGTTTTGTACCCACATTCTTTTTCTTTTCAAATCTGAGGATTATTTTTAAAAATAAAATCTGGATTTCATTACGTTTGAATTCATTTTTTTCTAATTTCATATTTTCTTCTCATGTTTTCACAGAAGTAGAGTCCAAATTGACATAATTGAAAAAAAATCGCAGTCCGTGAGGAGGCGGGGGGGGGGGGGATAGTTATTGTATAAAGGGACACTCGTACATCTAAGCTGAAATTATGTAGACACAATTTTGAAAAGATTGTTGCAACCTGACACCACTTTTTTGATACATGTAACAGGTATCATCTCAATAGGTCAGTCATTGCAAAAATGTTGAAAAGACATGAATCTGGGACTGAGACACATTTACTTAGTAAGTGTTCTTGACTCTCCATAGACTTTGTACATAACCGCCCATACTGAAATTTGTATCCTCTTGTTGAGACATTTCTTTGTTCTCGTGTACTCAAGTGTTCAAGTTTGAAAGTACAGTTTCAAAATTATTGTAACCAGAATTAATTTCCTTGGCTGAAATTTGGACTTAATATCCCTTTTCTAAAACCCACCATTTGCAGGGTAAACAATGGCGAATAAAAGGCCCTTGAATGAAAATGGGCAGCCTTTAATACAAAATGTTTTGGGTGGGGGAATACCCTCTTGAGTTTTTTTTTGGGGGGGGTAGTAAATGTTGGGGAAGGGCACTTGAATGGAAAAGGGGCAGTCTTGACAAAAGACTGGGGGGGGGAGTGTTAAAATATCCCCCTTAATCCTTATACAAATTTGCTATTTAAGCAATTACAAACTAAAAAATGTATGGTTTCCTGAGCCATTATCAATATCACTATGAAAATGAACAAGGACACTGAGTTGTACAATGGAGGAACTGCATTATATTTATTTGTCTAGTACTAGTCATGCCAGTACACAAAAGCTTTACAAGTTTTGTTTTCTAAGTATGAATTTTATGTACATGTTATTGTAAAGGATTCAAATTTAAATCAGGAAAAATATATATACAATGTTCATGCTTATTTTGTGTCTCAGCTAAACACATTTTAGAATGTATGAATTAATATTTATCTTCAGATATCAGGGCCATAGGCTTCATTCACGAATCGACCATTGCTTATGTTGCAAGCTAGGCACAATTGTTATTTTTTGAACTTACAAATAGAAATGAAAGGACTGAAATAAAGTTAATCACAAATTAATATCAGTAAGAATTTAAAATGTTTGATTAATTATACACTTACAATGTATGTTTGAAGCCACATAGTGAGACTTGGAACATTGTAAATAGTCTTGCACCATCCAGTTCAAAAGGTCTATTATACATGTGGGAGTCCCGATATTCATATTTAGGAAACCGCGGCTGTGCAGACGCAGCATACGAAATCGTTTGGGTAGCTGCATGCTGTACTGTGTATTGCGTGCTTAGGGATTTTCCCCGATGAGAAATCATTTTGTGTGCGGACCACGGTGAAAAATTTGCACACATGCATGGGATGGAACGTGTGAATGTCATGGAGTGACAACCATCCGAAAATTCAATGGAATTGGTGATTAACACTTTCAGGAAGTGAGTATTTATTAAGCAAGGGTGAATTATCCGTATCACTCAGACAATCTTACAGCTTTTGATCATTTTATTAGTGTAAGCTTTGGAAAAATTTTGCATACAAAATTAAGCTTTCTTGCATACAAAAAAGAAGACCGCGTGTAATGTATTTTCACTGTGCAGGCAGAAAATGCAATCAACACTCGATTTATGACAAATTTTCCAACTCTAGATGTGCATACCTTGCCAAAAATTGCTGAGCATTGCTCCTTTTGATCATTTGATACAGTTGCCAAATTTTTGGACCAAAGCTGATAGCCTAAATAGTAATTTTAAGCATTACAGTCAATCGTTTGCAAACTTGACTCAAACCAACTCGACCGTCGTACCAACTCAACCGTTGAACCAACTCGTTCGTTGACCAACTTGACTTCACTTTCGACTTCAACTCGATCGTTTGCCAACTCGTCTGTTGTACAACTAGACATAAACCTTGGGTTGAGTGATTTGATTTTTGGTGTGCATACTACTTGTTCATATTATAGCACGAGTTCGTCCAGGTTTTGCGGACAATTTTGCATCATAACATTTTGCATCTATTATGTACTTGGCGATTCATCTGTTCTTTTCTCTGAAAAAAAAAGGAAAATAATTATATATGTCTGGCAAAAGTGGCATGCTAAAACAGTGATTACGCGTACGCATGTTCCATGTTGCTGTGTAGTGCAAAGCGGGATTGGAACTTCATTTTACCTATGTGTCACGGCGGGCAGTCTGAAATTTGTCAGGTCACGATGGGGCCAGGACATTTGACCTTGTGCAGTGCAAACCGGAAAAGAAAACCATAACTTTTTTTTTGTAATAAGAGATATAAATCTGTTTCAAAAATCAAACTGTTGTTCGTTTGATATGATTCCAATGATATTAAACATTTTGTTCGGTTTCGAGAACTTATGGTTTCAAGAACTTAAGACTTTTAAAAAATAAGGACAATTTGACACTAAAAATGACTGAATGTTTCACTGGATTTTGCCAAGTAAACTGTCATATTTCCAAAATGCAAGCTCGTATAAAAACGATTAATTTTATTTATTAGTTGGACAACAGTCTAGTTGACTTTTCCAGTTGAACGCACAACGGTCGATTTGGACAATGGACAAGTTGGTAAACAGTCGAGTTGACTTTTACAGTTGAACACACAATGGTCAAGTTGGTTCAACGGTCAAGTTGGTCCGAGTCGAGTAGGCAAACGGTCAAGTTGACCTGACACCGCCTAAAAGATATGTAATTGTACACATTTACATGCACATACTATCTACTTAAACAACAACAAAAAATTCGCTGTAATTCCTTAACTCAGAAAATTCATTAAAATGCGTCTCCAAAGCCATATTTTCAATGTACACGTATCATCTCAAACAACTTGAACAAGGAGTTTTGTAATCTTCACTTTGTCCCATATTCAGAAAATTCATCATAATTTGTTTACATGTACCTTTCTATGGGATTAAAGTTGTGCTGGATATTTAGAAAATTCATCACAATGTGTCTTCCAAAGGCTAAGTGCACTATATTTACATGTATACATACACAACATAGGTTTTGTTCTCCACAAATCTATATCTCCGTAATAAAAAAACATCATGTTGTGTCTTCCACCAGAGGCCCTATTTACATAGTACAATCAACTCACACAACACAACAACGTATTTCTTTTTATGTTTGCTGATTAATTAGTAATCACATCCAGTGTACAGGAAATAGAACAGTCAAATAGCTTGTTGCTGCTTGGAATCTTCTTTAAAAAAAAAAAGCTATGCACATACACCCATAAGTTGTGGCCTTTTATTGTCTGGTGCAACTTTTTTTGTTGATGGTAAGTTTTTGGTCGACAGCTGTTCACTGTTGTTTCCTGTTACAAGATTAAAGCCCTCGACACTCATTGATCGCCGCATGCAAATTTTAATTGCCATGCTCTGCATGAAAGTTTTGACCGGCAATTCCAGTTGCAATTCCAAATATCCGAATATTCGGTCAAACACCAGAATACCCAAATACAGTGTATTAGTATCAAATACTACATTATTCTAAAGCAAACAGCCCTACATTGTAAAATTGACTTCTTTGCTATAACAAAAATGAAGTTGATTCACTTTATTACTTGCAAGTGTATTTCATTTTATTCATCCCAAAGCACTGTTCCCTCTTGAGAAATTAATTTCATACATTTCCCCTCTGGCATAGCTTTCAATGCATTCACAAGAATGTCAACTAAATCTGACCTTCCACCAACTACAATATATGTACATGGTATTACTGCACCGCCACCTTTCTCAAACACAGCAGGCCGAGGAGGATAACTCTGAACTGGCTCCCCTGTAGCTTGAGCATATATTTTCCCTCCAGATTCAATTATTTTCCTAAATGCAGCACCAAGTCCCCTTGGTGCATGCCCTAAAGGCAAACCTGCAATGTCTTGAAACTGTAGGTGTTTCTTTGCATCTGTTTCTAATTTATGCTGATGCCTTGGTACTGATTCTAGTGGTGGAATCCACACAAGAGTTGCATCAATATCATGGATGTTGGTATATTCCAGGTCAACTGGTAGAGATGTTGGGGGTGTTGTCATAGGTGGTCTAATTTGATAGAAATGATAGCCCTTTATCACTGAATTTATCACCCTACACTCTCTATCAACTGTACTGCTGTTGACTCCGCTACTACTACAGCAGCCAAACTGTAATTCTTCAGGCTGAAAAAGAAGTGAAGGTGACATTAACTGACCTGTCCCAATCTCAAAACATTGATGAGGAAACCTTTTCATTTTGCATAAGTTTTTTTTTTTAGCAAAACTAAATTTATTAGCTGAACTAAATTCAATTCAGTTATGCTAAAAAATATTAATTATGAATAATGAAAAAGTATGCATGGATTCTTAAGTACAACGTGTGATATTTATGCTGGCAAGAGACTCCATTCACAAAGTCTATGGAATTTGGAATAGAACAAAAAGAAGAGGGAAGACGAAAACAAAGGCTGTGGACATCACTTTATATTTTTTGTTTTGTTTTTGTTTCTACCTAGAACAAGGCAAGTGGGAAATATGCGTGTATCAAGCTTGATATCCCCACTGCACAACAGACCCAAGTTCCATGATGGCATGATGGCAGTGTTTGACCTTAAAGGTAGATTAGATCATATGCAGTTATACAAAAAGTACAAATGTAACTGATGTAATTGTTGTCGAAAAGCTTGCTTGGTTTACAAATTATATGGGGATGGCAATTAATTCCCTGTGAAAATATTTTTCTGGATTGCTGTCATTTTGAAGAAAACAATAAAGAAATACCATTTAGCAAGCTGGTAAAGTGATGCATTTAAAAAAAAAAAATTGTTAGTACATGTAGTTAGGTTGTAATTGGGTGAATCTGTGAATGGTTGTGGTGACGCAAGCATTGATGCTATGCTCATGTGTGCAATTGTCGCTTCAGTGCGTGGCATCGTGTAGCTGCGATCGGCTGAATGAGAGTGTGTCCTGGATGCTGATTTTGGGCGCAATTAAAACATACCTTGGCAACTTTGTATTGAATTGAAAAACATGCATGGATGACATATGATCTACCCTACCTTTAAACATACATTACATAAAATGAACCACTGAATGAGTGCATATTTGGTGGGGAAAAAACAGAAAAGCCTACTCTGCTTTCATTTTCTTAAACTGCACATTTGTGACATACAAACTTAGCATTAGTATCTTCTACCACTGTTTCTTGGTCATAGGCTAAGCTAGATGGAATACATTTTTGGTGCATCCATTCAAGGCATTCATCACACTGTATCCACATCAGATTATCACCCTTCCGAACATTGGCTTCATAGGATACATTGCAAACTGGACATAGTGTCTCTGCACCCTGCCCATGGTCCTGTGGATACTCTCCTAGGCCTGTACTTGTAGATTTATTCTCCTTTTTCTTTTTCTGCAGGTATCTCTGTTTGGCCTTGTGCTCCATCTTCGCCTTGTGTCTGACCTTCTCAAGTTGATGCAGAGCCATTCTTCGCAGGCAGTCAGGTGATGTCAAGTTGTCGGGCAAAGAGTCCAGAAGTCTTCTTGACCGTGATACAGTTGGGACAGCTTGTGGGAAAGTGAGTGCATCTTCCAAGGTGTTTGAAATTGTTGCTTGTGAGCAAGGTTGTGAAGAAGTTACAGTGTTTTCAGGAGTTGCGCACTCTTCACTGGTGACATGGTCCACTGCTGCAACAAGCATGCTCAGTCCACAAGGAATGTTATACTCGGTCGCTTGTTGCACTGCCGAAACTTTCGGAAGCTCTCTTGGAATGCCAGTTTTCATTTTCAGCTGCTTGTACGTTCTGAAGCGTGGGGACAATGGCAGACTTTCAGCGTCATCATCACCACCTGCAAGGGACATCCGCTTCTCATATTCTGTTACAGTGGCTTCATCCAACACTGATCTGAAAACCTGAAAAGCGTCATCAGCTCTTTGTGAGGGGACACTTGTGGAGGGCTCATCTTGGGGTGTCTTTGATTTAAATGTCAAAGAGGGCTTCAGCTTCTCATTTGAGATTGCTTCTCTGTTGATGGGATAAATCCCCGAAGACTTGAAGCTGTTCATCACAGTCAGAGGCTTATAGAATGCAAGGACGGTTTCATGTAGCTTTGCTGGGAATGTTGCCTTGTTGATTGGATCCCCAGGTTGCTCCCTGGTGTTTTTCTTGACAGTTAAATTCCACTGCCTCTTCAAGGGCCCAAAGATGCCCACATCCATTGGTTGCATCAGATGAGTTGCATTGGGGACGATGCGATATATTTCGATGCCATGAGCGACCGCGTAATCGAATGTGTTGACATCAATGTGGCAGGAAGCACTATCGATCAGCAGAATTACTGGACGCTCTGGACCAGCATTGCGATCGAAATGATCAAGGAATTTGGAGAACGTATCTCCATTCATCCATCCCTTCTTGGTGTAGGTCACGGCTGACCCTCTTGTTGATCCGACCAGGGGATCATATGCTGTGGGGCGTGGTTTGGGGAAAACAAAAAATGGCGGCATAAGTTCCCCTTCTGCATTACCACAATACATGACAGTCAGCCTCTGCTTTGTGGATCCCCCGGTCAGATGTGGCAGTGAACCTGTGTACTCAGATGTGGTGGGTCCAATTACGTGCCCTGACTTACTGCCCATCTGAAAGCCCGTCTCGTCAGCGTTCCATATCCTGTGTGGTTTGTCCAACAAATTTAGGCTTGACACAAATTGATAGTAGCTGTCAAACCACCTGTCGAGCTTGGATTGCGTTACTTTGATTCTCGATGATTCCAAACTCGCTTCTTTCCGCCTTTCAACCACATCGGAGTTTCGGGCCATGAAGGAGTAGTACCAGGTATAACTTGGCCTGGAACTCTTGAAATTTCTGCAACTCTTTTCCTTCTTAATAATTTCCTCGACAAAATCGAGGAACTCTCCAGGGGAAAGCCCCATGCCCCTCTTGGCCATTTCAGAGAGCCACCTAGACAGTGAACGCTCTTCTTCTACACTGAACATTGTCGGTGGGCCATTTCTGCTTTCCACATCTACATCACCGGATATCCTTCTGTGTAGGAATCCGTAAGACAATGAATTTTGTCTGGCTGCTCTCTTAATTGGAATATTCTCATGAACTACCTGGTGGACAGCTTTCTGAACTCTGGCCGCTCTGTTCGGAGACTTCAAGAACCCCTTGGAGTACTTCTTCTTTCTTTTTTTATGCTGCGTAGCCGAGCTGAAAACAGTCGGGGGCACCTTCTTCTTCACCATTTTCTGTGCAATGGAAAGAACGTTTTGTAAAAAGAACTTCAATTAAATGTATATATATATAAATAATGAGTTGATCAATTTTTAGACAATGGTGTATGTTTGGCATTTTCTGTGCAATGAAAAAAACATTATGTAAAAAGAACTGATTAAATGTATTTTAATATATAATGAGTTGATCCATTTTTAGTCAACGGTGTATGTTTGGCATTTTCTGTGCAATGAAAAAACATTTTGTAAAAGAACTTTGATTAAATCTATATGTTTAAATAATGAGTTGATCAATTTTTAGTCAATGGTGTATGTTTGGCATTTTCTGTGCAATGAAAAAACATTTTGTAAAAAAAACTTTGATTAAATCTATATGTTTAAATAATGAGTTGATCACTTTATAGTCAATGGTGTATGTTTGACATTTTCATGCACACCTTAACATGTAAAATTGATGTTATGTGAACCAAGTTTGTGTGAACGAAAAATATAGAGATAGCAAGTGTTACAAATCACATTCTTTTTTGCAAATTTAATTAAGTAATTTTTTTTAAGTGCGAGGCAGCTTAAGGAGAAGTGTAGCTCTGACTGCATTTTATTGGATAATCTGTGTACCTGGGCAAATCTGTTAAATACAATAACTAGTTACATGAAGTCATTATTCAGCAAGTTTCAAATGTGGTTAAATTTTAAAAAGCAAGAAAAATGTGTGCACCCCATGGCCCAGCCTCAGAGTAACATGTAAGCGTATTATTAAAACACTATAGAATGGCAAAACCTAATTTGAATAACATGTAATTTGATAACTATAAAATGGCATCTGCAACTAAGTACAGTCTATTGTTATTCTTAATACACATTCTAATTACAAGTATAAAACCTTGGTCCAAATGTGCAGTGGTGTAAAGTTCTATTTGGTAACCCCTCCCCCGATTTGAAAGCTTAATGTTTGCTATAACCAAAAATTAGAGTGTTTTAACAATAATCGACTGTAGGCCTATATCACTTACTTTCGGTGCCCCCTTATAAAAACTGGAGCATCCCTAGTTATGTAGCCCCCTGCAACTGTATTAAATTTATGTGCACAGTGAACCATGGGACCAACACTTATCTTTATTACATGTATAATGCAAAATTCTGATAAAAAAGCTATTGTATCAGTTCAACAAGATACATGTACATGTAAATAGACCTTGGCCAAGAAAAAAGCATTAGGCTTACGGACCTTGATTTCTAGAAAACCATAAAGAAATGTTACGTTATGTTGGCCATCTGTCTTTTTCCTTTGTATTATCATTTTTTTTCAAAATGTATCCCCCCCCCAAAAAAAAAAAACCATTGGGGCATAGGCCTAACCCTTTTTTTTTCTGGCAAACTTTTTATCAACCTACCGAACCTAAATGTACACTTCACGGATGGAGACTTTACGAAACACATTTTACATGGCCTTAGGCCAATTTTAAAGTAATTATTCCTTTTTTTGGGGGGGGGGATAAAGTAAAACAAAAATAGGGCCTAGGGCCTATGGTCTTTGTGTTTCGTGTTTCAACTTCAATTTTAATCATGACTTCTTTTGCATGTTTTATGTGTAACTTGTATGGCCTAAGTTTGTTTCTTAAATTAAATTTAGGTCCTCTAAAATTCCTTTTAAAATCAATCAAGTCTGAAGAAAAGTTGTAGAAAAGGTATCGCACTAAAAATACTAACCTTTTATTGTTAATGTTTTATTTTAAATTCAAAATTAAAAAGGTTGGCAGTAGGTGTTGAAAATGTATCCCCCCCCCAACAAAAAAAATTTAAAAAAAATTCTGGCAAACTTTTTTAGTTTTCTCCACCCACCGAACCCATATTTTTTTCAAGGCTTTTAGGCCTTTAGGCTTTTAGACACATTTTATTTAGCCTTATTTGACAGTAGACACTTACATGTAATTGTTGTTTCAATTTCAATCTTAATTCTTTTCTTCAATACAAAAATAACATGTTTTACGTGTAACTTAGGCTCTAGCCTAAGCATGCTAAGTTTGTTTCTTAAAATTAAATTGAAATGGGTCCTCTAAAACTTTAGTCCTTTTTTATAAATCACGTCTGAATTAAAAAAAATGTAGAAAACATATTGAACAACAATTGAAAACAACTAACCTTTCTGTTTTTTGTGACTCGGGGGCAATATTTAGCAGCCAGCAGATGAAGCAAAGCAAAGTCTCAGCACCGTCAAATCTGCACGGACAAAATTCTGCGCTGCACATACGGACGGAAAAAAATTACAGCGCGCGGAGACGCAGCACGCACAGCCGACCGTCGCCACAGAAACCCGGGCGACAAAATTTGACACGACACGGTCAAAAAGTGAAGAGTGCGTAAAGAAAACTAAACCAAATATCTGATCTTACGACAACATTTACTTCCTAAAAATTACTTTTTCTGATACAAATTATGGCTCCTTACAAGAATCAGTTAAAAATAAGGGTTTACAAAATCGGAAACGTAGCTAAAATTGACAATAAAAACACGTTGCATTTCGTCTGCTCATGGCCGGTCGTTCGTCTGCCTTGTCGTCCATGTTGATGTGCTATCGGCCAGCACTACGGCTGTTTCATGAAGGGTTTTGCATACAGCATAGAAAATGTACCCTCTCGGTACGGTTAAATTGAAAATGGTCTAAAACAGCCGTAGCAATTTCCCCTCGACGTAGCTGAACTGGAGTTTTGTCGATAAGTTGAGCGATCCGGAACTAGGAAAAGACTCGACGTCCAGTAAAATCCAGTTGTGATAATTGTATCGTTCAAAAAGTTAAAATGCCTGCTCGGTACTTGAGTACGACCAATTTTACGTGTCGTTAACAGTTGAAACAATTTCTTCTGCTTACGAAGTTCAGATTGGAAAGGTGAGAAGTTGAAACGACGTTTTTGAGGAAACTTTTTATTTTTTTTTAATGATCGTTACCATCGACACACTTCAGAAAAATAGCCATAATTTTATAACCGATGATGATATGAACTTGATACTTCATGTGTTATCTTGCTGCAATTTATTCTTCATATTTATTAACAAATCTATACCACGTACGTCATAAATTAATAATGTGGTTGTTGCAAAGTTGAAGCGATCCGGAACTAGGAAAAATCCGGAACTAGGAAAACGACTGTACCATGCCTACTCACTTTTTCTCGACTCGGAGACTCTTTCTGCGGCCTTCTTTTCGGCTTGAAGCAACTGCTGGATACCGGGTGTTTGCGCTGCCATTTTGTCTAGTAATAGTACCGTTAGTAATTGGCAAAGATCGTATGATAATTAATTCAGCATGGAAAACAGTTTTAAACGCACACTGACTAATATGTTGCGTTTGTTTTACCGTATACAATGGCAAAAGATCCGGTGTGTGTTCGTTCGAATGACTCACTGTCTATATGCGTACGGCAGGGTGACCGTAAGATCAGAGTCAAATTCTGCTAAATGCACTTCAAAAATCTGTCAGATTTATCAAAAATCTGCCAAATTCCCCAGAATTACTCGAAATGCACTATAAACACTTAAAATCCAGGCAGATTGGTAGTATTGCCTTAATTGAGATTCAAATTACATAATAAACAATCTAGTCACTGAAAGATGGTGTGAAATTATTAATAAATTTCAGGCAAAATGCGGTTCCACAGTCACGAAGTCCGTTTCCCGGAATTAAACTCAGCACCTAGACCAGCCAACCTGTCCCATTATTGCAAGGGTTTGTTTGAAAGGATTGAAGCTTTTACATTCTGCTATATAAATGCACTTCAAAAATGTACAAATGTACACTTTTTTGTTTAAATTTGCTGTTTTTCTGTCAAATAACCGTTTTTGAAGAATTCTGCCAGAAATCTGCCCCCCAAAAAACATTCTGTCAAATTTTCTGTCAAACTCGTTTTTTTAACGAAAATTCTGTCAAAGTTAGCCGAAAATAGGCTAAAACGGTCACCCTCGGCGTATGCCATGTTTAGGGTGACCGTAAGGTCAGAGCCAAATTGTGCTAAATGTACATAAAAAAAATCTGTCAGATTTATCAAAAAACTGCCAAATTCCCCAGAATTACTCGAAATACACCATGAACACTTAAAATCACATGCAGATTGGTAGTATTGACTTAATTAAGGTTCAAATTACATTATAAACAATCTATATGAAATTATCTAATAAATTTCTGGCAAAACGCAGATCCGGCCACGACGAGGTCCATTTCCCAGTTAACCTCAGCACCTAGACCAGCAAACCTGTCCCATTATGCAAGGGTTTGTTGAAAGGATTGAAGCTTTTTTAAACAAATGATGTACCATTTTTTGTTCAAATTTGCTGTTTTTCGGTCAAATTACCATTTTTGCAGAATTCTGCCAAAATATCCATTCTGGCAATTTTCTGTCAAACTCATTATTTTTACAAAAAAATCTGTCAAAGTTAGCTGAAAATCGGCTAAAACGGTCACCCTACATGGCGCCAGCACATTGCTCATGACATGCGCTCACATGCATATGCATGAGATGGTGCTCGATTTGGGGTGTAAGTTCTCAGGGCATTTTGTGTCATGTAACGTCTAGCCTTTATTCAAGTCCCACGCGCCTATACCCGGACCATCCGGACACGTGACGCATCCCGGATCATGCTGGCACGTAAAAAGACTAGCACGAGCGGCAAAGGTAGTCTGCCAAACCTCGTCCCCAGGGTGTCGAGCAGTACGCGCCCACCACTACCTGCTCTCTCACCCTGGTGTATTGGATCATTTTGCATGTGCAAGATTTTTGCACACGTATGCAAATGAGGAACAGTCTGGTGCCTGGATATGCGTTACACATTAGCGTTTGTTTTTGTATGCGGTGTCTGGGGTAAAAACAGAGTCAATTTGTAGCAGCGCGAGCACGGCGTGAGTTACGAAAGCACGATTTTTGAAATCAAACTGTTACGATCTTATCGAGACAACATGCAGTATCATATTTCATATTAATTTGAGTAAATTGGAAAGGAAATAAATTTATTCGAGAAGGTGAGGACGAATGATCGCGAAAACACGTACTGCACGTTGTGAGTAACAACACGAAGTACACGATATAAATCCATTTCTAGCCAATTGCGGTATCGAATCAGGATGCAGGAAGGAAGTTTTCTATCCAGGGTTTACTATTGGAAACAAGGTTGGAAATAAAGTAAGCACTGGGGACGAGGGTTTAAATCAGTCTAAGGCCGTGTCTGAAACGGGCTTCCAGAGCTACGGCTACGTCTATTGTCAGCGCGTCCCCGCGTATTTTCAATGGGCGCTGACCTAGACCTAGCTCTAGCCAACTGATTTGGATGCAGCCTTATTAAACGGCCGTTTCAAACCTTGCAGAGTCATGACCTTGATGACGCGCAGATCACTGGTCACGCAAAATCCAACCAATCAGAGCGTGAATTCATCAGAGTATTCCAGCGTCCTGTTTGCAGGGCGAAGCGCCCGCGCGGCGTGCAATCTTCGAAATGCGCGCGCAGTACGCTGTGAATAGCCGATCAGCGTCATTTACGTCATCATCACGACCAGGGCCCAATTTCATAGCGCTGCTTAACAGCCGACTTTGTGCTTACCGAGCCTCCATCTATTTCATAGGCACAGTAAGCACAGCAAAAGCAGGCTTAACCTCAGCCGAAAACTTTGCTTAAATCAGTGACGTAACAATAGAAATCTCCATGCGCGCGCAACTGTAAGCACAATCACGGCATGAAATAGTGCTTAAGCAGCAGCATGATTTTCTGCTATAGTAAGCACAACTTTTCTGCTTACTGTTAAGCAGTGCTATGAAATTGGGCCGAGTGCAAGGGTATATGAGAACTACAGTTGGGACCGGTGTAGCGTGAATATCCGACTCCATGAAATGTGGACTCATTGGTAGTACTGCGCACGCGTGAGTACGATACTAGGCCATTTTTAGGATCGTTTCGGGAGAGTGACCTGTCACGTGCGAGGGATCAACCAATAATAGGGAAATAGGGGTCCGATTTTCATAGGAGTCGGATTTTCATGTGACACCGTCCCAACTATAGGCCTTTCTTTTGTTTGTAAACATTGGCGCCATTTTGTATGGGCTGCCGTAAGCGCATAAATTGAAGCCGTGGTTGGCAACATATTCTTTTCCCCAAAAAAGTCTTCATAACACCATCATATCAACACATAGTAAAAAGGCATATGTGAGAATTATTTTGTAGTTTTGTTGATAATGTTGTATTGTTAAGTACTTTTTTTTTTAAGTATCAAATAATATTTCGGTGATCTGTAATACCTCTTCTTCATTTTTGCAGTGTTGGACCTTCCATACTTTTGCAGGCCGTGGTTTTCGCTCGCACCCCCCGCCCTGCAAACAGGACGCTGGGATACTCTGATGAATTCACGCTCTGATTGGTTAGATTTTGCGTGACCAGCGACCTGCGCGTCATCAAGGTCATGACTCTGCAAGGTTTGAAATTACTATATATTTTGACGTTTGATTCTATATATTTAGAGGGCGCTTCGTCTTATATATTTAACGTTTCAATAGGGTGACCGTTTTAGCCGAATTTCGACTAAATTTGACAGATTTTTTGGGGGAAAAAAAGTTTGACAAAAAATCTAGCAGATTGAATTGATTCTAGTAGATTTCTAGCAGAATTCTGCACAATTGGTGATTTTGACGGGAAAATATAGCAGTTTTTGAAGAAAAAAAGTTTCACAGAAAATCTAGCAAATGATTTTATTTAAAGCAGATTATCAAGCAGATTCTGCCAAATTGGTGAGTTGGACGGAAAAATATAGCAGAGCTGATTTCCTTAAAAAAAAAAGCTTTATTTTTTGGGCCAATCTAAGCGTTGAGGTACGAGAACACAGTAAAGTACTGTAGACATTGGAAACCAGGCTAGACACGAGCCATTTAAAAAAGAATAATAACTTTTTTTTATAAAGGAAATTTTATTTTAAAAATGGGGGGGGGGGGGGTAAGGACATTTTATAACATCTGCATATGAGTATAGGTGTTTATAATGTATTTCATGTAAATCACAGGTGATTTTGCAGATTTTTGTTTAATCAATCAGATTTTGGAAGTACATCTAGCAGAATTTGGCATTGACCTTACAGACACCCTGAATTGAGTCCATTTGCAACTTGCTTCGTTTTATATAATTATTACAATTCTCGTTTGATATATTTTTCTCGTTCTATATTTATTTGAGTTTCGTTCTATATATATTTGAGTTTCGTTCTATATATATTTGAGTTACGTTATATATACATATTTGAAGTTCGTTCTATATATATTGGAGTTACGTTCTAAATTATATTGGAGTTACGTTCTATATATATATTTACGAAAGCCCATTAGCGCCACTGCAAGTATATATGTTACAGATTATGTAATTCGTTATTACGGATTATTAATTCGTTATAACGGATTATTAATTCGTTATTACGGATTATTTAATTCGTTATTACAGATTATTAATTCGTTATTACGGATTATTTAATTCGTTATTACGGATTATTTAATTCGTTATTACGGATTATTAATTCGTTATTACGGATTATTAATTCGTTATTACGAATTAAGTCTGATGTTCTCACACGTGGAGAGCACGTGACCAGGGGCCTATGTATATAGCGCCGCTAGGCGGCGCTATCTTTGCATACGTTTGCTTTACACCAGCACCACTCCTGTGCCATACTAAGTTGCCGAGTAATGACTCAGAACGTACGAGTAATTCGTAATAACGAATTAATAATCCGTAATAACGAATTAAATAATCCGTTATAACGAATTAGTAATCCGTAATAACGAATTAAATAATCCGTAATAACGAATTAAATAATCCGCAACATATATACTTGCACTGGCGCTAATGGGCTTTCGTATATATTTGAGTTACGTTCTATATATATTTGAGTAACGTTCTATATATATTGGAGGTACGTTCTATATATATTTGATTTTCGTTCTATATATATGGGTTTCGTCCTATATATATTGGTTTCGTTCAATATATATTTGTTTCGTAATAAAGTCATAAAGGGCGCCTCATAATAATAGTTTAGGACCGATTCCAACCGGGAACCGAACTCTGTTGCTATGCTCAGCAGTGCTCACGCGCCGCCGCAGGATATTAGCTTACACATGCGCCACATGCACAGTCCACTCACTGCATGCTCGATTCGTTAAGATGAGTAAACAAGCCCGGAAAGTATGGCGAGATCTGAATGGCTTGTTTGCTGTCTACAAACCATCGAGCTTGCAACCGAAAGACGTTAAGCAAATGGTACAGAGCGTTCTCATTGAAGGTACAGTGATGCTTCGACTGATTTAGTGGCGATTGTTAGTCCGAGGGTCCTAGGATCTTACTTCTTAGAGTAGGCCTAGCTTGAGTAACTAGCCCGACTGCGTCTGGCCGTACAGTACTATCGCAAGCTCTGTAGCACGGCCAGACGCTCAATGCTTCCCCACGGACTGATTTTTTTTCACTCTGATGTAGCGATTTTGCTACAGATTTTGATCGAGATTATCTTTTCATCCAGGACAAAAATTTCCAAAGTTAAGGTTCTTAGTCGTAGAGCAACTCATACCTTTTTGAAAAAACGTTCTTTGGTCTCAATATTTTCATCCATCTGGCCAAAAGACGACTTTCAGTCATAATCTTCCACAAATATCGTCCCGAAAATGTCCTCCATGCGATTTCAAAATGGCGGCCGCGTTGTAATGTATGCATTATGCGGGCGCGCTTGGGCAAGATAATGAATATGCATTATTTAGTTCATGACCTCTTGTTTGTATGGCCAGCCGCGCCGCGCGCCCGACAAACGTCATAAACTAAGATGCATATTCATTATATTGCCCAAGCACGCCCGCAAAATGCATACATTACAACGCGGCCGCCATTTTGAAATCGCATGGAGGACATTTTCAGGACGATATTTGTTGAAGATGATGACTGAAAGTCGTCTTTTGGCCAGATGGATGAAAATATTGGGACCAAAGAACGTTTTTTTCAGAAAGGTATGAGTCTCTATGACTAGGAACCTTAACTTTGGATATTTCTGTCCTGGACGAGAAGATAATCTCGATCAAAATCTGTAGCAAAATCGCTACATCAGAGTGAAAAAAAAATCCAGTCTGGGGAAGCATTGAGCGTCTGGCCGAACTACAGAGCTTGCGATAGTGTACGGCCAGACGCAGTCGGGCTAGAGTAACTCCAGCTGACATGCTCATATCCATTCACATGTAGCGTTGTAGACCCGTGAACGCAACCTCGTGCTCAGTGGGTACGATCTTGCAGCGCCATGTTGTTTCCCATCATGCCTTGCGCGATCGTAACCCCTGGGATTGTGTAATTTAAATGTGCCAAAATTATATTATAAGTACATTATAATAATTAGGGCTGCAGTTTATCGTTTTACGTGCCGACGCCATCTTTAAAATGTTAAAAGTTGTGATTTTGAAGAATCAAACCTTTCAAACACAACGTTTGGACGTTGTGTTAATTAGCAAAGTTTTGTAGTAAATGTTTTTTTTTAGCGAAAAACGCGGCTGACATAATCCATATCGTACAGGCATTGCGACTTTTGAATCCTAATTTTTTTTTCGTACGTGACGTTACGTGCAGAGCACACGAGCGCATTATGGGGGCACCCGGCGTGCAATCTTTGAAATGCGAGTGCAGTACGCTGTGAGTAGCCATTCAGCGTCAATTAAGTCATCATCACAGCTAGGGGTTAGTGTAAGGAACGAGCACGCGCCCCTGGAGTCGAGGCTGCCGTGAACGTGGCTATGAAGATGTCACGCCCCAACTATCGCATCGGTCCCAACTATAGTTGGGCCTGTCCCAACTGTAGTTCCACAGTTGGGCTGGCCCAACTATAAGTTCCATTGTTGGGCTGGCCCATCTATAGTTGGGCCACTCCGATCTTTTTATTTTGCGGTGTCCCAACTATAGTTTACATTGATGTACAACCATAAAACGTTCCCTTCAGCTCTGATACACGTCTGACTTTACTGGGGACCACTGAAATTAGGTATTGATGGGGCGAATCTATAGTTGGGCCACCCCAATCTTTTTAATTTGCGGTCCCAACTATAGTATACAAATATTGAATGCTTCGAGTGGTGTAGTAAAACTAGCCTCCCGAGGTGATTCCATGGACCATTCTATTTTCCCGAGGCGAAGCCGAGGGAAAATAGAATGGTCCATGGATCACCGAGGGAGGCTAGTTTTACTTCACCACAAAATAAAGCATTCAATATTTGTTTTATAACACTTCACCCACAGATTCTGCTTGATTTTAATATTTTAAATTATTTAAATCTGAACACAGTTGAAATAATCTTCAACTTCAATACAAAATTGGTGGAAAATGTATTTCTCTCTTATAAACTACCCCTTCACGAAATGTTTGAACCCAAGTCTGCGGCGCGCTCTCTTTGGAATAATACGCGCTACGCACAATGCGCAACGCGCACACCAGCATGCATTTGCACACAAATACCGCGCCGTGGAAATAGTACTTTGGTTGCTAATGGTATACTACTTTGGTTGCTATGCGCATAGTACTTTTGGCCGTGCACAGAAAGATAGCAAAATTAGAAAGTAACATGTGACTCGCTCTCGGCCAATCAAGACACAGAATCTGTGGGTGAGGTGTTATAATGTACATTGTTGTACGATTATAAAACATTCCCTACAACTCTAATACATCTGACTTTACTGGGGACCAATGAAATGATCTATGGGTGGGGACCATCTGTAGTTGAGCCACCGCAATATTTTTCTTTGGCAGTCCCAACTATAGTTTACATTGATGTACGACTATAAAACATTCTCTACAGCTCTGCTTACATGTCCGACTTGAGACCTTTGACATTAGCTATGGTAGGGGCCCATCTATAGTTGGCCGGCCATGGCAATCTTTGAATTTTGCAAAATGTTGCTGGATAATAAAACCCAGCAGCTGGACAACTCATCCAACTAGGCAGTACCACGTGACCGGCCAGCCTTGCGGCATGCATGCACGACGAATACACGGTGCCAGCGCCGCGGAACATTTAATCCAACAAGATCTATCAAGCATGGAGCATCCGGCGCAACTCCAGTCCTAACTATAGTTGGACCGACCCAACTGCCGCACTATAGTTGGGACAGTCCCAACTATAGTTGGGACCGATGCGATAGTTGGGGCGTGACAAATATAGTCGTGTTCCCTAACATCATGAACGTGGCGCACTTCGAAGCTTACCCGACTTTCCTCGTGTAGTGTTGCTTAACCTCTTTGTTGACAAACCTCAAATTCATGCAGTAAAATACTGGTACTTTTACCTTATTAATGCTTGCTATCTAACCTCTCAGCCTCTGTGAACAATTTCGGTTTTATAAAATTTAATCCGAAATTCAAAAACGGTGGCGTCCGGAAATTGGGCACTACGGTGGCCCACAACTGTCACGGCAAAAGCAAAAGTGCCACGGCAAGCGCGACAGCGCCGCGGCAAGCGCAACAGCGCCACGGCAAGCGCAAAAGCGCTACGGCAAAAGAAAAAGCGCCGCGGCAAAACAAAAAGCACCACGGCAAAAGAAAAAGCGCCACGGCAAAACAAAAAGCGCCACGGCAAAACAAAAAGCGCCGCGGCAAGCGCAAAAGCGCCACGGCAGGCGCAAAAGCGCCACGGTAAGCGCAAAAGCGCCTCCACGAAAGCAAAAGCGCCACGGGTTTAGTGGGAAGGGGCGTAATCAAACAGGCCGCTACTACATCAAAAAATAAAATGGGAAGGAGAATGGCCACCACCAGGAATTCTTATTCAGCACAGAATTTAATTCTTTGAGAAGTGATTCTATGGCTGAGAAAATAGCAAGGCCAAGGAAAACCGGTCAGTGCAAGCAACGTTCAGGAAATAAATCGTCGATATTAATTTGTTGTAGGATAATTATTATTCCAAGAGAGTTGCTGCCGTGAATCAGGGTTATAAAGGAGTGGAACTCACTATCAGCACCATCAGGGCCGTTCCTCATTTCTTTACATTTCGTTAGATGCAAACAATTAGGGAGGATGGGAGGCTCTGTGAGCTGATGCATTTTTTTGAAGAGTATTTTTTCCTTCCGACCGTAGCATGCAAAGAAGAGTTCCGTTAATTTGAGACTTAGTTCACCCATGGGCGTCGCGAGGGGGGCAAGGGGCGCTCCCCCCCCCCCCCCCCCCCCCCCCCCCGGAATAGCACACAAAAAAGGAAGAGGGAAAAAAAGAGAAAAAAAGAAAAGAAAAAGAGGCGCGAAGTCATAGTGGTGTAAATTGAATGAGTTGGGGGGGGGGGGGCAAAATGTCCCTGCCCCCGTCTAAAACTGAGAATCTGTTCAAATCGAGAATTTGTTCAGAAATACAAGAATTTTTTGGGGAAAATATGTTTTGCCCCCCTCTAGAAGTGATTTTATGGCTGAGAAAATAGCAAGAAAAACCAGTCAGTGCAAGCAAATGGGCCCGCGGGCGAGTTACGTGTTGACAAGCCTTACCCACCCACTGCCGCAGCCCTGCAGGAGAGCCTTAATTGACTTCCTAGATGTGTATGATATACTGAAAAAGAAAAAAAAAACTTAACTCATACACTCTGGGCAGCTCACTTGCGTGCCTACACTGGTATACAAACCTGTGAACTAAGGCTCAAATTAACGGAACTCTTCTCTGCATGCTAGTCGGAAGGGGAAAAAAATGTCTTCAAAAATGCATCAGCTCACAGAGCCTCCCGTCCTCGTTTTATTGATTGCATCCCACGAAATGTAAAGAAATGAGGAACATCCCCGATGGTGCAGATATAGCAAGTCCTACTTTCCCTCTCCTTTTTAAACTCTGTTTCACGGCAGCAACTCTCTGAATCTTGGAATCATCCTACAACAAATTAATATCGACGATTTATCAGTCCCTGAACGTTGCTTCACTGACCGGTTTTCCTTGCTATTTTCTCAGCCATAAAATCACTTCTCAAAGAATTAAATTCTGTGATTAATAAGAATTCCTGGTGGCGGCCATTCTCCTTCCCATTTTATTTTTTGATGTAGTAGCGGCATGTATGATTACGCCCCTTCCCAATAAACCCGTGGCGCTTTTGCTTTCGCCGTGTCGCTTTTGCGCTTGCCGCGGCGCTTTTGCTTTTGCCAGGGCGCTTTTGCGCTTGCCGTGGCGCTTTTGCGCTTGCCGTGGCGCTTTCGCTTTTGCCGCGGCACTTTTGCTTTTGCCGCGGCGCTGTTGCTTTTGCCGTGGCACTTTTGCTTTTGCCGCGGCGCTTTTGCGCTTGCCGTGGCGCTTTTGCGCTTGCCGTTGCAAGTTTAGACCCGTGAACGTGGCACCCATGACATACACGGTGTATTATTAGAACAATAAACGCCACGTAATGATCGTTCATTGTACGAACACTGGAAACTGTACATGTACATGCGTGACTTTTCGTACGAGCCGCATTATTGGGTACATGTACTTACGTTGGAAAATGAAGTTTTCTGTGAATCGTACAGCATTTTTTAGCACTATTCATTGGCAAATAGGCATACGTTGATGAATGTTTTGTAGTAGTTGTAGAAAATATTTACATAGGGGTACAAATATTACGCACACCAGCCTCGCGTCCTGAAGACATTGAAATATATGAAGTTTGTAAGTTTGAGATGTTTGTTCATTTTTTTGTATAGACCTATACCAAGAACGGATGGCCGCCTATGCCAAACGCTGGCGGAAATGCCTTGCTGATGTTAGGAAATATGTTGAGAGCGACAGCGATCAATCAATACTTTACGAATCACCGAATCCTGATCACAATAGTGTCTAAGATAGCGACAATGACCATGAACTTGGAGATATTCTAGGAGATTCCGATCAAAATTTTTCATCATCAGATTCTGATTTTGAATTAGAAACTGTGAGGAAGGATGAGACAACAAATGACACCCCTCCAAACCTTAGCCTAGATCTCGCCACTTGGGCAGTAACAAATCACTGCACAAGAGAAGGACTGAATGAACTGCTGGAAATTCTCAGGAAACAGGGTCATAAGCTTCCCAAAGATGCAAGAACACTCCTGAAAACACCAAGAGCAATTCAAACTGAAAACAAATGTGGAGGAAGTTTAGTGTATTTCGGAATAGAAAGTGGATTATTGAGGCTATTACTTCAACATCCAGAAGTAGCTGAGGAGACTGATAGTATTTCACTGTCATTTAATATTGATGGGCTTCCCTTGTACAAGTCAAGTCCTGCACAGTTTTGGCCAATTTTGTGCACATTTGGCAAATTTCAGCCATTTATAGTGACCCTATTTTACGGAACTACTAAGCCTGACCCCGTTGACGACTTTTTGGATTACTTTTTACAAGAGCTGAATTTACGTAAAGGATAATGCCCGAGGTACGCGACATTCGTGGGTAAGAATGGCCCGAGGGCGAAGCCCGAGGGCCATTCTTACCCACGAATGGCGCGTTACCGAGCGGTCTTATCCGACTTAAACTCCACCCGTGACGTCCCCCTATTGTTTCTAGCGCTACATTATTTTGCACGAATGGAGCGACTTTGTTTCATACAAAGACACAAGCTTTGTCTTATTGCATAACTGTAAACTACATATGGAATTGTAGCCTACAGAATTGTACTGCGAATAAGAATATGTTCTTACGTAACCAATACAATGCTGGATTCTAGGCGCGCTTGGTATAAAATGCTAAACCCCGCCCAGGCACCATGCATTCGTTCTTGAATAGTGTGCTGATGACACACAGTGTTTAGTCTCAAGACGTTGAGGAAATAATGCTGTATGTGGGATACAGTGGAATCATAGCGGGCCAGGAAACCGTCTTTGATAGTTGCTGAAACTAGCTCCTTGGATATATCGGATGATAATTTACTGGCCGCTTCAAACTTTGCCTGGGACATATAAAAGTTCATTTCGACACTCCAAATGAATATGAAGATTGCATGTATGAGTATAAAGGTAAGAAGTTACCCTTTTTGTGAAGTAAAAATAAGCTAATAAAATCAAAAATTTAAATGTTGTATTTTGAGCATGATAATGTCAGATACATTAAGCTTTATTGTTTAATTTGCTATCTGATGAAGTTTATTCAGAAATCGTGTTTGCACTAAGACTGTTCTAATTCAAAGCTCTCTGTGTCGTCATTTTGCAATCGTCAAAGCTACCCTGTGACTTTTACGGCTTTGTAAGTTGATTTACCGGAATATGACCTTATGCTTCCGTCTAATTGTTTGACCCACTTTCTGATTTTGTTTTCTTCTAATTCTGGCTTTACAGACTGTGGATAGTGTCACGAAGAGGGTCCAAACTAGCGGGCAATCTCCAGTCGGACTACTTCGTAACCAATGCAACTCGAGACTATAACTACTCATCATTGGACAAGGAAGGACGAGCTAAAACCACTCAAATTGCAAGATTAAGATTTTGGTGCATTTTTAAAGCAAAACGGCTACAAGTCTTCCGGGTTTACATTGCACGAACTTGTGATTTTTCTTCAACTGTTCTTGGACATCATGGAAAAGACCTACACATTTTTTTTCAGGATGATGAGTTCTTGCCGATCAAGAATTTCTAGGACTGCATGCTAGGCATTGAAACCCAGGAACAAGATCGAGATATAAACTGTACTGCAAACCTTGTCAAAACATTTGCTTTAAAGGGAAAATACAACATTTGCAAACATCAAAAAATAAAACTACCAAATCATTTTGAAATATCTTGCTGGACTGTTAGTGAATGACAGTGTAAAGCATCCTGTAAAATCATGGCACCTGGTATACTGTCATTTTTCAAGAAAAGTGGTATTTTTGTATCAATTTCCAACGCTGATCGGCTGAAGTGTTGGAAAAAACTGGCTTTTTTTCAAATACTGGCCCCAATTGACCATCGCACTTGTTTGCAATCGATTACAAACCTATGAACTGGTACGAGCCAGCTAGACTGGTTCCCTTACCTTACAATTCCCCAATGTATGTAAACTGCTCTGTTTCTTCTTCAATGGATTCAGGGAACCAGACTACAGGAAAATGATTGTTTTTCTTGGTTGTTATAGCATTTTCGAACCCAAAACCTCAAAAAAGTCAGTGTAACTATATTTGCTATATATTTCCAACCCCCCAATTCCATCCATTTCTGAAAATTACAGCAAAAGCAAATGATGTATATTCCCTTTAACTGTGAAACATTTATATCGTTGAAACGTTTATATTGTTGCATGTAACATGACTATATACGAACATTCTGCACAAGAAAAAAAATGGTTCTTGACTTTCGCCTTAACACTGTAAGAAATTGTATAAGAAAATGCATAAAATTCTATTTGAGAAACGGTGAAGCATGCTGTATAAGAAACAAAAATGGTTTTTGACTTTCACGTTCAGGTACGAATGATGCCTAAAATTCCATTTGAGAAACGGTGTAGCATGCTATATAAGAAACATAAATGGTTCCTAAATTTCACGTAATCGTACGAATGATGCATAAAATTCCACTTGATAAACGGTGTAGGACTAAAGGGAAACTTCTGTGCGAACAAAAATGGTTGTTGACTTACGTATTAAGCATTGTACGAAATATATAAGAAAATGCATAAAATTATCATTGAGAAACGGTGTAGTAAAGTTGCAACTGTGCAAAGATATAACTGTGTCATTTTTGGTGTTTCTTTATTTCCCGCTCCATTATTTTGTAGGAATGGAGTGATGGAGGCATTATTACCCTCCCAAAGAATGGAGAGGTATCGCCTCCAACGCTCCATTCGTGCAAAATAATGGAGCGCTAGAACAATAGGGTGACGTCACGGGTGGAGTTTAATGAAAGAGAACGGCATACAAGCACTCGATAAACAATTCAATGTCTCTATTAAGGCATTTATATGTGATGCTCCTGCACGGTCATTTGTGAAGTGTATTAAAGGACATTCTGGTTTTAGCGCATGTGAACGGTGTACAGTGACGGTCTCTGTTGATATCTTCTGGAAGTTTCTCACAGTCAGAAGAATTTTTAACTATGTTGTACAATATGCAGTCATCTGCAAAGAGACATATTTCTGAGTGAAGGTTGTCGACGATGTCGTTAACATACAGCAAAAACAGCAAGGGGCCCAGTACTGTTCCCTGTGGGACACCAGAATCTACGTTGTCCCATTTGGAGCTCACTCCTCGTTCGAGGCCAAGGCGAGTTGAGTAACACAAGGGTGGTGTTTTCTGAAACCATGTTGTCTAGGGGTGAGTATGTTAAATTTCTCAAGTTGATGACTGATGTGAGAATGAACAATATGCTCATATAGCTTTGAGCAAATTGCAGTCAATGAAACCGGTCTGTAGTTGGATGGAAGAGCTTTATCTCCTTTTTTTAAACAGAGCAGTGATGTTTGCTTTCAACCAGTCCTCCGGTAGATCGCCACAATCCAAAGACTGTTGGAAGATATCTCTCAGGATTGGTGCGATTTCTTCAGCAGTCTCCTTTAGAATTCTGGGACAGATTTCGTCAGGTCCACTTGCTTTGTTTGTGTTCAAGTCCTTAAGCAATTTCAATACCCCTTCAGTGGTGACGTTTATGTCATCAATGGTCGGTAAATTTGTGTTAGTAAACAGAATTTTGTCTAGATCCTCCTTATTAAAAACAGATTTAAATTGATCAGCAAGAGCTTGAGCCTTGTCCTTATCGGTTACATGCTGGATATCTTGTGTACGAAGTGTTGGAACACCCTGGTTCTCCATGCGTCTGCTTCTCATATACTTCCACAGACCGCGAGGATTCTCTTTCAGATTCTCAACAGCATCACGGACAAAACGATGATGTTCATTTCGCAGTTCCTGTTTCACAACCTTTCTTGCAGTTCTAAATTTTTTCCAATGAGTAGATTTTCCCTGTTTGTTTGGCTTTTTTGTGAATGCGGTTCTTGGCTCTGATAAGATGCTTTATTTTGGTGTTAATCCGTGGTAAGTTGTCACGGGTTGCTGACAGCTTAGATGGAATGTTGGACTCCTTAGATTTGTGAAGATCGTCTTTCAACTTATTCTAGAATTACTTGAGAAAAAGTTTGTATTACATTTATTCATGTCTGATCTGATACCGTCAAAATCTGCTTTACTGTAGCAATAGATCTTGCGTCTAGGTTTAGGCAAAAGCTTAATGTGTGTCTTGATGGTACACAGAATAGCTTCATGATCGCTGATACCTGGCTTAATTTCAACGCCTTGGACACTGCTAGGGATTGAACAGAACAGCAAATCGAGAATATTTGCCGTTGTGTCAGTGATACGAGTTGGTTCTAAAACTTGTTGAGTCAAAAAATATTTGTTGGCAATGTCGATGAGATTCATTTCACTTGAGGTGGCTGTCTGGATACCTTCACCCCAATTTATGGATTTGGAATTAAAATCTCCTGTAAGTACGATATGGGGAATTTCAGTGGTTTGTGGGATCTTTGCAAGTGAAGCATCCAGGTCATTCCAATCACTAACACGACTGTCAGGAGTACGATAATAACATCCCACGAGGAATGGTTTTCCAGATGTTAACAAGATCTGTGTCCACACTATTTCTGTGTCTGAGTCTAAGTTGAGGGATGGCAAACTGGCTAGATTATTTTTAACGGCAATGGCGACTCCCCCACCACAAAGATTTCTGTCTTTTCTGTAAACATTAAAGCCTCTAGGAAAGACTTCATAGGTTGGTATCGTGTCATCAAGGTAAGTCTCTGTGATGCAGATGACATCAGGATCATGCTCATCTATCATTGCATGTAATTCAGGTACCTTTCCTTTTAAACTTCTAGCATTGAAACTAATGAATTTCAGATCCTGGTCCTTTTTTATACGGCGACGTTTTCCTCTACTGGTTTTTTTTTCAAAGTTAGTCATTCTAGAGTTTGTCTTTTTGGAACGTGAAGTGGCGGTAGGGTCGCATGCAGGGCAATACCAGACAAAAGATATTGATTTTGATAGTCATTATATTCATTGGCGGATACATCACAGCATTTGATGCGTGACCAATGTTGGCACTTGTCACATTCTATAGCCCAATCCTCATTCCTCACTTCCTTACTACACATCGTACACGGAAAAGCAGGAACAGTTTGAGTGGGACCTGGCTGTAACTCGACATCACCACTCAAGAGAATAAGCATGATGTTGATGGCTATAAAAGATTTTTGCGACATGTGTGAATTATCATGACGAGAGTTAGAGTTTGATAACATTCCAAATGTTTTTTTCAAAGTACAAGCCTCTGTTCCTCAGCATATCCTTCGGCTGAGTTCAATTACAAACAGTTGAGTCACAAAGTCATTCTGGTTATTATTAAGTTTGTTGGTGGGTAACACTTTGTTTTCCAGTAGTTTTGGCATGTTATGCTTAACAACGTCAGTTTCCAGCGGTCCCCAGTGATGGCAGTAATAGCAATTAGAAAATTGGAGAGATACATGTCCTACCTTGTCTTGAATCCTATGGGTCAGTACAGCAATAAAAATCAGTAAAAACTGTCGCTGTGCAGACATCGTGGTGCGGTGGCATAAGACGTTGAGTTGATAAAAACAGCTTTCACAGGCTCCGTTGTCATCGATTTAACTTTGAAACAGCAAAATCAAAGATGGCGTGTCCATGTGATCGCGTAGTGAAAGTTGCACACAACAGTATGGCAGTCCAAAGTTGAAAAGTTAAAATGTTTTACGTTAAAAAACATCAAAATTATCAAAGAAGATCCATCAAAAATTTCACGTGCGTAAACTAGAAGACACAAATAACAAATAAAATGTTCGATAAAAAGTGGATGGCAATTAAAAAGACTTTAAAAAAGTGGATTTAATTTTCGATTTTTGTGAGCGAGATGACCACACATCTGCCCTCCAATGTGCCCTCGGTCTTTTATATAATACAAATTATTTTTAGTTATATAATACAAATTACTAAAATACTATTCTCTATGTACAGCGTTCGGGGGGAGGGGGGGGGGGCTAGTGGCTTTTGGTTACATTGAATTTCAGAGGGTGTGGGTCAAATCCTGGATCCGCCTCGGCAGGCCTGCCAACTCTCACCCATTGAATGTAAAAGGCTCACACATTTCATGTTAGTTTCACGCTCTCACGCCCACATGGGATTTCTCGTGCAAGACTGTCCGTCGTTCGTAAGGGCATATGTTAAAGTAAATGTTAAAGTTTTGAAAAAAATGTATATCTTCTACATGCTTTTATGGACTTTGATGAAACTTGGATGCAGTGACCCTTGCGTGGGAAGACGCAATGCTTCATCAGATTACTGAGGTCAAAGGTCATGTAGGGGTCATTAGAGGTAATTGTTCAAATATGCTCAAAACCCAACGCATTTAGCTTCTACATACTTTCACAGACTTTGATGAGCCTTGGATGCAGTGACCCTTGGGTGGGAAAACACAATTTTTTCATCCGGTTACTGAGGTCAAAGGTCATAAATGGGTCATTAGAGGTCAGTTTTCAAATAGGGTCAAACTGTACTACATGCCTTCTTTGATTTTTAGAAAACTTGGATGAAGTGTTCCTTTGGTTGGGGTTCATCACAACTCTTTCAAAATTGGAGGTCAAAGGTCATATAGGGGTTATTTGAGGTCGTTGTTTAAAAACAAACAAAATTTGACTTTGTAAGAACACAGGGATCGACTGTGGAAAAAGGCGACACATGCGGTCTGTTGACAACTTGTTGATAACGTTGTTGTTAATGTTGCATTTCAGATCTAAACAAACTGGAACTGCGCCCCCAGAAGTCCCTTGCGAAGGTTGTCCAAGATATAGTGAGAATTGATGAAAATCCCAGTGCGTTGACTGAAGTGAGGGTTCCCAGCTACACTGAGCATGTGCTGGTCAGAGGGCCTTTATATTCGGACATCAAAGTTGCTGTGGTCTCAGGCGGGCTGGATGCAAAAATGTCTGGTGTCATGGGTATGTGCTTTGAAGTAACTAGTTCATAGCTAGACTCTACAAGTAAATTACATATATAGAAATGGTCAGCATACAATTGCACCTCATACATTGTATACAGTTTAGATTTACTGTCTATGCTAGCCCAAATCTGTGTATGTACAGCTCAAAGTTGCAAGTCAAATTTTGTTTGCGACTATCTCATGACTTATACTCTGACTCAGAAACGAATTAAACCTAAGACTTAATTCTTTGCATGTTTTGCCACAGCTTCAATCAATTTATTGGAACCTACCTGTATTTGCCAGATACTGAATTTGTGTGGGCAAGCTGGCATCAGGAATACGGGCTACCAGGCCCAAACATATCAACCACACAATGGACACGCAGGTCCAATCAGGCCCAAACATATCAACCACAAAATTAATGGTCACTCGGGTCCAAAGTTCATGTACATCAATTACCATTTGGCACCTTGGCCAACCATTAATGAATGGGTACCCAGGCCCAGGAGTAATTATGCCAGAACCAAATAATCTGGTCAACCTTTATGGGGACAGCCATGGTTGTGCTATGGAAGTCTACTTCACACAACTTACCTGTAGAGCAGTACTACTTACGCATATTCCCCCTACTGGCAGGTATTTTCCGCTAAGGCCAAAAGAAGAAATGGTGTGTTTTCGGTAACCCGACCGACCTGGGAATTTTTTCAGCCAAATTGCCGACCTCAAACTTTTTATTGCCATTTTGAAGGTTGATATCAATCATTTTTAATGAACAAATTTCAAAAATTTCAAGTACTTTTAATTATTTGCCACGAACATAGACCAATTTTCACACTTGAAACTGACCATGATTTGACACAAACATACCTATGTTAAACGTGCGAAAATCGCGACGATCTCAAAACTTGAATTCTCAAACTACATGAAGTACGATAATTTTTGCACAAACGCATCGGGGTGAACTGGTGCACCTGGCCAACGGACGGCAGGGTTCTCCCCACGTACAAACGTGCGTACTGCGAATCGGCCCGACAAAAATGCCGATCACATTTTTTAGCCCCCGATACACACAATATAATTATTATTCACGCCATTAAAATGCACAATATAATCGTTACATTCGCCATTATTTCATCTTGACATGCAAAATCTTGACAAAAATCCTGTTTTTCTGATGCATGTGTGATCAAAATGCACACGATGACGGGTTCTGCCAGCTGACAGGCATGCAGCGCATACAGCATGGTGCACTGGTTCCCTTCGCTTGCTAACGGAATCAATACTATAATGAAGGACCGGAACCAGTGACTACTGCCTATATAAAAACGTCGTACCACGATGATGTTGTGCCGTCGGCCGAAGTTGAATCGTAAAAATACCAAACAAACATCGATGGAAAAAGAGAATTTCTGCGAATTAATTCACAGAACGTGATCTTTATTTTCTGAGTATGGGTTTTCCATTAAAATGGGGAGATTGCAAAGCTCGAACTCGTGGCGTAACATCGTAGCGTGTTTCTGCAGTAGTGCAAGATTTTCGGCCACGTGGGATGGGCCGTACACAGTGCAGTAATGCACACTGATACGGGGCCATGAGCACGGCGCGATGTACGGCCGGCCAGACTGAATGTTGGCGGCGCCAGCGGCCGTGATGTATGTTAAGCATATAGTGGAATCACCCACCTCAAAAATATTTTTTATTAGGTGAGGCAAGTTTTAATCACTTTTGATGGCCAGTCTTGATAATTTTCGTGGCGCAAATGAAAATAATCCAGGCACAAAATAAACATGATTTCATGCTTTATGATGTTCCATTAATCAGTACCCAAAAAAAATTGGCGAAATAATTTTTCCGACCTATTGACGCTATTTTGAAAGGCATGTAATCGGAAGAAAAAGGATTTTTTTCTTCACCTTAATTTCTTAATTTGAAACTTACTTGTAAATGTAATTTTGATTTTTTTCTTTAATTACAAAAATAGGGGCCTACAAGATCTTCTCTCAAAAATTTTCAGGGCCCTTAAAAAGCGGGCCCCGAACCCCACGCCATGGCTTCGCAGGTTGTTGAATCACAGCAAAACTTCCCCCACAGGTTTGAAAAAAATCCCAGGGAGAACCCTGGGACGGTACGAATTAATTTGGAATGAAATGTATCGATTGAGTATCTTAAATGCTTGAATAATGTTTTTATACAAATATTTTGTAAAAGAACACGCATGAGCCTGCAGAACTGAAATAAAAAAAACCTAGATTTATGTTTGTGGACAAACACAAGGCTGTTTCGGTATTTTTTGTGTGACTTGTGACATGTAAAGTTTCAAGTATATGTTCCATCAAGGAAGGATGTGTAGTTCTGTTTAAAGTAAATGGTGGCATATAATATGTGATTATATTCTCATAGGGCTTTGAATTATGATGTCACATGTCACGTGATGACGTCATAATGACGTCACATCAAGTTTCATCTATAACTATAATATTATGGTAAAGTTCAACTTCGCCAGAGCATATATCGTTGAAAGCAAATTCACATTTTCACCAATTTTAAATAACAAGGCACTTCCGTTTTCAACCGGAAGAAAATCCCGCAAAAATCATGTTCAGGTCTCTCACAGTTGATTTTATATTGATTTTTAAAGATCAAATCTATTAATCTCTAACGAGATGTCACGTAACCCATTATGACGTCATCATGACGTCACTTCAATTTTCATCTATAACACATCCCGGTCTAGGTACATACCAACTTTCAACCCAATCGGACCAGTGGTTCTGTAGATATTGGCCTTCAAAATATTCAATTTTAATATGACGTCACATGTCACGTGACGTCATATTAAAAATAAAAAGATAAAAAAAAAAAAAAACGTCACCGTGTCTGTTTGCAAACAGAACACAGGGCTTTTCGCATTTTACAAATGTTTACGTTTCGTTGGTCCTTTTGCAGTCACTTGTCAGAGTGCTTCATGCAGTTTAAGGTTGTTCACATGCTTGGAATAATTTCTAAAATATAATTTTATCACATGACGTCACATGCCCTGCAATGACATCATCTTTAAAACCCTTCTCAAAACACATTTTGTCATTATGGTCTTGGTTTGAACCAAGTTTAAAGTCAATCCGATGAAAGAAAGTGTGCAATTTTGGAAGCAGAATAAAATTATAAATATTTAAAAAATCATAAAAAAAATCAAACGATGACGTCATCGTGACGTCACTACAGACTTTGCATACTAGTACCATTATCTACCTACCCAAGTTTTTCAAAAATGTTGTTCAAATACCTATTACCTAACAAACCAAATACAAAAAGAATTTTTAACTTTGCATGTTGCGTTCGTGAGATATGGCTAAACGGTCCAAAAATTCAAATATTCATATAAAATCTCAGGATGGCTTCATCATGACGTCACTTCATTTTTTACCTTTAACACATCCCGGTCTTGCCACATACCAAGTTTCAATCTAATCGGACTTACAGTTCTGTAAATAAAGGACTTCAGAAACATGACAAGTAAATATTTGAAATCTGAAGCATTTACTTTTTTTATATTCATATGAAACGAAGTAAACGCTTACAGTGTAGCAAAAGCTAAAAGGTAAAAAAACTAATTATTTTCAGATTTTAGCAAATGGTTTTTAATAAAAGTGTTTGCTTAATTTTCATTCATACAGATGCGAGTAAATGCTTCAAAATTGGTAGTAAAAGCAAATGCCATCTTTTATTCATACGAACATGGTATCATTTGTACTTTGTGAACTTTGTTAATATTAATTTTTCTCGATTAACGTATATAAAATGCTGTCGTTTTTGCGCAGAATTATTTGCTTTATAATTTCAAGGTTGCCCCAACCCAGCCTTGTGAATGACAAGTGCATATTTGAAATCTGAAGCATTTACTCCTTTTTATTCATACGAAACGAAGTAAACGATAAATATTTTTTTTCTGGTAACAAAACCAAGGATATCTCAAAAGTGCATGCCCCAGGCACTGTAGCTCGCAAACCCCCCAAAAAACCTGTAGCTCTAGAGAAGACATTGAGAAGAAATAACAGTTTTAGAGGTGAGAGGAATACCCCAGAAGAATAGTCTGGGGAAAACCCATGGAATCAGGTAGGGACTGAAAACCCAATCCACATGTAGACCATGGGTGCCGATGCACAGCGCGTTCTGCGCGTAAACGGCATTGCGTTCGTCACGTTTGGTGCGCTTTTTTTGTATCTGTCCTCCAGCACGTGACCCTCCCCGGTGCCGCTTTCCGTTTCGGTTACGATAGTTTTATTTTCTGCAAACTTATAAACGTGTAAAGCTTTAAATTTTGCAGGCCATTTACTCAAGAGCAAATGGTTTTCAGTAAAAGCCATTGATTAAATTTTATTCATACAGATGGGAGTAATGCAAATGCCAGTTTTTATTCATACGAACTACTGTATGGTATTATTTGTACTTTCTTTCGCGATTAACATTAATAAATGCAGTAATTTTTGCGCAAAATTATGTGCTTTTATATTTTCAAGGTAGCCCCAACCCAACCTTGAAATATGACAAGTAAATATTTGAAAACTGAAGCATATACTCCTTTTTATTCATAAGAAACGAAGTAAACGCTTATAGTGTAGCAAAAGCTTAGGCCTATAGGTAAAAAGTAATTATTTTCAGATTTCAGCAAATGGTTTTTAGTAAAAGTGTTTGCTTAATTTTCATTCATATAGATGCGAGTAAATGCTTAAAAAGTGGTAGTAAAAGCAAATGCCATGTTTTATTCATACGAACATGGTATCATTTGTACTTTATGAACTTTAATAAATGCAGTAATTTTTGCGCAGAATTATTTTGCTTTATAATTTCAAGGTTGCCCCAACCCAGCCTTGTAAATGACAAGTGCATATTACGAAACGAAGTAAACAATTATTAGGCCAAATAAGGCTCTGGTTTCTGGTATGCGCGCGCGTCGCCATAGTACGGAAGCTTGAATTGCCTTCCGCGATACCACGTTACCGCGATAATTTATCACAGAATTCCTTCCGCGATACCGCTTTACTGTGATAATTTATCACAGAAATCCAGAAATCAGAGATACCTTTTCCTTGATACCGCGTTACTGTGATAAATTATCACAGTAACGCGGTATCGCGGAAGGAATTATCTCTGATTTCTTGATTTCTGTGATAAATTATCGCAGTAACGCGGTATCGCGGAAGGAATTATCTTTGAATTCTGGATTTCTGCAATAAATTATCACAGTAACGCGGTATCGTTGAATGATTTATCTTTGATTTCTGGATTTCTGTGATAAATTATCACAGTAACGCGGTATCGAGGAAAAGGTATCTGTGATTTCTGGATTTCTGTGATAAATTATCACAGTAACGGGGTATCTCGGAAGGAATTATCTCTGATTTCTGTGATAAATTATCACAGTAACGCGGTATCGTTGAATGATTTATCTTTGATTTCTGGATTTCTGTGATAAATTATCACAGTAACGCGGTATCGAGGAATACGTAGGCCTATCTTTGAATTCTGGATTTCTGTGATAAATTATCACAGTAATGCGGTATCGAGGAAAATTATCACAGTAATGCGGTATCGAGGAAAAGGTATCTCTGATTTCTGGATTTCTGTGATAAATTATCACGGTAACGCGGTATCGCGGAAGGAATTATCTCTGATTTCTGGATTTCTGTGATAAATTATCACAGTAACGCGTTATCGTTGAATGATTTATCTTTGATTTCACGATTTCTGTTATAAATTATCGCAGTAACGCGGTATCGCGGAAGGAATTATTTTTGATTTCCTGATTTCTGCGATAAATTATCGCGGTAACGCGGTATCGCGGAAGGCAATTCAAGCTTCCGTACCATAGCCAAGCGCGTCGGCAAAATTAAAAAGGTGTTTTTGCAATGTAAGATGATGTCTCAATCCACCAAACTCACTGGTTTGACTTTAATCCTGCTGCTGCACAATTTTAACGTGTTTTAAGATGGGGTTAGGATAGGGGATAAGCTTTTTTATGTGGCCTTTCTGGGCTCCCATATATTTTGCACAGAATAGTCAGGCACCATTTGCAGACGGTGTAAACCTGCCGCTAGAGGGCGCTCTAACATGTTGTGACGTCGCCGGATTTTGTGTAAAGAACAACCAAGCCATAGACTAACATTGTTGCAAGCAAGTTCACATCTTTTTCCAATTTCAAAGTATAATGCACTTCGAATTTCTTCCAGTTAGGACCGGAAGGAAGGGTCACGTGATTTTGCTCACATGAGATAAAATGAAGATCGTGGATTATTCTATCAATTCCCGCAAACGTCGAGTTTGGGTCTCTCACGGCTGATGTTACACTGATTTTCAAAGATTAAATCTATTAATCTTTAACGTGACATCACGTGACCCATGATGACGTCACTCTTCGGGGCACAACTATGCTATAAGGACTATGCCTATGCTGATTTTGAATGACGTATGACAAAGATTCATGTAAAAAGTGGCGTTGAGAAAACACGTGTACAAAGTCTATGGGGTGTATGTTTGTTGACAATCATAATTATGGCTGGTTCGCTATTGTGTTTTTTTATGTCATGTTCTAGACTAACGTGAGATAATACATGTAGATGTGAAGTCGAAAGTTGTAAAATCATGAGGACAAATGGTTCAAAGACATATGCGTAAAAATGCAGATTGGATTGAATGTCTATTAATTCTTATCTGATGACATCATCATGACGTGACTGATATTGTGATCGATATCATATTGAGGCTCAGGTAGAAACTATATTTGTCAACCAAATAAAACTTGTAGCATGTCGCATGTAGTCATATCAACAGAAATTGTGCACAATTTTGCGAAACCATTTTTCCAATCATAAGTATTTAGCCTCCAAAATATGCAACTGTACTATGACGTCATATGTCACATGATGACGTCATCATGACGCCACTACAATGTTCATCTATAACGGCATCCCGGTCTAGGTACATACAGACTTTTAGCCCAATCAGTCATGTAGTTCAGGAGATATATGCCTTCAAAATATGTTTATTGACTATGACGTCATATGTCACGTGATGACGTCATCATGACATCATTTTTTTATTTATAAGATATCCCAGTCTAAGTATATTCCAACTTTGAACCCAATCGGACCTGCAGTTCTTGTAATACTGGCCTTCAAAATATGTATTTTTAAGATGACGTCATATGTCGTGTGATGAGGTCATCATGACTTCACTTTAATTTTCATCTATAACACATCCTGGTCTAGGTACATACCAACTTTCAATGCCATCGGACTGTAGTTCAAGAGATATAGGCCTGCAAAATGTGTTTATTTTATATGACGCCATATGTCACATGATGACGTCATTATGACTTCAAGTTAATTTTCATCTATAAGACATCCTGGTCTAGGTACATACCAACTTTCAACCCAATCGGACCTGTAGGTTCTGCACCCGATTTCATCAAACTCTTCGTAACTTACGATGCATCGCAGCGCTGCGACGCGTCGTATCTCTACGATGCGTCGCAGCTGCAATGCGTCCTGCGATCCATTTCACTAAACACGTCGTAAGTGCGATGCGTCGTAGGTGTATTTATAGCACAACTCGGTGACTGTTTTATGTCTTTAGTCAGCGTACAGTAAATAGTCGTCTGATATTCAACAAAGAGTCGTCGGATCTCAGCTCGAAATTTGTTAAAACGTAAAACAAAATGGCGGCCGTGCGATGCAATTTTGAAGGAAAACAAGCTCTCATTGGACTGTATAGCTACTTTGAAATTTCAACTCTAATATTCCGGTCTAATTCATAATTTTTCAATGAATTTTCAATTTACAACTTTACACACATTGCCTCGGTATTATAATCTCGTTAATGTCATGTTTGTGGCATAAAACTGGCTTAGAAATGACTCTTCTTATTTTGCGATGACCACTAGACACGTCGTAACTTGCGACGTGTTTTAAGCCGTTGTCAAGGAACTTACGACGCGCTCAACACGTCGTAACTTGAGTTGCGATGCGTCGCAGCGCTTCGTGAAATCGGGTGCAGGATATATAGCCCAATCTGTCAGATTTAGCCGAATTCTGCTAGAAAATGGTCACAACAGAAAAATTGCATATAATGTGACGTCACGTGACTCATGATGACGTCATGATGACGTCAATGTTCGGCGCACAACTTCAGATGCTGGTCTAAGTGCCGGTAAAAAAAAAAACGTGTACAAATGCTACGGGCAAAATGACTTAAAAAGAATTATACTTGAAGCATTAAAAGCAAGGAAATATACGCGATTGTGTAGTTAAGAATTCCTGTTTACATTGTGGCTATATTACTGTCTGGAATATTTGATTATTTAAAAATGGCTTTACTGACCTTTAATAGACTTCTCTGAATCCGATTAATACCTGCTTTTGTCATTTAAGAAAGTTTTACAAGGTGGAAAATGCAATTTTCTTACGCAGGTCATGTTTTTGCTGGGTCAAAACTACCCCAACCCCTATCCCGCCGCCAGACGCATTGACGTGTATAAAAGTGGTATTGCGCAATCTCGCATTTTTTGACTAGTTACCAGTGTTGTAGGTCTCGAGACCGGTCTCGGTCTCGAGACCGGTCTTGAGACCACTTTTTGCTGGTCTCGGTCTCGGTCTCGGTCTCGGAAGCTGTGGTCTCGGTCTTGGTCTCGGTCTCGGTCCCCTTTGGTCTCGATATTTTGGCTGGTCTCGGGTCGAGACCGGCAATATGTAGCTTTTACAGCTCGATCGATTACTTTGTGTTCACTTTGTTCAGTACCGTTGTTAGTTAAAACATTTGCTAGCCCGTAGATCAAGCTTGTTATATATCGTGGTCGGTTTGCCGGACTCGACTGCACGTTGGAAAGTCCCCAAAGTACATGTAAAGCTGCAGCAGTACCAGTCACTGAACGATTTGGAACAAGTTCGGCATTTATCTGTTGAGTCGGGCACATAAAGCAAAGTATGAACTTGTAACAATTTATGCAATAAGGGTCAACCATTTTCGGGGATTGTGTAGTTTAGCCCACCCCTGTCAAGGGCGGATCCAGGGGGGGGGGCCCAAAGGGGGCCATGGCCCCCCCCCCCAAAAAAAAACGAAAACAATTATTTTTTATATGTGACATCGCAATAAAGGCAGGCAATGAGTACACCACCATCTTTTCCTCAAAAAACATTGGTTAAAGTGGTCAGAAATTGCCTCAGATCGCACCACAGAGCATCTAGAATCCAAAATTTTGACTCACTTTTTGGGGGGACCCAATATTTTTTTGGCCCCCCCAAAAATTGTGTTCTGGATCCGCCCTTGACCCCTGTGGGCGTAATCACTTGCATTTTGTATTCTAATAATAAATGAGGTGCTTCAAATTAGTTATATTTTCGACCCCACACAATGTTCTCTTTAATTTGGGACAGTATTTTGAAGAAAAAGTAAATTTTTCTACCTGATTTTCCAGCATTGAACTCGAACACTCTTATCAGCTACCACTCACTGTTGCCATGAGAGTGTATGATGAGACCCCATTTTCTGGCTGCTCATTTTGAAGTACCCCATTATTCCTCAAAAATTAAAATCCCGTTCAGAAAAAAAATTAAAAATCCATATCTGGCACATTCTGGCTACCACCTCGCAACTTGTGGGTCTACATGTACAAGTCCACATTCTATGACAGAAATTTAAAAATTAATTCAACATTTTCTAGCTCCCACTTTTTAAAATCAAGTACACAAGTCTTGTTAGAAGTTAAGTCCTATATTTATTTTAGGAAAAAAGAGGCACAATGTAAAATTAAAATTGCATCTTTAAATATCCGTTAGAAGTCATAGCTGAAACCAAGGGGTGACTGTGGAGTTTAGCATCCGAATTCCTATAACAGATGAAACATCTACCTTTAACTTTTTACTTTTGTCACGATTGGGTGCAGACAACATGTCAAAGCCCATATTTCTTAAGTGTAACTACTTTTTGCTCAAGTAAGGTGGCATGTATCAATTTGTCAACACTGCCACTGGTCAACATTTTGGTCTGTATTCTTTGTGAATAGAAGGGTTACATTTTTCAACTATAATAACGTGTCTTGTTTTTTTTATTTCGACTATTGTTATTTATTATCAGCGGTCTCGGTCTCGGTCTCGGTCTCGGACCATATTGGTCTCGGTCTCGGTCCGCCTTGAAGGGGCTGGTCTCGGTCTCGGTCTCGGTCTCGAATCTTCAGGTCTCGGTCTTGGTCTCGGTCTCGGACTATCCGGTCTCGACTACAACACTGCTAGTTACCCCCATATTTCTCTCAAACAAAGCTTGTAATCTGTCTACAACATAGCTGTTTGTTCAGAATGTGGCAATACAAACAACTTACAAGTAGAATGTGTTCATCCGTGGGGAAAAGTGTCCTAAACTTCACAATCGCAATAAAATAAAAAAAACAAAGGCTGTTTCGGCTGGATGCCGAAACAGCCAATTACAAAATAAAATTATTTCCCTACCTACCTACCTGGATTTTTTTTCTGACCGTTACCGTAAACACACCATTTTTTTTGTTTGGCCTAATGAGCCGCCTATATTGGACGTCTACATAGCGTACTTGCAGTGCAGATACAACGCACGCTGAACGAACTCATAGCGAATGCTGACGTATTGCACGAATTAGTACCGCTGGTCCTGCGAGCGGGCAGCGCATTGTACTTATTCGTAACTGATGAGAAACGAACAGATAGCAACTCATACGCATCTCATACGCAATGGATGCACTGAATTCGTTACTTGTACGCTACCGGTAGATGTACGTCGCACGTAAGTCAAAGTTATCAAAAAAAATTCGACGTTTTGAGCGTACGGCTGCGTATTGAAAAATATTGATAAGGAACTCATAAGGAATTAGGATATGCAAAAGTGTGACAGGGGCTTTAAAATAATAGCATTTTGAAACTTCACTTTCAAACTCAAAAACTTTACTACACGAGAACAAAGAAATGTCTCCACAAGAATACAAATTTCAGTATGTGTATGTGTGGGTGTGTGTGTGTGTGTGCATGCGTGTGCACTTGGTGCTGGAATTTACTACCTTAAGGAGACATGCACACAATAGGGAACAAAAGATTGTATTCGTCTCCACAAGAACATTTCTATAGATGAATACGTCTCCACAAGAATTTCACGAAATAGATATATGGATTTTACTCAAAAACTAGGAATTTCCAAGGTAGGTTGATATGTCGCAAATGGAAGAGTTTTAAAAAAGGGATATTTAGTCCAAATTTCAGCCCAGGAAATTAATTCTGGTTAAAATAAGAGCATTTTGAAACTTCTATTTCAAACTCGAGAACTTTACTACACGAGAACAAAGAAATGTCTCCACAAGAATACAACTTCCAGAATGTGTGTTCCACAGCGATATCTGGATTGCATGTCCATGTATGTCTTGAACCTTTATACAATGAAGGTAGCAGTACGGTTTTATCCTTTAAGTAATTTTTATTGTAATGCGCATTAGATCTTATGTACATACATGTACATGTACATATACCGAAAACAGCCCTGTGTTTGTCCACAAACATAAGTCTAGTTTTTCTTTTTCAGTCATTTTGCCCATAGCATTTGTACAGATCTTTTTGTCCCCGGCACTTTGGGCACTAAAATTAATCCGATTGCCTTTATACTCGGCATATACTTAGACCAGCATCTGAAGTTGTGTGCTGAACATTGACATTATCGTGACACCATCATTATCGTGACACCATCATTTTCTGTTGTGACCATTTTCTAGCAGAATTCGGCTAGATATGACAGATTGGGCTATATCTCCACAACTACAGGTCTGATTGGGTTGAAAGTTGGAATTTACCTAAACCAGAATGTGTTATAGATGAAAATTTAAGTGATGTCATGATGACGTCATCATGTGACATGTGACGTCACAATATAGGTGCATATTCTATTAGAACATGTATGTTTATGTATTTTGCGCAATGTAAATGCCATTATTAGGTGTTGGGCTTTATCCGAAAACCTATTGGTTTTGTAAGATTTTACTGTTTTTATTCTTCTCAGCATATTCTCAGCAAATCCTTCTCCAGAACTGTTTGGAGAAATGGAAACATATATGAACTTCATTTGTCAATACGTGAATGCCCAATCCACCGCAAATGTTTTTTTTTTTGCAATTACGTAATCATGACGCCATCATGGGTCACGTGACGTCACTCGAAAGTTTAATAAATTTAATCTTTGAAATTTCATATAAAATCAACCGTGAGAGACCGGAATATGAAATTTGCGGGAATCGACATGGTAATATACACGTAGGTTTTCTCGGTCAATTTCGGCAAATGAGCAGCCAATTTAATTTTTCGTGCGTTCGAATTGAAGCTATTTTGCCTCTCCAGTTGTTACTGCGTTTCAAATTCAGAATTCGGCCATTCAATTTCGTTTTGAGGCATTCAAATTCCTTTAGCACTGTGTTCAATTTAGCATATCGTCATTCTTTTTCGTGACACACAATCATCATTCAATTTAGCAAAGCTGGTTCGACTGAAGATTTTACTGATTTCATTTTTTTCAATTTCGTAAAGAGGCAATCAATTTCGCTTAAAGAGAATTCAAATAAGTACGACTAAAGAAATACGAATAAACAGATAAACTGTACTAGGCAACTGTTTCGTATCTTCACTTTAATTCAGGCAAACCTTGTTTTCTTTATTTATGCTTCCAGTAGACTTTACATGGGGCCAATGAGGTTTTTTCTTCTTCTTTGTTTTCTTCTTCATTTTTTAAAATTTTTTTTTTGGGGGGGGATCTTTATTGGTTAACTGACCAAGACCTAATTTTGTATTGTGTTTGAATGGGGTGTTTCTTTATGTTTTTCCTGTTTTTTTATTGTTTATGTTGTTTCTTCCTCAACCATCAATCTGTTGGCGTGCCAGACATCTTGGCATATATGTTTGGGTATTGGTTGTACCACTGCATGCACTTCACTTGGGTGATGACATCAACGCTCTGGATGGCTGCTTGTTGAAGGAGATCGCACCTCCACTGCTGCATGTTCATTCCTGCTTGCTGGGCAGCCTGTCTGTCTCCGACACGTTGTTGCCACTCGGGTAACCCAAGGATGCGTTTAACTGCAGCCTTGAATGCAGAGTGTGCCATCTCCGTGCTGTTCAGGAATGGGGAGTAGGGAGGGAGGCGCTTTAGCTGGATCATTCGGTTGGCACTCTCAGGGAGTTGGGCTCGCACGTGAGGCCTCGCATTGTCGTATATGAGGTAAATGGGTTCGTCGTCTGGGAAAACTGCATCACACTCTTGAATTGTGTCCGCAAGAAACTCCTCAAATCTCTCTCGCGTCACAGTTTCGAATGCGATTCGGTGGTGCACCAAGCCTACTTCACTAGAAACAGCGAAGGTGACATTGCAATTTTTCCCTCGTTGTCTGTCGACGACTCGTCTTGCAGCGATCCCTCGTGGAGCTCTACCCTGGGAGCGTCGAGTCCAGACGTTATAACCTGTCTCGTCAATGAAGACTAGATGCGCCAGAACACCATGCTGCAGGAACCACTCACCATAGTGGACACGTTGATCAAGAACTTCAGGGGAATTTCTTGCATCAGGGACGTCCTCCACTAGTTTCAGTGTAATCATCATCCCATCCAAGGCCCTGGCTATGGTGGCAGTAGAAACCTGGGGCTTCTCTGGCAGATGCTCACTCAAACTAGCCTTCATTTGTTGAAGTGTCAAGACAGGATTAGCGTCAAGGATGCCTTGCAGATGGTTTCGCATGTCATCATCCATCTTGCTGTGGGTTGCTCCTCCTCTTGCCAGCGTCTCTCGCCTTCCAGTCCTCAAATATGTTGCAACAATTGATCTGGCTGTGGACTTGTTAATGTTCAAATTGACCGCAAGCTGAAGGTAGTCTTGCTTGTTTCCCTCGAAGGCCTCAATCAACCTTTCTCGATCTACCTGGGCCACTCTAGCGTAGCGACCACGAGCTGCCATTTCTAGAAATATGCGTGTAAAACTGTAGCGAAAGCTGGTCTTCGAAGTACATCGGCAAAGTGACTCAAGTGCCAAAAAGTGAACCGTATTTATGCCTTCAACATTCTTAAGGAAACAAAAATTTAACAAAGCGTTTTTTAGATTGCACAAATTCCAGAAATGACTGCCCAAAAATGAATTTGAACTAGAGTTTCGCGTTTGTTGAGTTACAAACGCAGAGTGGTCTGGCGGACAGCCTTTTCATTATTCACTGCCCAGTTAAGTTAGGAATATATGTTTATGTAGAAAAAAGGATCACGAAATTAAATCCCTTCAAGTACAATCAATGTTTCAAAAAGGTATCTTTAACGGTGTGATAAATTTCAGTAAGCATTCTATGTGCACAAAAAGTTATTTCTGGCTTGATGACGTCATCAGTCAAAAGTGGTTAGTGAATACAGATAAAGTTCGGAGAGGATAATTTTTCATTGTTAAGTTTAAATAACGTATGAAAATATGGGAAATATAATTGTTTGTATTAATAACATCTCACTTCCGGTTTGATGACGTATTGATAACACCTAACTTCCGGTTTGATGACGTCACAGCATTAGTGATCCAAAGGTGAACATTGTAATGGATATCATTATTTGGACTTCGAAGATATGACAGGGATCAAATGATAGAATTAAATTAAAACTATGATCTTTTTCAAATTCTCCTTAAAGTAACTTCCGGTCTGATGACGTCATGAATTTGAAACCTTGCCAAGTTATCTGTGGTTAATCAGAGAATGTCAAGGGGCGATTTGGTAAAATTTGGACGAATGGTTTTACAATTAAAGAAGGGAAACTTTTTTTTATGTGCCGATAGGGGGCGCCCTTTCGGATGATGACGTCATCACACTGTTTTTTGCATCTTGCATTCCTCACTAAACACTTTCATAATATATATGTCTGTAGTAAAATGCTTCCGCTTTTGAGTTATATTCAGTTTTTATTGCACTTCCGGTAACACCGGAAGTAAAGGTCAAGCGGTTTTGCGTACGGGAACACGAAATGTTTCTCACGGCATAGTCTACAACCTCACGAAAAAACGAACACGATACTCTATTTAGTTCAAAAGATATAAAGCAAACTATTTTGTCAAAATTTGCCCTTAAAATCGCTTGTAATTTGATACCTGATGACGTCATGATGACGTAACAAAATTTATAACATCTTCGTAACATGGTACAAGTTCACACAAGGTTTTGTGATCATACCGTGAACCGTTCGAAAGAAATGTTGCTTTGTTTTGATTTCAGGCTAACGTCTTCATTTTGAATGCACCTAACTTTGACCTTCCGGTAGACCCGGAAGTAAAGGTCAAGCGAGTTCACGTACACGACAAAAACTGTTAAGCGATTAATGGTCTATCTGATTTACAGAATACAAACATCATTGAATGTTTAGTTCAAAAGTTATAGGTGAAAGTAATTGGTCACTTTTTCAGATAAAATCACTTGTAATTTGACACCTGATGACGTAATTATGACGTCAGAGTAATATGCACCACTTCGGATGAGGTTCGATATATATTGAAAGTTACAAGTTCATACCATATACCGTTTAGGAGAAAAGCCGCGGAGAAGTATTGTCCGGGAAAAAAAAAAGAAAGATTTACCAGAACAATAACAGAGAGTGGTCGGGTTGTGCCCGACCACTCAATGACTAAACACACGCCTCAAAAAGCTCCTGCGAATTTGAATGCTGCTTTGTTGAATTGTTAAATTGCATGATTATTTTGTTAAATCGAATGACGCAACAGTACATTTGACTGGTCATAAAACGAAATCGAATGACCCTTTTCAGTAGCATTTGATTTCGCGCGAAAAAGAATAGCGTAGTGGTTAAATTGGCTGCTCATTTGCCGAAATTGACCGAGAAAACATATACATGATCTTCATTTTATCCTGTGTGCGCGTAAAATCACGTGACCCTTCCTTCCGGTCGAAACCGGAAGTGCCTGATAATTTAAAAGTGGAAAAAGATATGAACTTGCTTTTAACGATTTAAGTGTCTGCCTGGATTGACCTTTCAAAAAAAATAATGGGTGACGCCATGAAGTGTTGAAGCGCCCTCTAGCGGCAGGTTAAAAAACGTCAAAAACGCATTTTCACTTGATGTCTGTGGTGAAGTTTGCGGTAATCGCTTCAGAATTAATGTACATGATGACCATAATGCAGACAACACCTGTGCGCAAAAAAAATTGATTATGTCATCAGACCGGAAGTTATAAAGAAAAGACCTTTAAACCTTAAACAATTGCTAAAAAATCAACCGTGAGAGATATAATCAAGATGTGGCTATATATAGCAGAGTAAATATAGCTCTGGAGGTTTCTGGCGATGACGTCACAATGACGTCATCAAATGTCATATTACAAGCAAATAAATATTTCCATATTAATCTTTGAAAATCAATATAAAATCAACTGCTACAGGTTTGATTTTGTTTTTTATGGCAATCGATAAAATATTGCAGGGTCTTCATTTTTGGTTGAAGTGCAAAATCATGTGACCCTTCCTTCCGGTCAAAACCGGAAGTGCTTTATTAATTGAAATTGGCAGAAGATGCGAACTTGCTTTCAACGATTCGAGTGTCTGCCTAGGCAGTACTGTACAAACATTTTACAGGTGACGTCATCAAATGTTAGAGCGCCCTCTGGCGGCATGTTAAAAAGTCAAACATGGATTTAAACATGCATATTTTGAGTTGATGTGTGTGGCAAAGTTTGCTGAATCCATGGCCCAACACCGTGTGGTTGTTCCTACAACCTCTAGTTATTATTATTATAGCTTGCTTGTATAACTTGTAAGTTTGGACCCCATAAGACAAAGGCAAAGGTCATTAGGATTAAAACAATAAGATTTTAATATTATTATTATTATTTTTTTTTACCAAACCAGTATACATGTGCAAATGTAATCACTCACTCAAATATTAGGGTGCCTGTACACTGTTGAGTGGTGGGGCATAACCCGACCACCGTCTGGATTTGTTCTCATAAATCTTCTTTTTTCTTACTTACCTTTTTTCTGGACAATACTTCTTCGCAGGTTTTCTCCTAAACGGTTTATGATATGAACTTGTAACTTTCAATATATATCGACCCTCATCCGAAGTGGTGCATATTACTCTGACGTCATGATTACGTCATCGGGAGTCAAATTACAAGTGATTTTAGGTGGAAAAGTGATCAATTACTTTTACCTATAACTCTTGAACTAAATAATCATTGATGTTTGTATTCTTTAATCAGATAGACCATTAATTGCTAAACATTTGTTGTCACGTACGTAAACTCGTTTGACCTTTACTTCCGTGTCTACCAGAAGGTCAAAGTTAGGTGCATTCAAAATGAAGACGTTAGCCTGAAATAAAAACAAAGCAAAATTTCTTCCGAATGGTTTACGGTACAATCACAAAAAACTTGTGTGAACTTGTACCATGTTACAAAGATGTAATACATTTTGTTACGTCATCATCACGCCATTAGGTATCAAATTACAAGCGAGTAAAGGGCAAATTTTGACCAAATAATTCACGCTATATCTTTTGAACTAAATAGAGTATCGTGTTCGTTTTTTCGTGAGGTTGTAGACTATGCTGTGAGAAACATTTCTTGTTCCTGGACACAAAACCGCTTGACCTTTACATGTACTTCCGGTGTTACCGGAAGTGCAATAACAACTGAATATTTAGAATGCAAAAGCGGAAGCATTTTACTGCAGACATACTGCAGTGTTTAGTGAGAAATGCAAGTCACAAAAAACAGTGTGATGACGTCATCATCCGAAAGGGTGCCCCCTAGCGGCACATACAATTGTGTTTGTTTTCTTTAATCTGAAGACCATCGGTTCCAATTTTACCACATCGCCCCTTGATATTCTTTGATTAACCACAGATAACTTGGCAAGGTTTCAAATTCATGACCTCATTAGACCAGAAGTTATGTCGATGAGAATTGAAAACAATCATATTAAAAATTGAATTCTATCATTTGATCCATGTCGTATATCTTCGCAGCCCAAAATTTAATAACGATATCCATAACAATTAATGTTAACCTTTTGCTTCCGAATACTAGAGATGTCATGAAACCGGAAGTTAGGTGTTATCAATACATGTACATGATACAATTATATTTTCCATATTTCCATACGTAATTTAACTTCACAATAAACATTTATCCACTCCAAACTCAATCAGCAAGCCAGAAATAACTCGTATGTGTACATAAAATGTTTACGAAAATTCATCACACCGTTAAAGATGCATTTTCAAACAAAATAATTTATTGTGATGGAAAGGATTTAATTTCGTGATCCTTTGTTCTTACATTTATAAACATATTCATAACTTAACTCGGCCGTGTTTTATGAAAAAAAGTTGCCTGCCCGACCACTCTGCGCTTGTAACAACAAATGCGAACCTCTAGTTTATACATTTTTTTCAATGTGGCTTCTCCACCCTTTCTTCTTGGACAATCCTATTTTTAATTGATCACAAAACAAACACTTGAGACTTGCACCGTAGTACATGTACATGTATATGAAGCTCCGTAGGTTGTTCTTAGGATTTTGAGTCACTTTTAGCCAGGCCTATTTTTCCAGTTTCAACAAAAACTATATCAAAATGATTTTTAGCACAGATAGTTGGATCATTATGAGGGAAGTAAGTAAACCTTGAAAGTTGCAAGAAGATATGGTCTTCCAAACGAGGAAAATTGATTTTCAAAGATTTCGCTTGCCAACGTGAACATGTCTGTGTGCATGTTGTTTCATTCAAAATAAACTATTACATAACCTTTAGAAAGCGGCCTTTGCAACCACATGGCTGAGTTGTTGCGCTGTGTGATAGAGTTAAGTAGGTTATTTGAATCATCAACCTTTTTGTATTAGGACTCTTTCTAATTTTAGCAATGGAAGATCAAAATTGTCACTGACTTTAATTGCAGTGTTTCACCGGGTGAGGCGATTACAGCAATGGTTTCCACATTGTTGGAGGTGTTGTTGGTTCCGACATGAAGAATTGTCAGAAACATTCTGCTTGGCTGGCAGGTGTTTTTGCGTTCAGAGCGATGTTCTTGATCTTTCGCAGCACGCATGGAAGATGACTTTCTTTTTCCTACTCAGTTTTCTGGGTTGTAGTCACTTGATCACGGGGTCACCGATGACCAAGATATATGCAGTGGTGGCTGAGTTGGTATTGGGTGGTTTAGTCCTTGGAGGGTTCCGTTCCTTGAGTTTTTGGCGATCCTGGACCAGCTGCTCATAAAAAGAGATAGATCTTGTTTATTGAGGGGTCGAGTTCAGCATTTTAGCTAGGATTTGAGAAAGTGACGTCATGATGACGTCATTGGTTGATTTTTACCCCTCAGCTGAGAGGCACGAGGGGTATTGTAATCGCCTAGGGCATCCGTCCGTCCGTCCGTCCGCATGCCCGGGCAGCTTAGTTTCCGGATGATAACTTGAATTACAAATGTTATTTGGGGTTGTAACTTTGGTAGGGGGTTGCCCTTGGGAGTAGGCAAGTTGGGATTGGTTTTGAGGTCAAAAGGTCAAAGGTCAAGGTCACCGTGGTGAGTTAAATGTAAACAGTTTCCGGATGATAACTTGAGTTAGAAATGAGATTTTGGTGTCTAACTTTGGAAGAGGGTTGCTCTTGGGAGTAGGCCAGTTGGGGATTGGTTTTGAGGTCAAAAGGTCAAAGGTCAAGGTCACTGTGGTGAGTTAAATGTCAATGGTTCCGAATGATAACTTGAGTTAGAAATGAAATTTTGGTGTTTAACTTCAGTAGGGGGCTTCCCATTGGTACAGGCATGTTGGGACTGGTTCTGGGGTCAAAGGTCAAGGTCACCATGTTGAGTTAAAGGTTAATGGTTTCCGTATGATAACTTGACTCTGGCTGAGGGGTTTCAACAGCAACGCTGTTATTTTTTATGATATTTTTAATATTTACAATTTTATTCTGCTTCCAAAATTGTACACTTCCTTTCATCAAATTGATTTCAAACTTGGCTCAATGAAAAAATATTACTAATAAATAAGCATAATGCGAAAAAGCCCTATGTTCTGTTGCCAACAGACATAAACCTCTAGTTAGGTGCTCAGCCCAACACCTATTGTTATTGTAAGAATTTACTATTATTCTTTTTATTCATCAAGACACATTTCTTCTCCAGAACTGTTTGTTAACATGAAAACATATATGAACTTCAATTGTCAATACATGAATGCACAACCAACTGAAGATGTGCTTTTTTGCAATTACGTCATCATGGCGTCATCATGGGTCACGTGACGTCACTTCAAAAAATAATAAATTTAATCTTTGAAATTCAATATAAAATCAACCGTGAGAGACCGGAACTTGAATTTTGCGGGAATCGACATGATAACGCATGCTCTTCATTTTATCTTGTGCGCGTCAATCACATGACCCTTTCTTCCGGTCGAAACCGGAAATGCCTAATAATTTGAAAGTGGAAAAAGATATGAACTTGCTTTCAATGATGTTAGCCTGTGGGTGGGTTGATCTTTCCAAAAAAATGATCGGTGACGCCATCAAGAGTTCGAGCGCCCTCTAGTGGCAGGTAAAAAAAATGTCCAAAACGCATTTTCAGTTGATGTCTGTGGCAATATTTGCGGTAATCGCTTCAAAATCAAGATACATGATGACCTTAATGCAGACAAGACCTGTGAGCGAAAAAAAATTGATTACGTAATCACACCAAAAGTTACAAAGAAAAGACCTCTTTTCTTTTGAAAATTGCTAAAAAATCAACCGTCAAAGATATAATCAAGTTTTGTGCTTTAAATGGCGCTTTAACCCTAACCCCCTAGGCCCTTGTTGCTTACAACCATCCTCAATCCTCCAAAATCCTCCAAAATTTTTCAACTCCGCCTAAATTTTTCACAATTGTCAGACAGTCCTGCCTCAAAATGCATTCATCCTCAATCCTCCTCCTCATCCCAAAACTTTGCACTCGTGTTTAAATGAAGGATAACCAACACCAAATCCTTCAAAATCATCAGACAAGTCCTGCCTCAAAATGCATTCATCCTCAATCCTCCAAAATCCTCTTGTGCTTCATTCACCATTCATCCTCAATCCTCCAAAATCCTCATGTGCTTCAATCACCAGTCATCCTCAATCCTCCAGAATCCTCATTTGATTCAATCACCATTCATCCTCAATCCTCTAGAATCCTCCAAAACCGCCAGGAGGCTTTTGGAGGAGTGAGGTGGGTTAGGGTTAATAATAGGTCTAAAACTTCCCAAGGTTTCGTTACAATACGTTAACTAGAAGATGCCCTGCAGTCCCCTTGAAATTTGAAGTTGAACACACCTACGCCTTGAAACGCTCATTTGATACCACGTATATTGTGTGTACAGCAAATGGGGATGATTGCGTACAAAAGGGAAAATCCCGAAAACAGTGCGCTATGATTGCGTACAAAAGGGAATTCCCCGTGCTCGCTTCTTGAGTGTCTGGTTTTACGACTGTTGTATGTTAACTATTGAGCTACATGTAACGGCTGTTTGATGGACCAATTTATTTGTTTACCAGTGTTTTGTACACGTTTATATGACAACTTCTTAATGCAAGCACATTTTTGACTTCTGATGACGTCATATGATACTCAAAAATTGGGCTGGCAAAAGCGCCCAATTAGGCGCTTTTTTGTAAAAGCATGCGCATTTGGGTGAAGAGGGTATGGCTAGCAATATTTTGTATTGCGCTAATGGTGTGCGACCTTTACTTTTAGAGATATGAGCTATTTAATGGGTTTTGTAACGATTGTACTTGATAAGTTTACAGTACAGCAGCATACGCGCGTGCAGATCCTCACCTGACTCTTTTAAACTATCCTCTGTATAATTACTAAACCGCGCTATTTTTCAACCCTCAACCCTCAACCCTCAACATATCAACAATCAACAATCAACATTAACATCAACAATCAACAATCAACGTCAACATCTACAATGGCCCAACACCGTGTGGTTGTTCCTACAACCTCTAGTTTATTTTTATTTTTCAATCATTTTGCCCATAGCATTTGTACACATTTTTTTGTCCCCGGCATTTGGGCACTAAAATCAATCCCATTGCCTTTATACTCTGCACAGTCTTAGACCAGTATCTGAAGATGTGTGTTGAACTTTGACGTCATCGTGACATCTTCACGTGACCTGTGATGTCACATTTAACGTGCGTAATATTGCCCATAGTATTTGTACACGTTTTTTTGTCCAAGGTACTTTGGGCACTAAAATCAATCCTATTGCCTTTATACTCGTCACACATGTAGACCAGCATCTAAAGATGTGTTCCGAATACGTCATATTTTACTTGCATAATTTGAAGGCCTAAATATACAGAACTATAGGTCGGATTGGGTTGAAACTTGGTACGTATGGACCTAAACCGGGATGTGTTATAGATGAAAATTTACGTGACGTCACGATTACGTCATCACGTGACATGTGACGTCACATTAAAGTGCATATTTTGAAGGCAAATATCTACAGAACTAAAGGTCCAATTGGGTTGGAACTTGGTATGTACATGTACCTAAACCGGGATGTGTTTAAGATTAAAATTGAAGTGACGTCATGATGACGTCGTCTCGTGACATGTGACGTCATTAAAAGTGCATATTTTGAAGGCCAATATCTACAGAACCAAAAGTCTGATTGGGTTGAAACTTGGTTGTACCTTAACCGGGATTTTTTAAAGATGAAAATTGAAGTGACGTCGCGGTGATTTCATCACGTGACAAGAGTGACGTCATTAAAAGTGCATATTTGGAAGGCCAATATCTACAGAACCACAAGTCTGTTTGGGTTGAAACTTTGTATGTACCTAAAGCGGAATGAGTTATAGATGAAAATGTATGTGACGTCAAGGGGACGTCATGACCTGACATGTGACGTCACATTAAATGTGCATATTTCGACGGCCATTTTCTACAGAACTACAGGTCTGATTGGTTTAAGACTTGGTATGTACCGACACTGGGAATGGGATGTGTTAAGTGATGTCACGATGAAGTCATCACGTGACATGGCCTATGAGAATGTCATCACATATTTACATGTACATGTACATGTATATGCCACCATTTATTATAAATAGAACACATTATACACATCCTTCCTGGATTGAACTTATACTTGAAACTTTACAAGTCACATATATGTCACAAAAAAGTTACCGAAATAGCCCTGTCTTTGTCCACAAACATAAGGCCAAAAAAAAGGCTCCGGTTTCTGGTATGCGCGCTCGTCGCCATAGCCATGCGTGTCGGCAAAATGAAAAAGTTTTTTTTTTCGATGAAAGATGATGTCTCAAAACCGCCAAACTCACTGGTTTGACTGGAATCCTGCTGCTGCACAATTTTAACGTGTTTTTGAATGGGGTTATAATGGAGAATAAGCTTTATGTGGCCTCTCTGGACTCCCATATATTTGCACTAAGTTTAGTCGGGCACCATTTGCAGTCATCAGCCGACATTTGAGGCAAAAAAAATCACGTAAAAAAAAAAAAAAGCCGCATCGCCGCACCACTTTTTGGGCAAGCTCCATACCAGAAACCGGAGACTTTTTTTTTGGCCTAAGTCTAGTTTGTCTTTTTCAGTCATTTTGCCCATAGCATTTGTACACGTCTTTTTGTCCCCGGCACTAAAATAAATCCGAATGCCTTTATACTCGGCATATACTTAGACCAGCATCTGAAGTTGTGTGCTGAACACTGACATCATCGTGACATCATCATGAGTCACATGATGTCACATTATAAGCGATTTTTCTGTTGTGACCATTTTCTAGCAGAATTCGGCTAGATATGACAGATTGGGCTTTATCTCCACAACTACAGGTCTGATACGGTTGAAAGTTGGTATTTACCTAAACTAGAATGTGTTATAGATGAAAATTTAAGTGATGTCACAATGACCTCATCACGTGACATGTGACGTCATATAAAAAATAGCATATTTTGAAGGCCAATATCTATCTTACAAAAGTGGGTTATTTTCCCCCTTTTACTAGCCATCACTGTACCGAGATGGCTAGTTTCCCTTTTCCGTTGTGCATGTACAGATACAATTTTGTACCAAACGAAACGTATACATGTACCAGACTAAAATCGGACCACAATCAAGGCTGCGGGATTGGAGCGTGCGTGGTTGCGCCGCAAAATGAATGTTGCCTGCGTTAAATGTCTTAATGTTTTGAATTGTCCAAGAAAACCATAAATATTTTGCCTTTTATTTCAGAAATTAAAATCACAAATTGTTCACCTGAAATTCCCCATCACTGAAATAGATTTTCTAATATTTTTAGCACGGCTTCAGTTTAAAAATACAAGCCGTGCTTGGAAATATAGCCCATGATTTTTTCACAACTGGACATGCTAACACGGCCTGCATGGCTCGCTGGCTAAAACGTTGGTCAAGCTAGTTGGGGAGTGTTGAACATTCCTGTTTCTTGCCAGGTTGGACACTTGGCGTCAAAGCCTTGTAGTAGGAGTCAATCAGCAACTCAGCCTCAGTCCGTGGATCATCAATGTTGTCTTTCATGATGATGAGATTGACATCTTCCGTAGCTAATGCAGCAAAGCGGTTGGCTGTTGACACTGCTGGACTAGCTTGGCCCGTGGTCGCACATGGACGGTTACGGCTCAGGGCACAAGGCGGGGGCATTGAATGGACATAGGCACCACGAGAAGGAGAGCTCATCAGCATATCAATAGTAGAGCAGAGAGCATCGCATTCCTTCTTCTGCCCGTCTATTGTTTCCCTTTCTGAAAAAGAAGGGTTCTAATGGGAAGGGTTGGGGGTCATGATGTCTGTGATGATGATACCTGTAATGGTGGCTTGCTTGGGCTGCTTGGGTTTGTGCTGGCTAACTGAGCTAAGGCAAGACTTGAGGGAGTATTTAAGGTTTGCCAAACATAATTCCTTGATGTCGCTGGCCGCTGTGTGGGGATACCTACAGGATTTTAGGGTAAGATCACAAATGGAAAGGGTACTTAGCTTTTGTGACGTGGAGTCACTTGTCGTCTCGGCACCATCTTACTGGATCCTGTCACAGTACTTCTCCTTTGCAGACTCGAATATTACATTCCAAACTTCTGTTTCTCAATGGCAAAATCCCTACATAGGAGTGTCTCTACAGGGACAGATGGCAAACTCTCAAGTTTTAGGATGATTTCCTGTATCCTAGGATAAATTTCTTATTTAATTGGTTAACCAGAAAAATCCTGAGCAAGTTTTTTAAACAGATTTTTAAATGTTAGTGGACAAGTGGTGAGTGAAATTTATGTCAAATATGAGACATTCGCTGATCATTTAACATATTTGTCCAATTTGTTTCTTCTCATGGATAGTTTTAGCTGTGAAGCTTGGCACCAAGGACATAGATACATACCATACCACACTAATGTCAAAGACCTACACCATCAAGGGCCAGTTTGGTTTTGCAACAGACAACCATGATGCTGATGGAAAAATCTGGCAAAAATCTACCTTTGGTAAGATGATGTTTAGTTAGAAATATCCTGTAACAGTCAAATTGAAAGTGTTGTTGGCAAGTGTCATCTCTGGGGAAATTGGTATTGGTAGAGAGTAACTGTATTAAAAGTGAAATCCCAAGAAATAAACCGTAGTCCCAGAAATGAAAAGCTCATTAGGAGGTTTGTTAGAAAGTTAAAGTAGCCACCCCAACTGTAGTCTGACATAAGTGTCAACTGTGGACAGATTGAGTTGAAAGATTAACTGTAGTTTGCTAAAAAAAAAAAAAAAGCCCCAAAACTGCACAACCGAAGGGTCGTAAAACAGGTGAGGCTGATTGTATAGTTTGAGAAAATAATTTCAATAAGATATTCAGCTACATGCTCATTGCACTGGGCTAAATTACTAAAGACATGTTGAAAATAAATCAATAATTGTTTTGGACGGAGGGCAGTTTTAAAAACAAAATTTAGAGAGAAACAGAGATGCCACTTTTCCGGTTTTAACATTGTCCAAAGTTTTTAATACATAAGTGAATATGCCATTTAACCAGAAGATTTAATTATTTTCCTCTATTACTACCTCCAAAATGTAACCAGTCATATGAACCTGTTTTGAAATCCCCTAACTGCAAGCAAATTCATTTTGTCCAACAACAAACCTGTATAATTAAATTTAGGCAATTTTTCCTATTTCCACAAAATCCCCAAGTGATTAAAACTGGTATCCACTTGTCCTCTTTCATCCATACCTAAAAGACTGGTTCCTAAATAGAATGTATGTTTGTACTAATTTTTTGCTTGAATTCCAGATCATGTCACCCAAGAGAAGTTTGAGAGGGTCATCTCAAATATGCAGAGGAGCCACCAGAAGGTAATGTTAAGGTCAGTAGTTGTAAATTTCAAAGTCAAACATGGTGTATGTGTGAGTGTGCATAAATGATCTGGTGCCTTTGGCCTTACTTCAGGCATTATCCATGAACATTAGTCTAATAATAAGACTAGATTCCCCTACGATTGACGAACTGATAATTTTCCTTTTTAGGGATACTTTGTATGTGTTGTGATGCGGCACACAGTCCCAGAATGCTGCGCATATTCCGGTCTATTCACAAAGAGTTCATCAGGCACAGTTGCATCACCTACCGGTACATGTGTTGGTACATGTAATTACTGGTTCAGTACATATGGATTGCGTATCATTTTGCTCACGTGGTAGCTGCTAATTTTGGGAAAGTGTAAGGCTGGGTCCGAATCACTATACTACGGCCTGAAATAAACGAGTGTATGGGAAGAGAGCTGTGGGGACGAGCAAAGCCATAGCCAAGGTGGTTGACAACATTCATGTGACAACAAACTTTCAGCATGCAAAAAAATTTGCTATTGGTATTGAAATGGTTTTCAAAAAGGCTTAATTTCAGCTCTCTCGTACAGATTTTTTAAAATGAGGTGTGAAACGGTAATGATTCTAATTTATTCATCAAGTTTGTTTCTGTAAATAAATAATAGAAAATATAAAAGGAATATAAGATGGGAGATCAAGTTTACCATTGTTCTGGAATCAACTTGTTTTATCTGGTATGGTCCAATCAAATAGGATTCATGTTGTTTGGCTAGGAAAAGGAAATGCAGAAATCTATTTTCTGTAAAAGTGAAAAGAATTTTGCGAATTTTAAACTCTGTGCACAGTCCAAACTTGTGAAATGTCATGTAAATGTACATGGAAGGAAAGCATGTTTCTTTCCAGAGACTTTTCATCTTATGTATTTTGTGTTCTTGTTCCAAACATACTTTTCTCATTGAAAAATGCTGCATTAGCCCTGATTGTCACAGATCTTTTAAAATCCAATTGATTTTAATAGATTTATAAAAAGAAGCTACAAGAACCACTTTTAAGTTTGTGTGGGACTTGATGGCCCTGGAAAGTTGACGCTCAAAAAATGTACCAATGGGTAATATAATTGCAAAGTGGGGATTTTGGAGGATTCAGGAGGTACCAAGAAATAAATGTAGGGCAGTAAGGTTTCAAAAATCCTTTGAAATCATTTGGAGACAGAAAAATGGCCATTGCGGCTTGTGTCTCTGTAATCTGATCACACCATTATTGATGAATTGGGTATGTATTATTATTATCATGGTTATTATAATTGGCATATTTTTTTAATATAATTTGTTTAATTGCCACTTGTTCGCAACCCTCAACCTTGAAATACAGTAGATTCCCGTTACAGCGCGCCCTGATATAATGCTCCTGCCGATATAACGCTCATTTTTCATTTCCCCGACTGCGCTCCCATTCATTGTGTACATTTTCCTGCGGTTACAGCGCTCCCGTTTACAACGCTTTTCGGGATATAGCGCTCACTATTTTAGGACCCAGGAACAATATAAAACATGTAAAATGATTCCTGTTATAACGCTATTCACCTTGGAGTGTCAGATTTTTCGCAGATTTGACGAAACCCGCAAGGAGCGGCGCGGTCTGCCCACTGACGCCACGTGGTTGCACACACTAGATGTACATGTACATACAGTCCATCATAGCATCACACACACAGTGGGTGTACGTACGGTACATGTACATACTGTATGTGCCGATATGCATGTAGTGTTCAGGGCATATCCAACGGGTCCGGGTACAGACGGTGATTAATAAAGCTGTATGTTCGATGATGCACGCGTCTTCTGTAGGCAAAACCCCCAGAATTATAGGGACTAGATTTGAAATGTGCATCGTTTTGTTTTGTGTTTTTCACCGTATTGAAACTTCATAATCTTATACATGTACTAAATACATTTATTTTATTAACGAGACGGACATCGATTTACCCCTTGGCTATAGGATATTTGTTCCTGTTTTATTAGTCACTTCTTTCCCAAAAAAAAAATATCTTGAATTTTCTTTCAAAGTTCGCGTTTCGATTCATATGAGGTCTTGGCCCTTGAAAAATTCGGGCATTTTTTCCCCACTCCTGCTGCATGAATGAGCGCCTGGAATGGAGGCCACATGCTCATCATAGCGCAACTTCCGCCCAGCGCAGTCGAGTCGCGAGCACGTGTGTGCGTTTTGCATACAGTGGGATTGTGTTGTGTGTGCATGAAGCTTAGTATTGTACGGTTGACTGATTCGTCGCTGCAAGAGAGAAGTAGGGATAATGTTTTCCAGATTCGTTTGTACAATCATTTTAAATGTATGAAGTTTTCCATGTTAATGTTGTAACAGCCGTTAATTTGAGATGTTTTTGGTGAAGTTTGGAAGATGAAAATTCAACCCTAGTCGGTCTGCTCCAGGGTCGTTCAAGACTTCGTAGATTTTTTTTGCGTTGGTTAAGCGACACATTCGGCCCTCAAAATTGTTCCAGTGTTCAAACAAAAATCCTTCTGTTCAGTTATAGGTTATGCATGTTTTGTAAACTTTCATATTTTATGCGGCAAAATTCAAATTAAAAATATTAACTCCGTAGATTCCATGATTGTCTCGACTGTTTTATTCGACTTTAAACAGAAATGTTTCATTATTTTGTGTATGTGGCAACAGAATTCATTCTCCCCATTTTGAAACGAACAATATGATTTTGATGGAGGTGTCCAACAGAAGAATCACAGGCTTGACATGTTACATGTATGCATAGTCCGACCCGTACAGTCATACATGGGTGTACGTGTATGTGTGTACATGTACATACATGTATTTTATACAGTACATGTACATGTGTACATGTACAAATACATGTACATGTACGTAGGTTACAGCGCTGTGCGGTTATAACGCTCGGTTCAGTTCGGTCCCTTTGAGAGCGCTATAACGGGAATCTACTGTATACTATTGTACAGTGGTTACAGTAATAAGATAATTTTGAAACTTTTTACAAATATACATATTGGTTAAAATTGCAATAAAACACATGTAATGCCCTTTTTTGTACATCTGCAGTAACTCTGGTGTGGACATTCAGAGCCAGGAGGCATATGAGCTGGCCACCAGAGGTTTGTTAAGGCCATTTGGTGTCAACATACCCCCACTCATTCTGGACATGAGATGCACACAGTTTAAACCACCGGATTTTGAACTTGGTAAGAACCTATGTCATATGAGAGTTTTCTTGTCATGAACAAATGCTATATGTAGCAGTTACATAAGAGGAAATCTACTCCAAGTGTGAACTCATTTTCTGCTCTGTTCCCTTGTTTATTTACTCTCTGAATATCCACATGTACATGTGGTTACAGTTCCCTTGCCAACGCAGGAGACGGATATAGCAGCTTGTTGCACAACACAACAACTGAACCGATGACCTGATGAACTAACTGATCTTGTTAAACTGGTTCACTAATATATACTAAAGACATAATAAACTTGGATTAATAATTGGGCTATTCAATGTACTGCAATATAACCCTTCAATGTAACCCCAAATCCCATTCATTGACACGTACAATAGGGCTGAGTCAATTCGAATAATTGAATATTCGAATATTCGACCTTCCAATCCATCGAATATTCGGTTATTTGGCCATTCCAAATTCCCTCAAAAGCAAAAATATGCCATACATGTACATGTAGTCAACGTACATGCGCACGTCAGCATGCCATGCATGATTTCTTCACAGGTAAGTCAGGTATATGCATACCTGCCAACTGTTCCGATTTAGGCGGAACTGTTCCGATTTTGGAGATAAAAAGTGCCCGAAAATCGGAACGTCCCAATTTTCCGAGTTGCGAGAGAAGAAATAATACAAAAAAATTTAAAAATGCCCCGGCGCCGTCGCACACTTGTCCGAGAAAAATGTTTTATTGTATTGAGGGCGCTATTGCCGCTACCATAATGGTATAAAATCCGCCTCGCTCTTATGTACGACGAAAGGGACGTAAACCAGACTCAAACGTCATCGAACAGGCCATGTCCGAAAAGGCTGCGGCTGCAGCCGTTCGCGCGCACAGGCTTGTGCGATCAGCCACAACCTAGCCGCAGCTAATACTGAGACCCGCTACGTCATCCGTCTGGTGTACTGCCTCTCTTGCGTGCTTACTGAATTAAGCGCGGGCCTCACCAGGCACGGCGTGGTGGACGTATTGATGCCATGTTTGTTTTCCACACACGTTGTTTCTTCATAGTCTTTGGTGGTTTTTCGTTGATATTTTGACCGTGCTGAGTCGCACTTTTTTTTGTCAACGTTTTTGTATGAGCATTTCAACTGCAACATGGACCAGGAGGATGATACACTGAAGGAGAAAAGGCAGCGATGGAGTCAAAAATTCCGAGAGGAATATCGTGAAAAATTTAAAAATGTGTATTGTAACAGGCCCATGTACACCTTACAATGATGTACGAACTTTTCCAAATAAAATTGTACTTGTCACTGCTTTTTCAGTGTACATCATAAAATGTATTACTGTGACTGAATATCTACATGTGATTAAACTGTGAAGCATGTAAGTCAGCAGTCATTTATTCTTAAATTTTTGATCAGCAAAAACCGGCCGGAAAATTCAGAAAATTATCCACTAATTTTAGATTAGTGTCTGTTGGGTCTGCTTCTGGATATCATGTAACATTTTAGGCACATGCACATGTACATGTACTTTGTATGATTGCCCCTGGACCCAACCCATTAGCGCGCGCGCGCCTGCGCCGCTCACCGTGTGTGATGCGTAGGCACCCTGTTCCTCCTTCTGACTTTTCCATGTTGGCAGGTATGTATTTGACAACAATCAGTTGTTCTTCAGTTGTCAGTAATTTAAAGATTAACAATAACCAGAGAAGCTAGAGAGTGAAGGATTCCTTGTTTGCATGGGGGACGTATTAAGCCGTGAACCCCAAACACGGCGGGTGGCGTCAGCTATTGTGACTCTCCGACCCTTAACTCGCAAACAGGAACCGAGCATATCTATTACTGGAAGCTTCTTGAAGTCTACAAAACAGTGTACTTCCTAGTCACAGTATTGAGGATAAAAAAATCACTTTTATAATAATAACTCGCACTTTTGTCACCAAAAATTGAGGAAATGATTTTATATCATTTTAAATAAACTTATTCTCAACAACCAAAAACTCCAAGAAAAAAACCTATGATATTTAATGTCTTTATTCAATGAAATATGGGTCTTTGAATTGTAAATGCATATTTAAGTTTATGCAAATAATGGGCGTGGGCGCGGCATACACACGCTCCAGCTTGACACGTGCAAAGCAGTATTTCCTTGTTTGCCCTCAGGGGATGTATTATAAGCTGTGTACCCAAAACATGAAGGGTGACATTTCAGCCAAAAAAAAAAAAAATCGCCAGCCGAGCTCCGGCGGGCGCATTGTTGGCGGGCTAATTAGGGCACAGGTGCGCTGACCCGGTTCTTTTGTCTGGCTAAGTGCGTGCTCTGGAGATAACTTTCTAACAAATAGGCCACTAAAAGGTTTGGATATTCCAACTTGCAACATTTTGATACATTTTGTCTAGCTGTGGTTTTCTATGCTGGGAATCAGGGGTACGGTGCGGTGAGTTGACTGCAAAGTCTGTCTGGCGAAATAAATGAGAGCTCTTTTGAGTTTGAAATCCTCTTTGTTGTCTGCCCTTTTTCTTGCGTTTTGCTCGACTTGGAGGTCATAAGCCAGAGGTTCCCGCTATTACTGAAAGTATAATTGCTGAACTAGTTTTTAAGTGTTTATGTATGTTTTATTTGTGCAAATATTGGGTGCAATTAGCAGACTTACCCAGCGAACAAAGCTGACGGACAGCGAACGAAAATGTGTTCGATAAAAGGGTGCTCTGATCAGTTGAGAGAACTAGATTATTTTGTACATGTACATGTATATAATTACGGAGGCATTGAGGCGAACATCTAACAGCCATGATAAATTTACCCCTAAAAGTAAACAAGAAATTCTTTTAGAAAAATCCCAGAGTCCGTAACGTAAATGAACCAAGGTTTTCAAAACGTTTTAATGTAATGTTGGGGTTCATGACAAGTTTTCTACAACACCGCCACGTGCTGTGGGCAGCATACTGCGTGCAAGGCGATTCCCTATAACCACGTGCATTCGACACGATTGAACAGGCGATGGAAAACTTTGGGGGGAATTGGCTTCGCTGTATCAGTGTAATGTACCGCTTCTTGTGCGACCCTGTGCGAGCAGTACGTCCTCCAAATAAGTACATGAAAACGGAAAATACAAAGGCCCACACAGAAAAAAGAAATCAAGTTCTTCGATGTTGGCATGCCATTTTCGCGATGTCAATAGCCGATCCAGTAAGCCCCTCCCACTGCGCACGTGGGCAAATTAACACGTGCTCCTCTCCAATGCCATGCTGCATTTTCCTATGCTGCACACATGTACATGTAACACCAACGCGCGGGGAAACTTGCCAGGATCGCATCGGGGAAAACAGCGGCGGTTTTCTTTTGAAAGTAGGGATTGTAAGTAGGACAACAACAAACAAAAATACGGACAACGGAAACGTTACTACTCATGCTAGAAGTTAGATATGAAAAGGTGTCAGGAAGTGTTTTGTGAAGACATGAAAGACAAAATGTCTTGTTTATCTTGTCGGAAGTATCAGCGATTGGTGTTGCAGTCCGGCGTTAAAAAAATGGGTTGGCTTTACTGCAAGCACTCCCAAAGCAGAAGTAATATATGTATGGCATTATTGCTTGGCATATATACAAGCTACTTTTATGGGTTTTTTTGGCAGCAACTTGAAACTTAACTTTGAGAATACACTTTTGTTGTTAAAAAAAAAGTTTTTTCCATCTTTTTATTTCATTGCATATCACCACCAAATATTCTTATTCGAAAATAAATATTTGAATATTCGATTATCGATCGAATAACCGAATATTCGAATATTCAGCACAGCCCTAACGTACAAATCACATATGAAATTTGTAGGCCCTAAACTTGTCCTGAATTTGCTTAAGAAAACCCCCCAAATTACTGCAATTGATCTCCCTGAATATCAAGAAACATTGTACAATTAAGGATAATCAATTAAGGATCATTTAAGATTCATACCGACAATTATGGAGCCCCGAATTTGTCCTCCAAAGATGAAACAAATTGTTCATGAGATTTACTCACAGCTTAACGGCATGGTATGACATCACGGCTATAAATAACGCACTTGGATTCTGCAAGAGGACGCCATACAACATCTGTGGTCACGCATTGCAAAACGCTACACTATATATCCTATGGCAAGGCCTTATTCTACAAACAAAAATCTTTATCAGTAATGTCCTATTTCTCCTGAAATAAATTTTGTGAGATATTAAACATGTAACACCGTGCAAGCTTACCGGTACTTCTTGAACAGGGTATCTTCATACCAGTGTTGTAGTCAAGTCCACCATGTCCTAGTCCACCTGACCTCCTGACCGCGTGACCGCTGATTATCGATTGATATGGTATGATAGCAGGAGATAAAAAGGACGTAATATTTAGTTTGTTGTTCTTTTCAAAATTGTTTTGCTTCAAGGAAAAAAGGTTGACAGATAAAAAAATTCATCCAAGACATGACTAAAATTATTTATTTACGCGCACTGCCCATCGGGATATTTGTCCATGTCGTAGCATGCAATTCTTCGGTCTTCGCAGGGTTTGTGTGGCATCAGGCCCCCCCAAGACTATGTAGTAGTATAGGATTTTCTTGAAGTTGCTTTGTTTTTATTTTGCTTTTGCTTTTGTGATATCGATGAGGCACATTATGGTTGAATTTGGGACCTACCGGTACATGTATCTTCTGCGCACATTTAGTAGTTTTGACAAGCATTTAAAGTATGATAATAATACAGTTTCCCGGGGCTCGTCCCCGGTAAACGCACTTTGGGTCCAGGGGGAGTGAGTGTGGTTATTCCAGCATCAGCCTTCTGTGCGCGTTACGCGCGGTTTTAACCAATCATAGATGGGAATGCTGAGCGCGCGCGGGAAACCTTCACTTTTTCTCCTGGTTCACCACCGCATTACACTGTTAAAAAATCCCACCCACCCACCCTATTTTAAGCATTCTAATTTGTTTGGAGTTCATTGTAAGGCATAGTGCCTAAATTTGTGGTAGAAAGTGAGAGATTGTGATTGAATCTCTTCCTGTTCAAGGCTGGTTGAGAACAGTAGCTGTTGGGTCAAGCTTTGGATGGCCTAGTCCCCAGTTGGGTTGAAGTTGGGGCGGTTCAGGTCTGGGTGCTTGTCCAATGTATGAGTTAGACTCGGTGGGTCAAGAAGTGTTAGGGCCTAGTTCCCGAGTTGGGAAGAAATTGGGGTGGTTCGGGCGTGGGTTCTTGTCCAGTATACAGAGTTTAGACTCAGGGGACATTAAGACCTAGTCCCCAGTTGGGTTGAAATTGGGGCGGTTCAGGTCTGGGTTCTTGTCCAATGTACGGGTTAGACTCGGTGGGTCAAGAAGTGTAAAGGCCTAGTTCCCCAGTTGGGAAGAAATTGGGGCGGTTCGGGCCTGGGTTCTTGTCCAGTATACAGAGTTTAGACTCGGGGGACATTAAGACCTAGTCCACAGTTAGGTAGAATTTGGGGCGGTGTAGGCCTGGGTGCTTGTCCATCGTACACAGTCTGGTCTCAGCGGTCAGGAAATGTTAGGACCTAGTCCCCAGTTGGGTAGATATTGGGCGGCTCAGGTCTGGGTCCTGTCCAGTGCTTTTGTCTTTTTTAGGAGACAACATTTGAAAAGGACTATTCTCCCCGTTGGGTTCAAATTGGGTCAGATCAGGTTGGGGCTTGTCCTTGGTTTTTTATTCGTCTTCAAGGATGTGAGAATTTTACTAGTTTAGGAAGGAACCGCCCTATTTCCAGCCTTGGGACCTCTCCCCAGGGCCTGCCTCCACATGTCTTACTGAGGTGGAAGTGGGGCAGGGCCAATTTTGGGGGTTGGCCCCTTGACAACCACAAAATTTCCCTTGACACTTGGGGTTTAGACATCTGGGGAAGTTGAGATTGTATAATTCTAACTTTCATGGTTTGTGTTCTTATGTAGTTTAACCACATGGTCAAGCAAGTGGACAGAGTGGCCTTATATTATTCGCTAAATAAGCGGAAGTGTTTGTTTATATACACCTTGAAGTTTATTGGCCTTACACCTCATGTGCAGGTTCATCTTGAACTTAATTACATGTACCTTGAAGTAAGTTCTGTGAGTTTTTATTTAAAACCAACTCTCTGCTAATGTGAATTTGGAGGATCTCAAAGTCCAGCTGGCAAACTGTTTTACTTAACTTTGGAAGGATTTTCCTGTTAAATGTAACTAGAGGATTTGAGTTGTATCCTGGCTACATTGGGTGAAGAAATAAAGTTAAACTCGGTGGTGAACGACTGAGAGAACTGCCAATCAGGTTTCCGTGTGTAATCACTCTCCTCTGGAGCCAATGTGCACAAAAGTTAATTAAATTACATCACACAATTATCTTTTGCTTTATATTTTTTACATGAATTACATAAATATACATTTTAAGTAAATCTAATTATTACTTTAAATAATCTAGATAATTAAATGTTACCTTTGTTCCTTTTCCCCCAAGATATTTATGACTACTACATGTACATAAACAGACCTGCATGTGACAAACATCCAAACTTAAACCATTGAATCATATGTAAAAGCCTAAATTATCTCCAGTCTTGATGCGTAGGAGTTTTGAAGCATTGTTACAAAACTGATAATTAGGACATTATTACACTAGCTGGTCAAATTCACTTTTTCCAGAGGATAAAAACCATTCGCAATGTTGAAGTAACAGTGAATAAAGCCAATAGGCCAATAATTACTGTTATGTGTAATTGTACTGCATCAGAAGGGAAAACCTGCAGTCGTTCAGCTGGCCTTCTCTATAACTGATAAATTGTGGAAGCTATTAGCCAGTCCATGTGTACAGATAATGCACGTATGTGGAATCATTCAACACAGGAAAATGTACTTCCAGACATCTTTCTGCGGAAAGAATGAATCGGGGACCGTCAGTACAAGTCTTGCATTTGACACTGATAAACAACTACTATTGACCATTTAAATAGTTCTACACTGAGGGAAATTTCAATCCTCGTCTCTGGACACCAAATCATCCTCTAAATCATCGTCTGACATACAGTGAAAATATTCTGTTCACAAATAAATGTAGCCAGGATTGGAATCCATTCTCTAAAATGTGGCACACTGTAGATTTTGGAAATGTGTTCTTAAGTTAAAAATAAAAATAAACAAATCCTGAGTCGCATCAGCACAAGTACAATTGATTGCACAACAGCGTCTTAAATGTGGGTAGATTAGGCAAGCTTGACAAACATCACACCCAGGCCCGTAATACCTGCATGCTCAAACCAGTGTAAAATTTACTTGTTTCCTCACCATAATCAGATAAGTGTCAGTCTGAGTCACTTTTGCATGGGTTTTGATGGGGTAGGATCATGGTAGGGTCATACCATGATTGCGCCAAGGCATCTTTAGTTTTTGCAGAGGCAGGCAACTTGATTTCTCCACACACGGAGGAAGTGTGTGGTTCCTCCTCATGAACATCATGTTAAGATTCTTGCTTTTGAAATGTTGATAGAACTGTGGACTTGAACTGATTCTTGGGCAATATGGACATGTCTGTTAGAAGCTAGTGATATTTAAACATCTAGCTATTTGAGTTTCTACAATTCATTTAAAAGGATTAACTCCCACATGAACTCCATCTCTATATTACGTCAATGTTTCCCTCGGGTTTACAAGTCAAGCTTAAGAACAACAATCCCTGCAGAAAGCTAAGGTCAATTGTCTCTCACGTGCCATGCTGTAGGAACTTCACATTATATGTACCAGAATTTGAGACATTCTCAGTTTATTGTGGTTTTACCTATGTTCAGAGGATTAAATATCACTGAACACCAGTAGTAGGTACCGTTAGGCTGATCTGTTTCTTACTTCTGTGAAAATGTGAAGAGAGAAAATTAAGTTGTATTTGAGATCACACAGTATTAGCAATTCACTACTACACTTACCGGTAGCAATGGTGGATTTTGTCATGGATTCCCCTTTCATTGCAGGGGATATTTGGAGTAAATTCCAAGCAGAATCACGGCTCATAGACAGGATTGGAGACATTTCCAAGCCTATTATGCCACACTTACTTCAATGCTTGTTTTTGGCAGATTTTTCATGTCAGGCAGGAAAAATTACAGTGATCAAAAGGTTAAAAGGTTACACTGTGAGAATTTACTGTTTTTAGGTGTTGAGCCATAAGCTCAACACCTAGTATTGTTATTGTAAGAATTTACTATTATTGTTCTTCAAATCTCCTTAGACAAATTTGTTTCCAGAACTGTTTGTCCAAATGAAAACATATACCGAGATGCCAACCATTACTCTTTTGTAGTAATTACTAGGATTTTGAGGCATGTTACTACTCTTGAAAATTCCAGCTGTCCTATACGCCAACATTGTGGTTACTCTAAAAAGTACTGTGGTTACTCTTAAACTTGACTGTTGTCCTATGTATTTACATTAGCGTTACTCTTTGCAGGAAGAATCATTACTATTTTGTAGCCTGTAAAGTTGGCATCTCTGCATTTATGAACTTCAATTACATGAATGCACAACCCACAGAAGATGTGCTTTTTTTTCGTAATTTTGTCATTATGCCGTCATCATGGGTCACGGAACGTCACTTGAAAAATTAATAAATTTAATCTTTGAAATTCAATATAAAATCAACCATGAGAGACCGGAACTTCAATTTTGCGGGAATCAATATGATAATACATGATCTTCATTTCATCTTGTGCGTGTCAAATCACGTGACCCTTCCCCTCCAGTCAAAACCAGAAGTGCCTAATAATTTGAAAGTGGAAAAGGATATGAACTCACTTTCAATGATGTTAGTGTCTGGCTAGGTTTACCTTTCCAAAAAGAATTATCGGTTGCGTAATGAGATGTTCGAGCGCCCTTTAGCGGCAGGTTTAAAAATGTCAAAAACGTATTTTCAGTTTGTTGTGTGTGGCGAAATTTGCGGTAATCACTTCAAAATTAACATGATGACCTTAATGCAGACAAGACCTGTGCGCAAAAATAATTGATGACTTTATCAGACTGGAAATTACAATGAAAAGGCTTTTAATCCTTGCTGATAAATCCTTGCTTTTAAAATTGCTAATAAATCAACCATGAGAGATACAATCAAGATTTGACAATCTATAGCACAGTTAACATAGCTCTTGAGTTTTCTGGTAATGATATCACAATGACGTCATCAAGTATCATATTACAAGCAAATGAAGATTTTTAGATCTCATCTTTGAAAATCAATAAATCAACTGTCAGACATTTCATTTTGTTTTTTATGGCAATCGGTACAATATTGCAGGGTCTTAATTTTGGGTATTAAGTGCAAAATCGTGTGACCCCGTCGAAACCAGAAGTGCCTTATAATTTGTTATTGGCAAATGATGTGAACTTGCTTTAATGATGTGAGGCTCTGCCAAGGCTGTACTATACAAAAATATTACAGGTGACGTTATCAAATGCTAGAGCACCCTCTAGCGGCATGTTTTAAAAAAAGTCAAACATCCATAAACAGGAAGTTCCTTATAATTTGAAATTGGCAACAGATGTGAACTTGCGTTCAACTGCCAAGGCTGTACGTTACAAAAATTTTACAGGTGACGTTTTGTTAAGAGCAACCTCTAGGGCATGTTGACAGTCAAACATGCATTTAAATATTTATGCATTTTGAGTTGATGTGTGTGGTGAAGTTTGCGTGAGTTTTTTTTTAGGGGGGCCATCAAACCACATATGATAGCCCAACACTGTAAGGTTATTCGTACAACCGTCTAGTTAGGTGTTGGCATGAGCCAAGCACCTGTTGATATTCTATGAATTTGCTATTATTATTATTCTCCTCACGAAAAAACGAACGCGATACTTTATTTGATTCAAAAGATATAACGCAAACTATTTTGGTAAAATTTGACCTTAAATCGATTGTAATTTGATACATGATGAGATCATGATGACGTAACAAAATTTACAACATCTTCATAACCTGGTACAAGTTCACACTAGGTTTTTCAAAATCAAAAATGTTTATCAATGTATTGTCAATTAGATCACAAAGTATGAAAGTGATCGTTCATATTGTTCATGAGTTGTAATTGACGGAAAGTTGTCATATTTTGACCTAAAATTGCTTGTAATTTGACACTCGATGACGTCATAGGGATGTCAGAGTAATATGCACCACTCAAGATGAGGGTCGATATATATTGAAAGTTACAAGTTCATACCATACACCGTCTAGGAAAAAAATGCGGAGAAGTATTGTCCGGAAAAAAAAGAAAAGAAATAACCAAGCAAAGAAGATTGATGAGAACAATTCCAGACAGTGGTCGGGTTGTGCCTGACCACTCAAACAGTGGATGTCTGGCAAAATTTGCGGTAATCACTTCAAAATTAATACATGATGACTTTAATGCAGACAAGACCTGTGCGGTAAAAAAAAATTGATTACTCCATCAGACCGGAAGTTAAAATGAAAAGTCCTCTTTTCCCTTGAAAATTCCGGAAAAATCAATCCTGAGAGATTTAATCTTGATTTGTGCTTTAAATGGCACTTTAATAATAGGTCTAAAACTTCCCCAGGTTTCGTTTCAATAAGTAAGCTTGGAGATGTCCTGCAGCCCCCTTGAAATTTGAAGTTGAATACACCTACACCTTAAAACGTTCATTGAATGAACGTTTAAATTTTGTTAAATTTCTTGCCATCAACACAAACATGATAGCCCAACCCCATGTGTTTGTTACCACAAACTCTGGTTACTTTCTTCTTTTTTAAAGCTTTATATTAGGATGATATACAAAAATTAACCACATTTAACCGCTTTTAACCTCCTCAGTTCACTAGCATCCTCAGAGCCCCTTGGGTATTGAAAATGCTAAATCCAACATCACAGTAGTCAACAATTGATAAGTATCTTGAATAACATTCTTAGTAGGGGGGATTGGGGGGTACGAGACCAAACCCAATAATCTCGCCCCTAGTCCCACCCCTTGGCCACGCCCCCACCCGCCCCCTCCCAATGATTTCCCTCCCAATATCTCAGTCTCAGCCCCAAGCCAAAACCGGGGCCCATTATCTCTCGTCTTGAAGATCTCTCTCACCAGCCGGTGAGTCTGATTGCTTATAAATCCAAAAGTCTAACCTCTTAAAAAAATTTAAAAAAATTATATTGATATATATATAAATGATGAATATGATCAAGCTAATCGTTAAGGGATTTTCTAGATGGAATAAAGCGACGCTGCGCGATTACGTCCAGCGATATAATGTACCGTACAATCAAAATGTTGCTCTTACTCGTAAAGTCTACATCAACGGGATAAAAAACTACGAAGCTCGATTTAAAAACTTGAGGAAAAAGACGCTACATGAGCTCAAACAGATTGTAGACGATAACGATCTCGAATATAACCCGTCGGGTTATAAAGGTCGATTTTTGAAAAAAGATTTACTCTCGGCGATTCAAAACTCTAGGCAACCCGAGGATTTTCAAGAGGCTGAGTTTAGAGCGACGAGGAGATTTAGAAACAACTTTGGAAACTGGGAACTGATTCCTAGACTTTTTAACGACGATTTAGTCAAGTTTTTTGATACGCACAAAGATCAAATTGTAAATAAAATCAAGTCAGAATTGAGAGAGCTAAGAGGTTTAAAAATGGAGCTCACAATCAAAATAAAATACAAAAAAACCAAACCGGATGGTACGATCGAAACGATCGAAGCTACACATTTTACCGATCAGAGAGTCGTTTTAAATCAAAGTCAAATAAAACAGGTTTTAAAAGAAAACATCGACCAGCTATTTAAAAAGGATGAAAGGTATACGAATCAAGGATCGGGTTGGGTTTTAAAAAAGATAATGGCGTTGTATATCAACATCAACAGGTTTAACCCTGTGAGGGGTAGTTCTTATATTGACCTACCAAAATGTATCAAACAGAAAACGGCGATGATTAACATTAAAAACAAAGACGACGAGTGTTTGAGATGGTGTTTGAGAGCTGCTCTTGGGTTGTATACAGATAAAGTAAAAAATAACATAAAAAACGATCCTAAATATAAAATTCATAAAGAAGAACCTGTTGTATACATTAAAGATGACGGACTCAAATTTAAAGGCGAAGACTTTCCAACACCGATCGACCAGATACCAAAGATAGAAAGACAAAATAATTTAACGATAAACGTATACGGTTATGAGGGGGAAATATATCCGTTATACGTGTCTAAAAAACTACAAAGCAGAGTCACGGCCTATCGATCTGTTTTTGTTTTCTGAGGGCGACAAGCATCACTACTGCTGGATAAATAATTTTTTGAGATTGATTTACAACGTTACAAAACATAAAAGTAAGAAATATTTTTGTCGAAGGTGTCTGTGTCATTATAGAACGCAAGTAAAATTAGATAGACACATGACCGATTGTAACGGTATAGATACACATCCGTCAAAGATTGTATTTCCTACCGCTAAGCGAAAATATGTAAATAGCGAGTGGATAGTCGACGAAAACGATGTGCCAATATTAGAATTTAAAAACTACAGGTTTAAACAAAAAGCACCTTTTGTAGTTTACGCCGACTTTGAATCGATATTAGAAAAAAACTCGGACGCTAAAAAGAACAACACGCAAAAGACACACATTCACAAAGCTAGCGGTTACTCGTTGGTAGTAGTTAGATGCGATGGCACCAATGCGTATCAAGAGACTTATAGAGGTAAAGATGCAGTATCAAAGTTTGTAAATAAAATGTTAAAAATACAAAGCGACATAAATTGCATATTTTAAAAAACCCAACCCATGAAATTTAACGAGCGAGCTAAAGAACATCATGATAAAACAAACACGTGTTGGATTTGCGAGAAACCAATTTATCCCAATTACTCGAGCAACAGTCAGTGCCAGAAACCCAAAAAACCAAAAACAGAAAAACAAATAAAAGAACATCAGTACGAAAACAAAAATGGATTTACCGAGTCTAAATGCCTCGAATGCAAAAAGAAAATCAACAAATTTAGAAAGGTGAGAGATCACTGCCACGTCACGGGTAGATATAGAGGTGCCGCGCACGCCTACTGCAATCTAAAATTACAAGTTAAACCAGGTTTTACCCCCATACCGGTCGTCTTTCACAATCTGCAAAATTACGACGCTCACTTGATCATGCAGAGTATTTCAGAGTACGATGACGAAAAGGAAATACAAGTTATCGCTAGAAATTCGGAAAAGTATATTTCGTTTTCGATCGGAAATATGCGATTTATAGACTCGTTTAATTTTATGGCGTCTTCGTTGGATAGATTATCTAAAGCTTGTCTAAGAGAGTCGTTTAAACTACTCAGAGAACATTTTAATCGTCAAAATATCGACTCGTTGTTACAAAAAGGAGTTTATCCGTATGAATACATGGACTCGTTTAACAGATTTCAAGAGACCAGCCTACCCCCCATCGAACAATTTTACAGCAGACTTAAAGACGAAAATATATCGCGAGAGGACTACGACAGAGCTAAACTGACGTGGAACGAGTTTAAAGTTAAAAACATGGGGGAATATCACGATTTGTACATCACTACCGATACGTTATTACTGGCTTGCGTATTTGAAAACTTTAGGCAAACGTGTATTACAAACTACGCGTTAGATCCAGCTAATTACTACACAGCACCAGGATTGTCGTGGGATGCCTTGTTAAAACACTCGGAAGTTAAACTCGAACTATAGCAAGACGTAGACAAACATTTATTTTTTGAAAAGGCAAAAAAGAGGTGGTATCTCGAGCGTGGGTGGTATGAGATACCACAAAGCCAACAACAAATACCTACCCGACCATAATCCAAACGAGCCGTCGAGTTACATCATCTACCTCGATGCAAACAATCTGTACGGCTGGGCCATGAGTCAATACCTGCCGTACAAAGACTTTAAATGGGCGTCTACAAAAACGTTTACCGAGTCCAAGATATTATCTCTCAGGAAAACGTCAAACACTGGTTATTGCTTCGAAGTAGACCTCGATTACCCAGACAATCTCCACGACCTGCACAACGATTACCCCCTAGCGCCAGAAAATATCGTCATACCAAAAGAATGGATGTCTGATTATCAAAATGAGTTATTGGATACCGAACCTAGTAGCAACGTGTACCCTTAATCCTAAACAAAAATATGTTTTGCACTACGTCACGTTGCAGTTGTATCTCAAACTCGGCTTGAAACTTAAAAAAGGTGCAATTTAAACAAGCGCCTTGGATGGCATCTTACATAGACAAAAACACGCAACTCAGAACAAAAGCGACCTCTGATTTTGAGAAAGACTTTTTTAAACTGATGAATAACAGTGTGTTTGGTATGACGATGGAAAACGTCAGAAACCGGATTGACGGTTACCTACTCAGAGACAGTAACGATGACGATCGAGATAAATACAAAAAAATGATACAGAAACCGAGCTACAAAACGACGACGTCATTTTCAGAATGCAAATTGTCATTTGTCGAAATGTACAAGACTAAAACCGTGTTAAACAAACCGATCTATTGCGGAGTGAGTATCTTGGATCTCTCAAAGACGCTGATGTACGATTTTTATTACAACCATTTGAAAGACAAGTACAAAGATAAAATCAGGTTGATGTACACAGATACAGACAGTTTGGTACTCGTAGTGCACGCTGACGACGTATACAAAGATATGCAGCAAAACGGGCAACAATACGACCTTTCGAATTATCCGACGGATCATCCTTTGTACGATCCAACCAATAAGAAAGTGATCGGTAAATTTAAAGACGAGTTTGGAGGTAAAATAGTCAAAGAAGTCGTTTGCATAAGACCTTAAATGTACTCGATTTGAACATCAACCTGAAAAAAGCCAAGGGTGTCACAAAATCGGTTACCTCTAAGAAATTAAAACACCGACACTATTACAACTGCATCTTAAACAAGAAATCTCACTACGAAACAATGACTCACATTAGATCGGAAAATCACATCCTTTACACCGTATCTCAAAATAAACTATCGTTGAGTCCGTTGGACACAAAGAGGTACATTTTACCGGACGGTATAAACACGCTGGCTTTTGGTCACTACGGCGGTAATTGCGTGTCCTCGGGTACGACTTGAAGCTCTTGTCTCACAAAACTCCTTTTTGGGCCGTTTTGAAGGTAATAAAGAGTAGGACCCGTCGTGACTTTTTTACCGTTAATCATTTTAAATTGACTCGTTCTTTTTTCCACGTTGAAGATGTCTACGCTCCAAATGGGATCCGTGGCTCTTCTCGAGGTTCCACCCTCTTGCTCGCCCGGGTAATATAAATATCTAACCATGGCGTCTTGCGGTAAATTCTGCTCTTTTGTTTTAACGGGGTTAGCCGGCGATTGCCGGACCTGTTCTAGTTTAACCGCCTCTGACGGCGCTTTATCTATTAATCTCGTCGTTTCGTCATTTATTGCCTTGATCACGCTGGGTAATCGCTCGACCCATTGCGTGTTTCTACTCTCGGGATTTAACATTTCTTGAGCGTACTGATGACCAAATAGTCTCTCAGCTAGCGTTCGATTAAATCTTTCTACGATACCCTGCGATCGGTGGTTTCCTGGTTCGCCGACGATAACCTCGACGTTTTTTTAGGTCATCCATTTTTTAAATGCGCCTTTAAATTCGGTACCGGCGTCTACTCTCAACGTTTTGGGGTAACTCAAAGGAGATCTCGCGTAAATCTTGACGATAGCATCTTGGGTGGAATCAGCCGTTTTAGAAACCAAAGGTTCTGCTTCGTGGTATCGACTCGCTACGTCGACAACCGTCAAAGCGTATTTATAAGTCTTGCGTTTTACTTTATCCCAGGGTAGGTATAGCACATCCATTTGGTGAAATTCGTTTGGTGTTTCAAACTCTCGCGATGTACTCGTAGGCCTGGGTACATACGCAGGACCCGGTAGATAAATTTGCCAAATTGCTTGTTTTTTAAGCCAATCTCTGATTACCTTTTTATCGATTTTTGTTTTATCGTTTAAATGGTCGACGGCACTTTCACCTCTCCAATAACCGCTTGGGCTATAATACAGTTTAGATAATGTTTGTATATTATTTAATATAAAAGATGTTTATAATAATATGGCTAGCGTTGCTATGATGTTAGGAGGCGCGATCGTCAACGCTTTAGCTTTTACGGGTTCAAACTTCTTCTTTTCAAATCTGAAACAGAGTGATGCCGACGAGGAGCGTAAGAGACACGATTTAGCGATAGAACAACTCTCAGCCGCCAAAGATAAGTGGCAACGAGAACGAACGAAATATCTAGATTTTCTAAACGAACGTATCAGAAAACAAAATGCCTCTAAAGAAACATTTTCCAACGTAGACCGAGCGTTGCGTTACCACAACGAGGTGAGTGGTCAATCTACCGAACTACCCGTAGGACTGCAACGCGAACCCAAACTCGAAGATTTTTACGAGCCTAGCGACCAACAAATAGAAAGAGAACTGGCGTTTATCGCGGGAGGAACGCTATTGGTGGGCTTCTTGGCTTACAGATACCTTTAAATTTAAAACTCGTGTAAATAAAATGAATGCGTACGGAAAAAAGCTCAATCCCAGCAGGCTATTAAAAATACCCAGATCTATCAAGGGCGAGAGAAAAGAGGTGGTCATTACCCACAATCCTAGTAGTATATCGGCGGGGCAAACGCTGAGGGTCAAGTTTCCTCAATTGGGTGTAGACGACGTGATCGTACCCGGCACTTGTAAACTAGCTTTTAGTTTAGAACTCGAAGGTGGAAGCGACGGCAATAGAACCATTTTTGGTAATTTGGCCAGAAATTTAGTCAGCGAAATCAGCGTCAGGCTTCAAGGTCACGAAATCGTGAGTTATCGTCACGCCGACGTGTATCACAACTTTAATGACAATTGGATCAACAGCTCGACAACTCGAAACATGGCGTACATGGGCATAGAAAAAGAAAACGTGTCTAAAATAAGAACGGGGCTGGAGATGCTAATGCGGGCCCCAACAACGGTAAAGATCAGGCTATCGCGGATGCCTATGGTAACAGATATTGTATTTCCCTAGACATTGACATACTGACTTCGCATCACCCTTTTTACCCCAGCGGTTTAAAACAACCTCTGACGTACGAGATAAAGTTTAACGATCACGAAAAAGTAGTCAACAGTTCAGATACGGCGGCGATGTATTCTATCTCAGACTTGTCTCTCGAATACGAAGTGGTGACCAACAGAGACCTAGCTATCACCATCAGGAATAAACACAAGGGGTTAATGCAATATCTGTTTGATAAAATCCACTCGCTAGAAGTTAGATCCGTCAACAAATCGGACACGCTTTGGAACGTCAGCGTCAATCAACCCATCAGGAGTCTCAAGGGTATTTTGTTTTTGTTTAAAGATCCCACGGTCAAAAATCCACAGCGATTTTACAATCCAAAACTAACCAAAACATCGGTGACTGTAGAAGGTAAACCCAATCAACTCTACAGTCAAGGCATGTTTCAATATCAACACTGGAACGAAATTAACAAGTTCTTTGGAGACAGCGATACCGAAAGCGGGCCCGGAGTAGCTAAAGACTTAAATTTGACGGGTTTTGACCTCGGAGACTATCTAAAAGACAAGTACGGTCTGTGGCTCGATTTTAGAAGTAACGACGACAATTCCGCTCACGGATCCGGTAGGAAACTCGGAGACGGAGGAGGCATCAACATTCAATTTAACAGAGAAGCCGAAAGTCAAGGTGACCTCACGATGTACGTATTTTTAGTCATGGATGCTCAATTGAACTTGGAAGACGGAAATTTTAAATCTCTGTTAAGTTAAAATGACACATTCGCATTGCGCTTTAATCGTCGGCAAAACAAATTCGGGTAAAACCAAATGGATTTTGGATCTGTTAGAGTCAGACTATAAAAATACATTTGAAGCGATAGTCATCATTTGCCCTACCGTTTTAAAAAATAAAACGTACATCAAAAGAAAGTGGGTTCACGCAGACCCCGAGGTATATCTTTGCGATCCGGAATTGTACAAGATGACGCTCAACGAAGCGATCGATTTTTACAGGAAAGAATTCGAAGGTCTTCCCACATTGTTTATCGTGGACGATTGCTCTTCGGATCAAGAGATTAAATATCGTAAAAAGACGTGCGCGCTAAGCAAGATGGCATTTAGCGGAAGACACGTAAATCACAGCTGTTGGTTACTGACCCAAAAGTACAACAGCGTTTTAAAAGATTATAGAGAAAACACGGCTTGGTTGGCGTTATTTTACTGCAAGGATAAAACATCATTTGATCAAGCGTTAGACGAAAATGACGTCGTACCGATTGAAGAACGAGATTATATAAAACGTCGTTTGAGAGATGTGAAATATAGTAAATTGGTCGTATACACCGAACCTCCAGTTAGTTACGAGCTACTTGAGTAGCTAGGTGAGTAGCAATTAATAGCTAGGTGAGTAACAATTAATAACTAGGTGAGTAACAATTAATAGCTAGGTGAGTAGCAATTAATAGTTAGGTGAGTAGCAACCTATTCAACAAACTACACATGTATTACAATTTGTTAATCAACAAACGTCAACAAAATACATTTTGCTGTTAGTAAATGATAGCAATATTCGAGTATTTGCAGTTTTTGGCTATTATCGTCATATCGATTAATTTATCGTTTTACACCTACGAATACCTTCGCTTTTGTAACAAAGTTGCAAAAGCTACAACAAAATTAAATTCGTTTCTAATTAAATGGAGGACCTTAAACTTACTTTAACGAACGAACAAGATCACAACGCAGATCATAAAGATCGTTTGTGCAGTGTCGTAGCAGCCGGAAACTCTAGAAAGTACTTTGGAAAGGAATATACCGTTAAACATATCGAAGCTCGCAAAGAACTCGAAAAGCTGTATCATCTGTACGAAACTAAATTTGGAAATGAAATTGTTCAAACTGTTGGTAAATACACTTTAAGTCTATTTTCGAGAGTGTTAGCTGTGGTTACACCCGTACAAGTTTTAGGATATAACGTCACTATAGATTCTGAAGAAGAACTCACCAACGACTTGAGTTCTGATCCTATTATAAGCGCGAGTATGGCTGGTATGTTGAGCGACGTTTGTTACAAGTACGGAACTTTTATATCACCCCTAGTTGCTACGATTATCACAACAAAACATTTGAAATTTAATAAACCTAATATAATAAATGGAAGATCAGAAAGCAGCGACAGCAACGCCTGCAGCTCAACCAGCAGAGACAGAGACGTCCCAACCGATAAAAACAACACCATCACCGACGGTAACGAGAGTGACCAAGACTAAAAATCCTAAACGAATTCAGCAGGGTAAAGCTTTAGCCGAGCACAATAGACAGATGAAATTAAAATTAGCAAAAATGAACGTAACATCGGACGAAGCTACGAGCTCACCAGACTACAACTCTTGGGCGATGTGGGGGGCTATAGCGTCCATAATAGGAGTGGGGTTGCTGGTACTAAAAAGTAAGGCAACTGCGCAGGTAGTACAGCCAGTGCCGGTAGTCACGCAACCCACTTCACCCAGCGCCCCCAAAACGCTAGACATGGAATAAAACAGCAATTTAAAAATTGTTATATTAAAAACGATGAGTAACTTTGACACCAACGGAATAGCTAATACGATTTATCACGGAGCCGTCATATCGGGTCTTTCGATGGGATACGCCATGGTAGGAAATAAACTACTCAAAATGAAAGCGCCGGATTTAAGCAAACTAAGCGTAGAAGATGCGGGTAAATTGACGGGTATTATAAGTGGAGCTCTGGCCACGCAAAATTGGTTGGTGGCCCAGGGTATACTACCGGGCAGTATAATGAAAACGGTATAATTTAAATAGGCGTATTAAATAAATGGCTGAAGGAGGATTTTACGATCCAGACTATGAAAGAACAGATGATAACAATGATGATGATGATGATGTAGCAGAGACCAATGTAGATGACGACTTTGAAAATCCTGATACACCCATCCCAACTACCGACATAGATGAGGTTTTAGATCAAGGAAGAAGCATGGTCACTAATGTTAGCGTTGATGAGTTTTACGATACTTATAACATATACAATGAACCAATACGTCCTAGATACGAAAAATTTATTCTCAAAACAGATGGTTTATTTTACAAATCTGATAAAGGTGATGTTAGGTTGACGGTTAGAAATGATCCAAACAGATTTTTGACTCTGAGGACTATAGAGATAAATGTAAGGAAGATTGGTTTAAACGGTAGAGATTTTATTAGAAACAAATTAGGCTTTACGCATTATGAACGTAAGACACTCAGTGACGATCAAAGTCAACATCTGCGATCGATACAACCCGAGAGTATCCCCATGACAGAACTACCCAGAGTTACCAATGAGGTAACCCAGATTATAGACGATTTAGAACAAGACACCAGCGCTCAAACGGAAGGATTGAATTACAGAGAACTCCAGGGTTTAGATAAAACTCTTCAGACGTTAAGAGGTAACCTAGAACTTAATTTAGCGCGTCTCACAGAACTAGACCAAGAGATTGCAGCCACGAGGCAAGAACTCGACGAATCTCACAGCGAAGAGGGTCGACGAGAGTTAAACGATAAATTGAGCGACTTGAACGCTGAAAGATCCGCCAGATTAGAAGCCGCAAAAACCAACGAACGAGGGCTCAAAAGTCAGATCACTAGAATCAAAGAAACCATTAATAAAATATTAGGCGACGACACGACTCTGGCGGAAAAGATTAGAACTCTGTTTAGAGAACAAGGTGTGACCATAGTGAGTATTTTAGCCGCTTTTAATTTAGCCATCAGCACCATAGTGAGTAGCATCGTCGCTAGCGTGAGAGGTGCGGGTGCCCCACCCGCGCCATCGCCAACACCAACACCAACACCAAAAGGTGGTATCAAAGAGTGGATTTCAAAACAACTCGCTAATTTTGCATCTGCTTTTCAAAAACTCAGAGTGAGCGCGTTGGGTGCTCTGCCTGGTATCATAGGCAGCGTACTAAGTTGGATATTTAACGCGTTGAGTAAGTCCGTATCGTGGTTGCCCGAACACGTGTGGGCTTTGTTTTTGGGTGTGGGGGCCTTTGTGTTTGCGTACCTGCAAAAACGATGGTAGTAATAGTTGTTATCAAGTTTAAAAACAAAACAACAACAAAAAGCCTTACCAGCACAAAGTTGGTAATGCTTTTTTTGTGTGTGTGTGTGTGTTGTGATTAGAGTGTGACTTATCGCGTTACCTCGTAAGCCAAAATACCCATAGCAACGATGGCCAATATTCCTACCGTCAACGATAATTTTTCGTCTTGGTGAGTTTGTAGTTTCGTGGGCTCATGGGTTAAAACTGTAGGTGTAGGTGTTGGTTTGGGTGTTGGTGTTGGTGCTGGTGTTGGTGCTGGTGTTGGTGTTGGTGATACAACATCGTTCGTCATAGGCTCTGGGGGTGTTGGTGGCGCGACGTCATCGGTGTCATCAAAAGAGTCGTCCGGTTGAGGTTGTGAGTTTAAATCTGGCACTAAACCAGTTTTCATACTCTGGGTAGCGATTTGAAGATTGTTGTTATATCCGTCGTTTGGGATGCAACTTGATGCTTTAGCTCGGTTGCCTTGGCTACATTTTGATTTACTTGTTTCGTTACCTGATCAGCTATCGATTGTATCTGCTTTTTTAACGACTTAAAATCACTCATTATTTTAGTTTCAGTTTTAATATAAAAAGACTTTAAAATAAATGCATTCGTTTCACTTGTTTCAAAATGAGCAGACGTTTAAATTAGAAGACGTTGTAGATAATCTAAACGGTCAAAAATCTGTACGCGTAAAAAGGCTAATGTTTAACCCCGGATATTTTAATATTTCCAGCGCCACAGAGATTGATTGGTTTACGCAAATAGATGGGAGACCCGCGTTTACCACAGATAAACCTCCCCTCATACCCCCGGAGTTTCTTTCAGATGTACACATAAGAACGCCGGATAGAGATTTTATAGAGCGATTGTTACCCGATATACCATACCACTTTTTATTTAACGATGAAAATGTTTTACAAAAAACTATAAACGATCTTATAAAAGCGTACGAAGACGATAGACTAGAATCCGTTTTAGAATCAAACAAAAGAAAAAGAGCTATTATAGCTGAACGGCGAGGGTTGATTTTAGCCACCATGTCTTCAGAAATACCAAAAACTGAATTAGAACTTAATACGCTTCAATCTTTAGTAAGAATATTATTTGTTAGAGAAAGAAAAATCTTTGAATGTGAGGAATTGGCTTTTAAGTTTATAAAAGGAGAAATGGGTGCGAGCGAGTTGAGAGATAGTAGAGAAGCAGGGGTGATTATAAGAGGGAGTCTTATCGTGACGGGTGATGATTTAGATTTTATTCCTCCGAGAAATTTAGCGCCGTTACCCCTCATCATCATAGCACCGGGGTGGTACGACGTGGATTGGTTCGATTTCATTTTAAATTCTATACCCGGGGTAAGTTTTCGAATATATAGAGAATCTAAAAAGGTGACGTTGGTGATAACCGACGTAAATCTCAAATTGCGCTTGAACAGAGAAGTATCTCGATTACTCAATTTACCCAAAGGAAGACTGGTACCCAAAGTGGTGTATACGGGGTCTTACGACGTTAATCCGTTTAAATTTTTGTTTATTCGCTGCCCGCAATTAAGTACAAGTGAAAACTTTTTTAATGGTCGTCCTTCTGACATCTTCAAAATCGTACCCGTGGCTACGCGCCAATTGACCAATTGATACGATCTTCTTGCGCATTTTCTGCCGAAAAATCAAAATAACGTGTGACTACTTCACCACACGTTTCACAAACTAAAAAACCATTCTCGATGATTATATGGTGATCGCACTTATCCCCAAGTTGTGACGTCCCAAAGTATTCCATCTATTTAATAAACTTTAAATAAAAATGATTGCATTTTTAAATAAATAAATATCGCCCTCTGTTTCTTTATATAATTGAAATCAGATCTCTTAGTGCCCGTTAATAGCGCCCTCTGTTTTTTATCGGTACAATAACCCTTATCATAAAATTAAATACCGCCCTCTGTTTATAATCCCTCACCACCAATGAATGGCGCCCTCTGTTGATTTCTTTTATTATAATTGCACCTGGACTCGATAAATCGATCATTTATTATACCGCCCTCTGTTTATATTATTTTGATATCCATCACCACACAGAAATAGCGCCCTCTATTGATAATTGAACTTGGACTCGATAAAATTATCATTCATACGTTCTCTTTATTTGATATTCATATATTATAATTTATACAGTAAAAAGCCACTCCGAGTGGCTTTTTCTTTGTCATTTAAATTAGCTTATTTAAATAGCTTTTATTACATCTTAATATATACAGTAAAAAGCCACTCCGAGTGGCTTTTTTGTTGTCATTCAAATTAGCTCATTTAAATAGCTTTTCTGACATCTTAATATATACAGTAAAAAGCCACTCCGAGTGGCTTTTTCGTTGTCATTCAAATTAGCTCATTTAAATAGCTTTTCTGACATCTTAATATTTACAGTAAAAAGCCACTCCGAGTGGCTTTTTCGTTGTCATTCAAATTAGCTCATTTAAATAACTGTTTGTGACCCACTCTGCAAAAATGAGTCTGATGTCGCATAATTTGAATTCAAGCTTTTGCCATTTTGAAATGGAAACAGTAAAAATTTGCTCAAAATTTGGATTTTTTGTTTTTGTTTTATTTTGGTTGTTTGATAGTTTTAGTTCAAATATCTTACACAAAAATGTAAATATTGTAAGAAAAAGAAAAAAAATTATGAATCTTTGGTGCTTTTCTTGGTTAGTTACAGTGTATTCGTCATTTTTCAAAGCCCTTTTTCTCCATTGAGAACACTTCTAGCTTTGCAAAAACTTTACAGAATGAAACAAGCACAACAATGCAACCAAAAGTCCTAGAGAGGTCCATGATATACCAAATGAAAGCTTATTTCATTCCCATTTTATTAATGTAGTTAACTCAAAATGTCAGTTTTGCCACAACAGACTCATTTTTGCAGAGTGGGTCACGTTTGGTTTGTCATATATCAACAGGTTTTTACTCAAGGTCCACACTGGCCACAGTTACAAAGCACAGCATGTGTCCATTTTGATCCTTCTTCTAAATTACTTGTAAAATAGTTTACAGTATGCATTTTATTTTTTCTGAAGAACGTTAAGGGTAGGCAACAGTGGAGTGATTGCGGGTACTTCTTGACGAGGTCGTAAAAGTCTCTGTGTATTTTTGCCCAAGTTCTTTTTATCTTACAATTGTTTTTCAACCAAGTGTTGAAGTTTGCGGAAATTACCTTCCCTCTTTTCTTATCCCGCCAAAAGGTTTTAAATGATATTTCCAACCAGTGTCCCATATTAGCTGCATTTCTGCGAGCCCCATTTTCAGACATGTTATAAATTTTACTACATGACTTTACACACCCCTCCAAATCAGATAAACTCTTTCCCATATCAACTACGGTTACGCTAGGGACAACCCTGTCATTACCTCCCTGTTGCCTGTTATAATTTTCCCTAATTTCATGATAAATTTCTTTTGGATCAACAGTCTTTCTAATTACAGGAATGTCGGTCTGATCCACCTCCATCTCGTCAATCTCATCTTCGGCATCAATATACATTTTTAAAATAGGTAATGGAGGTGGATTGACTAAATCAGGCGTTTGTGATAAAACCTGTTTAAGTTCATCAAGCCGTCCAGTGTCCAAAAGTGCCTTCGCATTCTTCAACTGCTGAGTCAGCTCTCCTAATTTGGCCACAATCCATTCACCCACAGTGTTGACCATGCTGTTTGCCAATGTGACGGAATCTTGCCCGTATGTGACATCTACAACACTAGATGGGAAGTTCATCTGAAAAAAAAAATAGGAAAATAGGTCTTAGTAAGTAAATTTCGTTACACACATAACATAACATAATAATAAATTGGGAGGTTATAAATCATCCTTACTCGCGGCTGGATGCTGAATTGCGAAGGACGCGGCTACAACGTGGTTGGGCCGCTGGCACATAAAGGTGCCTATGGCTGCTGGCCACATTGACCCATATTACCACGTAGCACAGCCTCAGATCGAAAGTATTTGATTTTTCTAGAGAGAGAAAAATCAGAGGGCCTGGAGAAAAACCCTCGTGGCATAGGAGAGAACCAACTCACAACTCTACTCACATGCCTTTCGCGGCTAGGATTCGAACCGTGGTCACCTTGTGAGCGCTTTACGCACAAGCCACCCTAGCATATTGGGTACCTGATGTATAAAAAAATACACGTTATAAGCGTATTATAGTTACCTTTGAAAGTTGGTGTGATGTTTCCTGGGATGCTTTGCAAAAGTTGGTAGTTTAGCTGTCCCGTGTTTGCAAACGAAGCTATACAGTGGGATATGCACAGTGCTGAGACGTGGCTGTTTTTTATCGTCTTGGAGGCTTGATAAGATAGGCTTTTCGTCTTGGAGGCTTGATATGATCAGATCCCACTGGTCATACATTTTCATGTCGATTCCCGCAAAATTTAAGTTCCGGTCTCTCACGGTTGATTTTATATTGCCTTTCAAAGATTAAATTTATTATTTTTTGAAGTGACGTCACGTGACCCATGATGACGTCATGATGACGTAATTGCAAAAAAGCACATGTTCCGTGGGTTGTGCATTCATGTATTGACAATTGAAGTTCATATATGTTTTCATTTTGACAGACAGTTCTGGAGAAGAATATGCTGAGGAGAACATTAATAATAACAATAGTAAATTCATACAATAACAATAGGTGTTGGGCTGAGGCCCAACACCTAAGGTTTACCCATATTTGATCATTAGGGAGGCATTCCCATAGACTGGCCAACAAGAAGTTTACGTATTAGTAAATCGCTATCATAAGCGTAGACGCCACTGTTCCAGCTCGAGTTCTGGCTCAAATTCTTCCGGAAATTCCTCAACTGACCACTGATTCCCATCACTGTCGCCGTCACGGGAAACGGAGTAGCAGGCAAGCACTATTGCTCCGAGGGTTTCAGGAATTGTCGGCTACGCTGGTGTCTCAGGTCCCCCAGCGTCGGGCACTAGTGCCAGTTCCTGTTAATTTATCGAGTCCTCCCCCGCGAGAACCCACGTCTTTGGAAAACAGGGATGAATTGTCAATTTGCCCATTGGAAAATTTCTCAGACTTACTCTCCAACTCCATTGTCGGCTGAAATTTCCGACCGTTGTTTGTGATGGAAATGACAATATCTGAATGAATGTGAAGCCGAGTAAAATTCAAATGAGAGCTTTTAAAGTATGAACATAGAATAATAATCAGTGAATAGAGGGGCTGTTAACATGATAAACCCCATTCATTATCATCCTTATTCTATTACCATTATTGACTAAAGAAAACGTCAAGAATCATCTCCGTCACAGTAAAACATGAGGGAGTTGACTGTGACGGAGCTGACAAGATTAAGAATCAAACTTGTATAGCGCCATCTACAGTTTGTTTAAAGCATGAATACCACATGTGCTTAGAAGTTAACACAATTCTGATTGTACTCATGAATACATTTTTAGAATAAAAATATAAATAAGGCATGTTTAAAAGCGTTCGGAGATGACGCCGAATAAAGGTACACACCGGTGATTTAGCCAAAAGTCACGATTTTTATGGGTTTTTATTCACGATATTTGGAGAAATTTTGAACACAAAGCAGTGTCGTATCTCTCGCTTGTTCAAAGACCGAAGTTGTGTTCTATTCGGTTTTTATCAACTCTTGAGGGCGCTGCATAGGTTCGTGATGGTATCTGATTGAAATACTTGTACTCGAGACAAACGTTTTCCGGCAAAATCGATAAAATTTAGAACTTAATTGGTTTATAATGGCATATTTTGAAGGATTGAATAGATTTAAGTGATAAATACCTTTTGTTTAAGAGTATTTTCATGAAGTCCTCCAACCAGATAAATGTAACGATCGGAATTTTTACACAGTATGATTGGGACATGGGTTTTTCAGGGGTCGAACATCAGAAAATAAAGAACAATAAAAAGTTTGTTCTCTTGCTTTTTATGATCATTTATTATGAGAATTATGTTTATTAACATTATCCACAAAAATACATTTCATAATTTTTATGCATTTCCCTTCTATACGGCATCAAAGTATCGGGACATAAAAGTACGAAGAAAGACCCATTTAACAATAAGTTTCAAGAACTGAACACCAACCTGCTGCAGCCACAACCGTCACCACTGCAGCTCAATTCTCGACTGCCCCGACACGTACCGCCTCGGCAGCTTATAACCGGCCATTGTCCTTTAGCCATTGAGGGAGACATGGAGGGTCCTCCTTTTTTGGAGGGGGACCTTGGCATAAATGACATACTCCCCATTGCGGCCCCCGATCTCGGACCCTTCGGGGGCCGTCTAAAGTTTTTCGCAGAGACTTGTGCCCGTTTTTGTTCCGACAGGTGGATGCTCAGTTCCATGTCTCACGGATATGCCCTGCACTTCACAAGCACCCCACCATCGGGAATGATCTGTCGCCCCACACCAGTGCCCTCTGATCCGACCAAGTGTTGGGCACTAGAGTCCGAAATTGTATCTCTCCTCCAGAAACGCGCAATACGAAAAGTTCCTCAGGAAGAGTCCAACATAGGGTTCTTCTCCACATTCTTTCTAAACTCCGAAGAAGACTCCCGGAGAGTGGCGTCCCATCCTGAATCTTTGTCTGCTCAACAGGTTGTTTTTTTTCGACCAAAACAATTCCGGATGGAAACACTTCGCACAGTATTGGATTGCCTACCCATTGAGTCATGGGTGGCAACTTTAGATCTAAAGGACACCTACTTTCATGTGCCCATTCAGGACACGAATTCCAAATTCCTCCAATTCCTGTATGCAGGAGTAACCTACAAATTCATCGTTCTTTCGTTCGGGCATACAAACGCACCAAGGGTTTTCACGCGGTTAGCAAAGGTTGTGGCAGCCGTCCTCTGACAAAGAAGCATTCTGATCTTTGTTTATCTGGACGGCTGGTTGATTTTGGGTATGTCCGAAAGTCAGACACGTTAAGCAGTCACCGCCGCAATGGAAACTGCAGGCAGTTTGGTATTTCTCATCAACAACGAAAAAGTCACATCCCATACCATCAACTCGCCCAACCTTTCTGGGGCAGAACTGGATCTATCCTGCGGCATAGCCTGTCCCACTCAGGAAAGACAGGGGAATCTAGTGGAATGTGCAGTTCTGCTGATGTCAGCCTACACAGCCCCAGCAGTGGCTTGGCTTTGCCTCTTGGACCTGATGGCTAGTATCATGGATCTGATCCCTTACTGCCGGTTGTACATACGGCCAAAACAGCTGCACCTTCTTGCCCACTACAGGCCAAAACACCACGCACTGTCCCAGCTTGTGCCAGTGCTCCCCCGGTCCACCATCATATGTGGGGGAGCAAACCACGCAATCTTTCATCTGGTCAAAGGTTTCTTCTTCCTCAACCGACATTGACGCTTACAACAGATGCATCAAACAACGGCTGGGGAGCTTGTGCCAGTGCTCCCCCGGTCCACCATCATATGTGGGGGAGCAAACCACGCAATCTTTCATCTGGTCAAAGGTTTCTTCTTCCTCAACCGACATTGACGCTTACAACAGATGCATCAAACAACGGCTGGGGAGCACACATAGGAGAGGATTCATTCGCTGGGACCTGGTCTCCAGTAGAACGGGCTCTCCATATCAATGTCCTGGAACTACTGGCTGTGAAAAAAGCTCTGATCTATTTCCAAAGAGAGACTGCGGGAAAGGTTGTTCGGGTTCGTTCAGAAAACTTGACTGTCGTCTCCTACATCAATTGACAAGGGGGCAACCAGTCCAGCTGCTTGTGCATGTACACGTGGAAACTCCTCCAATGGAGCATTTCCAAAAACACAACTTTGATGGCAGTCCACTTGGCAGGCAGGCAGGCTGAATATCATGGCCGATGCCCTGTCCAGAGGCAAAGTTCTCCCCACAGAGTGGATGTTCCACCCTACAGTGGTATAGGGCATCTTCTTAATACTCGACAGGCCCCCACATAGACCTATTTGCCTCAGCCCTGAACAATCAGCTCCCAGTGTACTGCAGCTGGGTTCCAGAACCACAAGCTTGGCAATGGATGCACTTTCACCGAGTTGGGGAAACATGTTTGCTTACGCATTCCCCCCAATCTTTCTCCTCCCACGTGTGATAGCAAAAGTGTAGACGGCTTAGTGCAAGCTTCTACTGATCGCCCCCTTTTGGCCGAGACAACCATGGGTTCACAGGCACACCCATCTACTGATACACCCTCCAATCCTGTTGCCACAGCGGACCCCGATCGGGGTTTCTTCACCCAGACCCAGAGAAACTCCATCTAACCTGCTGGCCTTTGTCGAATCTTCCCTCAGAACAGCAGGCCTTTCGGCAAACGCTGCAACCCTGGCAGCCAAGGGCCGAAGGGAGTCCACACGTCATATCATAGCTGGTGTAGAAGGGAAGCTGCTGTTCCCTGCTCTGCACCTCTAACCGCCATTGGGGACTTTCTAATGGCTCTCTTTCCACAAGGTCTGTCCTTGGCAACTATTAGGGGTTATTGCTCGGTGATTGCTGCAATCCATAAGGGATTTCCGGATGGTTCAGCTGTTTCGACTTGTAGTGCGCTATCGGGCATGTTTATCGAGCAACTCCCGCAACACCTTCTGGTGCCCTCTTGGGATCTGGGTATGGTCCTGCAAGTTTCAGCTGAGCATCCATTTGAGCCACTTTCCGGGGCTTCCCTGATTAATCTGACTGTGAAGATGGTTTTTCTTCTAGCTGCGGCCACAGCGGGCACTTAAATGGTACCTTGCTCGCACCAAAACTCTCTGAGGTTCCATTTCCCAGCTGTTTATCACCACAACATTGCCTCACAGATCAGCCACCCGGGATACTTCAGTCTACTCCCATTATAACGAGCTCGGTCATAACGATATCCCTGATGTAACGAGCACATTCTCCCAGTCCCGATCAATTTGTGTACATTACTATGGGGAAATATTTGGTTATTATGTGCACGGACATAACGAGACTTCGGCTATTACGACGATTTTGGCTGACCCAAGCGAGGAAAAGCATTGTTCTCAACCCATTTACACATGTACAACGACATCTTTTCAAAACTACGGGCATTGCAGCTTGTCAACGACAGACCTTTTGTCCCGAAACGGGTATCATGCTCCCGTCTTTCAATTCAAGCAACACACTTAAGCTTCACCCATCAATGTACCTTTGTAATGACTTCAACCCAACGTTATTTCATCTCGCCAATCTTTATAAATAAATTCAGTGGGACTGTGATAATCGGCGCAGTGGACCGCTGGTCTAGTCGCTAATCCCCCGATGCGGTTTCCCTTAGCACGACCAGGGTTTGAAGTTTGCTTACGACTGCGGTACCACGTTTCTAGATTATTACAAACGGACAATAGGCTGATGTTGCGCGCCAGTATGGTATCGTTTCAAGTACCCTGGCAACCATCATGAAGAACCAAGAAAATATCACATCAAACTTTGAGTCTTCAAAGTTTGAACCCTCGCGAAAGAGATTTCGCACTGCTACTTTCAAAGGTGTCGAGGAGGCCCTGCTCCGTTGGTTTCGTGGGACCCGAGCCAAGAATCTTCCCGTCACCGGCCCAATGCTGCGAGAGAAAGCTGATCAGTTGTCCCAGATGATGGGGCACGGAGCATTCCAAGCAAGTCCAAAAAAAGTTAACAAAAAATAAAGTTTAAAACGTACCGTGGTCCCCGCCCCCCAAAATGGTTAATCCGAAGAATAACAAAATAAAAATCTTAAACAAATAAAGAACCCCTCCGGCCCCGCCGAAAAAACAATCCCAATGAAAACAGGTTTCCAAGAAATGCCCCACCACATCTTCATTGTACAAATGTCAATCCGAAATTATTACTTTTGTTTATTTATTATTATTAAATTAAAAGAATCCCTCAAGAGAAACAATAATCACCAATTGCTGCGAAAAGTCAAAGTTCAATTACACATGGAGACACTTAAACCCGGAAGTAATATTAGTGCCCTCTCTTGCCCGATTCTAGCGAATGCAAAACGAAAGCAAAATGTCACTTGGCACGAATGTGCGCTATAGTTAACTGAAATAATTACAATTTCAAAGAATCCCTTCAGAAACAATAATACCCAACTGTTCCAAAAAGTCAACAACCAAAAGGCATCTTAGGATCAGGAGTCATTAAAACCCGGAAGTAATGCATGTATTGGCGCCCTCTTTTGCCCGATTCCAGCAAATGCAAAATGAAAGCAAAATGTCACTCGGCACGATTTGTGCGAGTGACCTACTTGCCTGATTCTTCTCAGCCATTCTTCTCAGCGATGATGCCTTTTCCTCCGGATTCAGGTCCTCAAATATTAAACAATGTTCTCTTAAAGGTATTTTATTTATTTCATTTATTCATCACCATCAGTTAAATATTTAATATACATTAATAACAGATGTATACCAACAAATGACCATCTTTTCATGTCTTCGGACGTGCGTTACATGATTAAAACACGCTCGCACATGTACTGTACCTTGTGCACAACGAATGGAGAACACTGCACTCCGGTTTTAGCGAGGTTCCGGCTATAACGACAGTATTGTGAAAGTCCATCGGACCTCGTTATAACGGGAGTCGACTGTATATCTAATTATTTGCATAGATTACTTACCTTGCATTCCAGTTCAGTGGAAAAGTACTGGGCTAGCAGTGCCAGTATAAAAAGCCTGAGCACATGTTTGCCCACTGAGGATTTAGGACTGGGTGTGGTAGGAGAGACATGTCTCTCTGAGCCTGATTTCTTTTACTTTTGGACCTGCCAAGATGGCTCAAATTGTAACCTAAGTTCAATTGCCAACTTATTGGTGTCGTACGTGAGTTTTTCTTTTACATGCGGTAATGTGCCCCGTGCCCCATTTCAGCCGTGCTCGTTCATTTTATTATATCTTATGATTGTATTAAATTGTGATAGTCAAATTTGCTAGACTGTAATTATAATTGCCTGATTTGCTTTCTGTGCATGTGGCTTTCCTGTTTGGTGGGTGCTTTTTGGCAGGGTTGGTTGCTTACCGGCAAGGGGTTGATTCGCCCCCTTGGATAGCAATCTAGGAAATATTTATTAAAGGGCGATTTGCCATCTTATAGGCCAATATGCACAGGAATTACAAGTAAACATAATGCCCTTAATACAAAGTAAAAAGAAAACCATAGGAATTATGTTGTAGCTTTGTTGACAGTGTTGTATTACCAACAATCAAATAATATTTTGGTTATCTGTAATAACTCTTAATTTTTGCAGTGTTGGACCTTCTATAGTTTTGCAACTCGTGGTTGGCAAAAATGCAGTTTGCCAACCAAGCGTAGAAATGTCTATATATTCTTTTGCCTTTATTTCAAGCCTGTGGGTTAGAACTTTCAGCATGACTTTTGAAACTTGTAGTGCGATGGTTGCTACACTCAACAGCACTCAGCTTTTTCTCAATTGGTACCAGAACAATCTTCAAGAAGTCAGCTGACCACTCAATTTTTAATACATGGACTAACACAATGCTACTAGCACTTTTGTTCCCTCTTCCACCATAGCCATAGGATTTATCTCCTGATAAAGTTTTGGGAATGACTGTTTTAAATGCCTTTTCCCTCAATAAACTCTGGTCCTCAAATCACTGGCATACATGTGAATCATGAATGGTTTGAAATGTCCAGGCCAGGCTTGCAGAGCTATACAAACCACATCAGGTATGTCACTACATGATCATGTCCATCCCATTTCCAACACACACACCTTTTGTTAAATTTTATTTTATTGTAATCTTTAACGAGGGATGTCTATTTCAGTTTAAGAAAACTGCTTTTCAAAGGAGCCCTCACACGATAAGCTTACTTTATCCCAATTTATATTTGAAGAATGTCGACAGAAATAAGCACAGATAATAACTAGAGGTTGTGCTTGTGAACAACCACAGAGCTATTCCCAGTTTTGATTGTCTGTTGGACCGTCAACAAAATGATTTAGGCCTAATGATTTTTAAAACGAAATGGAACTAATAAAATTTAAATTATTGCTTTTAAAAATTGCACTGCCTGCTGGTATAAATAGAGATCTGTTGCTGAAATGAATTATCAATAATTAAGAAAGTCATTAAACCGAAACCATGTCCCATGTAAAAGTACCGAGCGGTAAAAAGTACGGTGAAAGCTGTCTTCGACGTGACGCTTGCGACCAGCCGTACGTGATACTAGTGATACTACTTTTTTTTTTTCTTGAAATGTATTCAAGAAACGATGTAAAACTCAAAACAGGGGCTAAATCACCCCTTACGAAATTAATGGATTTGTCTATAAAAATGTCAGCAACGTTTTGACTATTTTCAGCGAAGAAAGTTACGATCGAAACTTGAATTTTTAACGTTACTACTCGTTAGTAATTACAAAAAATTTGTTTTGAGTTAAAAACGGACCAGTTTATTATTAGGACAAAACAATTCAGCATCTTTTGCCACAAAGCAAGATTTGTTGCGCTCCAGTCAGACAACACACGGTGGGTTGCATACTCTCACGTGCTGCGGGAAAATGTTGTCATTCACTGGCGCGGCACAGGCCGCCGGGCCGGCCATGCACTAATGTTTAAAGGCTGGGGACAGGATGTGGCTAACCGGCAGCAATTCCCGGTGTTTATTTCTCGTCATCAATTTCCATATTTGTTTGTAAGATTATCGATTGTAGCTGATTTGATATAACTTTTGTGGCCCTTTTTATAGCTTCTGTAGTTTAAATGGAACTGGTTCAGAGCATTTTGACTAGACTTTGGAGGCCTTACAAAATTGAAACTGCTGCGGTCGGTGCGGCTTATACGCCGGTGCGGCTTATACGCTGATTTAACTTTTAATTTGCAGATTTTTATATGCTGCGGCTTATCCGTTCCGTTCACCGGCAAAGGAAGTACAGTTGGGGGTGACCGACCAACGCCATCTTGCCTGACTGCAATTCATTTGCAGCGAAGCGCGGCCACTGCGTGTAAATAGAACAAATCCCCATAGAAATCCCCTGGTGTACGTGCGTCACACACAAGGAACGGTGTACACTGAAAACCGCAAAAAAAAGGAAAAAAGAAAAACTTTAACAAAAACAAAAGCTGTTCCCAATTGAAATTGGGAACAGCTAATTAAAAAAAAAGTCCTTAATCCTTAATGTTAATCAATGTGTGATTTCTTATACAATTAACTGTTTCAAATTAAATTTTAAATTTGAACAAAGGTATATTCGGGCTTTGTGGCATATGCTTCTGGCTTCTGACTCGCATCCCTTGAACAAAGACATTGACAAAAGGGGAACCAACAACTATAGGACTTTATAGCTCCGTTGGTAGAGCGGTTGCGAGTTCAAACCCCTCTTAGGTCAATTTCTTTGTTCAACTTTAAAATTATTATAATGCACGTAGTCAATTACCCTTTGTGGTTCATTTATTTTCAAATACGTTTACAAAAACAAATACATGTGTACATGTACCAACAGGAATCATGCTATATTCATCCTTGCTAGCCAGGGTATCCTTTTTCACGGATGTTGTAAGATAACAATATGGTACTCTGGCAAAAATCAAGTCTATCATGTCTATATATTTACTATTTTGACCTTGCGTGAATAATTATTCATGACAATTCCAAATATGGATTGACACAAAATGTTTTTAAGCAGATCGTTTTGTTACAAAAGTTGACCATCTCATGAACTCCTCTATGGTATGTGTTACATACTGGGCTTTGACTGCCACTAGAGAATGATAAAAGTGGATGTACATTGTGCATGTAACCGCCATTTGGGTGCTCAAGGCATTACCTAATTATTTCCCCTGCTCATGAGTAAGCAATGAGTGACAAAGTGCCTTGCCATATTTCCTTTTCTTTACTTACAACCATGGTGTTGCCAGGCACTTTCAAATCTATAATGTGGCAATTTTTTGCCACCATGTATTAAAGCCTTTGTACCTGAAAGTACCCCCTAATAGAAGCAGCATATAGTAAACGAACATCTACACGTACACTGCATGTATAAATCATTGATTGTATTATAGTATATGTGACCATAATAAAAACACTTAATTGTATAGAAAGTGAGATTGCATTTCTAGTACCTCATACATGTACATTGTATTTAAAACAGGTCAAAATGGCCAAAAACAAAGAGACTTCCCTTGTCAGCACCAAAAGATATCTAAATAATTCGAATCACCTTGCTTCAGTTGCATATAGCCCATGGCGATAACTGCATCTTTAAAATCTTTCTGTTTATTCTTTTTTTGTTTTTAGAAATAGCTATTTTGGCTATCTGTTGTTATTCGAAACAAACAAAATGCGTGAAAACAAAATGAACCTGTATGCTACAGTTGGCTACACTTTACGTTCCCAATTTTCACATAAAATTTCAAAATTATGTTAAGGTACTTACATGTACGTGACATAATTGGAATTACATGAAGCCGTTGTTGGAGAGACTTACCGTAGGTGGAGAGACTCGCCCCTGTGTTTCAGACCGTATTAAGTGGACTATAGTCCACTTAATATGGTCTGAACCACCTTTTAAATAAAAATGGAATGTTCCTCCATTCATAAAAATGCAATAAGCCCAGCAGTCAGGTACCGTACCTCAGTAACAAAAATGCCAAAGATCGTTACAAGGTGGAGAAAAGCACTTTTTTTTTCACCAAAGCATCTCGATGGTAAACCTTTTCAAAAAAAGGAGGATGCAAAAAATTGAATGACAGGAAGTATATGACGTCATTATGTCGTCATACATGTAAGCTAATTATTACATTAAAATGTATATATACGTATATCTTCAGAACTACAAGCATCACAACAACAAATGTGGTATCAAATTAAAGGGGCCAACAAGATCTTCCATTTAAGTGATTTTTCAGTGGAATGGAATGTAGTTTATAAGGAAGCTTTTTGGTCAAAACAAAACTTGTTGGTCAAAAAAACCTAGCTTTAACATGTAAACTGTAAGTGTTATTGTGAGTTTTTGTTTTTAAGTCCAAGAGATTGGTTCAAATTTTATGCCAAAAATATTTTTTTCTAATTGATTATAAGTATGTTAAATGTTTAAACCCTTTTCAAAAGATAGGTGTACAAACCATAACATAAGTTACAGTCCTGTGCCCATACGAGTGTTTCTCAGTTACAGATTCATCAAGTGGTACGTCCTCAAGATTGCAGGAGTTGGGCAATCTGCCAAGTGCATCTGCGATAACTATCATAGCACCAGGTTTGCAGACATCGTCAAAGTTGTATCCTTGTAGCTTGATGAGAAGACATTGCAAATGGGGTGGTGCACTAGATAGTAGTTTGCGCTAGATCGTAGCCAATGGTTTTAATGGTCAATGGTTTTAATGGTCAGTGGTTTTAAGTTGCAGTCGAACAAGTGAACTCCCAGATGCCAGACACAAGTGCCACAGCTTCCCTCTCGATATTTGAGAATGTGCTCTAGGAAGAGGAGGCTCTTTTAGGCAAATGCAATAGGTTGACCTTCCTGGGTGATACCAAGTCCTCTTTTACATGTAGTTGCAACCTCTTTGAGGACGGTTTCTATACCTGTGGGTTGAAGAACCGTAGCCAGGACTGAGTTGAGATGGAGTGTTTAAGGATTATAAAAGAAGCTTGATGTCCTCTTGCCAGAGAAATGGTACAACTTTCGATGAAGATCTCTGAAGGGAGTAACTTTGCGCAAGATGGAGTGTAGGGTGAGACAATGTTGTCTATGCTGAGGAACTGGCGGTTTTCATCAGGGCAATGAGATGCTCGGTGGCTCATCATGATCGCCAAGGGAGACTGAATACTGCAATGTCCTCGGTGATTGTTACAACGCATCCAGGCATCTAGCTTATTTTGGCATCCATTTTTGTTGGACTATTATCCTGGCTAACTGATGAGCGGATTGGTGGGCAATGAAAGCTGTTGCAACCAAATGGTATTTTGTATGTTGTCAGCTCTTCAGACTCCTCGAGATGGGCAGACCATTACCTCACTTTTGATGTCTAGTTTGAAAAAGAACTTTGCTTGCGCAAATTCAGGCTTGAGCTCCTCGAGAGTGGGGATCTTTTGTGAACACCTTTCAAGGCGTGTGTTCGGCTGCTTGGGATCCAGACACACCCTGAATGGGCCGGTTTTTTCGCAGTTGCTGGTGATTGAGCTGCACCAGTCCGTGTGGTGGGAGACTGTTTGTATGACCCAGTCTTTCTCCATCTTTATCAGCTCGGCTTGCGGTTTTGGTTTGACGTGAATGCTGCACTTGGTGGTTTTATGTGGGGTTGAGTATCCGGCTTGATATGTAGGTGAGAGCATGTCCAAGTCCTCGCAGGTATCAAACTGCATGGGAGCTGGTCATTCAGGTTTTGTATGTCTCTCGACGGAGTGTTAAAGTCAGCCGTTTGGTTCAAATCATTCTGCTTGTATAGCCTATACATATGGCTTATCGAACCATGCCTTTATTCTGGTCTGGGTTGGGAGGGTTGATTTCTCCACTTGTTTCCGTATATTTGGTGCATCCACTATGTTCACTATGTTCTTTCGAAATGGTAAGGTATTTTTTATATGCCTTTGTGTTAACCTTGATGCAAAAGGTGTTGCTAGAGACGATCCGGACAGATCACATCCAGTGTGCCGAAGGCCTCAACTGGTCCTCACCGGTGCTCAGCTGTTGTGCAAAATCGTGTCCGATGCTGATAAGGTTATGGGGTTGAATGTTTCAGATTGCTTGGCGGACATCCAATCTTCAAGAGTAGCATGAAGAGGCATTTTCTACTGATGAAGGTCGCAGGCCTTCATCAGGTCAATAAAGGCGATGTACATCAGTTGTCTCTGCTCTCGGCACTTCTCCTGGAGCTGCTGTAGGGAGAAGACAGTGTTGATTGTTGATCTTCAAGCTGTGAACCTGCACTGCGTCTCAGGGTATATGCGGTTAGCTAGCAGCTGCAATCTGTTCAGCACTACATGGGCGAAGGCCTTCCTAATGATACCGAGGAGGGAGAGAGATTCTACGGTATTGGGATTGACGTCCTGGCAGCGTTAATGCGTGGGCTTCTCTTCTGCTTTTAGTGGTGGATCCATTTATTTGGGCTGAAGACATACTCTGTTGCCAACCAGGGAGTGGTATGTATCACAGTCAGCGCTGTGGTAGCTGCGTGTGATGAGAAAGAAGTTCAGTGAGGCTCTTTGTGTGTTGACGAGATGAAGCTGAAGCCATTATCGGGATTTGAGGTACCACCAGGATACTTGGTGGTTTGGCTTGTTGGAGAAGAACATGTTTGTAGTACAAAGGTTGAGGTGAGAGCAAAACTCTAGCAGCCTTTGCCCATTCTCATTTAGCTTCCAAATGCCAAAGTGAGCGATGCATCTGGGCCAGGAGTTAAATTAGCCAAGTAGGTACAGTTTTTGTATTACAGGGATACCTCTGATTGTAGTGTCGAGTTCCTCGTAGAACTGGTCCTTAGAATTTGATTAGGAGAGGCTAATGTTGAGATGCCGTGCCATGCTATGGAGTACATCAGTTGAGATGGGGCTGCTCATTTCTGTAATTCACCCCCATCATTTCCTAACCAATTTTGACCCCAAATGGGTTAGGCTTACTACCATCTAATTCTGATTTATCATTATGGGCAATTCCACTGTAACTTTTGTAACATTTTAGGCAGTTTGAAAAGCGAAAAAGAGTCTCATAACTTAAATAATGCATTTGTTTCAGCAGTCAGACTTCTATTTGAACACTGTCACATAGTCAGTTTGAACGTAATTATGAATACAAAGTGCACCTTTCCTAGGCGGGTACCCCAACCTTGGAGTAATGCGTCCATCTGAATTGTTAAGTCTGGAGTGGGGTCGAGAAACCTCCTGTTGTAGGCTCCGATAAAACAGTGGTGCCGAAAAGACTGGGTGAATGCTGGATGATAGGCGGCCAGTGAGCTTGGCCAGGTCTCTCAATGTCAAGTTTTTTGCTTGTAGAACATCTCAGGAGTGTGTTATGATCTTGTGTACTTTCTCTGTCGGCAGGGACAAATTCATAGTTGGTGAGGAACCTGGGGTAAGTCAACTGGTGCAATGGGACAAACTGAGACTTGTGATTTATGATGAACCCTTACCTCTGAAGTAAGTCGGCTGTTGTTTTCAAGTTGTCCTTGCAATCCTCTGATGCTTTGCACAGAATGAGGATATCGTCCAGGTAGAATAGACAACAAATTCCTATTTGACGCAGATGTGCGGCAACTGGTTTGAGCACCATTGTATGTTCTTTGGCGCACTTACATGTAAGAGGCAGAATGGGAGGCAAGCGAACTGAAACAGATTGCCATGCCAAAGAAAACGCAGATATTTGCGGTGTTCTGCGTGAACGGGGACCATGAAGTATGCATCCTTATAGCCCATGATATCTCCTGGGTTTAACAACTCTTTCACTAGTTTTATGCCTTTCATCTTGAAATGCTAGTAAAGCACAAACTTGTTCAGTGGCCCAAGGTTTATAATTGGCCGAAGCTCTCCCGATTTCTTTGGAATTAAAAACAGAGAAGAAATTAATTGACCGTCAACTGGATCTTCCAATGTGATGGCTCCTTTCTTTATAACTTCTGCACTATTTCTACTTGAAGTGCAGAGTTCATATGATTGATCAACGAAAAAATACAAGACAACCTGTCTGTCATGTCTGTGGGAGCTTAACAACTTTTTTTGTCTTGAAATCGCTCTTCCGGTTGCATTTTAACTTGTTGCAGCGGGTATGCCATGATGACTGTCCGCCCCAAACTGGTGGAACTGTTAAAGAAACGCCCACCTTGAAAGGAATGACTACCGGTAACTCTGAATCTTCTGGCTACCACTGAAGTGTATGGAAAAAATCTGCTCTCTTTCACTGACAGAGACGCTGATCCAGAGGCCCCCTTGATGACTTTTTCAGCTTCTTCAATATCCATGACAAGGTAACCACCGAAGAAGAAATCCATCAAGGGTGCCTTCTTTTTCAACAAGTCAAAGCATTTGTCCAGTATGTCATCAAAGGCATGCTGATGAGCTCTGGTGATGGCGAGACTCTGGCTAGCTGATCCCAGCAGAATAAGAGCTGAGGTCACGTGATCCTTCACCATGGTAGCATCAATCGTTTCAGGACACAAAGGATCCACAAGGGCATCAAAAATATGTACCAATGGAAGGGCAGACTGGAGAAGATGACTCTGCAAATCTTTCAGGCAATCGTCTTAAGAAACTAAGGAAGACCGAGCTTCTTTAAAGAAAAATCTCACCTGGCTTGGAAGTTCTGGAGCTTTTAAACTTTTTTTCTTGCTCTGATGGGATAAGATTATTGGAAATTCTTCTTAAATCTCCTCATGTCCAAGTTTGTTGGTGCGGAGATCCTCCCACCAAGAAAGCACCTTGTCAGTCACCGGTGTGCCAATGGAGTTGTTACGAAACCTGTCACAACCGTCGGACCCAGTAGTACCCGAAGCCTCATCAGCGGCGGCGTGGTCGGGCGACATGGTCAGAGTCAACGGCAGAAACATCATGTCTAGCTTGACTTGAATCCTAACCAGCAGGACTCGGATTCAAAGACAATGTAGTAGATGATGTATTGGTGGCCATCGGGCTGTTGTGGGTTGTCCAAACTGCTGTGCATGAACGGATGCGTACCGTAGTACGGGTACATGGGTGCTGCCATGTTGGTATACTGCCCTCTAGCGTCAGCAGGGAAATTCCACTGTTGAGTGCCCGGTGGTGGCACTGGCGTGACATTTCCCAGTGCAGGGGCAACCCAAGGCAAGGTTAAACCTGTACCAGTGTTATCCATGAACTGTGCCTGAGGAACTTGAAAAACTCTCGAGGCCAAAGACGGAGCCAGAGACTGGGCAAGGCGACCCAATTTCTGCCTCATGGCTCTCTGTGTGGCCGAGCTGATCTTGATGTCCAGCCCAAGGCAACGTCGGTGCGGAGGTATAAACGCTGGAAGAAAACTTGACGTGGTTTTCTTGCTTACAGTATGTGGCAAAGCTTTCTTGCTGGATGGCTTGTTTTTCTTGGTTGAAGATGAAGACATTGCAAAGCGAGAAACGTAGTCGAAACTCCGTAATATTACGGCAAAACGTTAACTTAGTGGTAAAAAGACGGGATGTGAATACAATTGCGAACAGTCTGTACCACAAAGAATAAAGACACGCTTCAATGGTTGGGAATGGTATTTATGAGGCCTTGGCTTAAGCCCGGTTCATACTCGGCGTGAACGCGAATTTGTGACGTCGTGGCAAGTATTCGCGCCGCGAATTCGTAATAATAATAATAATATAGTGCTTATATAGCGCTTTATACCAAAGGTCTCAAAGCGCTTCACAATTATTACCCCTGTTCATCAGGCCATGAGACCAGTTTTTGCAGCAGCTCAAGATCAGCGCAATCTGGTCTCTACCTTCACAGGTACCCATTTAAGTAAAGGATAATGCCCGAGGTACGCGACATTCGTGGGTAAGATACCCACGAATGGCGCGTTACCGAGCGGCATTATCCGACTTTAACTCCACCTGTGACGTCCCCCTATTGTTTCTAGCGCTACATTATTTTGCACGAATGGAGTGACTTTGTTTCATACAAAGACACAAGCTTTGTCTTATTGCGTAACTGTAAACTGCATTAGTATAAATGGAACTGTAGCCTACAGAATTGTACTGCGAATAAGAATATGTTCTTACGTAACCAATACAATGCTGGATTCTAGGTGCGCTTGGTATAAAATGCTAAACCCCGCCCAGGCACCATGCATTCGTTCTTGAATAGTGTGCTGATGACACGCAGTGTTTAGTCTCAAGACGTTGAGGAAATAATGCTGTATGTGGGATACAGTGGAATCATAGCGGGCCAGGAAACCGTCTTTGATAGTTGCTGAAACTAGCTCCGTGGATATATCGGATGATAATTTACTGGCCGCTTCAAACTTTGCCTGGGATATATAAAAGTTCATTTCGACACTCCAAATGAATATGAAGATTGCATGTATGAGTATAAAGGTAAGAAGTTACCCTTTTTGTGAAGTAAAAATAAGCTAATAAAATCAAAAATTTAAATGTTGTATTTTGAGCATGATAATGTCAGATACATTAAGCTTTATTGTTTAATTTGCTATCTGATGAAGTTTATTCAGAAATCGTGTTTGCACTAAGATAGCCCCATAAATGTGGCCTATTTACTGGACTGCCTCCGTAAACATAGGCCACAAATCCACATGTACAAAAACGTGTCGACTTTGCCAAATTTTGATTTTCACATTTAGGCTTAGTTTGTAGGATTTTTTTGCTTTAGAAGCATACTCACCCTCTTTATAGGCTAATCAGAAAGTGCTGCCTTTTTCAGATGTCTAATTTTTGTGAAATTTCATGTTGAAATTTTGATACGCAAACGTGTAAAAATGAATCTGGAAATTTTACGAAAAATATACATCTGATTTTTTAAAAGCTACCCTGTGACTTTTACGGCTTTGTAAGACTTAAGTGGATTTACAGGAATATGACCTTATGCTTCCGTCTAATTGTTTGACCCACTTTCTGATTTTGTTTTCTTCTAATTCTGGCTTTACAGACTGTGGATAGTGTCACGAAGAGGGTCCAAACTAGCGAGCAGTCTCCAGTCGGACTACTTCGTAACCAATGCAACTCGAGACTATAACTACTCATCATTGGACAAGGAAGGACGAGCTAAAACCACTCAAATTGCAAGATTAAGATTTTGGTGCATTTTTAAAGCAAAACAGCTACAAGTCTTCCGGGTTTACATTGCACGAACTTGTGATTTTCCTTCAACTGTTCTTGGACATCGTGGAAAAGACCTACCCATTTTTTTTCAGGATGATGAGTTCTTGCCGATCAAGAATTTCTAGGACTGCATGCTAGGCATTGAAACCCAGGAACAAGATCGAGATATAAACTGTACTGCAAACCTTGTCAAAACATTTGCTTTAAAGGGAAAATACAACATTTGCAAACATCAAAAAATAAAACTACCAAATCATTTTGAAATATCTTGCTGGACTGTTAGTGAATGACAGTGTAATGCATCCTGTAAAATCATGGCACCTGGTATACTGTCATTTTCAAGAAAAGTGGTATTTTTGTATCAATTTCCAACGCTGATCGGCTGATCAGTGTTGGAAAAAAACTGGCTTTTTTTCAAATACTGGCCCCAATTGACCATCGCACTTGTTTGCAATCGATTACAAACCTATGAACTGGTACGAGCCAGCTAGACTGGTTCCCTGACCTTACAATTCCCCAATGTATGTAAACTGCTCTGTTTCTTCTTCAATGGAGTCAGGGAACCAGACACAGGAAAATGATTATTTTTCTTGGTTGTTATAGCATTTTCGAGCCCAAAACCTCAAAAAAGTCAGTGTAACTATATTTGCTATATATTTCCAACCCCCCAATTCCATCCATTTCTGAAAATTACAGCAAAAGCAAATGATGTATATTCCCTTTAACTGTGAAACATTTATATCGTTGAAACGTTTATATTGTTGCATGTAACATGACTATATACGAACATTCTGTACAAGAAAAAAATGGTACTTGACTTTCGCTTTAACACTGTAAGAAATTGTATAAGAAAATGCATAAAATTCTATTTGAGAAACGGTGAAGCATGCTGTATAAGAAACAAAAATGTTTTTTTGACTTTCACGTTCAGGTACGAATGATGCCTAAAATTCCATTTGAGAAACGGTGTAGCATGCTATATAAGAAACATAAATGGTTCCTAAATTTCACATAATCGTACAAATGATGTGTAAAATTCCACTTGAGAAACGGTGTAGGACTAAAGGGAAAATTCTGTGCAAACAAAAATGGTTGTTGACTTACGTATTAAGCATTGTACGAAATATATAAGAAAATGCATAAAATTATCATTGAGAAAAGGTGTAGTAAAGTTGCAACTGTGCAAAGATATAACTGTGTCATTTTTGGTGTTTCTTTATTTCCCACTCCATTATTTTGTAGGAATGGAGTGATGGAGGCATTATTACCCTCCCAAAGAATGGAGAGGTATCGCCTCCAACGCTCCATTCGTGCAAAATAATGGAGCGCTAGAACAATAGGGTGACGTCACGGGTGGAGTTTAACGTAAAAGTTGAACATATTTCAACTCGGTCGAATTTCACAGCGAATGTTTCATGATGTCAAATTCGCTTCGCATTCACATTCGCATGAAGTATGAACCGGGCTTTATTTGCATTTTATGAATGGATAAACGTGTCATTTTATTTAAAGGGTGGTTCAGACCGTATTAAGTGGACAATAATACAGGGCGACTAGGCTGAAATGTAATTCCATTAAACTGTATTCGTATTCATGCACCACTTTCGACATTAATTGTAAAAACAGCACACTTGAAAGAAACTGAATTCAGACAAATTAACCCATCAATTTACACAGAGTAAGGAGGCATAGATCCAGGTATTTGTGTTAAAATATCTTGTAATTTGAATTTTTCCCCAACTGTACAGAAATTGAATGTGTCAAGGAGTCATCTCAGTACCTGCGTAAGATCGTCCATGACCTTGCCCAGTACATGAAGACCTGTGCTGTAGCCACTCATGTACGAAGGACACGTGATGGCCCATTCACTGTGAAGCATGCCTTGCTCAGGAAGCACTGGACCTTGCCGTACATTGCCGAGGCCTTGCAAATTGGACAGCCTCTGGTGAAGGAAGCAATATATGAGACTAGGACACAGGTAGAGGGAATCCTTAAGGAGGGCAGGTGATGGTGATTGCTACGATATAGCACACAACATTACAAGAGACATAAGAAGGTGTGCAAGGAGTAGAATCAAAGAATAATTTCATTCGGTGACAGATGAAATGAATGGAATGGAACTTTCATCTGTCACCAAATGAAATTATTCTTACCATAGCACGAATGTGAAACATTCATTATTTCGTCGGGTGTCCGGCAGAAGGGCATATGAGCATCCTGACGCAAAAATCATTTTCAAGAAAATTGCATTAAAGGTTCCATTGTTCCCCAGCGCGCATTATGTATCCAATGTAGTCCCACATGTAATAAAAATTGTACGAATTTGAAATTTGTCACACGTATGAATCATAAGTTTTGGAACTTGTATTAATTTCTGACGAAAATGTTTAAATCTCATTAAAATGGAGGCAGTTTTCTGCATATGCCCTTTTGCTGGGAACATTTTGGTCATTACGCGCTATTGCATAAGGGCATATGCCCATATGCCCTTCTGCCGGGCACCCGACGATTTGTTTTATTCAACACCCAAATAAATCCTCGTCACCTCATATAGCATTTTCTCTTCTCAGTCCTGAGTAAAATCATGACAAGAGGTTGTTCAGTTGCGAATCAGTATAATGCATCAACAGATGTTTCAGTATGTTTTGCAAATTTGTCTAATCGTTTGGCAGCATATCCTATTTGCTTCTTTGTGTTAGCAGTGTCAGTATCACCTACAAGTTCTGATATTTCATCTTCTGTGAGGATAACAAACAATGTTTCAGTCTGGCATAACATCCACATTTTGTGAAATAGATTCATGTCACAGTGCCACCACTGGCAGCACTAAAACTGTGTCATGCAAGTTCTATACACCCTGCAATAGAACTTCCATTGTACTGTGCGCTGCGCACAGTGCACGCCGTGTGTTGGGACGAATAATTCAATGACATGTGATCAAAGACCCACCAATCAGATGATGAGAATTTGTTCAGGTGTTGCACAATAGATGATGCCAAGAAAAGGCAGGAAGCACCTGTAGTCCTAAGGACTCTTGACACGGGAAATAAGACTAGGAAAGTGATAAGCGATCGAGCTTATTGATGAAGTCTTGAAAGACTGTGGGTTGTAGGATGATGGGAAGCATGATTATGGAGAGAGTGCCACAGTTAGAATGTGCGGACAATGAAAGATGATGAGTGGGATACAGTGCGAGATCCAAGTATTGCGACTCTGACTGTGAGCATTGGTGGCAGATCTTGTATATATTTTTTTTGAAATCACACCTTTTTTTTTTTAGATTTTATTTTTTGGCCCAATAAATTGATTGGGGGTCATTTTAATCATTTAAATCAACTGATTCCACTTAATTAGAAAGTGTCAGATATTGTAACACGTTCAAACACCCTTACTTCATCAGCATCGACTCCACTTGCATGTAGGTTTTGCACAATCACCCAAAATAATTGTTTTGATTAAAGTCAAGATCTGACTTTAAAAGTTTTTCTTTGAAGTTTGAATTTTAAAGACAGCACACTCACTTTTGGTATAATCATTCCTTGATCTATTTACAGTAATATTGTGAATCATCTGTGCTGGTGTAGGCTTACTTGAACCATCTAAAGGTGTATTGAAGTCCCAATTGATAGTCTTATTCTTAACGTTTCTCCATACAAATTTAGATTGAGATTTTTGTAATACCTTTCAAATGTGATAGGCCTGATTAAAAGTAAAAAGACTCCACCTTCATGAAGGACCATCAATCAAACACTATAAGTTACACAAGGATCTGAAATTATAAACATTTGAGAGGCGAATCCATGAATTTCCGCAGGAGGGGCGTTTCATCGGCCGAAAAATCTGAATGTAGACAGGTTTTTTGTTCTCCAGACACTTGGGCTCTGAAAATCAATAGGTGTGTGTGTGTATATATACATAGCTCTAATCCTATTTCGAAGTATGAATGACAGTTTAAGAGATTACTGGATACAAGCCTGTGATGTTTTCTGTCTTCATTGTAAAAGGAACGTCTTCATTATGCACGCGTGTTGCGTGCTTCCAGGAAATGAATACAATTCATAACCCACTTTTTGGGGTGAAATACTTGACTCGCGAGTCACGAGTAAGGCATAGTTATCACAGTCTTGTCGAGTCTGATTCCCGAGTTATTCGCCAATGTGCCTCGAGTCAAGTCCAAGTCACCAAAAATGCGACTCAAGACAGACTTGAGTCCGTCACCTGGACTTAAAGTACTACAAATCTGATCAGTTGTAATCTTCTTACAGACGGGAAATTCTGTCCTGATTCTCAAGTTTTGGCAAACTCAGGCTAAACTCCTATACCGTCATAAATTTCATATGTCCTGATTTCAAACACCAGCAACAATCTGCCTCCTAAGTACCAGTCTCAACACAATGACTGTTTGAAAGTTTGTATGTGCATAGACAGGGATTTGCTATAAATGAAAAAATGAGGTCACATCAGGATGACGTCATCCAAGTTTTAAAGAGTATCACTATTTCTCAAGAACACAACACGGTAACTTCACAATTCTTTTTGTAATAGGTTTGCTAGGTCATATTTGTACAAAATTGTGACATTTCATGTGCCAAGATGAGGTCGTCAAAAATGTGATAATGACATAAAGGTATAATGTGGGTCTGATCATCATGACTTGGTGAGAAGTTGGATAATGTTATTTTTAATGTGCAAGATCTCAGTTGATGTCACAATAATGTCATCGGCTGATTTTTGTTATGAATTTTTTTTGTTAAAAAGTGTATTTTACTTCAAAATTTGACACGGTCTTTGATTAGATCGAGTCCAAACTTACCAAAGACCAAGACCATCACATTGTAAATGTGTGCACTGACAGGTTGCCCTCACAATGATGTTATCCCGGGTCACGTGATGTCATCGAAACACCAGGGCAAACCCCTTCTCTTACTTTATAGCGATAAGTGTTGCTGGGTTCTTTAATGTGCATTACACAACACACGGGTTTACGTCCCATCCGAAGGATGAAGCAATAATGGTAAAAAGCCTTGCTCAAGAACACCAGCACCATGTTCCAACATACAGCAGTACACAAGTCGAACACTCTAACCTTTGGACCACAGCACCCCGATGTTATTATTATTAACATGCTAAAACCTAAAAATGTTTTGGTAATACATGTAGGTTTGTTAGGTCATAGATATTTCCACAAAATGTGACAATACGTGACATCATCAAGACGTGATCAAAAAAAATTGATGTTTTAACAACATTTAAAGGGTTAGTCTGATCGTCTGGTAGCTTGGCGGGCCAGATAATGCGACTAGTATGCAAAATTCGAAGTGATGTCTGTGATGTCAGTACTTATTATTCTTGACTAGGGACAATTTGGGCATAGCTTGGTAGCAATAGTGCTGGTTTGGGTGGGGAAAAAGGAAATGAAAGTCTCATTCTGTCACGGCCTTTTGAGTAAAGCTTGATAATTTTATTGTGGTGAAGTAGTTCCAAACATGATCTGGTTTAAAGCTGATTGAGCCAAGGCACCACATGCCTCTTAAGGGTTTGAACCCACATGGTGTGAGTCGAACATCGTGTACTGTGAGTGTGAAAGTTAACCTACAAAAATCTATCGGATCAAACTACGTACAACATTTGAAATAAAACAGTTGCTTTTTTAATTTTGGTTTATTGGTTGACATTGGATGTAAAAAAAATTACTGAGAATTTTTATGGAGTTCCCATATACACTGTGTATCTAATCCCACATGTATTTAAGGGATAATACGGCCTAAAATACGCCCTAAAATACGCCCAATTGGGCTACACATTGTGTTTTAAACAAAATGGTATTAAGTAGAAAGAGCATTTTAAAAGTAGAATATAAACATCCACGCAACCATCCTTGAAAATCTGGGTGTTTGTGTTATTCTTGGGAGAACCGTGCAAGAATGATTTTCGGTAAGACATTAGGTTTGTTTCCTTTCAACCAGACCTTTGAAATAGTATAGGTAAACAATCCAAAACATGAAATTTTCGGGGATTTCAAGGCGTAATGCCCCTTTAGCGATTGTCACAAATGTATGTAGTAGAAGTCAAAGCATTTTTTAAAAGGAAAAATCTTTAATTCAATTTATTTCAAGCCAGCTGTTATGTGATAGCCCTCAGAGAAAATAGTTTTATCTGAAAAGTAAATATTTGTACACAATGTTTTCTTAAAACTTATTTGGACAAATAGTGTAAAAATATATCTTTGCACAATGTGTATGAATTAAAATTGAAGAAATATTTAAAGTACTCTTTTTGAAGTTTTGTCATTTGTTAATTCTTTTTCGATTATAAAGATATATATGATAAGCTTCAGGTTTATTAAGTAAAGTCATTCAAGTTAATCAACAATAAGATATCTATTTTTTAAATGTACATACAATGTATCTGGAATTTCAATGCTTATAATAATCCACCATATTCAGTTGCAGGGTAACAAGTGCATAGTGTTTTGATTGTGCAAAATGCTTCGTAATATTGCTTATAAATATAGGTTTTCCCGGCCAATTTTGCAAAAATAGCATTCGAATTCATCTTGATAGTGGCCAATTGGAAGCGGAGTTCTTAATTCTTTATCTTAGGGTTTTTGATCTTCTGTTTTCAAATGTGATTTTCGGTTACATATTTGTTTATATCTCTTTATTTTTTTTAGATGTTTAATCATCTTAGAGTTCCTTTTTGTCTCTCTTTATTTTGGAATGATGAGGATACGTCTCCTGCAGGTTGGCCATCGATCTCTTGCCGTGCATCTACATCTGAAATTCTCACGTAACGCCCATGAGCTGCCATTTTGATATTTATAGTGCTTCAAGCTATTAAACATTGTGCACGGTGATCACGGTTTTTATATCCATACTTCCAAATCAGAACAAAGGCACTCCATCTAATTCTAACAAACAACGGAATGACATAAACCTATTTCGAATTCATTTGCTTACTCTTCACAAATGCCTGCTTAATGGTGAATTTGAATGACCAAACTTACACAGCTGGGAGCTCCGGCGAATTTGGACGCTCATTTGTGCAATTTAAATTTGAATGCCCTGTTGTTAAAATTGCATGATTAAAATGTCTAATCGCATGCTTCAAATGTTAAATTGATTGGTGTTTTTAGCTAATTGAATGTTGATCTCAATGTGCATTCAAATTCGTGCGAAGATGAGTGATTGGTCACCAATTTGGCCGCCAAATCTGTTAACTTGGCTGGGAAAACCTATACAAAATGTAGTACAAATTAAAAACATAAATCTTCCAAACACTACACTTGAAGTCTATATGCATTGTATGTACACAGGAATGCAGAAAAACAAGATTTACATGAGGATGGTACTCCATTTATTTATTCTGGTGGCATGGTTCTGTTCTTACGTGATAGAGTGCTTACATGGAAAACAAAATGCCCAACACCCTGCTTATTGCTATATGATATTTGACCGTTATACACATCCACTTTTAGGCCAAACAAAATAAATAGTCGGTCTCTGATCAGCGCGCGCGTCGATTTTAATCATGCGCGTCAACTTTTTTTTTCTTCAAATTGTCCGTGGTAGCTACAACAGCGCCCTCTATTGCCGCAACTTCTCAAAACAATTTTGTACCAAGGAATGGGGAAACCGCACCAAGGCAAATGATGGAGGGCACCAAGGCAAATTATGGAGGACATTAATGTATATGAGGACACAAAAAGCAAAAAATAGTACCCACCTTGTCTGTTCAATCCATGCTTAAAAAACAAAAAAGGCCAAAAAAAACCCAAAAAACGCATTGCCGCATCAATTCCGGAACTTTGGTCTGACCAGAGACCGACTATTTTTTTTTTTGGCCTTAGTATTTGGGTTTTTCCTTTCCCCGTCTGAATTTTGTAATCATTTATTTTATTTGTCTGAATATGTCCCTTGATACCTTATTTGAATTGACTTTGTACCATAGACTTCAAGACAAAGGCCAGAAAATCTTGTTTTCCAAGTTTGCTGAATAAGTGGCGAGTTATTTCTAAAAAGGGATGCACGTTGGATGTGATGGTGCATAAAATGATAAGCCAACGCATCATAATGTTGTCCCTGAATAGTTAATCATTCCAAAGATTGTTTTTATCTCAAATTAGCTATTCCATGTCAGAGTGCTTTAACCAAAACCTTGCCAAGTTGGGCTGATGCCCAGGTACATTTGGCATTGGGTATTTATAATTTTACCACATGAAATAAATCTGTTTGAAATGAAACACGATATTCAATTTATCCTCAAACGCCTTCAGCATTTCTATCTCCCCACTCAACACATTCAAATCAATGTTGCTCGGTCATCTGTGACTGCAGATGAAAATAAGGTATCAGGGGCGGATCCAGGAATTTTTGCAGGGGGGGGGGGTTCATCGCCCAAAAAAATCTGATATGTAGACACATTTTTTTCTCCGGACACTTGGCCTCCGTAAAATGAAAGGGGGGGGGGGGGCCTCATACCACACTTTCAATGGGGGCGCTGTTCAAAGTTGACAATTATTAGCACTAAATCACAGAATAATGTTCAAATACCCCCAACCAAGCGGGCTCACTACGTATTTTGTGCAAGGCACGGGGAAGGGGGTTTCGATTTTTGTTTATGAATTTGTGTGGAAAGACCTTTTTTTGACAGCTGTTTTTGGTTTTTTTTTACACCCCCCCCCCCCCAGATCCGCGCCTGGGTATCAATGGAAAGCTAATGAATTACCCTTTGTGATGGCACTATTTTGAGATTTCAAGTTCATACTTGTATACTAATCCCTTATTTTTGGATTACCTTCTCTTTTATACACACAGTATATACAGCTGTTGAAGAACTTGCAAGAAAAGTAACATGCTTTCTTAGGTAAGACTCGAACCCAGCACCTTTTGCATATGTATACAGTGTAGATGGAGCCACTCAACATTGGCAACATTTGTACAAAACACAACAATGATTACCTAAGGCCATTAAAAATTGAAATTGTTGGTGTTCAGCACTCTGATTGAAAAAAATCAGTCGGCAGGGGAATATATATTTACAGTATTTTATAAATCCCAAATGTTCACATCCAAAGTGACTTGAGGGGGCCGTAGCCTGATGTTATGGTACTAAACCTACATGTAGAAGAGGTTACACCATGTTAACATGTCTAATTTTGAAGACAGGCGATACTCAATAAATGAAAATTAAATTCCTTTAGTTCATCACTACTTGCAAAGGGGAAATGCCGGGCCAACACCAGGGGCCAACACCAGGGGCCAACATGGTCCGTATCGCATCGTGCGTAAAAGTCTTTTTGTAATTAAACCTTCATTAATGATTTTTGATAGTTTAGATCATTCCCAACGCCGTTAGCATCAGAAATTTGTTACGTCCAGGTCTTTGAAATCTGTTTAGACATGCACCTCTCTGGCTCCCACCACTTTTACTGTCGTTCTTGCTTTATCTAGCCATGTCTAGCGATGGGAATCAGTGTCAGTGGAATGCATGCATGCATGCTGCATGCATTTATGCGTCATGGGATGTTGGAAAAACGGAGTTGCCCGAGTATTTGTGAGAAATTTGTCTGAAAAATACACCTTATTGCCAGTTATTGGAGAAAATAGTTCAAAATGCACACCATACACAAAAATATGAAAATATAAAAACAAATCAGGGCGGGACGTGAAAATCGGGGCAGTCAGTGATGAAAACCCAAAATTCAATTGTGAATGGCCTAACCTATCAACTTCTATATACTGAACATATTCGTAATCTATCAAATGTGGGTGTGCCTGTTTACATTTCATTTCCATAAAGGGAATGTTAACATTATCTTAGAAATTGGCTTTGAACAAATAAGTTACATTTGTACACATTTGGGTTGAGAGTGTGAGAGAGAGAGATGGTACAACCACCAATTACTTTGAATTTACATGTATGAAAATAATAGTTAAAATACACTCTTCCAGACATACTGGAGATCATACATTTTTGCAGGCACAATGTATGATCTCCAAAATATAATGCACTTAGATGTGCTGCACCTCAGTTGATTTTGGAGCCCAAGGTGCTGTTTTTCTTTGATCAGGTTGGCCACTTGGATTTTTTAAAATGAATTCTGAACCTCAATGTCACTGGAGTGGGCAGACCAAAGTATGTCTAGCACATGACCTCAAGTGCCAAGCAAGTCGACCCCAATGGATGTCACTAGTCCGTTGCCACAGCAAGTTGCTTACAACTGTTTCATATGTATACCAGCCAAGGCTGTCTTGATATATAGTGAAATTATGGACATCACTGAATTTATAAAACCTGTTGCATGTACAACAGTTTTTATGGCTTCAAATGGAAAAATGTTGATGACTATTGCTAGAGTGCAGACAATCTACTTGAAAAGTGGCTTTGCTTTTGCCCTATAATCTATGATTCTATAATGTGGAAACTGCTTTCATCCAGAAACAGATGCCTGGTTCTCTACGTCTGCCACAAGTTTTGGTAGTGAATTCCCTAAAATAAACTAGAGGTCATTCTGGAATCTGGAGACTTCATAGACAGTGGGGGATGGGGTATCATGATGCGGTGGTACGGGTGAAGTTCTGCACTGCTGAACTGGGGAAGCAGCCTCTTTTACCTCCAAACTCTCCTTCTAGAAGTCCACAACTGACTGCAAGAGAAGGCAACATCTCGGATTATTTATGACCATATGATAAAAAGAAAGCTTTTTTTTTCAATTACATGTTTGTTTTTTTATTTAAGACAAAAATTAAATACAAAATTGGGCACTCTTTTGTTTACACACTTAAGTGGGTTGTGGGCAGCACATACAAATCCCATGACAATTAATACGGGGACTGTAAAGAGGGAAAAAAGGACACAAGGGGAGTCCTTAGGTTGCGTATTCTGTGAGCACTGGCTGGGCAGGCGGGAACCCTCTTTTATTTCAAATTCAAATGTCCCATCATCCTCAGTCGATAACAAGTGGGGAAAATTAGGCCGGTGGAGAGACTGATCATGGTGGAGATCGTTCTGGAAAATACAATAAGGGTAATCATAAATTGAGGGTAAACTATTCAACATCTAAATCATCATGGTAATAAACTGGAAGAATAGGAGCCTATTTCCGACACCTCGTGTGTCGTGGCCTATCTTCGCCCATCCCAAACAATTGAAATCTTTACATATGTGGATTCAAACAGTGCAATCAATAACTAGGGATCAATAACTGGGAAAATCACAGGCTTTACAGTTAACAATAAACATGAAACTGGGTTTAATCTGAAAATAAGCTTGCTCACCATCCGTAACCAGCCCAATGCCTTTCGATTCCCGCGGTTGCTATGTCGGTTCGCTGCATTGGTTCGCATGGTGGCGCTATTTAAATATTAAAGTCGCAACATAGCCGCCCCTAAACTGTGCGCAATAGTTTACATATCGCTGGCTCTAGCATGGGTGCACAGATGGTGGAAGTTAGCAGGTAAAGTTAAGAATCAGTAACTGGTTTGTAAGAAATAGTAACAGGTAACAACAGGCTTGACCAAGAGGCCGCCCCATGAATGGTCACAGGAGGTGCACTCTGCGGTAACAAGGACTAGGTGCTTAAGTTTCATCAGGCTCAGGCAGAGTGGCAGCTCCAGGATTTCCGCCAAGTGCTGTTTCAGAAGGAAGCCGGATCAGGCGTGCCACTGGCCGGGTGTAGATGCGATCTCCGACCTGCACCCTTACAGTGCGAACCCGATTATCAGTACCAGGTAGTACCTCAGTGACCTTAGCCAGAGGCCAAGAGGCACGTCGTTGCTGCAGATCAGCCATCAGAACTACATCACCGATGGACAGGTTGTTGGTCTCACTGCGCCACTTCTGGCAGGCTTGCATGGCCGACAGATAGGACTGAACAAACTCCTTCCAAAATTTCTGAATCAGGGCTTGGCACTGGCGCCAGCGACGGCGACTGAGCACGTCGCCTCTGGATAGACAACCTGTGGCGGGGCATGGTCCCGCCGCCCCATCAGAAGCATGAAGGGCGTGATGGGATCCGGATCAGCAATGTCTGATGACACATAAGTCAATGGCTTCGAATTCAGCAAGGCTTCCACCTCAACCAGGCAAGTATAGAGAACGGAAGCGCCAACTGACCGATCGCCCAGAGTGGCGTACAAGGCAGTTTTAACCGAATCTCTCTCTCCCAGGTCCCACCAAAGTGCGGTGCAGAGGGAGGATTGAACCTGAAATTGACTTTGTGTTTGGCAAGTCTCTCCTGAAGGTCAGGTGCCAGACCTCCCTTGAAGTTAGTCCCATTGTCGCACAACAATTCATGAGGTGTGCCACGTCTTGAACGGAACCGGTTGAACGCCAAAAGAAAGGCGTCGGCATCAAGAGACTCAAGCAAATCTAAGTAGACGGCTCTAGTGGTCATGCACTTCCATATTAATATACCCCATCTCTGTTCACTTCGTCTCCCCATGGTAACGGTGTAGGGCCAAAGCAGTCTACCCCTGTGGAGTAGAATGCTGGCTTGCCAATTCGCAGACGAGCATGTGGCATATCTGCCATCTTGGGCACTGAAGGTTGACCACGCTGTCTTAGGCATCCTGTGCATCTGCTTTGTAGACCTCTGATGGACTGGCGTCCTCTCAACAACCAGAAGCGTCGACGCATATCTGCAAGCACAGTACCAGTTCCAGGATGCCCAAGACGTTCGTCAGCATTTTTGATCAGCAGTTGTACTATCGGGTGCTTGCAGTCAAGGACGACAGGGTGTTTCACATCAATGTCCAACTCCGCTCGACGGAGTCTCCCTCCAACTGGGTATCCTTGTCGATTTCGGGAGCAAGTTTCGCCAGGCGACTATTTCTTGGAACAGGCTTGCCAGCTGTAAGAGCTGCAAGATCATCTGGAAAGCTTTCAGCTTGCACCTTTCCATAGAGGGCTTGTTCAGTCTCCATCCGTTGGTCAGCGCTGAGGTAATCTGGCTTAGTTTCATCCTCAGCCTCACACAGAATGCGTCCATATGCCTCAACCAGGTCATCCCAGGAAGCAAACTGAGACGCGTCAATCTCTGGAACCTCTCCTCGATTGCCGAGGGTAAAAGCAGTGAAAAGACTGCCCTTCAGCGCAACTTCGCCATCATCCTGCTGCATGTGCGATGGCAAGCTTGGCCAATCCTCTTCAGGACCAGAGAGGAAGGGTGGAGCAGACCACCGACTCTCCGTGGTCAACTCGCTGAGCATCAATCCACGGGTCAGGTCATCTGCAGGGTTCTTGGCGGTGTCTACATACCGCCAGATAGTGTGGTCTGTGAGTCTTTTAATCTCAGCAATGCGGGCACCGACAAAACGGTTGTACCGACAAGATTCTGAGGTAATCCAGCTCATAACTGTCGTGCTGTCACTCCAACAAGTGACGGAAAGGTTCAACCTCAACTCATCCTCGAGAAGCTCGGCCAGTTCAGCACCAGAAAGAGCAGCCTGAAGTTCCAATTGGGGAATGGTTTGCACACGCTTTGGTGCCAAACGGGAACGTGCCATGACAGACCTGACACACACCTCTCCTGACTTAGCAATGGCTTGAAGATAAGCAACGGACCCATAGGCCCTTTCTGAAGCGTCGGTGAACACGTGCAGTTGGTAGGACACATTTGCTGGATCAAAGTGTGGGGGAAGGTAGCACCGAGGCAGGTATACAAGAGGGAGATCATTGATTTCTTTGCGCCATCTCATGTGTTGGGCACGTAAGCCATCCTTGCCCTCGTCGGGGATCTCCTCATCCCAGCCCCATGGTCTCTTCCAAAGCTCCTGAACAAGCATCTTTCCCCTCACCATATATGGCATGAGAAAACCAAGGGGGTCCTTCCCGGCACATCTCATCACATCACTTAGAACAGCTCTTCGAGTGAGGACCGGCCACTCACGAAGTTCGAGTTTGTAACGGAGTGTGTCGTGCTGGAAATTCCAGTGGGGTCCTAAGGATGCTTCCTCAGGTGAATCACAACTTGAACTCAGCCATCTCTCAGTACTGCAGGAGCGGGCTTCCTGTGGAAGGTCTTTGACCACTTCTACGAAGTTGCTGGCCCATTTCACAATGGGAAATCCTCCAGCACCAAGCTCTTGACATAGTTTTTCAACTAGGTCTTTCGCTTCTGGGACACTGGACTTGCCATTTAGGCAGTTGTCAATGTAGAATGAATTCATAACACTTCTGACAATGTCTGGATCTGGAAACCGGTCCTGCACATGCTTCTGCAGGGCGAAAGTGGCACAGCATGGACTGCATGTGGTGCCAAAGGGGAGTACGTTCCACTCCAGTTCCTCCATTTCGGCATCAGGGTCCAAATCCCTCCATAGGAACCGAAGCATGCATCGGTCATACTCTAAAGTGCGCACACAGTGAAACATCGCCTTGATGTCACCGGACACAGCTACTTGATGCTGTCTGAATCGTACTAGCACTCCAACCAGCGGTGAACCCAGGGTAGGCCCAGGAAGCAAGTGGTCGTTCAGAGACTCTCCCCGGTATGGGAACGCACAGTTGAAAACCAGTCTTGTCTTTCCATTCTGCCGAACAACATGGTGAGGTATATACCAATGCCGCTAGGGGTTTCTTTCTTTCTCCTCAGCAGTGAGCATGCGGACGAGTCCTGCCTCCTTCAGTTCCCGGATTTTCTTGGAGTGCTCAACAGCGAGTGCTGGATCTCTCTGGAGACGTTGCTCATTCCGTTTCAGAGCAGGCGACACTGCACTTGCCGGACAGGTAAGTACCTCGTTGTCACGTCTCCACAGGAGGGGGGTTGCGACACGGTCAATTCCATCTACATTTACATAGGTAGATTTTGCCTCAAGGAGATCAACCGCTCGCTGGTCCTGCTTGGATCGAGTGGCTTGTTTTCGATCAAGATACATCTGCGCATCGTGCTGCCACATCTTACAAACGTTCTCGTGGAGAACTCTGTCGGCTTCCATGGGTGGTAGTACAGACAAGAAGTTTACTTCATTCTTGCGCCTGGACTTCAGAATGGGGCCCTGGACAGCCCACCCAAGTTTGGTGCGCACAGCCACTGGTGCACCTTCGGGACCAAAATGACTCTCAATGGGAACAATCAGATCTGGGCGATCACTGCCGATCAGCAATAAGGGCCGTGCCTCCTTGACTTCCTGCAGTGGAAGACACCGCAGATGAGGCCACCTCCTTTGCAAATCTCGTGCAGGAACAGAATGCTCTGAAAGCCTCAACATGGAAGACGAAAAGACATTGGAAATGGTGATGCGTGAATCTTGGTCGTGGGTTGGTGCAATATCGACCAAGACTATCACGCCCTTGCAGGGGGTACATTCCTCCCTGGCGGTTGCAATTGGCATCTTGGTGCTCTCACCCTTGAGGCCAAGTGCCTTGGTAGCTTCGCTAAGCATCAAGGAGAAGTTGGCGGCATTGTCCAACAAGCAGTATGTCTCCAGCTGTCGACCATTGGCATAGAGCGTGACTGGCAAAATCTTCATGCTGACATCAGGGAGCCAAGGGTTTCCATCCCCGTAAAAGACAGACAGGTTTGGGTCGAAGGAGGAATAGTACACTCCATACCCTGGTTGCTCTATCAGATCATGGAGAACGGTCAGGTGCATCTTGTCGCATCAGCGACAAGGCTTGCGTAGGTCGCACTCCTTTCCGTTTTTTTGCAGGTGTGCACACTGCCAGCAGCGTTTGTCAGCCTTAATCCACTTCATGCGCTGTTCCATCGTGAGATCGCTCAATTTGTCACATCGAGAGAGCCAGTGTTCTTCCCGGCAGTGGGGACAACTCTTCCGGAAGGGTTTCTTGCCATCACTTCGGGTAGCCTTATAGGCAGATGCGCCCTTTGGCGGATTGCTGGAAGTCTTTCCAGCCAGTTCCATGTGGTAGGCGGCTGCACCTTTTCTGCGGCGGTCCCGGTTGGTTGGGGGGGAGTTCAACCTTAATACTCTCGCTGAGCTGCACCTTCTTTCTGGCTATGGCCACCGTGTCTTGCAGCCACATGTCGATGTCAAGCAGAGAAAAGTTGTTGACATTTCTGGCCTTCATAGCCTTCAAAAAGGCCGTCTGATGGGTATGTGACAGGCGACTGTACGGGATGCAAGCTGTAGAGTTGGCATTCAGTTCCGTCTGGCCTTCCGGTGCACTCTTGAGTTGCGTGACCAACGCTGACACCGCTGCTGCAAACTCTACCATCCCCTTGGAGTCACTGGCTGTCAGTCTCGGCCACGACGTAATCTGGTCAATTTTGGCACGTATTAGGACACCAATATCACCATAAAGCTTCTTGAGGGTGGACATGGCCTTAGTGAAGGGGCTACCATCATGCTCAAGCCCGAGGACATCCTTCTTGGGTTGACCCCTTAACTTCGACCTGACGATGAAGTATTTTTGTAGCTCGCTGAGGTGGACTAAGGGCTTGATGCAGCCATCTATCATTGCCTCAAAACAACGAAACTCTGCTGGGTCGCCTCCCCCGAAGTTGGGAACCTCCATGTTTATACCTCCGGCTGAGGCTGCCAACATGGAGCTTAACATCATTTGGCTTGAGGAATTGAAAGTAGGCGGTTCGGAAAAATCAGAAACCCTAGCAGTAGAGGCAGAAACCTGAGTAGGAGTGGGGTTTGTTCCGAAAGTGGGAGAAGTTTCATGGTAAAGATTATGAGTACCAGCATGGTACGGTGCCAAACTGGGTTGAAAGGCAGTGAAGTTGTGATCAGGTGCCAAGCTGCCTGGCATCATGCGGCACTGAGCAGAGAGCTCAGACCATGTGGGCGCGGAACTCGCGGCGGTTTGCGCGAATTGCACGAAGCTCGCGACTGGTTGCGCGAAGCTCGCGACGGATTGAGCGAAGCTCGCGACGGGTTGCACGAGACTTGCGACTGGTTGCGCGAAGCTCGCGACGGGTTGCACGAGACTTGTGCCTGGTTGCGCGAAGCTCGTGGCTGGTTGCGCGAGACTCGCGTCTGGTTGCGCGAAGTTCGCGACAGGTTGCGAGTAGCTCGCGGCTTGGTGCACGCATTTTGGGCGCCGCCGGGTTTTTTGCTACCGGCAAGCTCGGAACACTGGCAGAGGGTGAAATTACAGAATGGCTTACAACACTAGTAATATTTGGCAAAACATGTGATTTTGAATACAAAGGTGTGTCACTCATGCTAGTTTGTACAAATTCGGATTCTACCCTAGCCAGATTAAAATTGAGTTCAGCAGTTTGCAATTGTCTCTCGAGCTCAATCTGTCGAGCAAATTGTTCCTTTCCCTTCAGGATTCGGCTTTCTTCATGTTCGGCGACCAGCCGTGCCTGGGCCAACTCCATTTGTCTTTCACGCAGTGCCAGCTCCTCTCTTGCTCGCTGTGCTGCCAGTAGTCGCTCGTCTAACTCTTTGCTCTGGGCCATCGTGGTTCTTTCTAGCTCGAGTCGTCGCTTGGCCGCTTCATAGTCCTGCTGCTTTTCCACAGCACGCCTGCGAACAGACGAGTGGCTACTACTGCGGCTTCGCTCTAATGCAATTGAGCTGCATGTACAGTGCTCAGATGGAAGTATTGCAGACTCAGCAACTGCGGGTAGTTTGTCCGTTGATTCTGAAGGACCCTCGGTGGGTGGTTTTGGAGCTGTTCCTCTAGGTCTGAGGACTCCTTTTTCTACGTTGCCGTCCATTCTGCTAATTGTTTTATTTGTATGCCCTTTTGTGCTCAAGCTTTATTCCCATCACGTCAGTGTCACCACTTCCATAACCAGCCCAATGCCTTCCGATTCCCGCGGTTGCTATGTCGGTTCACTGCATTGGTTCGCATGGTGACGCTATTGAAATATTAAAGTCGCAACAGGGACCCATAACAAAGATGTTCTTTGAGCAAGTAGTGATCCGGCCAGAGTAAGTCCCATTAAGCAGGATGAGTATGACATTGTTTCAAGGAATGTGGTTAATGCCATAGGATTCATTAATAGATGAAACCATATTTTTTTTATAAACTTTGGCCTTTTAAACATCAGACGAATTTATTTCCTGTTTTTTTGTGTGATTACACACAAGACTTTTTGGCATTACTATCAAAGACCCAAAATGTGGAAAGTTTGAGACTGCGTCTGTGTCTAGCAAAGGCCAAATATTGAATTAAAAGTTCTTCTCCATTAACTTGCTTCACTCACAAGATAGTGGTTTTACCAACTACATGCATTTGTTGAGCATGCAGAGCACTAATCAAAGAAAAAAAAATAATTAAAACTAAAAGAAACAATATCTGGCATCATGCTAAATGAAGGCATGCGCATTTTTAGCTACATCATTGCACTAAAACACTGCCAATTGGTCTAGTCATTTGGTCAGGTTGATATATGACGTATTCCAATCTTTTCTTGCAAAGTGCAATTACCTTGAATATAATTTACAAATAAAAACATACCAGGAATCTTTTCAGAAGCAACATTATACTGAATACATGTACACATATGAAAGCAAGTCACAACACCATTTTTAAAGCCTGGTAAAGTGATTTCATCTGTTAGAATAGCCATTTTCAGAAAGGTTCAAAGTCGTAGCATTTTAAATTGAATGGGTATGTGAATACCTTTTTAAAAACCCCAAGTAAAAAGTAAAAGTAAAAGTGGGGGGTAAAGTAAAGGAGTAAGTAAAAAAAAAAATTGACATATGTAAATATATATACAGGGCGAGTCAAAAAGAAAGTTACCCAAATTAATGCATTTTTTTCTTAAAAACCAATCAAATTTGAAACACAGATGATGTATATCTGAAAAGAGCATCTTCCACTCATCTAAAAAAAAAAATTACTGAAAGTGATCCACGCTACCAGGAGTTATGAACGTTTTTACTAAAAGAACCACAAAAGAATGAACCAAGAAATCAATTCAGTTCAAGAGATGTTGTGAAGGTATTGGTTTTGACTTAAAATCGCTTTTATTTTGATTTGTGATAATGTCATGATGAAGTCACAGTTTTTGTCACATCTTTGGACAATAGTGCATGTTTGTACAAAGTTGCATCTTCATCCCTTGAATAGTTAAGGACACCTTCCGTTTGTTATTTATTCATTCATGCTTTTGACTTCACCTAACTTTGACCTTCCGCTAACCCTTGAAGTAAAATTCAAGCGACTTCACGTACCCAACATGAAAAGTTTATCTAGGCATGGTCTATCAGATCACAAAGTGTGAACATGATTCATCTTTTTGTTCATGAGTTATGATTGAAACAAAACGGTCACTTTTTGAATTAAAATCACTTGTAATTTGACAACCACGCGTCTCGCTAGCTGTTTCAAAAGAGACCAATTTTACATTTTCAGCCTATTTAACAACTTGACCCCACATGGACTTTGGGTATGTGACCTTTGACGTCATTATCATATGAACGTTGCCGTGTCGCATCTATGACCTGAGTTTGGTTCCAATTGGACTTAAAACTTTTGAAATGAGACCAATTTTACATTTTTAGCCTTTCTTACAACTTCATTTCAAATGACCTTGTGACCTTGGTATGTGACCTTTGACCTTGGTATGTGACCTTTGACATCATTATCATACAAAGGTTGCCATGTTGCATCTATAACTTAAGTTTGGTTCCAACTTGACTTCAACTTTTGAAATGAGACCAATTTTTCGAAACTTTAACCAAAATATTACATACACACGGACGGACATAGGCCTACGGATGTAGCGTTTTCAGATTATCAATTCTTAATTATGGATTCGTCTCAATTTTTAGCTAATTATCACACACTAATTTTCGTTCATTTGAACAATTGTTCAGACACTATCAGCATCGACCCGACTGAAAAGTGCTCATTTACATGTAGACACTTCTTCTCAGAACACAGCCATGCCAAAATCATCACATCAGTCCAACCCCCCAGATGACTCAAATGTTCATCCTGAGAACACGAATAACGCAACTCGCACAACCCGTTCCAGACGTAGAGTGCAAACGCTATACATTCACCCATTAATTGCCACAAACTCACTGGAAGGTAGCCTTTAGTCAAGTCCCACGCGCTTACCCGGACACGTGACGCACTCCGGATGGTGACATATAAAAAGACTAGCACGAGCGGCAAAGCCGCGAGGGCATTTACCATCTCGTGGAGAATGCTTATGTTTTTCTTTACATTTGTCTACCGATTTGGTAGACATGCATAATGCATTACCCGTTGTGAATTGACCAATGAAAATGCAGAATTACAAACGTAAATCAGCCATCGTCTGGCGCCAGACAGCACGCGCGCCATGGCGCGCTTGCTGTTGCTGGTAACCGCAAACCACCGTTAGATGATTGGTTTATATTCCTTGATGTATATTACCTGAATAAATGAATAAGTGATTAGTTCCACGAGATAGTAAAGGCCCTCTCCAACCTCGTCCCCAGTGCTTACTTTATTTCCAACCGCGTTTCCAATAGTAAACCCTGGATAGGAAACTTTCTTCCTGTATCCTGATTGGATACCGCAATTGGCTAGTAATGGATTTTTATCGTGTACTTGGTGCTATATATTCACAACGTGCAGTACGTGTTTTCGCGATCATTCGTCCACGCCTTCTCGAAAATACTAATTTCCTTTCCAATTTGCTCATATTAATATGAAGTATGATACTGCATGTTGTCTCGATAAGATCGTAACAGTTTGATTTCAAAAATCGTGTTTTCGTAACTCACGCCGTGCTCGCGCTGCTACGAATTGACTCTGTTTTTACCCCAGACACCGCATACAAAAACAAACGCTAATGTGTAACGCATATCCAGGCACCAGACTGTTCCTCATTTGCATACGTGTGCAAAAATCTTGCACATGCAAATGATCCAATACCAGGGTGAGAGAGCAGGTAGTGGTGGGCGCGTACTGCTCGACACCCTGGGGACGAGGTTGGGCCCTCTCGGCTCTGCCACTCGTGCTAGTCTTTTTACGTGCCAGCATCCGGGATGCGTTACGTGTCTGGATGGTCCGGGTATAGGGGAGTGGGACTTGACTAAAGGCTAACTGGAAGGGGGCTCCTGTAGCGTTTTCAGATGGTCAATTCTTAATTATCGATTTGTCTTAATTTCTAGTTAATTTTCACATTTTAAACACTTTAATTATCAATGTTCCTTGAACATTTTAATGATCATTCCTGTATAACGGTTAATTCTACTGAATGTATTACTCATCATTTTTCTTATATACATCATACACCCACAGGGTGCTTATGCAATCCCGGGACATACCGTTATTTCGTTTTACCGGTTTGGATTTCCTCAATAACACAAACCGTGAACAATAAACCACTGACCGTTTTGTCGTTTTACAGTTTTGTAAAATGGTATGAAGTCACACCAAAAAAAAAACCTATTTGTCCTTTTTTTTATTGTAAAAAGCGATAAACGTTTAGTTGCTTTATTTTAAGAGTCTTGTTTTACAAAAACACGACAATGACAAAACGGTCAATAGTCTTGTCGACCATTTTTGGATTCAGGTTTGGCAATTAAGCAATGCACCTAGGAATGTTAATGTGTCCTTGGGATCGAGTCACTGCCTGGGAATTTGCCCTCCTTACATTTATTTATGCCGTATTGAAGAGCTGCGCCGAACTCCAATTTCCTTCAACATATCTGCAACTTCTTCATATGTCTTACCATCCTGTATCCATTGTGAAATTTCCTCCTTGAAATTTCCCAGCGCCATTTGTGCTTGCAACTCTTTAAGCCCCACCAACTGAATTGCAGTAGATGGGGGTCAGGGTCAGGCCAAGAATCTCACCACCCATTACTTAAACCACAGTAACACTTCTTCGTGCACGGCATGGCCCCTCCACCCCCTCTGCCCACTGCCACAAAATGCACCACAGACTGTTAACTATGACTACACTGAAATAAAAAACAGTCTGTATTCAATACTGACCGTTTTGCTGATTAAAAGTTATTTGTGTAAAATTGTAAAACAAACAACTTTGATCGTAAATGCTGTAATGCATTTTACTGAACTGATAAAACGGAATCACCGTATTTATCTTAATACCGTTTGACCGTTTTACAAAACTGTAAAACGACAAAAAGGTCAATGGCTTGTTTACTGTTATTGTTTTTGAGGAAATCCAAAACGGTAAAACAAAATAACGGTATGCGGATTTTATGCACTGTGTAGTCCCTATAGTTAAGCTTTATACAGAGCAAATGACCTTCACTGCCCACGCACAAGTCACAGAGCAGTTTCTCAGTACAACGAAGTTACTTGATCATTGTTTTAAGGTACTATTACTCATTCATAGTCATCTTTCTGAGATTCATGGAAACCAAAACATGACTAAGTTTTCCCATTCTAAAACCCTAGTCACACTAGAGGCGGAATGAGCCAAAATGCCGTCGGAATGAAAATTCTTTGTATATTCATGGATGTTCGAAGTGCATTCTAAAACTTCTGACTGCATTCTGAGTGCATTCCAAATATTCGGGCCCATTCTTGTGGCCGGCCCGAATGTGTTGCTCATGCTCAAAACTTTCGAGGTGCATTCGAAGTGGAGAAATATCGAACGGCATTCGAAGTGTATTCTAACTGCACTCTGACTGCATTCTAAATATTCTTACGGCATTCCAACAGCATTCAAAACATTCTGATCGCATTCTAGGGAGAATCGAAAGGCCAAGCCACTTCAAATCCTGTAAGGATGTCCCGAACGCGCCTCGAATGAGCCGGAATGCACCTCAAATGCATCTCGATTCATGTTTCGATTGCTGCCAGAATCTATTTCGATATTAAAAGAATTCAGCTGGAATGCACTTCGAATGCCGTCAGAATCTTTCGATTGCCGCTCGAATGCGGCTCGAATGCAGTCGGAACGTCCCGATTGGCCCTCGAATGAGTCCGGACGTAATTCAGAACAACGCCGAATCGCATAAAAACGCGGCCAGCTGCCGTTGGAATGTCAGTCTGCATTGAAAAGTCGCCTGGTTGGGCTGAGACTGATGAAAATGCTAGATTCGGCAGCATTCTATATCCTATCGGGGACCATTCGAAGTACATTCTAAAAATACTAGCTGCATTCTGTTTGAATTCTTGGACATTCCAACCATATTCAGTGGCCATTCCGGGAGCGTTCTGACTGCATTCGAGGTGAATTCATACAGCATTCGAGGCATGCACGTACCTTCCAACCAGACTTCGAGCGGTATTCGGGCAGCAATCGAAGTGCATTCTAAATATTCTGACTGCATTCTAACAGCATTCTAAATATTCCTACTGTGTTCCAACTACATTCGAGCTGCATTCGAGAGCTAATACACCCGGAATGTGCAAGAATCATTTGAGGCGGGTTTGAAGCACACTGTAAGTATTTGAACGGCATTCTTACAAAGCTTGGTCAATTTGAAATTCCCTCCCGAATGTGGCACGAATTTTGAAAATTCTTCATTCCGGCTGGTTCTGCTTGATTCCTGCTGATTCTGAATAAGTGTGACGGGGGTCTTAAGTATTTCTTATTCCAGAGACATCCTGTTTTCCACAAGTACATCATTTCTGCTCCAGCACGAGCAGTTCCTCATTCTATTTCATTGAACCCGTTCATTCAATTTCAGCTACTCACTTAGTTCAACTCATTCAGTTCATTCGATTTAATCTTTGTCTCAGGTCGCTTCAACCAGTTTAGTTAATCAATGTATATTAAAATATTGTTGTGGACTAAATGGTCACGGTAAACACGGTCCTCAACCAAAGAATTGTATCAGCTTATCCATTCCCCAACACAGACATACATATGGACAGACATATGATTGCATGGTCTCTTTCCTGAACTTTGTTGAGGCCAGAAACAAAAAATACGTAGAATTATTATCAAGAAAAAAGCACAACGAACACGAACACAAAAGAATGAAGACAAAACCTTAGGGTGATGCATCATGATGGGGTCACCCAATTGCAACCATTTTAAAACGGTGACTGGATGGTACCCGATCACTAAAATATTTTTTAAATAAACTGCCAACCCTATGCACACCTAGATATGTATGGTCGGTCAGGTTATCCGAAACACAGCATTAGGTTTGCTGGCCTTACCAACACTTTCATTTTTGTTAAACATATGAACACAAAGAGGGTCAGGACCACTTTGCCCTGCATGAATTTGTTTAATAACAACCTTGTCGACACTGCCTAATGATCTCTCCCTTGCTAAAGCTCAGCTCCTTTGAGTCCTTGCCAATGAAGCTCTGCACTGCCACCATGAACTCCACCACATCTGACTAAGGGAAAGAGGTTAGTTTTATGAGTGAGAGGAATAAAGCAAAGCCAAAGAAAAAAAAATTAAAATAATGTAAAAATGTTTTTTTTTTTAAAGCAAGTTACATTGTTTGCCAAGAGGGTATGTTTGGAATCCTTGCTGTGTTGTCAAGTCCTTTTCATTTGTTTTCTGGTTCAAAAAAAAAAAAATTGTTGTAATCAGGTGGTATATGGCCGGAATCGTGACCGACTGGTCCAAATCACCAAACTTGGCAGATAGATTCTTATAGCCCTAAAGAAGATATTTAGAAGGGGTGACACCTGAAATTATTTTGGGAAGGGAGCCTAATTTGCATAAATCTTCAATACCTGCCGTATTTACACCGACGCTACTGCTAGAATTCACATAGATAGTGATGTCTCAAACGAAGTGAGGATAGAGAGAGGTGTCAGACAAGGAGATACACTATCCCCAAAGATCTTTACATTAACACTGGAGGAGATATTTAAGAAGTCCAACCTAGAGTAGAAGGGGATCAACATAGATGGAGAACAGCTCACTGATCTCAGATTTGCAGACGTTGTAGTTCTGACCACGTCATCGGTTAAAGACATGGAACATCAGCTACACAGTCTAAATGATGAAAGCAAACAGGTTGGATTACAAATGCACAGGGGAAAGACTAAGTTCATGACACACTTTGAGACAACAGAAGAAATAACAATAGAGGGTCATCTGATAGAGAAAGTGGAGAGTTATAAATATCTTGGCCAAACACTGAAGATGGAAGACGCCACAAGAGAAGAAGTACAAAGTAGGATCAAGGGAGGATGGAGATATTTTGGAAGGTACATGTACAAACAAATTACTAACGGACAATATCATTTAGAAGAAGGATTTACAACCAGTGTGTCCAAACGACAATGACTTATGGGGCAGAGACATGGGCAACAACCAAAGAGATGGAACAAAAATTGACAACAACACAGAGAGCCATGGAAAGGAGAATGCTCAATCTATCATTATGGGACAAAATCAGACATACCTTCATAAGACAAAAACAAAAGTCAAAGATATCATAGAGAAGATCAAGGAAATGAAATGGAGATGGGCAGGGCACTTAGCAAGAAGACAAGACAACAGAAAGACCAAGAGACTATGGCAACCAAGGACTGGCAGAAGAAGAAGAGGCAGACAAAGGAGATGGAGAGATGAAATCACCACATATATGAACACGGCAACATGGAGTAGAATGACAAACAGAAGAGAATGGAAACTGCTCGAGGAGGGCTTCATCCAACAATGGATGACCACAGCCTGATGATGATGATGATGATGATGTATATATTCACTCCTACATTTTGATACATAATACTATATTTTTTTATTATTTGAAAGGTATATTTTGGGGATTCTACTTACATATCCTCACTTAAATAACATTTTCTAAAGCATATCAGAGACCGCGGGACCCGATTTCATGGCTCTGCTATTCCACAGAATTCCACCCTTACAGTCACCAACGACAAATTCTGCGCTATATGTAAGCACAGAATCCTTAGTTACGGAATGTACGCATGCGCAGAAGCCAACATTCTTCGCTGACCCATGAAATACGCTTGCTGTAAGCATGGAATTTTCTGCTGTAGTAAACACAGCTTTTCGCTAACTGTAAGCAGAGCCAAGAAATTGGGCCCAGATGATTATGAGGACATCATAAAGATACAAAATGGCTACCAATATACCCTAAAATGGCGCGCATTTACCTTTTCCTCACATATCATCCAGCTGTCTCGCCAAACGTCGGTATTGATGAACTTCAAATTCACAAGGATACTTACTGGCACAATTACCCTAAAAAAAACAAATGACAGTAAAAAAAGGGGGAAATGAGGTGTCCATAAATTGGGCTAAAAAATAGGCGAAAGGTTGCCTAAAGTGGGGGACTTGAACAAGTTCAAGGAAATCCTTCAAAATAAGAGGTTATTGTTGTTTACAAATAATTATGTCTATGTCAAAACGTTTTCTTACCAATAATTTGGGGGATTTCCTTGAACTTCTTCGAGTCTCTCACCTTACCCTTCACCTACATTTAGCCAAATTTACGGACACCTCGTTTTTTCCCCCGTTTTTGTTTTCTGGGCTAAATATCACAATGTGGTCATTGTTCACATGATTTTCCATAGGGTCACTGTGCAGCAACTTGGTGAATTTGAAGCTCATCAATACTGAGGTTTGGCAAGACTACGTGATGATATCTGCAGACAAGGTACATGCACACAACTTTAGGGTATAATAATAGCCATTTTGGATCGTTACTTTGTCCTCATAATTATTCAGTCTCTTATGTGCTTTAGAAAATGTTATTGAAGTAAGGATGTGTAAGTAGAATCACCAAAAACAAAATACCCAAATATGGGAACACATATAGTACACGGCAGGTATTTACGATTTATGCAAATAGGCACCCTTCCCAAAAGAATTTCGGGTGTCAACCCTTTCTAAATATCTTCTACTTGGTTATAAGAATATAACTGCCAAGTTTGGTGCTTTGGACCAGTCGGTAATGATCATGTCAAAAATTGGGTCTAAGCCACGTGACTATTGGGAAAAATCACAAATTCTAACTTCACGTAAGCATTTAACAACTGATATCATTGCTACAAAAAAAAAACATCAACAAACAGAGGGGGCTGGAAGAAAAATGGATGCATGGCAAGCAATTTTGTCATTTTTATATTAAGCAAGTTTTGTTCACACTCCCACATGAAAAAATATGTTTCTATTCTACCAAGAGTGGGCAGACATTAGCTGTGAAATCTTGTACTTGCACACAACTTTTTTTTTTGGCATCGGCATGATTGGAAACAGCGGTTTTGCATGCATTTATATAATTTACCTTTATTCCCATTCCCCATTGCATCAAGTGAAATTTGCTTTCGGGAAATCGACAGAAACTGTGTTGCATATGTTCTTTGCCTTGCTTAACTTACGCACAGTTTTGTGGAATCGGCTGCTGCTATATCGTTCTTGCCTCTCACAAGCCACAGTTGATACCTGTGATTCTGTTATCATACCTGTGATTCTGTTATCATGCCTTTCCATAAAGATGAGATTTCAAAATAAGGTGGAAAATTTGAATCTCTCAAAAATCTGGCATTTTATTTCAGATTGTTTGGCATATCGATTATGTGATATGCAAATAAAAAAAAATTTAAAAAAAATTCAATTGCACCGCAGTTTAATGTACTACCAGTTAATGCACACATGCCACAATTGTTAAATGCAAATTCAATGCAGTTGCTTGTTATACGTACATAGTACATGAGACTTACTTACACTTGTTAGTGTTACATGCACTTCAAAGCATTACTGTAACAAAATAACAGCACAGAGTAGACTTGTTTGAACAATGCTCATTTGTAAAGAAATGAATATTTTGCAAAATCTGAAGGTCTTTCCTATTCCAGTGAGAAAACACTCACGTTTGTGTACACACCAAAATTCACTGAAAGAGTAGCCCAAGTCACACACTTCTTGCCCACTACATGTTCCACAGAAAGCCCTGAATTACAAAGATGTGTCCTACTGTCTTTAAAAAAAAAAAAAATTTTAGGTTTTTTGGGAACTTCCAAATGATAGGGATGGTAAACAGAGGTGAATGTTTTCTTACAATGAAAAATCTCTTCAGATTTTGTAACTCTAGTACAGAAAACAAATCACCTCTGGTTGATGATAATTGCAGAGTAGCAATGAGGATCCCATGAGAAAATGGGACACACAGCTGCAACAGAAAATGTCAAAACCTAATTGTCTGAAAGCTTGTGGAGACATTAACAGGAGATGCCCAGTTACTGTAAATGAGCTTCATAGACTTTGCGGCCTGCTGATCATGCAGTTGCATGAAAAGATTTTGCACAATTTTTTCTCTGAGAATGGGATTTCAAAAGCAGATGAGCCCAGGATGTTGACATGCCACATTTTTTTGTGGCATGGGCTTAAGATTTTGCTCCTTGACTAATGGAAAGACTTGCTATTGCTTCCGATACCCGTTGAGAGCGATTGTGGTCAAAGAGGCCTGAGGGTGAGGCAGACAGTTGTGATAAACAGCTGGTGTATTTCAACTATCACAGGTAATACTTCAGAGCTTGCATGAGGCACCATTAATTTTCTTCTTCTACTGATGAGAAGGGTGTCAGAATTGGAACAAAGATATCAGGGGCACAGAAATCAGTCAGCATTCACTTTTAGGCGAAATGTTATCACTGAGATAAAACTAACATTGCTAGGCTCACAACACATTTGATATCTAGCATGAAATGTACTCCTACGGCAACATGTTGCTGCAGCCAACAAAACTTAAAGTTTTAATAGTGAGCTGATGCAGTTAAGAGCACCTTGCTGGTTCAAATGGAGCTTTGGTAAGTGACATGAGAACAGCACCTGGATCCTAGGATGGTATAGTTAGCTTCCTCATGGGACGTCTGTCATTGAAACATACTGTGTGATGCACATAAGGATGTTATAGGCCAAACAACTTCCCCTCAAATTATTCACCAAGATTTAAAAGAATTCCCTGAACTGGCATAAAAATCACAAGCAAGGTATTCACAATTTCCGAATTGAAACTTATGAGAAGTATCACCCTTTATAAGAAAGTCAAAGTGGAATTTCCTGCATTTAAGCCTGACACAGCAGTTGCTACCCAGCCCTGACAAAGAACACTAGTCCGAAACTTTGGCTCCATATCACCAGTGAGCACTGTTTCGTCTTTATTTCTACACAATTGATCAGTGCTATGCAGCAAACCTTTAAAAAATAACGATATTTATAGATACATTTTAAAAAATTGGAAAGCAATTGTAAATAGTGATTGGACAGGATTAATTAGTAACAGCATACACTTTCAAAAATGTAACAGAAGAGATTTCACTGTTATGATGATGTCTGACTGAAGATCTTTATAACCACAATGTAGTTGTCTCTCCAGACACCTCCCTAGATAGTCACAAAAGTACCAAACAATTGAGGTGGAGCTGGCCCTTTGAAGCTGACCAGGTCCCAGCCATTGATTGGTTGTCCAGATGGGCACCCCAGCCAAGATCTGAGGCATCTGATGTCACGTTAGCTGAAGGGAAGGGTTGAGGGGGGAGAAACAGGGAAGCTGATCAAAGATAACCTGAGATTGGGTTTTGACATGTATGGAAATCACACACATAGAACTTGTAAATGACATTATGTACATCCTATACCAAGGGATCTACCAGACTTGCTGTGAGACACAAGAGGCAAAGCCAGGCCTTTGCTGGGATGACTGGAGAAGACATGAATCAAGTATGCCATCCTGAAGAGTAGTAGAGACTGACATTGCTCTGCAGTTGAGGAAGGTCTGCAAGCAGCTATTTTGAGGGTAGCTCCAAGATAACCATACTTCAGGACTGGACTGTTTGAGTTGACTGTGTGAGTTTCGATTCAACTTTTTTGAAGGTAGTGTTGACTTTATTGAGTTAGAGCCGACTTTTTGAGTTTCGAGTTGACTTCGAGTTTAGACTCGACTTTTCAAGATTTGAGTTTGCTTTTCATTTTTTTGAGTTTCGAGTTTGATTTATAACAAAAAGATGTATCTTAGATACCAGTGTTGAATAATTCACGTCAACTAAGCATGTTAAGCTATGCGGATAAATTACTTGTCTTACCTCGATTTTAAAATTGGATACAAACGTTTAATTTCAATAAGTTTGCAAATGTGCAAAATTTTCTCTGGCAGCTTCGACACAAACTTGCAAATGCTTTATTTGTTTTCACTCTTCTTTTCTGTTTTTACATTTTGTCCGAGATATTTGGTTTTCAGGTAGAAATCAATGATCAAAAAATGACCGAAAAGTCGTCAATTTCAGTTTATTTTGGTAACAGATCCAGTCGTAAAAAAACATGTTATGGTAACTTTTCATTTTAATATCACCCAAAATGCTAGTCATAACGACAAAATGCTAGTCATAAGGACAAATGTTTTCTCCTCTTATCTGAAAATTTCATAACTTATTTTATTATGCTTGTCAGAGACCTGATTTAAATTTTTCCCCACCTACTTTTGAGATGTCTTCGTCTGCTTGCATAAAAAAAAATGCTGTCGTCTGCTTCAAAACAAAGGGTGCATGTGCGCTGGTAATGAACAATGGTTGAATGGGCATGGACATAGTGTTGAGAAGGCAAGGGAAACTAAAGAAAACCTGTCCAATAATACCATATGGATGAAAAAAGGCTGTCTTTATCAGGTAAGCCTCTAATGGCTACCTGGATATGGTGTGTCAGCTTTGGTACGGTAGTCAAATAAAGACAATGAACGATTGTGGGAATGTTAGACTCGGCAATGCTGTCGATCTCACGAACAAAAGTTGATGCAGATTGAATTTCATGTTGTCCAAAGAAATACAGAGCATTCCTGTAGTAATGAGGGTAATAGTAGCATGGTCAATCTACAAGTAAGGACATTCAATTGCGCCATGACCTTAACTCTTTCGCTACAGAATTTAATTTACCTATTTTGTCCCGTTTGGACGTAATAAATCGCTGGAAATTCCGCCGAGCGTCGATGTGGGCACCGCCATCTTTAAATGTATCTCCGTAAACAAACTGCTCACAATAACCTGCAGCGCACCCAGGCCAGATGGAGAGCCACTGGCAGCAGCTCAAACTAGGGTCAGAGGTTATATGATATAAATTATGTAGATATGGCACACGTCATGGGGATACCCTGTTTATTCACAGCGACGTCACCGAGCCGCTGCCAGCGGCTTGCCGTACGACTTGTACAATTTGTGTGTGCCGCTGTCAGCGGCTCGCCGTAGCGAAAGAGTTAAATAACAACCAAGTTGCGAAGTGCTTAGGCTATTCACACTGATGATTGTTGCTGGGGAAGGAGGATAACATATGAGGTTGGGAACGGTGCAGAAAATGTCATGGTGCACGTGGAAAACTTGGCTGATAATAAGTAGGTGTAATAGTTGTGTAGTCCTATCCATGCAGAGTACTACTTGTGTAATCCTTGCGGTGGATTTACGATGAAAACAATGCTGATGTCCCATGGCCCCGGTGACCAGGTAGGGGTGGTTGAATTATCCAGAGGTTACATGTACATGTAACTGTGTCAAAACCAAGCCCCGCCATCTTACATGCACATTAAACAAGTTGCATGCCAACTATGTAGCTTGAAATTGCTCTGTAACAAGTACATGTCTGTTGGATTTTTTCAGGGAGCTGTGTTAACACTGTTTAGTTGACGTTGTCCTCAAAGAATTTCCCACCACCTAGAACTGGTCGCTGCAATGGAAATATCTGAGTTTGAGTGCTGGTCATGATGATTTGCCCAAACAGCTCGAGCGGACAGCTTTCTTTCTTCTACCCTTGTTGTTGCTCAAGCACAGCAGTTGGGTTTTGTATGACGATGTACACTTTATACACATCACTGGAAAAAACAACGACTAGAATGAGCCTTTGTAATACAGTGTATTTTGTTGAACATGAAGAAGGTGGTGGAGGCTGTGGCTTGGGCTTCTTTTTCAGTGTGCATGTCTGAAGTTAGAGGCTGCTTCGAAGTTAGGTTAACACAGGCATGCCATTTTCTGTACTAGAATTTAAAAGTTTCAGATGGTGGACATGTGCACATGCAAAATACATCAAACATAAAAAAATGTAAAACAACAAAAATTTTAGTTGTTTCTCCAAATTTGTTAATTCCTTACATGATTTCAAACAAATTCTGCGACTCATTGATCATTGTCAAATTCTTGATCCCCTATCTTGAGATGACGCACTAGCTTAAACATTGAAATACTTGATATCACTTGACATACCTGGCCATTACTGTTAATGCCTGTATTGTCCCTCCTTTCCCTAGCCTCCTGTGATATCTTCCTGGCCATTCCTGGGCTTCGCCCATTGGCGTCCCGCACCCTTGATTTTGTCTGAGTGGCTCCTTCCTTCACCAGGGGAGGTGGGGGAAGAGGGGCCTTGGGTGGGAGGGGACTTACGGGTGGCCTCTTCTGTTCAAGGGTGGTGTCACTTGGGATTGGGGGTGGGGTTCTGTTGGGCATGCCGGGACTGAGTCTGTTTGGTGAGGGGGGAACTGGTTTGTTTGGTGGGGTTTGTCGTTCAGTCACAGGACTATTTCTGTTGGGTGACGGAGGTACTGGTCTGCTTGGTGGAATGGGGCTGACAGGTCGCTGATGAGTCAGGTTGGAAAAGGTCTGTTCATCTTTCTCCGCAGATTTGGGTAACAATGGCAGAGGCTGGTTAGGGTTAAAGGCAGGGCTGACTTTCCTCTTGCGGTCCAGGTTGGAGTTGTCTGTTTCCAATAGGTGGGCATGGCCATTCTGCATGAGTGGGGGAGGTGGTGGCATTCGGCGTGGAATGGTACTATCGATTGGATCATGGTTGGGTACTGGTGGGATAGGCCGGCTAGGGAGGCAGGGACTCGGTGAAGGGTTGTCATCCAGCAGGCAGTCGGTCTGACTTGGACCTCCCAGGCTGGTGGTCCGTGGAGGCACTGGTGCTGGTAGGTCTTGACCAACACCGAATGGCTTGCTGGGTAGAGATGGCAGTGCCAGGTTACTTGCCTTACTCGGGGGGCCTGGCAGAGATCTGCGGGGAGGCTCTGGTAAGGATTTAGGTGGGGGGCCAGGGAGGGACTTCCGTGGGGACTGGTTGTCCTTAGGTTTGGTGGCCTGTTGAGGAGGGGATAGGGACTGGTTGGTTGGAGACATCGGGAGGTAGAATGCTTCAGTATTATCTGGTGATGTCTGATGTTCAGACAGATAAAAATGTTAATAATGTACAAAACCAAATTAAGAGTTATACTAAGAATTTAGTCACAGCTCCCAAATTAAAATAATCATAATGTACATATGTACCTCAATACCAGCCCATCTCTAAAAATCTTACCATAGCCTTTTTTTAAGACCATAAATGATACCAGAAAATAACAGCGTTGCTCTTGAAACCCCTCAGCTGGAGTCCAGTTAAAATCCAGAACCCAATAACCTTAAATTCACCACTGTGACCTTGACCCCTGACCTTTTAACCCACAAACTAATCCCAACTAGCCCATACCCAAGGGCAACCCCCTACTGAAGTTACAAACCCAAATCTCATTTCTAAATCAGCTTAGGCCAAAAAAAAAATAGTTCTGCTTCCGGTTACATGCCTCTCAAAAATAGGTTCGGTCGGTTGGAAAAACATTTTTGGGCCAATATTTGTTGTGCTGATTGAATGGGGTATTCAGTTATATGCGAATTTCAGCCTAAACTATTTACATTGCACTACGACAGCTATGCAAAAAAAATGACAACAAATAGAGATTAAAAGTTACCTTAATTATTGTCAAAATATTTACGGTCGATAATTCTTTTTAAAAAAATGGAAAATTCAGGTCGTGCACAACGCTAGTCACGACAAGAAGCTGGCCGACACTGTCCGTACATAGCGCGGTATAAGCCTGCGTGATGCACTGTGTGTGGCGGGCGAAAACCTTGTTTTTAAGGTAGGAAATCTCGGGGAAACACGCTGCATCATATCACTCCAAATACGAGTATCACGACCTCAAAATAAATTCATGAACACGGAAAATACATACACAGACAAGAGCAAAGTTTTGTGAATTAACTTGCAAAAATGTTCTTTTTCCATCGGTGTTTTCTTGGCATTATTACGATGTAATCCGACCAAGCTGCATTGTGCAGCCATACCCATGCATAGACTGGTTACCGCATTTCCATCATGCCTTCTTTGCATTTCAGTGTGCGGCGCGGCGGGAACCAGTCATTGCTAGCCCTGCATACAGCATTATAACACTATGGTCACTATAACGCACGTTTTTCATATCATCACTGAGACATCGAATTGCATAGTTTAAATGGAGGTTTCTTCTAAGAAAAATAGCGAATGTAAGTTAGCGAACAAATAAATACAAGCATTTTTTTACGCAAACGGGTTGTTGAGAGGTGTTTTGTTCAGACAGAAAAGACATAAGGTTTTTTAATTTGTTTATTAATTTATTGTTAATTTTAATTTTTATTTTGACTTGCCAATAAAATGTTAAGGGTCGCAGCCTAAAAATAGGGCCAGTAAGGGAACCGGAAGTAGAAGTTGTTTTTTTTTGGCCTTATCATTCTGAAACCATTTACCTTAAACTCACCTAGGTGACCTTGACCTTTGACCCCCAAACCAATCCCCACTTGCCTTCTCCAAAGGGCAACCCCCTACCGAAGTTACAATCAAAACAACATTGCAAACTCAAGTTATCATCCGGAAACTAAGCAGCCGGAACGGACGGACGCCCAGACGTCTGTAACGACATAGGGACAAACGCCGTATGTGATGACAATAGCCCTAGCTCCAGCCTCTCGGCTGAGGGGTAAAAACTAGTTCTTTAATTTTTGTGTACACAACTGAAAAGTGTAAGTTTGTCAATTGGTTTTTCAATATGAAAGCAGCAGAAATAGTAAAAGCAAAAAAAGTCCCATCTTAGTTCAAATTGAGAACAAAAAGATAAGATAAACATCTAACTAATTAAGATGTTGTAGGGAAGGGAAGGTAGTGAGAAATCTTACCCTTGTTGGAGCAGGGGAAGTACTTCTGTCACCTCCTGTGTTCAGCGTAGAAACCACTTTGGCTTGGCCAAGGAAATCAATTTTATTCAAGTTGTCGATTTTGGCCTTGGGTGGGCGAAAAAGTGCACCCTTGGGCAGTTTCATTATATCAAAAGGGGCGCCAGCCTATAGGAAAATTTGAAAATTGATATTTAGAGGGAAATACTGGAATGGTACACACTGCCATCCACTGATATCAAGAAAACTTTATATGTTTACTGTGTGTTCTCCTGTGCTACATGTGAGCGCCTGACTTGCGTAATGTTTGTGACCTCATGTTAATCTGTTTCATCAGATTTAAGAAATGGGTGAATTTAATATGACTAATAGAATCATTTCTGATATGAGTTAACTGAGGTGTCTTTTTCTGATAAGGTGTCGTTTTCTGTCTTACATATAATTTACAAAAAGCCAGTTGGTTGAATAAATCTCTGGTGACAGAATTTTATACCAGATTTTAAAGCATTTTAATGTTTTCATATGGTGCTGGGAAGCATCCTGATGACAGTGTCATGAACAATTTGGCATCATAAATAAACAATAATTCATGAAAATTGTCCCCAACTTTGTCTGCCACAAACTAAACGAAATACAGTTTGCACTGTTTTGACACGTTATAAAATTGCTGAAACACTCCTCCAAAAAAAAGATGTAAGAAAAAAACTTTCTAAAGCTGAATGAAACAGCAAAAAAGGGATGAGGATACATGCTGTTTGACGTAAATTTGAAGGTGGCCATTTTGTATATAGTTTCACCTTTTGCCAACAAAAACAAGTTTGTAAACCAAAACATTTGGCTTGTGGGGTGTCACATACTTCACAGAAATCCCCGGACAAATTTGTTTCATATATTCTATTCATATCAAAAATCTATGGCAAGCCTTTTACAAGCATGTAGAAAGTAAATGTGTTTTTTTAAGAAAACAATGTTTACTTTTGCATTCTTGAGTGAGTTATCAATGGCGTCATGTTTGGTCTCTGGTTTAGTCCCCTGCGCTTCCAGCAGCAGCTGGTTGCATTTCTCTCTTTGACCCAACTTGAAGAAAGTCCAGGCCTGATTGTGAAGAACCTAATTACCACAAGGGAAAAAAAGCAGAAAATTCTACTCTTGTCAAGATTATTCATACAAGGTGGTTTTCGAACCATGCGGCTCGCCTGTTTCAATTGAGACCAATCTTCAGCATATTTTACAACTTGACCTCAGATGACCTTTGACCTTGGTATGTGACCTTTGACATCATTATCATATGAACATTGCTATGTTGCATCTATGACTCCAGTTTGGTTCCAATTGGACTTCAACTTTTGAAATGAGACCAATTTTTCGAAACTTTAACCAAAATATCACATACATGTACATGCCAGTACAGACGTACTTACATATGGACACGCATACCGACATACATAAATACATGCACAGGTGTACAAGTAGTTTATTATTTTAAATCAATTTAAAAAATACTATTGGTAATTCACTTTACATAAAACAGACACAGCAAAAGTTTAAATGCTTTGCATTTGAAAATTTAGCATTTTGGTGCCCGTTTAGTCCAGTCAATTTACGTTCTGACCTAGAACAAATTGCAACAGAATCATTCAAGCATCAAACAACTTCAAATAAATACACAAAAAACATGTGAAAAGTCTCCTTTTTCTATAAGGTGGCATTAAATTTGGGCGTGTTTTTTTTTTAAGCACCTTTTGGAGATTAAATTTGGGACAACCTTGAACAATTCGTGCGGTGACTTGCTTCGAGTTACATAAGATCATCATTTGGATCATAACCACATGTGAGGGCAGCAGACGACATTTTAAGTTTGTAACTTGGTTCACAATCCTATATTTGATGGGGATACTGTCTGTTTAAAGTCATCATTTTATCCAGGTCCCTTCAGATGCATTACAAAATCCCTAGACGTGACTGCAAGATGGATGTCAAAAACTCTTTGATTGAGGATCTGCTTTTCAAGAGAGACTTGAAATCAATGTACTACTCCACACAAGCATACTCAAGTTCTGAAGAAAAAAAATGATTCTTTGTATGGAACAGACCTCACATAATTATAACCTAAAAAATGAACTCAATAGCATTGGGACAGGGAGGTTGATTAGAACCCCCCCCCCCCCCCCACACACACACACACAGTCGTTTTTTGCTATGCTTCCGAGGATTGGCTTTGTGTTTTCCTTTGTCCCTGTAATATAACACTCTCCCATAGACTAAGCACACAAACCTGCGTTCGAGGACAATAGGCACCTTCCTTCGAGGATCAATGGCCCCTTTGTGCTCCTTTTGTTGTCTGTCCTCAGGCGTAATGCCATGCAGGAACACACCCACACACACACCCACCCCCACCCCCACTCTTCCCAGCCTTGATCTGGGGGGGGGGGGGGTATGGGCAGATATATTATTTGTAATACACTTGTCACACTGCTGCCTAATTTCTTTTCTCTAAAGGCCCAACTTCAGTTACATTTGCACTGCTAGATTTTAATCCAGTTAATTAAGTGGTTGGGCACAACCCGACCACTGTTCAGAATTGTTCTGATTAAATAAATTTTCTTTCCTTCTTTCCTTTTTTTCTCCGACAATAATTCTCCTAAACGGTATAATTAAGAACTTAAACTTTCAACATATATCAACCCTCATCCCGACTGGTGCATATTACTCTGATGTCATGATGACATCATCGGGTGTCAAATTACAAGCAATTAACAATTTCTAGATTTAATCTTTGAAGATCAATATAAAATTAACCGTGGGAGACCTAAACTTGGATTTGCGGGAATTGATCGAAACCAGAAGTGCCTTAAAATTTGAAAGTGAAAAGGGTATGAACTTGCTTTCAATGATGTAAGTCTATGGCTAGGTTGTACTTTTAGAAAAAAATAACCAGTGACGCCATAAAATGTTAAGAGTCCTCTAGCGGCAGGTTAAAACATTTTTTAAATGAATGTGTGTGGCGAAGTTTGCGGTAATCACTACAAATTAGTATATATGATGACCTTTTTACAGACAACACCTGTGCGCAAAAAGAAAAAAAACTGATGACGTCATCAGACCAGAAGTTATAATGAAAAGGCCTCTATTCATTTGAAAATTCCTGAAAAATCAACCCTGACAGATATTACCTTGATTTTGCTTTAAAATGTCAGTGTAAAAGTGGGTCTTAAACTTCCCTGTGTCTCTTGGCAATGAGCGAACTTGGACATGCCCCGCGGCACCCTTGAAATGTAAGGCTCAACACTCTTAGCCTTTAAAACGTTCATTGCAAGGCATGTACGTGGATTGCATTGTGCGTGTATAATGGCAGGGAAATTCCCCTGACTCATAGTTTATGCTTGCCAAAACTGAGAGGGCGGTACATAATTTTAATGGGTGAGCCATGTATTCCTAAGTATTAACTAGTGTACACGTTTATACAACAACTTGCTAACAGAAGCACATTTTTTTAGTTTAGATGATGTCATATGAAACTCAAAAGTTGGGCTGGCAACAGCGTGCCCAATTCAGATTTTTTTTTTAAATTGGACTTTTTTTTTCCTTCTAAAAAAGGTGCATTGGGGTAAAGAGGGTTTGGTGAGCAATACTTTGTATTGGGCCAATGGTGTGCAACCTTTACTTTTAGAGATATGAGTTAGGCCAAAAAAAATAATAAATCGGTCTCTGGTCAGCGCGCGCGCCGATTTTAATCATGCGCGTCAATCTTTTTTTTTTCCAAAATGTTACGCGGTAGCTCCTCTATTGCCGCACCTCCTCAATTTTTTTTACCAAAGAGCATCAAGGAATGGGAAATTGCACCACGGCAAATGATCGAGAGCACCAAGGCAAATTATGAAGGACACCAATGTACATGAGGACACCAAAAAAGCAAAATAGTACCCCACCTTGTCTGTACAATCCAAGCTTGAAAAAAAAAAAAAAAGCTGTGTCGCCGCGTCAATTCCGGAACTTGTAGCCCCCAAAAAACAGTTTTTGGACCCAAAAAAATGCATTTAACCACCTTCAACCTCACTGCCACATCACTCCATTGAAAGGTCTTGTCACCTTTAATTTGATACCACATTTGAGGTTGTGATCGATGCTTGCAGTTTTGAAAATTTGAACAACCATGTCCACTTCCTCATGGAATTGCCCAAATACATGTAGACAATTGCTATGTTCATGTGTTTTTTATCTGTTGGCTGAATAAATAATGGTAATACGTAGAAGAAGAAACAGCAAGATTGATCGATATAAAAACCACAATATAAGAAACCAAAATATCATTGTCAGTTGCCTTCAAAATCCCCCTCCACCCACCTCAAATTCGTACAACTTATAAGGCAAGCCTAGCTGCTTGTAGTCAATGAACTTATGACCTCTGAAGCAGCCTAGGCATTTCTCATACTGTCTCCTGGCCTGCTCTGGCCTGTTCAGCTGACACTGGACATTGCCGTCTTGATAGTAGCCAATAGCAAGGTGGGGGTCTTTGTCAACTACTGTTTTGAACACCTGAAATTAAAAAAAAATCAGTCACAGATCTGAAAAGATTATCTGGTTATTTGGTTAATTAGGCATTTCACTTGCTTTGATACATGACATTTATGACTATTGAGAAAATTACTTTGAGAAAATGAAGGTTTCCTTTCAGCAGTGTTGTACAACTTGAGTCCAGGACTCGGACTCGAGTCAGACTCAAGTCACATTTTGCGTGACTTGGACTTGACTTGAGTCACATTGGAAAATGACTCGGACTTGGACTCGACCATGATGATTCGGACTGGAGCTTGGTGATTCATGACTCGAGTCACGTATTTTCATCAAAAGAAAAAAAACCCATAACGTTACGTATTTGTGCGATGAGCGTAGCATTCTTTTTTACTCCAAAACAAAACACAGCGCCGCTGAAAATCGATACCAGGGGCCACACATGTATGCCTGGCACCTGCACAACGAGCACTAGGGCCCGGTGTCATGCCAAAAAGAGTCCAGTATTAAAAGGAAAACATATTTTGGGTCAAAACAACATGTACACACACAAGGTAAACTATTTACACTGGTATTTACCTAAAAGACAGAATGGATGATTGAAAATAATTTAAAACAAAAAATTGATTACTTTGGTGGACAACTAAGAACAAGTGACTCATGACTCGGACTCGGACTCGAGGCATGAGACTTGGACTCAAGGCTTGTGACTCGAGACTTGGACTGGGACTCGAGGCTTATGACTCGGACTCAAGGCTTGTGACTCGACTACAACACTGCCTTTCAGATGGTGCACAACCATGCGCCCCCAAGAAACCAGCTTTACATGATATTGTATGCGAACGGCTTTCAGTTCATCTGATTTAAATTGTTGTTTTTGGGGGCAAATGGAACAAAATAAAAATACTTTCATTTATATATCAATTGACAATGTCATCAGGATGTCACTTTGTTTATCACATATTATATTTATTTATATTTATATTTATTTTTGACAACATCCAACAGCGAAAGCACCAGAACAGGATGGTTAAGACTTGGAAGACTATGTGGAAGGAAATTACAGTTTTCGATATTCTAGCGAAAACCTACGGCATCAGGTAGGGACTAAAAACCCAATCCACATTTTGGCCTAGGCGGGATTTGAACCTGGGTCACAGAGATAGGAGGGGAGGAAAGTACTGCTATGCCAACTTGACAATCCGATATCATTTTTGTTGTTTTATCAGATATGCTGATAATACAACTAAAATCTAAAAATCAATCATGTGATGATGTCATCTTGGTGCGACCTAAATTTTCAAACTTATTTTTGAAGTTGCAATCACTTAAAGTTAGGGTGTAATGTTTTTCTGGGACACCCTGTAAAAAATTCAACCCTAAAACATTTGCCTTTAATAAAGGTAAATGTTTTAGGGTTGAAAATTTATTTTAAAAAATGATCAGGGGATTTTTATGTTTTGGGTATCAGACTGAAGCTGAGAGTTTTTCTTTCAAATACTGAAAAAATCATGAAAATAGCACTTTGAGTTGCAATGCCAATTATGTAAAAGTAGTCATTTTTCATCCTGTCCACAAAAAAAGTACCACAGTAAGGGATTTTCACTGTACCTACATGTATGTGCGTGTGTCACTCTGTTCCAAAAGTAGCGATGAGTCAAAAAGTAGCGAGAATTGGAGAAATGCAGGAATATGTTAGTTGTCTTTTTTGGCAATAGTTTTTGTTTTGCCAATTCGTTTAAAAAACGTATATAGAGTAGACTTAGGAATCATTCCCTTGGTCCAAAGTGTTTGGAATTCCATCTCACAGACTGTTGGATCCAGATATCCATCTCAACCAGGGTTTACTCATCTTGAACGACATATAATGCCCCTCACTTGCAAAACCGTTCCGCCAACACTGGATGTATTGTCAATATTGAAAACGGAATTAATAGGCTAATTCAGCTTTCAATGTCCGACAGTTAGCCGATGTGACCAAGAGGATTATTTCAGCTTAATGTTCCATAGCGTCCAGAAGTTCATAGGATTCCTACATCGTTACTATCAGCTCACCTAAATCATCTTTCAATTTGTATCCAGTTGTAGTGTATGTTGTGATACTAGTCTCATCATGGATAATTATATACGCACATCATAAAGATGCTTCCCGTAAATCATGGGCATTGGTCAAATAATGGGCAGACTCGAAACTCTACTTGGAAATAGTTCAGAGCAGAAGAAGTGGTCTTACATGTAGCATCTCATGTTCCATATGATGTATTGACAATCATATGGAACGCCAAAGAGGCATTTAATGTGATTACCGAATCGGTGATGCACTTTCGCAATCGGTGATGCATATATTCACGATCGGTGATGGACTTCTGCAACCGGTGATCAACTTTTACAGGTGATGCATATTCACGAACTGTGATGGATTTTCGTGATCGGTGATGGACTTTTGCAATTGGTGATGGACTTTCGTGATCGGTGATGGACTTTAGTGATCGGTGATCAACTTTGCAATCGGTGATGGACTTTTGCGAACGGTGATCAACTTTGCAATCTGTGATGGACTTTCGCGATTGGTGATAGACTTTTGTGATCGGTGATCAACTTTGCGATCGGTGATGGACATTTGCGATCGGTGATGGACTTTCGTGACCATGTGATCAGTTTTGCAATCAGTTGTTGTGTGTGAACTTGCGTCTAATCAGTTTTGTGGCCTCGTGGTTAAGGGCACTGATTCGTGGTCTGCGGGTAAAGCTGCAGGTTGTGGGTTCGAGTCCTGGCGGGGTCATGGTGCGTGTGCACTTGGGCAAGGCACTTTGTCACTCATTGCTTCTCTCCACCCAGGAGTAAATGGGTACCTGTGAGGGCAGAGATGGTTATTGTGATTGAATTAGCTACCTTGCGCCTAACAGGCTGCATCGAGCTGTATACTCCCCAGGGAGCTGAGATGGTATTTGGAATGTTTCATGTGCCCAATGAGCAGGGGTAATAATGATGTAGCGCCTTGAGCACCAGTCCTGGTGGATACGTGCGCTTTATAAATAGCCAATATTATTATTATTATTATTATTAATCAGTTACATTTATCACACTGATTTATCAGTTCCTAGCTCCATGATATCACCGACTTTAGAACTAGAGCAATTTTTACAAATTTACATCATTTGTAGATTATATTAAACTAGTTAATGCATTAATGTGGCCATTGCGAATGAGCAGAGACTTAGTGTCGGTACATAGGTTACTGTTGTGGTTGTAGTGCTATTCAGAAATTTTATTTGGTTTTTTTTTTTTAACATTATTCAATGTTTTCCTTTGAAAACTTCGATGTGTAAGTACCCAAAATTGTTTTTAAAAGACTATGCTCACCGGTGAATCATTATTCATTTGTGAAAGAATATGTAACCATTTGGGTTAAATAGCGAAAGTATTTTCTGTTTGTTTGCACTCCACAATTAAACACGCTCGGCCACAATACTGATGACTGTGGGTTCAATGACATGTTTAATGGTTACCGAAAAGAAATCCTACAACAGCTGTCATACAAGCAAGGGCATACATTACTTTACCATAAGATTGGAATGTAAACACAACCACACAGAGTTGAGTTCAAATTTCCACGCGTTAAGTGCAATAATAGAGCTCAGTCCTTTCTCTTTTGTTTTGTTTACGAGGAAATAAAGATAAGCCAATTAGTTTAATACAAAGCAACAGGTGATTTATCCGCATATTAGGAGGCCAAGCCTGAGTTAAAAAAAATGTTTATTTGTCGGTATGTGACATGTGTGTGTATGGGGGGGGGGGGTATAAACTTAACAACTTCCAGTCAACTGTGTCATGGAATATTAACACCGAATTTGATCCATGACAACACAGCGCAGCCAGTGCTGTAAAAACAATTCCCTTTTAAGAAACTTTATATGTGTTCTGTTGTTGGTGGCTAAACCAAAACTGATATTACAAGTTGCGTTCACATTTCCACGCGTTAAGTGCAATAATAGAGCTCAGTCCTTTCTCTTTTGTTTTGTTTACGAGGAAATAAAGATAAGCCAATTTAGTTAAACACAAATCAACAGGTGATTTATCTGCATATTAGGAGACCAAGCCAGAGTAAAAAAAAAAAGGTTTATTTGTCGGTAAATAATCTAAACTCTTGTAGAAAAACATACCATGGACTATTGATACATTAAAAATATAAGCAATTAAAAACTCTGCATCCAGGTTGTAACGATAATAGCTTGTAGCGGACGTTGTTAATTATTTTCCTTTTCTTATGTTTTGTCTTTAATTTGTACCATAATCATCTCTAGGTTTAGAAAATATTTTCCCCCTTATTTAGCACAAGCTGATTTACTCGATCATAGATCGGGTAGGGCGTAGTGTTGGGGATGAAAATGTGGGGAGTTAAATGTAAATGGGGATATAGTTAAGGAGACATGCAGTTATAGAAAAGCAATTTCTGTGGTGTGATCTGAGGCAATTTCTGACCACTAAAACCAATTTTAGTAAAAGATCATCTTTTAAAGTTTTGAGTTTGGAGTAATTGAATCAGCTACATGTATTCTGAGCAATAGAATCATTGTTGTAGGCTACAATTTTTATTCGGGGAAGAAAAAGTGGGGGGGGGGGGACCAAACAATGTCCCCCGCTTTAAAATGGGGAGGGGGGGGGGTTCCCCCTGTCCCCCGTCGATTTATGCACATGATAATTATGTACCATGGCAACTGTCTGTAAATGTTCCCGTTGGTCTGTTAAATTGGCATTTTGTGAGGCAGTCGCATTTGGAAAATGCAGTGAAAGGGTTACCGTAGTACACAGGCGAAGGCTGATTGTACAGTTTCGACAATAAATCATAATGCAATAAAACGTAAAGGTAGGTGTCATTTAAAATGAAAATGTTGAGTGTTACCATAAATTTACAAACGGTCTGAATCATGGACGAAGGCCATAATTAAGTTTCAGTATTGGACTCTTCAACAAACGTAAACTTGAACTTCTTACAATTTGCGAGACCGTCTGCGACAAAAAAGTCGATTTAACTGTTATTGAAGTTGGTTCAACCATCTATATAAGAGCAAGTTTTACTTGGCCTCCGAGAAATGTTTGCTCCTGAAAGGATCCGAGACCGCGGTCTCCCTCGACACGTACACCAAAATGGCTCCACGTCCGTGGAAAAATGTGTGTGTCTTCCACCGGGTCGGACACTTTTTCGTCAATTTTTTAGTGAATGCATCGATCCTTCGTTGACCCCAAACAGGCCCCCGAAATTATAACACGACACTGAATTATACGTGGCGGGCAGCGAACTCACAACGCTCAGCCTTGGTGGTGGAAGCATGGAGCTGTAACACATTATGGAAGCAACAGCACTCTATCACGCGACGTCACATGCTTGTGCTTCAAATAGCGAGCACCGTAGACCCAACCTCGTTTCCAGGGTGTGGAGCAGGCTGCAGTACGCGTTGCCAGTGACGGTTTTACGCATAGCCGGGAAGTACCACGCAGTGTAGACTTTCGATTGGTCAGACCGCGCTAGGCATACTAATGTATAGTCCTGAGTAGTATTCGTTGCACTCGGCACAGGGGCGGCAAGCGAAGCATATGAAAGAATAGGGACACTTGGTGGCCACGCACCATGGACAAAAAATATTTTACCAAGGTCACCCCATGCTAACGTTTGGTGAACTCTTTTGCAAAACAGCCGAGTAGAACACGTAAACGCAACCCCTACGTTGACCTCGCTGACCTCGCACAGTCTAGACACGCAGAAAAAGCCAGCACAGGGGGCGGCCAGGCAGTCAACGTGAAAGCGCACACGACGGCAAATTCCTGCGCAAAACGCAGTCACGAAAAATCGACTAAACGGATCGCCGGTCCGTACGGGAAAATCAGGACGACCCGAAGCGTCCGACCCGGCGGAAGACACCCTCCGCATTTTGCCACGGACGTGGAGCGATTTTGGCGTCGCGGGAGCCCGCGGTCTCGGATCCTTTCATGAGCAAACATCGTCTCGGAGGCCGAGTTAAACTCTCTCTTATATATATAGATAGACCATATAGCTCCATGCATAGACCATGTACAATTCAGTGTAAGATCCCTTGACTTCAGTGGTTCAAGTCCTGACGGGGTCATAGTGCATGTGCCCTTGGGCATTTGGGCATGGCACTTTGTCACTCATTGCTTCTCTCCACCCAGGAGTAAATAGGTACCTGTGAGAGCAGAGATGCCTCCATGCTTTTATACACCTAGACACCCAATTTTGGCAACACCCCCAATTACAAAACCTTCCTTCTATCAAACTTCCATCAAACCTTCATTTCTTCAAACATTGCTTCAAGTTCAACCAATCAGTCTTCAACGCATAAACAGTTTTCAATACTGAACTGTGTTAAGTTGTAACAACTGTTTAATAAAATCTAGAAATGATATAAATTTGTAAAAATTGCTCCAGTTCTTACAAGTCAGTGATATCATGATGGAGCAAGGAACTGATAAATCAGTGTGAAACGTGCCAATGAATAGACGCAACACACAACAACTGATTGCAAAACTGATCACATGGTCAAGAAAGTCCATCACCGATCGCAAATGTCCATCACCGATCACAAAGTCCATCACCGATCGTGAAAGACCATCGCCGATTAAATGCCTCTTTGGCGTTCTTGTTTCGCAAAAGAGGCATTTAATCAGTGATGCACTTTCGCAATCGGTGATACTTTGCAATTGGTGATGGACTTTGCAAACAGGTGACGGTCTTTCGCAGTGATTAAAGTTGCGATCACCAATCGTTGATCACCGGTTGCAAAATTCCATCACCGATTGCAAAAGTCCATCACTGATCGCGAAAGTCCATCACCGCTCGTGGATGTATGCATCACCAGTAAAAGTTGATCACCGGTCGCAGAAGTCCATCACCGATCGTGAATATGCATCACCGATTGCAAATGTGCATCACCGATTCGATGATCACATTAAATGCCTCTTTGGCGTTCCATACAATCAAGCCCTGTCAGGGTTGTACCTATAATGGAAGTATGAAGCAGAATATATACAAGCTGTAGCCCTAAGTATTGTCAGTTGTGTTTGCAAACAGTGTTTTCTCTGGAAATGGAAAGGGTTTCCGGAGCAGTAAACAAAAGAGCAGACTTTTTAAGTAACCTTGTTGATCCAGATACTCCGAAATGTGTAGGGGAAATGTTCACAATGCCCATTGCCATTGGAGTTGGGGCTGGTACCTTATATCGAAGGGGGCGCTGTTCAAAACCGACGATTATGCACACTACGGACAATAAAGACGCTTTTGAGGGCAATGCATGTGTGAAATTAAACAAAAAGGCACCCGTTACGTTCACTGCAAAAAAAGAGGGCTTTGTCTTTAAAAGGGCACTTTCTAACAACAACAAAAAGGGGCACTCTTTACAAATATTTGGGGGGTAAGCGCTGGTGAAAAAAAGGGCATTTGGATGGAAAAAGTCAGTCTTTACAAAATATTGGGGGTAAATACCCCCTTACCCACACACCCCCCCCCCCTCCCCCGCTGGCTACACCTATGGTGTTCAGTGCGTAACTGTGCTAGTGTGCTGAGAGAATCATACTGTCAAGGATTGCCAAATAACAAGGACAAAGTATTAATTGAGTTGATTCATAAAATCATATGCACCATTGTTTATTTTCTTTTAAGAAGCTCAATTGTTGCAAGCGAGTTGATAAGTCTTTTTAGTATTCCGTATTCAGTGTGTAGTGGAAGCTGGTGATCTCACATTAACGTTCATGGCATTCCACCCGTCTACACGATTCATTTTAATTGCAAGAGAACTATTAATTGAAAACAATGAAAAAAATTGAAATAGAGACCAAATTATTGAAAAATCGGATTCAATGGCAAACTAGTATGTATTATTAATTTATATGTTCTGCATAAATGCAGAACATATCAATTTACAATAAAGTAACGGTAACAGTCACCCTTTTCACACCAATTTCACATTGCTTTTGCACCAATTTTCCCACTTATTTTGCCTATTTCTCTCCTGTACACACGAAATCACTCTGAATTTGCAGTGGAAAAAATGTGGGGCAGAAGTTGCATGTAAAATGAAGAATACTTATGTGCATGCCATTTCATTGCACAAAAATTCCAATCGCATTTATAGTGTTAAATTCAAATTGCAGCGATTTCCCCCCCCCCCCCCTTGAGGACTTTATTTCAATAAATGGTTAGAGATTTCTTACATCAATCCCAAAAAACCATTACATGTACAATGCGCCGTGAAAATGGGTATATAATTTGCAGTATGCATAATAATGGTCAGTTTTGAAGAGCGCCCCCATTTGGAAGGTGGGTACCATGTAGGGATGCCATTGGTAACTTTGGCTGCACGCAGGCTTAGCCAAGATTGCTCGATACCATTACTAGCACACTCCCGTAAAAAGTGGTCCGGCAACCATTCTACACAAAACCCCAAGCACCATGGGTTCTTGTACACAAAAACCTTATCAGTCGGCCGATCACACTCAATTGACTTTGGCAAAACCGCAAGCCTCATCATCAAGAATAAGTTAACCGGACCAACCTTTACGAGATTGTATTCCTAATGTCTATTTGTGGATGATCTTTATGTAGCGATTGATTCTGTTCCTATGCGCAACATGTATGAGTTGCTTTGCAGGGGCTCTAACAGGTCTTTCATGACCTTGTTAAGAATAGACATGCCTCTACATGAGAATACATATTAGGAGGGTCACTTTAAATTTCAAACATTTCTGTTAACCTAGATTGTTTGGCTGCAGGAGGGTGTTTTTTTAATTTAAATTAAATATAATTGTAAATACCTTTTCTGCTTCATAGACATTGCCCAATTTGAGATGCAGCATTCCAATGTTGAATAAGATCTTTGCGGGTGGTTCCGTAATTCTCAGCAAGTGGTCCAGGGCAGGGCCCACCTGGCCATGCTCAAACATGACCACGCCCTCATTCCACATACTAATGGTGTCCTTGTGTGTTGCCTTTGCACCCAGAGTTGGGCTTGGGGAAGGAGAGGTGCCACTAAGAGGATTTGGGAGTGGGGGATTGGGTAGTAAAGGGGCGCTATTGTGGCTGGTGCTTGGGAGAGTAGGGGGAGGATAAGAGGGTAAGGTCTTGGGGTTAGGGGAGGGGCTCCTGGTGGGTTGGGTGATGGGTTTGAAGTTGTTGGAAGGGATAGGAATAGGATGGGGCGGCAGGTGTTGTGGAGGAATTGGGCTTGGACTCTACAATGAAAAGAAATACATACCGTTAACACATAACAACAGTTTTAATCAAATCATGTTTTAATTTAATAATACACCTTTAATGTGATAACAACTTTGATTTTGGACAACACTGTTTATCACAACAGTGATAAAGTGTTTTATTTAAGGACGCAAGGTCTGAGTATAATTTAATTATGCAAAGAATAATACAGGCCATCAGCAATTATGTCACACATTGCATAATATAAAGCTTTGAATGGTTTTGGCATTTTTACGGCATATACTTTTTACTGAGGCAAATTTGATGGAGTTTGGTTAATAGCAGAAACTGTAAGGCCAAAAAAAAAATAAGTCGGTCTCTGGTCAGCGCGCGCGTCGATTTTAAGCATGCGCATCTTTTTTTTTCCCAAAATGTTCTGCGGTAGCTCCAACAGCGCCCTCGATTTCCGCACCTCCTCAATTTTTTTTTACCAAAGAGCACCAAGGAATGGGAAATTGCACCAAGGCAAATGATTGAAAGCACCAAGGCAAATTATGGAGGACACCAATGTACATGAGGACACCAAAAAAGCAAAATAGTACCCACCTTGTCTGTATAATCCAAGCTTGAAAAAAAAAAAAAAGCAAAAAAAAAAAAAAAAGCCGCGTGGCCGCGTCAATTCCGGAACTTTGGTCTGACCAGAGACCGAATATTTTTTTTTTTTGGCCTAACTCGGTAGGGCCTAAATTTACTTGAATGTGCTCAGGAAAAATCAGCAGAGTAGAACCACACATTAGGCCAAAAAAAAATAATACTTGGTCTCTGGTCAGCGCGCACGTCGATTTTAATCATGCGCGTCAACCTTTTTGTTCTCTTCAAATTAACACGGAAGCTACAACAGCGCCCTCTATTGCCGCACCTCCTCAAATTTTTGTACCGAGGAGCACCAAGGAATGGGGAAATTGCACAAAGGCAAATGATAAAGGGCACCAAGGCAAATTATGGAGGACACCAATGTATAATGAGGACACAATAAAGCAAAATAGTACCCACCTTGTCTGTACAATTCAAGCTTGAAAAAAAAAAAAACAATTCCGGAACTTCGGTCTGACCAGAGACCGATTATTTTTAACTTTTTTGGCCTTACACAGCATATTGAATGGTAACATGGTTTTGCTATGTGTGTGCAAATCTTTCAACAGGTTCTAGCTCTGATGGTTGTTAAATGTTATACAAAGGTTCTCTCTTACCCTTCCTCTTTTGTTTTCAGTATCTGGGATGACAAGCTCAGACACAACTTTTGCCTTGCCCAAGTAATCCACTCCCTTGATGTTTTGGACCTTGGCAGCAGGAGGGCGGAAGATATGCTCCTCAGGGACCACAAAAGACTTGGGCAGGCTTCGCTCCTGGAGAGGAAATGCGCCAAAAATCATGGTTTATTATCAGATTATGGGTAAAGGGCATTACTTCTGGCACACGGTCTACCATTGACATTAGTAATGGCAGTTGGTGTCATAGCCTATGCAGATCACCAACAGCGACAGCGCCTAATATCACCTTTCGTTGCAGTCCCTCTAAGTCTAAGTTCCACAGCAAAGGAAATTACACAAAAGGCCTATTGTGAACAACTGTTTCAGGGTACCAAGCACATGCGGCATGCAGTCATGATAGACTGGTTTCTACCATTCTAAAGATAATAGCCAGAACACTGATGGAAGAACCTGGAAGAGTCTACTGGGTATGACACTGGTGTAAATGGCCCACATGGCCCGATATCGACATTGTAAAAATGTCCCCAAAAATTGGTGGGAATCAGATTTCTAAAAAATAATTTATGAAACTTGATCTTTTCGGAAGGCAATAACAATAACTTTTTTTTTCAATATTCTCCCACTGAAAATGTACAATAAAATGCAAAAATTTGAATCAGTGTTGACTTTCAGAACTGTGGATTTTGGTTTCATGATCCAGATGGCCTCAGCTAATAGTCTACAGTGATTAACTTAGATTCAAGAAGTGCCCAAAGAAAATCAAATTTTGAGCACAATTTGCATCCATGCCCCATGGTCCATGGCAGATGTGTTAGTTTATAACATACACTTGTACAAGGGTTCCTTAATGAGATACAACTTTAGAGAGACATGAGTCCCTCTTCCCTCATTGATAGCAGATCCATAGCCACTAATAATCGGAATTTTGGCATTATTGATATTTAGTCCACAAGAGACAAAAAGTAAAACTTCCGTGGTGGTTTTAATTAGGAAAACAGTAAACTCCCGTTAAGTCAGACCTCAATGGAATGGACACAAAATCTGAGGCATCCAAGGTTCGAAGTGAAAATTTTTTGATGTTTCTATAGTCATGTCATCTTCACGTACATGTATGTACATTAAAGGCTTCTACCATTACTCGCTATGCAATGGACACGTTACTTGGCACACTTTCATTCTTCTTTAAAATATTAATGGTGTATTTTTTTAGGCACCGAGCATCCATTTTCTCAGATTTCATATTGTTCTAAAACATGAATACATGTACATGTATAAGCCACTCAAATTGTGTAACTGTGGGTAGCAAATCTTTATTTTGTGTCGTTTGTATATCAATATCAACGCAACATGCTGGGGGTTTTCTGATATGTGAGGCGATCACATAGTCAGTCCTATTTGATCGATAAAGGGTGCACCATTTGCAACTGGTCTAGCAGTAGCAATAAGGCTATCTACCAGTAGCACGCATCCTTAGTAGTCTCTAAAGCAGTCACATGCCCACTGCAAAGACCTGTTGATTGGGCTGCTGGCATGTGGGACACAATAGGACCAGCGGTATTGATCAGGCTATACTCAAAAGCCAGGATTTGTTACGGTTACGGGCTGGAGCCTGATTACAATGCTGCATGCAAGCTGCATCCCCATTTGAAAAGACCAAATCCGTTGGGCAATAATGAGTCATGAAAAAAGCTTTGTGATGTTCTTTACGCTTCTTTATGACTGCTCTATCTGGCAGCGTTGCTATGGATTGATATAACAAAAATTACTGCAAGTGAGAGTTTTTTTTTTTTAAAGTCAGTGCCCCTAACCAAAATTGGAGATTTCTATTGTTTTAGCAATAGTGACCTTTACCTTTGAACTGTCGGCCCAAAAATCAATAGGCCTAATAAGACTTCCAAAGAGCAACCCAAAAACCAAATTTGAAGTTCCTCAGGCATTTGTGCTGACATTATTTCTAATGTTTTAGCAATATTGACCTTGATCTTTGACCCGTCGGCCCTAAAATAGTCTTCTTAACACTACTAAGTCTACCCACAAACCAAATTTCAAGCTCCTAAGTAAAGTATTTCTCAAGTTATTGCGTTGACAAAATTTCTATTGTTTTAACAATAGTGACCTTGACCTTTGACCTGTCGGCCCCAAAAGCACTAGGCTCCTTAAGACTACCTAGAACAACCCATGAACCAAATTTCAAATTCCTAAGTTAAAGCTATAGTCCATCATTTGTAGCCATCCGAAAAGTAACTGGCGTAATTATTGTTGAAAAACAAACTTGGTTGAAAGATAGTAAGGGAACTAAACTCCCTGTGAAATTATTCTTTCTGGGAAGCTGTCATTTTGAAGTAATCAACGAAAGAAGGCATTTCCAACGGTGATTCTTAAGAAGCACCGTAGGAAAATTTAAATTAGTAGTTCGTTTTGTTATTCAGCACAGCGCGCACAAGTATTGGAACGACGCACACGCGCATGCGGTTGTTATAATTCGTCGGATCAGTGCGCTACGTCGGGTATAGCTGCAATTCAAAACAATTCAAAACATGATTCAGTAACTTTTGATTTGAAATTGAGATCTTAGAATGCTGTTTTTCTCGGAATGTACAGCTGAAGCTTAGCTGAAACTTCATCAGGTTAGTTGCTCAGTATCTTTCATTAGATTTTGAACTCTTTTGTTGCTTCAAACAAACAAAATGCACAAATTACAAATGATGGACTGTAGCTTTAAGCATTTCTGAAGTTACCACGTTGACAGGATTTCTATTGTTTTAGCAATAGTGACCTTGACTTTTGACCTGTCGGCCCCAAAATCATTAGGCTTCTTAACACTATCAAGAACAACCCACAAACCATATCTTAAGTTCCTAAGTAAAGTACATGTATTTCTCAAGTTATCATGCTGACAAAAGGTCCTAACCAAAACATAACACACACACACAGACATACGCTAGCACATTTGTAAATCGAGGATTTTCTTTTGTGCCACTTCCCATTTCCTTTGTTTGTACTTTTGTTTGTACCTTTTCGCAACAGCTCTCATTGGTTTTGTACATGTTTTCTAATTGAGGTCATTCTCGATTCTGTTCCTGTCCTCAATTCGTCAATGATGTTGCACGTGTGTGTCCTCGATTTACACCATAAACAAACGCAGACAACCATACATACACACAAAAGGAATACACCAGTGTTGTAGTCGAGGCCACAACCTCCGAGGCCAAGGCCAAGGCCGAGGCCACAACCTCCCGAGGCCAAGGCCGAGGCCGAGGCCACAACCGCGAGGCCAAGGCCAAGGCCGAGGCCACCACCTTTGAGGCCAAGGCCAAGGCCGAGGCCAGCTATCAAAACACGTAATAAAATATCTATCACTAAAACAAGGCTAAGATTATGTTGGAGTTTTAACATCTTTTTAGTTGAATTCACTGAGTTTTGGAGTGCCTGGCTTACAAATTTACAGCTTGCAATGGGTTTCCTCTTGTAGGGAGTCCGGCGAATTTTATTTTTTAAAGAAAGAAATCTCAAGTTTTGTATCATATAAACAGGACTCCCGATGCACAGTAGCATACACGAGTCCTGTTTATTACATCACGATCTACTGTGTTTTGTTTGCTGCCCGCAACGACGACTTTTACACAGTTGCACGTTCGGGTCGAAACTGGACCTGAAAAACAGCTCTCAAAAGTACCTTTTGTACTCATTTCATGACAGAAACAACAGTCGTTTTTATTTCATCACACCTTAGGCTACATATACCCGAAAAAATGACGGAAATGTCTTCGAGCATTCCACAACCTCTTTAATACGCAATTTAGATTATCATTATGCGCTATGTCACACCGGTTGTCAGCTTACTGGTCCTCGGTCGCCGGTCGAAGGGTCGTTTCTCAGTGGTCATCATGTGGATCATTCGCGACTATTTAGATATAGATCAATGATAATTTTTTTAGAAACTCAAAATCTCAGTGGGGGGGCGACTGGGGGGGGCGACAAGGTTTCATGGGGGGGCGGTCGCCCCCCCCCCCCACGCCCCCCCGGTGGCTACGCCACTGAGTACACTCGATTGTACTCAGAAAGTTCAGACTTTTACTGAAACAGTGGCTTATAAAAAGAAATGATTAAGCTTGCCGCACCTTGCCGCGCAAATCATTTTTAAAGGTCAGGGTACAGAGGCGAAACGCTGCAACCAGACTAGTCTACTACCACATGATATTGTACGCAAATGGGATTGGTGCCAGACTTATGTAGTCTGGCACACAGTAACAGTAATAACGCTTGCACGCACGTGGAAAGCTGAAGCGCAGGCTAGGCGAAGATGCTACGTACGTGAGTACGTTCAATGCAACCATTTCCAGTTCATTCGTGCGTACATTGTATATGCGTTCGTTTCACGGAACCCACTGTGGCAGAATCTCGAGGGTTTGATATGGTAAAAAAATTTAAATTAATTAGAACAGAAAACACATCAAAATGGGCGGCTTTGAGCCGGCCTCGACCGATTCGCCGAGGCCAGAAGGCTCCGAGGCCAAGGCTGAGGCCATGAAAATCGGCCTCGAGGCCGAGGCCGGCCTCGAGACCGTCAACACTGGAATACACTATCGCAATATCCCCCTTTAGTTCCGTCTCTACAACGCATACTGCATATCGATCATGCTCTACAACTGCAACAGCTGGGCAGCATCCAAAGCCATGCTTGATAAGCTGGATGCGTGCCATTGCAGACACCTCCTCTCATTAAAGGTCACGAAGCAAAGATGGTCAATGTTAGGCCATCTCCTACACACTTGCTCAGGCCTTAGACTTTGCCGTTACTGGCTCTCAAGCCTACAAACCCAGACGAGGACGGCACTGCATAAATCTACTGGGTACAATATGTGCTGAACTCAAACGGGCTGGACTTAGACCCCTCCGCACCACGAAACAAGTCCATTGCCCACAACAAGACCAGGTGGCCGAAGACAAAGGTGAAGGACTGATTGCGGTTGCAGGATGTCAAATCAGACTACCGCAACTGCAGTACACCGTATATATATAATATCCCCCTCCGGAGGGGTATAAAAATGAAGTTAAACATTTTCATGATGTTCTTTAGGCTTCTTTGTGATTGTTTGGCGGCGTTTTCTATGGGCTGAAAAAAAAAAGTTTGAGGTAAACGGAGGTACCGGTGCGGGTATTTCGCAGTACAAGGTATTCATGTACATAAAATTCTGTTCTCTTGACAGGAATGGAGTATTAATTACTTCAAGACAAATAGAGTTTCAAGGTATCCGACTTTGAGGTAACGAGAGTTACGTCGTTGGGAGCACTTGAAGAAATAGAAGCAGCTTAGCATCATCCCTGCAAAGCTCTGCACTAGTCTTTCAGTCTTTCCTGTCAAGCGTTCGGATTTGGGATTATACACCAAACATTTATCAAATTTGGTTTCTTCAATTGCTCCCATCGACATAGCAATTAATGGTATCCAATGGGCTCATAACTTGGCTGGCATCATATCTCCTACTGAAGATAGCTTCATAAAGGCAGTCATGATATAGGACGTCAATATTTCAAAATTTCCAAAGAAGCCTGTTTCTGCAGAAGTTTTCTCCAAATTCGTCGCAAAAAAATGGACAGCATGCATCTTTGGCTGATATACGGCATATTTAGATGATTTCTTTGAGAGTCTGTGACTTTGTTTTCCCAGACCACACATACATGTATATTCATACCAATGCACTTGTGCACCACTTGGTTAGTCTGGTTACCAGACCAAAAGATGCTGACTGCTGTGACGAGACAGGGGTAGCAACTGGGAACAAGTCTGGTTCATTGATTGACAGGTCTGCACATGACGTAATTGTTTTGCATTATCTTAATCATAAAATAACGGGTAGCCCACAATGTGCTCCAGGGGATGTTAATTCATTGTTTTCAAGGTAAACACCGTGTGGACTTAGCGCCAGTCTACGCAGTAGTAGCCAATCTGCGTTGCGTATGCTGTCGCCAGGCGGGCTTTCACCCATGCCTTGCGGTCGTGCCCACAGTATAAAAAGCTGTGCGTGAAGTGGACAAATTAGGTCTGTTCAAGTTGGGTCTGTTTTTGGTTGATCCATGGTTCATCAGAGCAAACTTTTGAGACATTCCAGTGCCAATTTGTTTTCGCAAATTCGCACGAGTTGCATGAGTTCAAGTAAAGCCAGAGGCCCGTGGTCTAGAGATGTGTACTGAAGTGAGTAATTCTTTAGTTAGGAGTGGTATACCAGTCCGAAGCCGTCAGGTGTTTCGTTTACCCATTGTCTTCGGAGTCACGGAGGAATTGACCATACTCCGCTGTTGGCTAGTGCGTAAATAGCAGATTGGCCGCCGTAGTTCTCCCGAATTCAGCCAGAGTCAGAGTGCACACTGATCGGAAACAGTGTGGGGGAATTATTAAGTTCTACTGTTTATTTGTACTGTCCATTTTGTACTGTTCATTTGTACTGTCTGTTTGTACTGTTTATTGAGTGGTCGGGCACAACCCGACCACTGTCTAGAATTGTTCCGATTATTCTTTCTTTCTTTCTTTCTTTCTTTTTTTCTTTTTTTCGGACAATAATTCTCCGCAGCTTTACTTCTAAACCGTTCAAGATATAAACTTGTAACTTCGAACACATACCGACCCTGATCCAGAGTAGTGCATATTGTCCTGACGTCATGATGACGTCATCAGGTATCAAATTACAAGCAATTTAGTGTTTCTATTTTTATTAATCATTACAAATCGATATAAAATCAACCGTGAGATAACGGAACTTGTTTTTAACGGCAGTCAATAGAATAATACTGGGTCTTCAATTTATTTCGTGGGTGTCAAGTCATACGACCCTTACTTCCGGTTGAAACCGGTTGAACCCGGAAGTGCCTTGTAATTTTAAAATGGTAAAAGATATGAACGTGCTTTCAACAATGTTAGTCTTTGGCAAGAAAGTACTTTTCGAAACTGTAACCGATGACGTCATGGAATATTAGAGCGCCCTCTAGCGGCAGGTTGAAAAATTTCCAAAATGCATGTTGAATAGATGTCTGTGGCAAAGTTAGCTGTAATCTTTTGAAAATTGGTGTATATGATGACCTTCATGCAAACAACACATGTGTGAAGTTTGAAGCCGATGACGTCATCAGACCGGAAGTTACGAAAAGACTTTTTATTCTTCAAAAATTGCTAAAAAATCAATCGTGAGAGATATAATCTTAAATTGTCCATTAAATGATAGATTAAACATTGGCGTCAATTGTGCCAGGCACGTGGCTTGTCAAATTGTTCACACACGTGACCCGCCGCCGACAAAAATACCCAAAAAATCGCTCAAAAATTCAATGAAAGCGTAGAGCTGGGTGTGCGTGAGTACACTGCAAATACAGGACATCCATTGTACATGCATTCAGTGGAGATCCAATATTTCATCATCGTCATGCTTGTTGGAACGGGGCCAAACACGTGGCGCGTAGTCTTGTGCTCAAGACGCTTGGTCTTCTATAACAAATCCCAGAGACTTTGTGCACGATTTTTCTCGTCAGCATTTTAGTCATAAAGCACACTCATTATGACATTGAAACTTAAGATAGTCAAAGAACATATAGAAAAGGTCATTGGCAAAGATAGACGCAATGATGACGTCATCGTGTGATTTATTATGAAATTTTAAATATTTATTTTAGCCCATAGACTTTGTACACAGTTTTTCCACTTTGTGCCCTTCTTTTTCAAGGGACCTTTTTGGCCACTTTTCAATGGGGCATCTTCATCAAAGTAACACCAAGCAAAGACCTTAATGCTAAGATTGTGCCAGAACAATGATGGCATGATGACGTCATCAGGTGTCACATGACAAGTAATTAAACTTTGATAATTTTGTATCTTTAAAAATCTATATAAAATCAATAATGAGATCTGTCGTCTTGCTGTTTGCGGCAAGTGATAGAGTAAATTAAGGTTTTTATTTTTTAACGTGTACGTAAAATCACATGACCCTTGCTTCCGTTCGAAACCAGAAGTGGCTTATTATTGGCTTATTATTTAAAATTGGTAATAGATATAAACTTGCTTTCAACGGTGTTACTGTTAGTCTCTGGCCAGACAATATTCTTCAAAACTTGTACCGGTGACGTCATGAAATTCTCGACCGCCCTCTAGCGGCAGGTTTAAGAATGTCCAAAATGCATTTTGAATAGATGTCTGCGGCGAAGTGTTTTGTAATCGCCTGAAAACTGGTATATATAATGACCTTCATGCAAACAACACATGTGTGAAGTTTGAAGTTGATGACGTCATCAGACCGGACGACGGTCACAACGAAAAGACCTTCTATTCTTCAAAAATCAATCAATCCTGAGAGATATAATCGTGAATTGTCCATTGAATGATAGCTTAAACATTGGCGTCAATTGTGCCAGGTTCGTGGCTTGTCTTATTGTTCACACACGTGACCCGCCGCCGACAAAAATACCCTAATAGTAGTCCGTCGCTCAAAAATTCAATGAAAGCATAGCGCGTCACCGTTCGGCCACGGCATATGGCGCGCACGCCCGCTGAACGTAGCCTGGCTTTTCGTTTGCTTTTCGCGGGCGTACATGTACATGTACATGTCCAGTTATTAGTACGTAGACTCCGAGACAGTCTGAGGAGAAGTACTGTCGTCATGCGAGTACGACTAAAATAGATCGCTGCGCGCGTCTTCGTCTTGGAAAAAGGCAAGACAGAAAAGCATGCATGCGCAGTTAATGTGTCATAACCGGGGTTAAGCTTGCACACTGCATGCACACTGTGATTCGGCAAGTAGAATCAGTGCACTTATTACGCCGTTCGTTTTGTTAGTCTTTACATAAAAAATATTAATAACTTAATTGGACAGTGTTTCATAAAATAGTTGTCTACCCAACCACTCTGCGTTTGTAACAACAAATGCCAAGCTCTAGTTTATATTACACAAGCTGATTTACCCGATCATAGATCGGGTATATAGGGCGTAGTGTTGGGGATGAAAATGTGGGCAGTTAAAATGTAAATGGGGGATCATTGAGGAGACATGCAGTAACAGAAAAACAATTTTTGTGGTGTGATCTGAGGCAATTTCTGACCACTGAATCCAATTTGAGCAAAAGATCATCTTGTAAACATCATTTTCGAGCTTGGGGTAAATTGAATCAGCTACACGGTATTCTGAGCAATAGAATCATTATAGTAGGCTACAATTTCGGGGAAGAAAAAGTGGGGGGGGGGACCAAACAATGTCCCCGCTTTAAAATGTGGGGGGGGGGGGGGTTCCCCCTGTTCCCCACCGATTTACGAACATGATAATTATGTACCCTGATAACTGTCTGTAAATGTATTCCCGTTGGTCTGTTAAATTGGCATTTTGTGAGGCAGTCGCATTGCCGGGAGAACGTAGTGAAAAGGTTACCGTAGTACACAGGCGAAGGCTGATTGTACAGTTTTGACAGTAAATCATAATGTAATCAAACGTGAAGTTGTCATGTGCAATGGAAATGTTGAGTGTTACCATAAAATTACAAACGGTGTGAATGATGGAGGAAGGTCATAATTAAGTTTCAGTATTGGACTCTTTAACAAACGTAAACTTGAACTTCTTACAATTTGCGAGACCGTCTGCGAGGAAAAAGTCGATTCAACTTTTATTCAAGTTGGTCAACCATCTATATAAGAGCAAGTTTTACTCGGCCTCCGAGAAATGTTCGCTCCTGAAAGGTTCCGAGACCGCGGTCTCCCGCGACGCCAAAATGGCTCCACGTCCATAGAAAAATACGGAGAATTTCTTCCGCCGAATCAAGCACTTCAGGTCGTCCTAATTTTTCCGTACGGACCGGCGATCCGTTTTGTCGATTTTTTTGTGACTGCGTTCAAGATCGCAATATTTGAAGCAATGCATCGACCCTTCGTTGATCCCAAACAGGCCCCGAAATTATAACGCGACACTGACTGTGACGTGCAGCGAACTCACAACGCTCAGCCTTGATGGAAGCATTGAGCTAGTGGAAGCATGGAGCTGTAAACACATTATGGAAGCAACAGCACTCTATCACGTCACATGCTTGCGCTTCAAATAGCGAGCACCGTAGACCCAACCTCGTTTCCAGGGTGTGGAGCAGGCTGCAGTACGCGTTGCCATCGACAGTTTTGCATAGCCCGGAAATACTACGCAGTGTAGACTTTCGATTGGTCAGACCGCGCAAGGCATACTTAATGTGTAGTCCTTCTGAGTATTCGTTGCACTCGGCGCAGGGGCGGCAAGCGAAGCATATGAAAGAATAGGGGCACTTGGTGGCCACGCACCATGGAGAAAAAATATTTTACCAAGGTCACCCCATACCACAATTTGGTGAACGCTTTTGCAGAAGGGCCGAGTAGAACACGTAAACGGAACCCCTACGTCGAAGCCGCTGACATCGCACAGTCTAGACACGCAGAATAGCCAGGACGGGGGGCGGCCAGGCAGTCAACGTGAAAGCGTTGACAAATGCCTGCGCAAAATGCAGTCACGAAAAATAGACGAAAAGGATCGCCGGTCCGTACGGGTAAATCAGGACGACCCGAAGTGTCCGACCCGCCGGAAGACACCCTCCGCATTTTTCCACGGACGTGGAGCGATTTTGGCGCCGCGGGAGCCCGCGGTCTCGGATCCTTTCATGAGCAAACATCGTCTCGGAGGCCGAGTTAAACTCTCTCTTATATATATAGATTGTATAACGCCTCACCCACAGATTCTGTGTCTTGATTGGCCGAGAGCGAGTCACATGTTACTTTCTAATTTTGCTATCTTTCTGTGCACAGCCAAAAGTACTATACCCGTAGCAACCAAAGTACTATACCATTGGCAACCAAAGTACTATTTCCACGGCGCGGTATTTGTGTGCAAATGAATGCTTGTGTGCGCGTTGCGCATTGCGCGTAGCGCGTATTGTTCCAAAGAGAGCGCGCCGCAGACTTGGGTTCAAACATTTCGTGGAGGGGTAGTTTGGAAGAGAGAAATACATTTTCCACCAATTTTGTATTGAAATTGAAGTTTATTTCAACTGTGTTCAGATTTAAATAATTTAAAATATTAAAATCAAGCAGAATCTGTGGGTGAAGTGTTATAAAACAAATATTGAATGCTTTATCTCGTGGTGAAGTAAAACTAGCCTCCCTCGATGATCCATGGACCATTCTATTTTCCCTCGGCTTCGCCTCGGGAAAATAGAATTTCCATGGATCACCTCGGGAGGCTAGTTTTACTACACAACTCGAAGCATTCAATATTTGTATACTGTTATTCTAATTAAACTTGAGACTTGTAGAGTAGTGTTGCAATACTTGGTTCACACACAGTAAGGAATTGAGTGCGTACCTTGAGGGTCGCAGTGTCGAGTTGCAGAGAAAACACGCTCAGTGAGAAATCATCGTTCGGCTAAATTCCAATGTGAATTCAAGTACATCTATAGGCCTAGCCAGCAAAGGGGGGGGGGGGGGGTTTAAGGGTTTTTTTTTTACCCCCCCCCAATATTTTGTAAAGACTGCCTTTTTCCATTCAAATGCCCCTTTTCAACGGGCTTACCCCCCAATAATTTGTAAAGAGTGCCCTTTTTTTTAAGAAGTGCCCTTTTTTCTGAGCAAGTGCCCTTTTTTGTGGCATCTGACATTTTGGCTGGCTTTTTCTGAAATTCGCACATGTATCGGTCTAAAAAGCACCATATATTGGCCATTTTTGCACATAATCGTTGGTTTTGAACAGCCCCCCCCCCCCTCGACAGATGGTACCAGCTCCCCCCCCCCCCCCCCCTCCCCTCTCCCCTTTCCACTTTTTGATTTTACGGAGGCCAAGTGTCCGGAGAAAAAAACCTGTCCACATTTCACCACGGATGTGCAAGTGCCCTTTTCAAAAAATTTTACCTCCCAAATAAAAATGACCGTGCTACGCCACTGAAGTACAGTAGCCAGTGAACAGAGTCTTGTGGCGTCGGGCCAGTGACCTCACATGTAAATATTGGTGGTCTAGCTAGTGTTAGGCTGCTGAGTTATTCATTCATTATTTTCATCACTGCATCTGTACTCCACTCCTTCCCCCCGACCCCTCCCTCAAGAGGGCTTAGTACTGTTCCCTCAGCTGACAGCTGATTTTGTCCATTTTTTGTCCTAGGGCTTCCTTCATTACACCATGAATTTTCATCTACATTCTACAATATCCAAAAGCAGGGCTTACCTTGATTGCAGTTAGTGCTGAATCAATGGTGTTGTGCTTGGTCTCTGCTTTGCATCTCGATGCCTCTGTCATTAGATCCATGGCCAATTGGGTCTCGTTAAGGGCAGCATAGGTTAAGGCTAGGTTATGGAGAATCTGTCAACACAAATCACAATTTTTAGGTTTTCCCAGAACTGACTTGAAGCTTTTGCATGGCGGATGAAATACAGTAGAAAGCTCACCCTCCTGAGAGTAAGACAGAGCACACTATCCCAAACGTCAAGTTCTACACTCAACTAACCGGTTCTGTTCAGAACCACACTTCTTCCAAGCAGAGATAACTTTCCACATGGTGTTACCCGCAATCTTTCTACTTTTTCCCAGTTACTTTTACACTTGTATCATTCAAATTTCACGGAAAGCTACATGTACTTTTAATTTGGTTCCAGAACATTGTTGGGCTTTATTGTTACATGTAATTCCAGTTCCGAATTTACATTAATAGATTTAATGATTTAATGATCATCAATAAATAGTTTCAATGCGGTACCAGTTGGAACCACCAGCCTAGCCGACCCCGGTGGGCTTGGTGGTCGAGTGGTGGGACGTCTACTCTAATAGGCGCATTCTCATAATCACTTGGGGGCAACACCGAGTATACAGTGTTTATAAAAAAAATATATCGGTGGAAGGGCAACACCCATGTTGAATGAATACATGTAGATTTTAATACTTGGTGCAGTGTGATTCCAAAATATTTACAGCATTGAATAAAAAAAGTAATTTGGTCTTTATCATTCGTTTTCGCGATGTGGTCATTCCCATTCAGTTGATATTAAAGTCATCATAAACCTTATACGTGTACATTAAGACAGAGATAGAGGGCAACATATTGTTGTGTATCACTTGGATAGGCATAACTTTTGTTCCTGCGTTGTTACTGAATTGAAATAACAAATAAAAGCCTCTAATATATCTAAAACGCATCAGTTTTTTTCAAGTTCAAATATTACACACACCCGATTTTCATGGTCATTTGCATTCATAGATAGAGAGTCACAACAAATGAATATTCATATACAGGGTGTATCAAAAAAAAGTATACACTTAGAGAAATGTATCAAAAAAGGATGTTTTATAAATTTTCAAAAATCTGTCACTAAATATTGATGGACCAAGGTCTTACGCTTCATTTGCCACCATGTCAATCTTCAGCTGTTCTGCATGAGTGAACACTAGCTATTTACTTTCACCAGATTTCAATTGGCTTGCGCACAAAAGTGAAATGGTTAAAACATAATCAAACACCGTGGTAGGGAAGTTTAGGCATGTGCTTTGTTGCTCACAAACTTTCATGAAAATTGGATTAACCCTTAGTCCTCCACAGGCCCACCAAGTTTGGACTCAAGTTGCGCCTTCCTCAAAACATTAACAACAGCATGACCTTACAAGTCAATGATTAGGCCTAATGGTAACCGTCATGAGGGAATGCAACGTTTGCACTTCATGCATGCCCGATTCAGTCTTCGAAGTGGCCACCATTTCTTTGCACACAGACTTCTGCCCTCCTCAGCATGTCATAAACTGCGCACCTAATCATTGCGGCATCCTGCCTCACAACAGCAACTTCGGCAGTAACACGTTCTTGCAGGTCATCCAGGTCTCTTGGTGGAGTGGTGTACACCTTAGACTTAACATGGCCTCACAAGAAAAAGTCCAGTATGGGGTAAGATCGGGCGATCTTGGGGGCCACTCGACGGGCCGGTTTTAATGCGATGAAGCGATCGCCAAACAATTCAGTGAGACGTTCAGTCACGATCCTCCTCTTGTGCGGTGGTGCCCCATCTTGCGCCCACCAGGCACGCCTAAATTGTCCATTTCTTCTGCCAGGACGATAATGACGAAAATCATTGACATGCTGAGGAGGGCAGAAGTCTGTGTGCAAAGAAATGGTGGCCACTTCGAAGACTGAATCGTGCATGCATGAAGTGCAAACGTTGCATTCCCTCATGACGAGTACCATTAGGCCTAATCATTGACTTGTAAGGTCATGCTGTTGTTAATGTTTTGAGGAAGGCGCAACTTGAGTCCAAACTTGGTGGGCCTGTGGAGGACTAAGGGTTAATCCAATTTTCTTGAAAATTTGTGAGCAACAAAGCACATGCCTAAACTTCCCTACCACGGTGTTTGATTATGTTTTAACCATTTCACTTTTGTGCGCAAGCCAATTGAAATCTGGTGAAAGTAAATAGCTAGTGTTCACTCATGCGGAACAGCTGAAGATTGACATGGTGGCAATTAAAGCGTGAGACCTTGGTCCCATCAATATTTAGTGAAAAATTTTTGAAAAATTATAAAACATCCTTTTTAGATACATTTCTCTAAGTGTATACTTTTTTTTGATACACCCTGTAGACTATCTTTTTTAAATGAATAAAAGAAAGTAGAATCAAAATTTTCAGCTTGTCATTTACAAAACTGAATGACAGGGGCATTTAAATGAATGATAAAACTTTGACTTTCCTTCTTCAACTGAGTGCCAATCTCCACATGAGACGACTTTTACAAAACCTGGACAAATCAGAATGCCACGTTTGCAAATTAGATTGGATGAAATACGAAATCTATTGGCATACCGGTACATAAACGATGGTGCCCACTGCCATTCTAGAATGAAATTAAAGTATCTTTCCATAGAATTTAAAAGATAGTTGTGTTTCAGTATTAAAATTCCTAAAATCCAAAGGGATTTTCCATTCTAGTAACTAAGAAAACATTTCACCTCTGTTTACCTACATTTGCATATTAGCGCACAAGGGCACAAACCTCGCTGAATCAAAAGGCGCCAAAGCCACACCCTGCATGTCCCTTGTAAGGCCCTGTAACATTAAAAGGCTTGACCTAGTTATTGGCTGTTTTGTCAACTTGCCCAACAGCCTTTGTTTTCGTTGAATTTTCTTTTTCCTTTTTTAGACTTTTGTCCACAGCATTTGTTCACGTTTTCAACGTGCCTGGCACTTTGGGGACTAAAATCAATTTAGACCAGCACCTGCAGATGGTGCCGTACATCACGTGACATCACAATAAAGGTGTATATTTTGAAGGTCTATATCTCCCGAACTACAGGTCTGATTGAGTTGAAACTTGGTACGTCCCCAGACCGGGATGTGCTATAGATGAAAATTGAAGTGACATCAAGATGAGATCATCCCATCTCATGCATCGCTGCCAACTTTTCAAAATCCAAATGAGTAATCAACCCGCGCAGTCATTTTCAACTGCACGTAAATTAACAGTGCATGTACCAGCTATACCAATATCACATATACATGTAGTACATGGTACATGTGCATACCTTCTTTTCGTGATTAATCACTATAAAACTGTCCCTTTTTGTTGCCTTGGAAGTCATGAAGATGTCATGCATAAAGTTCAAAAAACGTTTTGTGAATACTATACGAACATGATCAAAACTTGGGACTCACATGGCAATCTTTTGGGTGCCTTCTTGAATTTTAAGCGAGTGTATAACACACACTGGTTCCAAGTCATTTGCACACATAATACAAACTGGCTGGTGCCCAGCAGTAACACTGATGTCCAAATTACTTGGCTACGGCTTGATTTTACACACGTCTATGGTACGGCCGCTGCAGCTGTGTCCCATAGGTTCGTGTGCAATTTCACACCGTAGCCGATAATTTGGACATGGCTTATATCTAACCGATTTTTCAGCATTTCAGTTCATAAAATCACTGTACTGAATTAAAAATATAAATGATTTTGAAGAAATTCACAATAAAGTGGGACAAATTTGTAATTCAGAATTGTATTTTCATAATGATTCAACCAAATTCGGAGAGGTTGGCAGGTACATGTATGTGTCATGTGACTTTATATTAAATGTGCATATTTTGAAGGCCTACCGGTTTATCTTCAAACGACAGGTTCAATTGGGTTGAAATATGTACATGTACTGTGACCAATTTATCTGAAAGAGAAACTCCAAGCAGTTGGGCCCAATAACTTGACACGCTGAGTGTTTCCTGGGGTTGAGATTTTGGTCCTCGATATCGGAAGGTTTTACTACAGATTCCAATAATATTCTATGTGCTCTTGTAGGCTAACAAACATGTGAAAGGTTTCCTGGGGAGTAGCACTGATTTGAAGGCTCTTCCCCCCAGATATTTTTGACCAAACGGTCAAACCCAAGAAAATAGACCTGGTTTGCTTTGGTGGAAATAGTGTGCTTGGAGTCCTGGATGGTTGCTGTTAAATTTACATGATGTGCACGCTACGCATCAGAGAGAAAAAAAAGGACGAGCCTTTGTATAATTACAGGGCCTTATAAAGGACATGCAGTGGGCACGGAGGGTGTGGCTTGGGCGCCTTTTTATTCAGCAAGGGGTGTGCGCTTGCGTGCTAATGTCCAAATGTCCGTGTCCAAACAGAAGTGAGATGTTTTCTGTAATGGAATGGGAAACCTATCCTTGTTCTAACGATATTTAAAATTCTTACATGTAATTCAGAAATTTTGATATGTAGACGGACCAAATGCAAAATTCCATCTTATGAATAGACAGAGCTCTTTTCCGCTGTTTTGCAAAATCACAATGTTTCCAGTCATCTTTATTAACACAATTTTGAATCTTTGCACTTAAATAAAAAAAACAGTGTTCTTACTGAAAGTGACATATTCACACAGTTCCCAAAGAAGAAATGGAAAACAGGAAATTTTTCTTACAATCAAGATTTGTACTTAAATTTAAGTTACTTAGATTATCATTTCAAGATTCATAAATTTGTCTACTGCATTTATATCATACCTCACACTCATGTAACTTGTACTGCAGCCCTAACTGTTTGTAGTCAATGAACTTGTTTCCCCGAAGGCAAGTACGGGCTTTCTCCAGACTGTGTAAAGCTGCATCGTAGTTGTGCTGCTGGTAGTAGGTCTGTGCCAACTGGAAATGAGCAATTCCCATGTGCTGGTCCTTTTCAGTTGATTTCTTTAAAGTCTATGGGGGAAAAAAAAGAAAATGGCAGTTTATTAGACACAGCCTAGGCACATAAATTATGGAGCAGATTCATTTGTAGTACTATAAATAATTTGTAATCTTAATTTTTATTACACCTTTTTGGGTAGAACACAGTGTAGAGAATGAAGTACAAGTACATGTATCCTTAACCCACTTTTCACTACAAGAGCAGAATCAAACTTTTTAAAATACTACAACTTTGGCTTCCACAGTAGGTACTTCACTCATGAGAAGTGTTCCATTAGACTTCGGCAAATCCATCATTTTGGCAAAAAAAAAAAATACCCCCAACCCCCCCCCCCCCCAAAAAAATCCACCCCCCCCCAAAAAAAAAATCCACCCCAACAAAATAAACAAAACCATTAAAATCAAAACCACTACTAACCAGGTCATTATGGGGTGTCATTGCTCTCTTATAGATGTTTAATTGTTAGCAAATTTATATAAAAGTCACGTTTTGGGCAGGGGACACAACCAAATAAAATGTTCTGTGTTCCACAACATTTGATTTTTTTTACCCCTACAGAAAACACGCAAGATTAAAATCAGAGCTCACCTAAGTTCAGCACTTTCAACCAAAACAAGTGAAAATTGTGAGAAACATCCACTGAAAAACTGGCATTGCCAATGAATATACATGTACCTACAAAATCTACAGGAATATTTTGAATATTTTAATTTAATTTTCCTATCATTTGCCGATCCACCAGTCCGAATATATTACAAGATTGTGACATTGTGATCACACAAAAAATGTACCAGTATAAAATCAAACCACACCCCTTGTGGTCACGATGTGCAGGTTTTGTGCACTACTTCTCTGTATATCCCTAGCCCTAATAATAATAATAATAATAATAATAATAACCATATTTATAAAGCGCCTTTTCCAAAGGATGCAAAACGCTAGGGGAGAATGCAACCAAATTACCAAAACCAAAATGTGATTGTCCAAAAAAAGAGCCTATAAATACATGTCTTACACAGAATCAAATACAAATTAGAAGGTACGATTTAACAGATGTGTTTTTAAGAGTCCCTTAAACTGCTCTACAGATGAAGCGTTCCGGATAATAATGGGGAGAGAGTTCCAGGAGAGAGGACCAGCGATGGAGAATGCACGGTCTCCAAGCTTTCTGGAGGATCGAGGTACCACCAGATTGGATTGTGATCGAAGACCTTCACGTTTGGGTTTGCTGAAATCTAATGTGTCCGAAATGTATGGTGGGGAAGTGTTGGATACAGTTTTGTACATGTTCAGTGCCATCTTAAAAGTGATCCGCTGGTTGACTGGAAGCCAGTGGAGATCCAGGAGCAGAGGTGTGACATGGAAATACTTCGGCTTCATATGGGTCAGTCGAGCAGCCTTGTTTTGGAGCATGGGCGTCACGAGGGGGGGGGGGGCAAGGGGGGCACTTGCCCCCCCCCCCCCCCCGGGGGGGGGGGGGGGAAAGGAAAAAAAAAAAAGAGAAAAAAGAAAAGAAAAAGAGGCGCGAAGTCATAGTATAAATTTAATGGTGGGGAGGGGGGGGGCAAAATGTCCCTGCCCCCCTCTAAAACTGATAAATCGAGATTGTGTTGAGAAATACAGGCATTTTGTTGGCAAAAATATGCTTTGCCCCCCTCTAGAAAAAATCCTGGCGACGCCCATGTTTTGGAGTTGTTGTAGGCGGTTGAGATCACGTTGCTTAAGTCCGGTGAGAAGAGAGTTGCAGTAGTCAAGGCGTGAGAGAACCAGTGCACGAACAACAGAGTGACAGGTGTCGTAGTCCAGGTATTTGCGGATCACTGTGATGTTGCATATGTGATAGTTAATGGACCTGCACAGACCAGTGACATGTTGACTCATTGACATGGAGTTGTCAAAGGTTACTCCCAAGTTCCGAACAGATGAGACAGGATTGATGGTTGTGTTGCCTATCGTGAGGGTTAGTAGCTGAAGACGTTTGAATTGATATGGCGACGATGCTATGAAAAACTCTGTTTGGTTTTCATTCAGCATGAGTTTGTTTGCAAGCATCCAGGTTTGAACATCCTGAATGTAGTTGGATAGCCTAAACAAGCAGCACTCCGTGCATCACACGGAGTGATAGGATTAAAATCCAGGTAGATTTGAATGTCATCAGCATACATGTGGTAACTTACTCCATGCCGATGAAGGATGTCCCCAATAGGAGTAATGTACATGGTGAAAGCACGTGGACCGATAACAGATCTTTGAGGGACACCAAACTCAAGGTGATGGACATCGGAGTTGGCACCTGCAGAATGAACCCAATGTGTTCTTCCTGTGAAGTAGGACAGGGCTGTTCCAGTGATTCCAAATCAATCACGGAAGCATTGCAGTATGATATCGTGGTCAAGAGTATCAAAAGCAGCAGAGAGGTCGAGCATTACTAAGAAAACAGCTCTGCTGTTGTCCATTGTACGGAGGATGTCATTGTGTACCCTGAGCAGAGCCGTCTCGGTGCTGTGACCAACTCTGTATGCTGACTGCAACGGATCCAGTAGCTTGTGATCGTCCAGGTATTGAGTGAGTTGGGAGCAGACTACTGTTTCATTGACTTTGGACAGGTAGCGGATGTTAGAAACTGGGCGATAATTCTTAAGATCCTCTTTATCCAGTGAAGGCTTTTTCAAGATTGGTGTTACTATTGCATCCCCCAGACTCTCCGGAAAGACGCCTGATTGTAAGGATGCATTAACAATCTCAGTCAACTTGGGAAGAAAGGTCATAATGTGACGCTTGAGTAACGATGTGGGAATAGGATCCAGTTGGCACGATTTATTGGTAGATCGCTGAACAATCTTCAAGAGTTTTTCAGAAGTGACAGGATGAAAATCAGACAACTGGCAATCTGGAGACGGCGAGGTAACAGGCAGTTGCTCGTCGACATGGTGATCGGCAATAAACAAACGAATCAAACATCAAGAGATGGGGTAGTGAAAGAAGAAAATGAGACCAACTTGCCAATCAAATGGAAGTACTGGCCTTCAGTCAGCAACTTCTCATCTACATGCACAAGGAAATTCCCCATGATGAGAAATAACTTGCCTGTCAAACCAAGTGATGCAAGATCATTTTCCCCTCGCTTTACACTTGTCTGGTGTTCTATTTACAACGGGTTTTAGGTATGAAATGCTTTCATATTAAAGCTATAGTCCATCATTTGCAGGTATTAGAAAAGTATCTGGCATAAGTATTGTTGAAAAACATATTTGGTTGAAAGATAGTAAGGGGACTAAACTCCCTGTGAAATTATTCTTTCTGGCAAGCTGTCATTTTGAAGTAATCAACGAAAAAAGGCCTTTCCAACGGTACTTCATAACCCTAACCCTCCAGGGTATATTGGCTTGAAACCCTGCCAAACGCAGCAACATGCAACACTTGTCTAAGTGACAAGCCTGCCCAGTGTAGCAAGATCCATCAGGCCAAAAGTCTCAAGGCCAAACTGCCTCAGAGTGTGTGGTCCCCCAACGCAGCAGGATACAACTGTGGCATTGTTCTATGGGACTAGCTCTCAGTGTCTCAGAAGTGGCCGGTTTATGCACTGGTGTTGGTAGCATTTTCAATCAAAGTGCACCAGACTTTTCCACCTGATGCACTGTGATGTGTCTGGCAGGGTTAGGGTTTTAAGATGCACCGTAAGAAATTTAAATATGTAGTTCATTTTGTTATTCGGCAAAGCGCGCGCAAGCATTGGCACGACGCACGCGTGTTTGCTATAATTCGTCGGATCAGTGCACGACATGGCGTAGCTGCAATCGGCTCAGTGAGAACGTGTCTCGGACGCTGAATTCAGGCCCAATTCAAAGCATGATTCAGCAACTTTTGATTTGAAATTGAGATTCTAGAATGCTGTTTTTCTCGGAATATACAGCTGAAGCTGAGCTGAAACTTCATAAGGTTGGTTGTTCAGTACCCTTCTTTAGATTTTGAGCATTTTTGTTGCTTCAAACGAACAAAATGCACAAATTACTAATGATGGACTATATCTTTAATGATTTTTCACCTCAAATGCATGTGGAGCTTTGCAGTTAATATTTCGAAATATTTAATGCTGGGATTTGGAAATAGCCAACTTTTCATCGCCACTTGACGGTTGTAAGTAAGTGCAGGACTGTATTGCTTTTGATGGAGGACAGCATCTTACTTTTGAAAGATGGTGTTAAACCCATTCATGTTTTGTTTTTTTTATTGTGTATTTCCTTTTACATGTCAATCTATTCAAACGTTAACTTTCTCTATTGTAATGACGTATTGAACTTGGGGGCACAGTCATCATGTTTTAGCACTCTGTATTGTTCCCGCGCGAAGTTGCGTTTCATACAAAAGCCTTCAAAGTTCAGCATTCATGAGCATCCAACACACCAGGCGTTGCACACGGTATTGTGAAATTGGGACAACTTATGTAACACCTTAAATTAATATTTTGAAATATTTAATGCTGGGATTTGTTTTTCGGAAATTCAAAGTAGCCAACTATTCATCGCCACGGCCGGCCGTACGAACGTGATTGATTCAGCGAGATTTTAAGACAACCGATTGTGCTGGCATGACATTGAAATACATTGTCAATGTGTGGAAAACAACTGAAATCAAGGATTATAGTGGTTTTAATAGGCTGATGGGATGTTTTGCAAAATATGGTAAAATATTGGGCAGAGCAAATCTGTCCGTGAAGGTAGGTAGGTAAGGGGGGGGGGGGGAATGTGTACAATCATATGGAGGCGTCTGCGTGTAGTCAAAGGTAAACGTATGGATGTTTTTTTCTCATTTTCCAATAAAAAAAATTAGGATAGGGGCTGTCAGGTAGGAAACCGGAAGCAGAACTATTATATTTTGGCCTTGTCAATATATTCCTTACAGTTCTCACATGGAGGCATATCCTCTGAGGTACAAGTTAAGCCCCCCAAAATGTTTTTTTTTTCTGGTTCGAAAGTAGCATCAGGATGCAACATTCTTTCCGTATTCTGTGATGGGTCAAAGGGTTTTGGTCCATGAGTGAGTTCATGCCATCGCGCAGACCCGTGAACGTGGCGTTGTACATGTATATAACGCCACACTCTGGTATCATTTCAAACTTAGCGAAATAGATACGCGGTACATCATTTCGTATGCAGGTTGAGTACTTACCCAGAAATCTTTGTGCACCTATCCGCTTCTTCAGGAAGTGTCATTTCGAAGAAATTTTCCAAAAATGAAGACCCATACGAATGTGTAAAAATGAGATTTTAACCAGGGTCATTTGCGTGCAAAATTATCGGAGCCTTCAATTTATAGGAAGCCAGATCCACCTGTTTGTGTTATTATTCATTTTTTTATTGAATACATTAAGCACAAGAAGTAAGATGTGAATTTGCTGTGCAGTTTTTGCTTAGGAATTCCTTTCATTTATAAAGTAGGTCCTTGTTATTTGTTCAGAAAAAAGAAAAAGTAAGATTTCCTCTTATTTTCGCGTTGCAGCGAGTAGTAGTGCGCCCGCGTGCGGGGAGTTGAGAGAGGAAAGGACTGGAAACTTGTCTAAAACGATGTCTATTTTTATAGCTGCGACAGAAAACAGCCGTCGAATCATACAAAACAAAACAGCATAATATAATGTGCATGCGTCAGTTGGGGAAAGTCCAACCTCGTCACCACTTGGGTGTTTACATAAATGTGGAGGCCAGTGTGTGACATTAGGGTCAAATTTTCAAAATAACCAAATTAAATTCAGCTTCACATGGTTTTGCAGTCTAGTGTCTATATTTTGACAAAAACAAACCCATTTTTCTGTAACATGACCCTTTTTAGAATAGCAACATGATAAACTAGCATATGGGACACAAATTTCACCTGTAACAGTGACACCAAATTGTTAATTTCTTTTAGAGCTCTCACCAGGTTATTGTTCAGGTATGGTAAAGACATGTTGCTTTTTAAGCAATTATTTGCAACACATATAAGTTTAAAAAAACTTTAACACTATCCTTGTTCAACATTTGTTGAAAATCAAATATCAAGTTTTAGGAAATTTGACATATTATGATGATTACAAAAATGTAGCTCTCACTTGACATAAAATTATATTATTTTAAGACAAACACTCACTTGTTCTCTAAAAGCAAGTTTGACAGCCAAAACTGCAACTATGAAGAGCAATGAAGATTTACAAACACCACTAGAAAGCATGTTATTGTAAGTAAAGCCTGGTGTTAACCAACATTTCACCTGTAACTCTGACACCAAATAATCACTGTTACAGAGTGACAATCCTACAACTAACTAATAATAATAGTAATAAATGGTATCAAACCATTTAAATCTTTCTATTTAGTGATAGGCTTGATGGTTTCTACATCAGATACTTGTTTCTGAGACTGGAAGTTTAGTTTGTTCTAATAATCATTTCACCTGTAACGCTGACACCAACACCAAAAACACTTTTATCACTTTTCTTCACTGTAGTTCTACTTTAACCTGTCCTATGCCAAAGTTTTCATTGTATTAAAAAACTTAGTCATTATTTTAGCTAAAAACTCAATCATCAATCAAACAGGTGCTTTTGCTTCATTGTTTCAGCTGAAAAGAGGTATTTCACCTGTAACGGAGTCAGTGTTGACACCAAACCTTTACTGCCTCTTATTTCAAATTCTAAGAGAAGGATTCAAAATGTAATGACATCTATATTCCAAGCCAATCTCCAGGATATATTTTTAGTTAAACTTGTTGACAAATACAGTTTGACAAATTCAGAGTGCAGCTGCAAAGTATCACACTGTAACGTTTTTTTTATGACACCAAATTGATCTGCCAATATTTAAAATTGGTATATTTCTTGTACTTCTTTGAATTTCACTTTTGGTCTTCTTTAGTCTCTTTATTAAATAAAAGACTTCAATAATCACTTAAAATTTATAATAGTTGACAGTTTCTACAAATATTATAATCAATGGTAAAGTTCACTCTGTAACAGGATTTGCTGACATCAAATGTTACAGAGTGATGGTATTTTTAGCGGGCATGTCAAAATGATACATAGTTGCCGATGCACGAACATTGTGTTTAATATTAAGTTTTGGGTTATCATCAATCATTTAGAATTAAAAAGGACCAAATTTATCAATTGAAAGAATGGGAACTGTGCACCATTGGACAAGCTGTAAAAATGTCACGCAATTTTACCTGAAAATGTCATAATTCTGGCTAATTTTTGATCAAAATTATACAACTGCATTGTGGTGATTTAATTTTTTTTATTTCAGTGGGTACATAGTGATATGGGCAATAAAGTAAAAACACAAATATTAGCAAGCTGGTTATTTTAACATGGAAATGGCCCTTGAAAGGAAAGAACATGTGAATTATACCACTGGCCTCCACATTTATGTAAACACCCACTTCCTGCTTCCTATTGGAAACGAGTTTGGAAATAAAGTAAGCACTAGTGACGAGGTTGGTGTGAGTCCAATAAATCACATGAATCAGGAGGAGGTTGCAGGACGTCGAGATCTTGCCATTACTTGGGCCAGATTTGATGTCAAATGCAAGATTTGTCGTAAAAGCAGATTTCAAGAAAGTTTCATATGTGAGTGCTTATCACACAGTAAAATTATGTTCAGTTTGTGTCATGAAGAGACGATTTCGCTAGGTTCGAAATGGTAATGGAGCGTGGCGTAGTTTACAAGCCGCGTTCACGGGTCTAGCCATTGCACTGCAGACAAAAGTCTCAAAATTATTTTGGTGAGGAAAAATTTTCAAAAACATGTTTAGCGTCCTGCCTTATTGAACAAACGAAAGGAGGAGGCCCCTCTTTTTTCTTTTTTTTTCCTTCAAAATGGCCGCATGATCGGGCTATTTCTCAAGTTGGCCACCAGATTTTTTTTTAAATCCGCCACTGGGACTCAGGAAATGACATACCCGCGCCAAAAGCCCATACTGTCATACGGCGCGGGGCACATACATTGTATCACTACACGAAACAGTCTTTGATTCAGCGCGACTTGTTTTTTTTTTTTCGATGGTGACGTCACACATGCGCGCGATCGATCTGAGTTGTGCCATCCAATACATCGCTGATGATCAGTGATGAAATGGATGGCACAACTCGGCAGACACATTCAATTGTGAGAGGTAAGTTTATCAGAATATTTTGTTCTTTTTAAAGGGTCTCATAGAATGTCATGAATGTGTGGATCTATCCAGGGTTACTGTCTTTCTCATTTGTATTCTCTTTACCAGTTTTTGGGGGGCCTTTTGTCCTCGAGGGTATGCCCAAAAAATGCATACCGTGTGTCACTAGTGATATAAATGTGTAGTCAAAGTATGCCTATTCGGTGGAGTGCTAGTACGGAGGGTACCACAGTTCCAGCGCTCCACTCCACTGCACTCAGTATCTAGAGCTAAACTCATGACCATGTCCATGATAGATTACGTTTACGTTTACGTCAATAACTCAGCAGGATCCATCAGTCTGGATGTACATGTACGTGTACATGTAATGCCAAGGGGGTGATCGGTGCTCATACCCAGTGCAGACATATGTGCCTGAAGGAAAAAATTATTTGATAAAACAAGGGTGTCGAAAACAAAGATGAAGAAAAATAACATTTGTGCAGGATCCACCAAAGTGCAAGTAAAAATCAGCAGCTGCTTAGAAGCTGGTTGGTATGGTACCTCCCCCTTTAACACCTCAACAGTCGGGGCGGACAGTGCCACATCTGGGAGGGTGTTCCATAGGCGAACTGATCTGGGGAAGGAGTTCCCATAGAGTTGGATGCAACTGGAGATGAACTGTAGTTTGCTAGGATGGAATGATCTGGTGATACTTGGCATCATGGGTGACAGCAGATAGAGAGCTGGGTTGATGGCGACAATGCTGTGTTGTATCCTGTAAAGCATGACCAGGCTTGCTGCTTGTCTTCTCCACTCAAGGGAATTCCACTGAAGTTCTTGGAGCATAGCTGTCACACTCTTCCTGTTGTGGTAATTCTGGAGCTCAAACTTGGTGTTGTATGCTTTCGACTCTAGTGATATCTTTCTTGGTAGAGGGGCACCAAACTGGGCTACAGTACTCCAGGTGTGGTTTGACGAGACTGATGTAAGCTTGTTCTCGTATGTATCTTCTGGGAGCAGGTTCTCAGGTTGCGGCGCAGAAGACCAAGCATTCTGTTGGCTTTGTTGGTGACTTTATCTATGTTTTTTGACCATGCCATATCGGTAGTAAATGTAAGGCCAAGGTAAGGGTAGTCTGTGATGGAAGTAAGCTGGTCGCCTCCTAGATTGTACTGGGTGTCTATGATATTGCGACGGCGGGTGAACCTCATCAGGTGACACAAGTTTGTCAGTGTTAAACAACATTTGCCAGTCAAGGGACCATTGGTGGAGTCGGTCAAGATCTTGCTGTAACTTAACGCTGTCGTTGGTGTTGGAAATGGATCTGTAGATGTCATCCGCGAACAAGCGCAGTTTGGAGGTGATACCAGATGGCAAATCATTGATAAATGCGAGGAAGAATAGCGGTCCAAGCACAGTACCCGGGGTACCCCAGATGTAGCGGGTACCCAATCAGAAGATTGACCATCGATGACAACCCGTTTGGATCGTTGGGTTGAGAAGTTTTCTGCCCACAAGAGAAGAGGTCCTCTGATGCCATAGTGTCGAATACCTTTGAGAAATTTAGCACAATGGCATCAACTGTTCACGGTCATCGATGGACTTGGCAAGGTCTCCCGTCATTATTATCAATTGCATTTCACAGGAACGACCTGAGCGAAAGCCATGTTGGGCATCGGACAGAATGTGGTGTTCATTATAGTAATCCACAATGTTGCTGAAGATGATGTGCTCCAAGAACTTGATTGATGTTATTGAGACTTGGCGATAATTGGACGGCACACTCCTATCTCCTTTCTTAAAGATGGGTGAAATGTTGGCTACTCGCCAATCTGATGGAACAATGTCCGAGTCCAAGGATTTTTGGAAGATGTATGCGAGGATTGGAGAAATTTCATTGGCGAACTCTTTCAGCAGTCGGGCCGGAAGTTGAGTGTGAAGCAGACCATTAGATGGTCACTGATACCATCGGTGACATGACAATTCTCAATAATATTGGTGTGGGTGGTTAGAACTAAGTCCAGGATGTCACGGGCAGCATTTGATATTCTAGTGGGTTCTTTAACTGTCTGATCCAAAAAGAATTCAGCAGAGAGCATTTGGATGACTCATTGGCATAAGGTTTCACAACCCTGTCGGACCAATTGATGTCAGCTAAGTTGAAGTCACCAGCGACCACGAGTATAGCATTTTTGAACTTGTGTTGGATGCCTGCAATACTGTCTGCGAGTTGTTGTAAATTTGATGGTGAGTAGTTTGGGGGACGGTAGAATGATTCTATAACCAGGGGTCTATGACCTTACGTGTGGATTTCAATCCATATGAGTTCAGCTTCGGTGAAAGTTATGTTGCACTCTGTGGTGATAAGGTTGTCCCAAATCATTACGAACACTCCTCCTTTACAACCATTTGGCCTGTCTTTTCTGTAAATTGTAAATCCAGGTGGTGTGATCTCTGCAGAAAAGATATTGCTGTTCAGATGGTACTCTGTCCGGTTTTTGAACTTCTATGATAGTTTCAAGGTGGGGGAGTTTGTTATATAGACCATTACAATTCACAACTATTGCTTTCAGTTTTTTGTTGGTACGTGGGGTAGGCGAGATATGTGGTCCTGGATTTGTATGTAGGTTCTGTTGGTGACGATGCCACAACAGGGTGCCCTATTTTGTCCTCTGATACTTCTAGGGTGTCCACTAGATGACTGAAGGAGTTGGAAAGCTAGTTTGGGGAGATGTCAAAAATTGACGGCAGATTGCTGGTGTTAGGGGTACCACAATCCAAGCATAACCATGTGATACAACTTTGTGCATATGACTGGTACACATCCATGGGCATATTCACACACTCGACGTGGAACCGTCCCTCGCAATCTTCGCACTGAAGGCAGTGCTGTCCCCATTTATCAGCGTTTTTGCAAACCATGCAAGGAAACTTGATGGGACGAGGACCTGGATTAACTTCAGTATCCCCGGCGAGTAGGAGCGAGATGAGAATATAAAGCAGAGTTGCTTTGGCATTTAAACTTAGGCTTCAGAGGCTGGAGTTTAAAGACACTGACAATGCATGGTGTACTGAGTGAATCAACTGAGACCATAGCAGATAAAGTGGTTGAAAAGCACTCAAATGTAAGCCCTAACATCTCAATCCAGAACATGACAACATTGGGGATGATGGGAGGTTGTCCTGGTGGTTATATGGATAGGTGTGGACATGTTGGTTGGTGACGACAATGACAACATGGGTGACAGATCTATGCAACTAGCATAAAAATAATATGAGCAGAGACAAAGTACAATGAAGAGCCTTCATCATGATCCCTCAGTTGAGAATAATCAAACAAGAGTTCATACATACAGTTAGCAGCTGAACCAAAATAATAAAGATGTAGTGACACTGGGGGCAATTCCACGGTTTGATGAACATGGCTAAGAAAAAAAAAAGGGTTTTTTTTTTTTACCGAGTTTCACATTTTGATTACAGATAAAACATTCAAGTAAGAGAAATTAACAAAGGAAATCCAATTTTATCAAACATTTTTTGAGAAATCGAGTCGTAAAGTGAAAAATATTTGTTTTACTACAAAGAACTCAAAAAATTTAGTTAAAGGGAAGATACAACATTTGCAAACATCAAAAAATAAAACAACCAAAACATTTTGAAATACCTTGCTGGACTGTTAGTGAATGACAGTGTAAAGCATCCTGTAAAATCATGGCACCTGGTATACTGTCATTTTCAAGAAAAGTGGTATTTTTGTATCAATTTCCAACGCTGATATTTCCAACCCCCCAATTCCATCCATTTCTGAAAATTACAGTAAAAGCAAATGATGTATATTCCCTTTCAGTTTTAAACCTTGATTGCTATTAATGCAATAAGAGATATTTCGATCATAACCTTATTTCTAGCATATATCTCTGAAACATATCAATTCACAGCCGTCATCTATTTTTAGATGTCAAAAAGTGGCATTTTATACCTTTTTTTGGTCGGTGTAACATGAGTAACCGAAAAGATATACAAGTTTTTTCTCACCACCATTTCTAATGAATTAAATTTTGGTATTTAGGATTATCATTCTTTGCATGAACAAAGTGCTTTGTTGACACTAATACACACAAAGAATAAAAGGCAACTAAACTTGGTAACGTGAGTAACTTTTGTAACGTGAGTAACCAAAAATGTAACATGAGTAACCAAGTTTTTTTTAACCCAAGTCACCCAAACTATACCCAAACTCTGATAGTGTGGCTTTCCCATGGACCCTATATTCTGTGCTATCGTGGCATACACCAAGTTTTAGCAGACTCTCACAACATGAGAGGTTTGTTCTGAAGGCTCTACATTAGTTTAAAAAAAAATAATAATAAACTACAGCTGGACTTCAGAGGAAACGACAAATTCCTGATAGGGGATCAGTATGCACTGTACTAATAGTATCAGAATAATGTCAAATGAAAACCTTTATCTTGGACTACTTGCCATTGGAGATCCAAAATGCAAATTTAAGTCAGACTTTTAGTAGTTCTGATGCCTATTGGGTAGTATACAAATATTGAGTGGCTCAGCGTGGAATGGGAGGAATATTATCGCAAGGTAAAATCTGGACTTTTCCATTTCACGAGGCGAAGCCGAGTGAACTGGAAAAGTCCAGATTTTACCGAGCAATAATATTCCTCCTATTTCACAATTTAAAGCCACTCAATATTTGTTTTACCGGTATATAACTGACAGATCCTTGTCATTTGATACATTTGAACTTTTTTTCAATACAAACTGGAGGAAAATGTATTTCTCTCTTCCAAACCACCCCTTCACGTAAATGTTTGAACCCAACGCTGTAGCGCTGGATTTTTGGAACAATACGCGCTACGCGCAACGCTGAACGCACACACCAGCATGCATTTACACACAAATACTGCGTCATGATCCTAACTGTTGTATAGTATTTCCCATTCCCCATGGGCAAATAGTACTTTTTGAGCCGCGGCGTGAATGGGAGCAATAACGAATGTCACGTGATGTGAGTTCCACCAATCAAATGACAAGGATCTGTATGTCGGTTTTATAAGAACTACTAACTATGATAATTTAGTCCCCAAAAAATCATGCCATAAGATTATCAGATGGGGTGGACAAAATGTAACGTTACAACCGTAATGTGAGTAACCATGTTTTATGTGGATTGCAAAAAAATTTGAAGATTCTAGAGGATTTGTTTTACTCTGATTATGTGTGCCCAACGGCATGGTCTTTTATCCATTTAAAAGAAATTTCCACAGGTTGCCTGTATGAGGACACTTTTTGATCAAAGCATCGAAAGTGTAACGTGAGTAACTGATTTTGTACGTCTTGTTTATGATACATAACACATTTTTCTGGATGTCATCTTTGGTGCTTAGGTAGGTCTAGGTCTACTCTTTACCACGGGGATAACAGTTATTAAACCTATTCAGTATGGTAATTATGGCCCAAGGAAACTCAAAAGTACATCAAAAACGTAACGTGAGTAACCATGGAATTGCCCCTGGGCATGTTGGAACAATATCAATGCCTATGCAGCAACGGGCATGTGCATGCACCGCCGACCGTGCCACCCCGTGGGAAACAAACAAAGGGTCCAAATTCTGCAGCATTGCTGTATGGACTGCACACAGGAGGTGGTGAAATGTTGGCTCAAAATACACAAAAATGAAGACCAAAAATCCAAAGTGGGCACACTGTGGTTGGAGGCGAACAAGCAATAACCTTTACGATTTTGCCAGCGTGGCACAAACACGTCTGACCTGCGCAAGACTGAGCACCAAAAAAAATAAAAACAAAATAAGGGTGCTGGTCAACTCGGTCCGTAACCAACTCGGTCCGAGTCAACTCGGTCCGTAACCAACTCGGTCCATAACCATCTCGGTCCGTAACTTACTCGGTCCGTAACCAACTCGGTCCGTGAACAACTCAGTCCGTGACCGACTCTGTTCAGTAATCAACTCAGTCCCAATGGGAAAATGTACACAAAAATGTTTTTAATTTTCTTGTAGCAAGACGATCTTGAGAGTGTGTTTTTTTGTTCAGTTCTTCAAACTGATCTCCGTATGCACCTTTGTTCCTGTTGCGTGAATTTCTAGGCTACATGTATGTTACTGTGTAAGCCGATGGACGGCTCGGGCCGGGAAGCTAGTGGGGCTTATTAAATAAATTGAGCTTTGAAATAAAAGGTTTCATGCATGACATACAGTACACATTTATGATATGTACATGTACGTACTCTGGTCACTCAGCAGAAATTTAAAAAAGCAACATTGTCATCAATCGATCGGATCGTGACCTTTGGAAGAAACTATTTCAAACTATTTCAGGCCTGACGTCACCAAAATGACCAATATAATCTTGCATGTTTGGGGTTGCCGGAAATCCTTCAAACTTTTGTTCAAATGTAGCCACTTGCTTTCCAGGAGTCGCGAGAAGTGATATAGCGCCCTCAAGCATTCGCTAAAAACACGCCTGTTTTCTTGCCATTGTTCACGAAGTTTGTTTGTCGATAAAGGTTTTGTTCGACAAATTTATCCAGAATCATCTTGCTGTAAAGTCGCTTTTTGAGCGAATCATCAACCTATTGTGTGCCTCAAGAATCCGTTATTTCTGCTCAGCATACTGTTGGCTCTCGGGTGTGTGATATTTCCTATATTTGAGGGGTGTGAATTAATGACTTTTCATGCTGTGTAAAGCACACGTTTATTTGGGAAACGTGTGTAATGCAGGGATATATAGGGGATTGAATCGGACATATTTGAGTCCTAGATTTTGATTAGAAAATAGGTTGACGTGTAGCTTTTAGCATTAGGTTATATTTCTTTGTTTGCATTTATTGTGCATTCTTGTTATTTAGGGAAAGCAGTAATTTCCGTTAATTTGTTTTCCCAGACAAAGTTTGTTGTGATTGCAAATGCAGTGGGTCAATGTTAGTTTACATGCACATTAGTACACATGCGTAGTTGAAACATGTGCATGTCTAGATTTGTTAATTATTGGAAATAATTAAAGTGATTGTTGCGCTGGTTAAAAGTTGTTTAGTGCTCATGATGGATTCATGGTGGATCAGTTGAAATATATTGCATGGGTAACTGTACCTGTAAATACATGTTGCTATGGTAATTTGCATGCCCTTGCAACGAATCTATAAACAGTGTGTATTGGAATGGACACACATTGAAAAGTTTCTAGCTTGTAAAAACGTGCACATGGCAATATTGGGTTTTGTACCTTATGCACATGTTTTGTATTGTATTTTGCTCTCAGTTCTCAGGTTCTCAGATACAAGTGAGAACTTCTTAGTCTCTCGTTGAGATAACCGAAGGGACGACTTCACCTGATTGACATGTGCCAGATCTGAATTTCACCTGGTAAAGGAAACTACTACAGTAGGCCAGTGGTCATCAGAGGTGCTCCATAAACTACTGGAGTGAGCCTACTCAAGGAGACCAACGACTTCGTCTGCCTTGCAGTACCGGGCTAGTTTACTGACTTCGTTGGAGTCATCGGTTCAGTCAAGTCGGTTGACTGGACATCACTATTTTGAAACTGTGAAAGCTTCAAGAGAAACATTGACTTTCTTGCCGGCTGGCCATCTACTGTGCGCATCATTGGGCCCTATTTTTGTGTGTTACTTGAGCATCGTTGATCCATATCCTTTTAATTAAACATTGATTGTATTTTGATTGAATTGTTTGGCCAAACGAAATTGTTGTTACACAATAAAAGCTGATTGGAAATTCATTTATTGTTATTTTCCTGTGTCCTTCCCTAAACGATTACAAAAAAAAATATGGAATCCCTCGGAAATAATCTTAACCTTCATTTGACCTTGACTCAGGCCGGAGTGGTGTTATCCCCCCCCCCCCCACTTTGTTTTTTTTAATTTTGGAATTGCTTTATTTAAATAAGAAAGAGATTGAGAATGTTGTCGCTTTTTACCGCTGACCGGTATACCGGCATGCAGTAGAATTTATCGCGTGGTGCCCAGCCACAGGCTCAGTAGGCCTGCGCTTGTACATGTAGCTAGCTTGTGGCGCTCCCCCGGCCCCCAGCGCCGGCCGGTCAACATGACCATCGCCAGCACAGGTGCCCGTGACATCGTTTGTGCCGCGCCTGGCTGGCCACACAGCCGGCTATGGTCGGATCGTCCGTGATTCAGAATGTTTTGCAGTGGCCAGTGTGCCATCTTTACATAAATTATTATTTGCGGGTTTAGAGGCTTAGTGCTAAATCTACCGGTAGCTACAGGGTATATTACATCATTTTTAATTTTTTGGTAAATATGGTTGAATTATACATCAAATTAAAGCTCTGGACGGGAGAAAGACAATGGTGCAAAAACATAAATGCCATAGGTACTTCTCTTCATGAGTTATGCCCTCCCAAAGACACCGTACTCATGGAACTCTTCTGGTCGTCATACACGTACACATGTACATGTATGTGATATTGTTAGAAATGAGCATACTGTTCCAATTTAGTCAAACTTTGCATCAAATTAAAGCTCTACATGTGAGAAAGAAAATGGTGCAAACGATATTGCCATAGGAGCTTCCCATCAGGAGTTATTCCCTCCCAAAGACACCATACTCCATGAATTTTTCTTGTCGTAATTTGAGTCAAAGTGACTGTGTCCCTTATTTAATTATCATTATTATTATTATTATTATTATTATTACTGTTTATTTTAAATTCAAATATAGCCAAAATTGACATCAAATAAAAGCTCTGGAAAGGAGAAAGACAATGGTGCAAACAATATTGCCACAGGTGCTTCTTATCAGGAATTATTTCCTCCCAAAGACACCATACTCTATCAATTCTTCTTGTCGTAATTTGACTTTTGATTCAACGTGATCTTTCGTGACTGTGTCCCTTATTTTATTAAAGATGAGAAATCAGAGAATACTACCATCAGTGGTATGTAAAAAAAAAAACATGCCCAAAAAGGGTGCGCCAGTGTTTGGAAAAACTCCTCAGTAGGTTGGGAAACCAGGCGTGTGGCCTAACGTACAACGAAGCAATATGGAGGCCACACAAGTGGGGCTTACTAGGAATAGGAGTAGGTTAGCTCTACTGAGTGGAGCATTGAACTACGGTACCCTCCGTACAAACGCTCCACCGATTTGGCATACTTTGGTGACAGGTACACGGTCGTCAAGACGGTATGCATTTTGTGCATGCCCTTGCGAGGACAAAAGACCAAAAAAAAAACTGATAATGAGAATACAAATGAGAAAGACAGTAACCCTGGATAGATCCACACATTCATGGCATTCCATAAGACCCCTTAAATTGTTCCAAACAACTGGTCATTTTGAAAAAAAGAACAAAATAGTCTGAACTTACCGCTCACAATTAAATGTGTCTGCCGAGTTGTACAGTCCATTTCACTGACATGACGGATGCATAATTCATCGCGCGCGTGTGTGACGTCACCATTAAAGAAAACAAGTTGCGCTTACTCAACGACTGTTTCATGTAGTCATATGTGCCCCGCGCCGTCTGACAGTGTGGGCTTATGGCGCAGGACACATATGACTACATAAAACAGTCGTTGATTAAGCGCAACTTGTTTTTCTTTGAACGAGCGGCGACGTCACGTCAGACACCCTCATTCGGCAAGTCGGTGCAAGGTCTGAGCTTCACGGCAAACACATTGAGCTGTAACTTTTTTCTGACTATTTTGCTGGGTTTTTTTCAACATTTTCGCTGTTTGGGAACAATATAAGGGGTCTGATGGAATGTCATGAATGTGTAGATAAATCCAGGGTAACTATCTCTCTCACTTGTTGTATTCTCGGTAATCCTTACTTTTAGGACCCCGTTCCTATATATAGGAAGGGAAAGACTCACCAAAACAGTTGACTAAATGACACTCAAAATTGACATTCTGATACCTCTTGGCACATCTGAACAATTGGCAATGACACCTTCTTGAATATCAGCAGGTTTAATTTTGTGGAAAGAGGGCAGGGCTTTGATTTATGAGGGAAATTCAGGAGTAAAAGACGACGATGACAACCAGAAAACAGACTCAAAAACCAAGATGGCAAACGTGAAAGCTCGATGCAATGAAGGCTCGTTGCTGATTGGCTGATAAAAAATAAACATCTTATTTATTTTTTTTAGCAGCCAATCAGCATCGGGCTTTCATTATGTAGGGCTTTCACTGTGTTGTGATAGCCCAGGTTGGACGAAGTCTTCATTGCATTACGACTAACGTCCAGGGTGAGAATTCTCTACATAAGACCACCCAAAATTTGGACCAGATTTTTGTTACGTTTTACCTCGTTACAGAAGCTTATTTCACGCCTACATTTTCTATGTGTCCTTACCTATTGGGCCGCTGGGTTCAGGAATTCCATATGTGATGCTGACCGACATTAATCAGGAAAATAAACTCTAAAGCAACGTTAAACTTGTAAGTGTTTGTAGTCTCTTTTCATCAGTTTATTCCCAGAGTCGTACGTCATGTACAATGTACGTGAGTACGTACGAGGTACGAAAGCGAGCACGCACGCTAGTGCCCTCATTTGTTTAGTTTTGGTTGGAACAGTGACGTCACTCCAGCCAACCGATGTCACGAAAACGCTCAACCAATGACCAAAGCCGAAACGTGTTTCTGGTAACTTGCGCGAAAACACGCTCGGTCATTGGATTAGCGACCGCGCCTTCAAGTAAGTGTGCGTGCGTATGAGGGTGGTTACTAAGCAAATCGCGCGTGCGCACTGCATATTCATGCTGCATAGTCTGGCCCCCGGACCAGACGTGATATGAGCGTCGAGAATAATTGTCCGGTCTAGGGAACCAGACTACACGCTGCACAGACGTACATCATGTACGACTATAGACTCGGCAGTGAGAAACTGATAAAAAGAGTCTACAAACACGTACAAGTTTAACGTTGCTTTCGAGTTTATTTTCCAGATTAAGGTCGGTCATCATCGCATATGGAATTTCTGAACCCAGCGGCCCAATAGATAAGGACACATAGAATACTACGACGTAATAATTGGCTTCTCCAACAAGGTAAAAATATTGAAAATACTGGTCATAAATTTTTTCGCCCGGTTTTGAGCACTTTATACCCTGGACTCCCTCCGTTACGTACAGAGGAAAGGGAGTCCACCTGGGCTATGTGTCATGTGTGTTGTGAGAACTACAACATGCATGATGCACGTCTGACTGCGAAAAAAAGGTAGGAAAGTCACATTTTCTTTGAAAGTGCTTTCAAAATTACAACTAACATGAGTTTATATGAAGAAAAAAGACCGCTTTAGCCTGCAAAAGTCACTTTGGTACTGGACAGACATCTGCAAAAGTCAGTTTTGAACAGAACTTGTAAAAAATAGAGGTGTCCTAAAAGTAAGGATTACCGTATTCTCCTTACCGGCTTTTTGGGGTCTTTTTGTCCTCGCGTGGGTATGTACACTATCATGCTACTGTGAAGCCGTCACCAAAGTATGCCAAATCGGTGGAGCGTTTGTACGGAGGATACCGTAGTTCAACGCTCCACTCAGTAGAGCTAGGTAGCTGGAGTTACCCAGCCCTGAGTTTTATCATTGGGTTGTCATCTAGGGCTGGAGCGAGTTTTTCTCGTAACTTGTAGTATAGGCAAAAAAATTTGGAAAATGTTCAATTTTGTCCCCGTTACACACTAATTGCAACTGCAACTCACCCCAAACTTGCCTGGAATAACCATTACACAGGTCCTTGAAGTAAAAAACGATCCACGATGAAGATTCAGCCTACAATTGCAGTGAAAACAGGAGGAATAACCGCTAACCTGACAACCTTTCAGGCATGGCCAGGACTGCAATTGGTTTGTGCACAAAAAAAATTGTGTACAATGAATGGCGGTCGAATAACAGGCACAGAGAGCGATCGCTGTCAACTACTCGTTTTTGCCGGCTGCGCTGGCTGTTGGCGCATGACATCACGCGGAAGCGCAACACCCGATGACTGTTTCATGCACTAATATAAGGTTTACCACTCGTGCATGAAACAGTCATCGGGTGTTACGCTTCCGCGTGACGTCATGCGCCAACAGCCAGCGCAGCCGGCAAAACCGAGTAGTTGACAGCGATCGCTCTCTGTGCCTGTTATTCGACCGCCATTCATTGTACACAATTTTTTTTGTGCACAAACCAATTGCAGTCCTGGCCATGCCTGAAAGGTTGTCAGGTTAGCGGTTATTCCTCCTGTTTTCACTGCAATTGTAGGCTGAATCTTCATCGTGGATCGTTTTTTACTTCAAGGACCTGTGTAATGGTTATTCCAGGCAAGTTTGGGGTGAGTTGCAGTTGCAATTAGTGTGTAACGGGGACAAAATTGAACATTTTCCAAAATTTTTTGCCTATACTACAAGTTACGAGAAAAACTCGCTCCAGCCCTAGATGACAACCCAATGATAAAACTCAGGGCTGGGTAACTCCAGCTAAGAGCTAGGACAAAAATGTAGGAGTAGGACCGAGTTGGTCACGGACCGAGTTGACCTGAAACCCAAAATAACTGACCTGCACTGCATAATGAGTTTTGCTCTCCAGCATCTGAATGTGTCCGATGTTGTAAAGGATTTTGGCTGATGGTTCCTGAATCAACTGTAGGCTGTCTAGGGCTCTGGCCCGATCACCCCGGTCGAAAAGCTGCACTGCCTCATGCCAGATGACGAGCGTGTCCTTGTGAGTCTGCTTCTCACCCATAATCAAAAATTGGAGTTCTTTTAAAAGTTTTATTAAAGACTGCACAGACTGCAGCTACGTCGAATCCTATGTGGAGATTTTTATCTGTCACACTGCCGGGGTTGTATACAATTCACGAGAAAGGTGTGGGGGAAATGCAAGTCATATTTCCGTGTCCCTGAAAAGCAGATGTAAACTTCAGGAACGCGGAAGTAAAAGCAAAGTTTTAAATGGGACCGATCGGCAGGGTGACCGTAAGGTCATGACTAAATTCTGCTAATTGCGCTTCAAAAATCTGTCAGATTTATCAAAAATCTGCCAAATTCCCCAGAATTACTCGAAATACACTAAAAACACTTTAAATCACATGCAGATGTTGTAATGTTGCCTTAATTAATGTTCAAATTACATTGTAAACAATCTATAGCCACATAAAGGTATTATGAAATTTCGTAAATTTCAGGCAAAACCATGGAGGAAGCACTGATCTCTATATAAAGACTGGATAGCGGATATGCATACAACATTCACACAGTAGACTTCGCACATTGACCAATTCGCCCCCGGTCTCACGAAGATGGCCGCGTATAATACGAACGTTCTACGCGTAAATACGCGCGCGTTGTATCAACAGTTGACGCGCATTTTGGTCACGTACACATATTATGATGGTCTAAAAGGGACACATTTCCGTAGTGATTATTATTTCAAAACGCCGAAAAAGTTATATTTGCGGCATTTTAGTAACCACGACGTTAGAAAAATTGTAGTTAACCTTGATCAGTGATGGTGGTCAAAATATAAGTCAAGTGAACCGCGACGTTACAAAAGAAATCATGCTGTCTATAAAAACGGCAACATGTCCTTTGTAGATCACCAGCCGGTCTCACCAATATGGCGTCAAATTCGTACATTGTGCGGCTCTGTATTAGCTATCCAGTCTTTATATAGAGATCAGTGGGAGGAAGTGGCAAAACGCCGCGACGAACCATGGCATGGACGAACTCAGGTTCCCAGTGAACTTCAGCACCTAGACCAGGCAACCTGTCCTATTTTGCAAGGGTTTCTTTGAAAAGATTTAAGCTTTTGTAACCAAATGTACCATTTTTTGCAAATTTGCTGTTTTTCTGTCAAGTAACCATTTTTGCAGAATTCTGCCAGAACAACAAAATCCATTCTGTCAATTTTTCTGTCAAACTCGTTTTTTTAACAAAAAAAATCTGTCAACATTAGCCGAAAATCAGCTAAAACGGTCATTACGCCGATCGGACACGTTCCGCTGAAAAAAAAAAAATAGGAATTAGCTATGGAACGCCAGTGTGGAATTTACATGTAATTATGATCATCGAACGGGTGAAGCACAATCGGTGATGCTTATGTGATTCGCTCTTTTCACACTTCCGCCATGGACATGCAGAGCCTCGATCTGGCAACTTTACACAATAGATATAGCCGGTTCAGTGATTCCCGTGTCGGGGTTCAGATCTGCACTGAACTATTTTTTTTGTGTAAAGTTGCCAGATCGAGGCTCTGCATGCCCAATGGCGGAGTGTGAAAAGAGCGTACTACGGTGGCCCACAACTGTCACGGCAAAAGCAAAAGTGCCACGGCAAGCGCAAAAGCGCCACGGCAAGCGCAAAAGCGCCGCGGCAAAAGCAAAAGTATGGAATTCCATCTCTGCCAAGTTACACGGCGCATGTTTGGGAGATCCAAGCAAGAATCCCAAACATGCGCCGTCAACGGCGCATTGTCGCGTCGTGCCGTCGCATAGTCGTGCCGTCGCGTCGTGCCGTCGCATTGTTTTGTACTGTTTGTATAGGGCCGTCGCATTGTCGCGTTGTGCCGTCCCATTGTCGCGTCGTGTCGTCGCATAGTCGCATTGTCGCATAGTCGCATTGTCACATTGTCGCATTGTCGCATTTTCATTCATTAATTTTCCAGGGCTTCACCAAGAGGGCGCTGTTGTGCGGTGTTTGGGTGCAACTAATTTTGTCATCCTCCACATATATTCCAGTTGCTTTCGAGTTAGAAATCGTGCCAAAAGATGAATAGGCTTACATCTTCAGAGTATACATTAATGAATCCTTTTATGCGTTGCCAAGAGAACAGTATCCTTTTGAAATGCATGTACCCGCAAGCCTTAGGCCTAACACTATATAGTCAATCGCCCGAATGTATCGATATTTTAAACAATCGGAGGGTATAGCTCCTATCCAGAACTAATAATTAATACAATAGATGACCGCGGCAGGACCCACCCGTCACTAGATAGTAGATACACATTTACAAGAGTATTGGACACGGTCCACCGTACTTTTATTTCCATATTCAAACGATAGCCTGCCCCCTCCGACTGTTAATTTGTGAATGCATATTTTTTAATTGACTTGTTGTAGTTGTAACTATTGCTATTATCGGTCGGGTGTGGTGTCACGATATGGAATTCTGGCACCTGATTGGTCAGTTTGGCTTCTCCGTGTTTCTCTCTTGAGTGAAAGTTTTCATTGGCATGTCTATGACTATGAGTGAGCATGTCAAATTCAACAGCTCCGACCGACTCAATACTAGAATAATCAGGGTTAGAATCCAGAAGAGAATAGAATAAATTTTAGCTTCTCAGAACTATGTTTAATGTTGCATCCTGTTTCTATGTATTTTCCTTGTATATGTTGCAGAAATGTTGAAAAGCTATGGACCTAATTCTAAACAAAATTAAAGCTTTAGTTAGGACATAGGCCTATGTTCTTATATTTGAACTTGAGCTACAATGATGTTTTCCATTTGACCTAGTGTCTATGAATTTTCACTTACATGTAATTCCCAGGGTATGATCTGATCTGCCATTACTTTGCAGCTGGTTACACCTATCCTGAAATTTGTGGCATTTTAGAGATTCGACATGGTCTTCGTTGCAGGTAATTTATGATTAAAAATAATGTTTGAGAAAAACAGTCCTTTTTAAAAACGTAAGATCATCCAATTAATTCAAGAGGTGCAAGAAAAAGTGTTTGCCCAATCCCTCCCTGCCAAAATGTCATGGAATCATTCTTTCCGAACCTCTCCGACATGAGCAAGCCAAAAAAACCTACAGACATTTTAAAGATACCCCATTAAAGATGAAGAAATAGGCCTAGTTCCACAAAAGAAGTTCACTTGGCAGCGGTTGCATAAGGCCCCTATAAAATGCGACAATGCGACAATGCGACAATGCGCTTGGATCTCCCAAACATGCGCCGTGTAACTTGGCAGAGATGGAATTCCATACAAAAGCGACACGGCAAGCGCAAAAGCGCCGCGGCAAAAGCAAAAGCGCCGCGGCAAGCGCAAAAGCGCCGCGGCAAAAGCAAAAGCGCCACGGGTTTATTGGGAAGGGGCGTAATCATACATGCCGCTACTACATCAAAAAATAAAATGGGAAGGAGAATGAAAACCGGTCAGTGCAAGCAACGATCCAGGGAATAAATCGTCGATATTAATTTGTTGTAGGATAATTCCAAGATTATTCCAAGAGAGTTGCTGCCGTGAATCAGAGTTTATAAAGGAGTGGGACTCGATCGCTATCAGCACCATCAGGGCCGTTCCACATTTCTTTACATTTCTTGGGATGCAAACAATTACGAGGACGGGAAGCTCTGTGAGCTGATGCATTTTTTTGAAGAGTTTTTTTTTTCCTTCCGACTAGCATGCAGAGAATAGTTCCGTTAATTTAAGCCTTAGTTCACCGGTGTGTATACCAGTGTAGACACACAAGTGAGCTGCCCAGAGTGTATGAGTTAAGTTTTTCTTTTCTTTTTCAGTATATCACACACACGCGGATCCAGATGGGGACACACCCTGCCCGTAACCCCCCCCCCCCCCCTTTTCGCAACTTTTTTTTTTTTTTTACGAGTCGTCTTAGGGCGGGCGGGCATTAAATACATCCCTTTGAGAACATGATCTTTTTCGTTTTTGAGGAGTCATTATGGCGGGCGGACGGGCGGTCATCAAATCAATCGCTTTGAACATAACTATCATACATAATTATCAACAAAAATATACAATATAAGTTTTGAAGGTCGCCTGTCAATCATTGTCTCAAAATTTCTTTCAAAGCAAGAATATATTTTTATAAGACACTTTTCTATTTCCCAGCTTGAATAGGGGGCACATTTAATACAGCACTTGCATTTAATGCTTCATGTCAAAATATATTCATAAATATATTCTAGAGTAGAACATGTACCGGTACACGAAATAATGTAGGCCATGTGTTTTTTTTAATAAATGAAGAATAAAATCGTCATCCCCCTTTTTTTATTTTCCCGGCCTCAGATAGAGATTCAACGTCTGGTTCTCTAAATATTTGTTTAAAAGCAAAATGATTAAAAAAAAAAACCTAGCCCGTTAAAGTTTGCACTCTAAGTTAATTCTTTTGTAGATTCCAGGGGAAATTTAATACGAATTATGCTCGGTTTTTCTTATTTTTTAAATGAATATGATCAGGATTAACAACATCCCTCAAATAATAGCGTCAAAATATATCCCAAAACATATTCTACAGTAAAACATTTTCACAAAATAATGTAGGCCATGCGTTTTATTTTTTAAATACACGAAGAATTAATCGTCATCCCTTTTATATTGTCCCGGCCTCAGATAGAGAGAGACATCAAATAAATAGGGGTTATTTTAATACGATTTAGTATGTCTTGTTCTCTCAATTTATTTTTTAAAGTAAAACGATTTCAAACACCCTAGCCCATTAAGTTCTGAACTCTCAGTTAATTCTTTTGTAGATTCCAGGGGAAATTTTAATACGAATTAGGCTTAGTTTTTCCTAATTTTAAAAGGAATACGAATAAGATTATCAACAGCCCTTTGACTTCAAACTTAATTTCAAAATGTATTCCGAAATAATTATATTCTAGAGTAACATTTACAAAAATAATGTAGGCCATGCAGTTTTATTTTTTAAATAAGCGAAGAATAAAATCGTAGTACGAAAAAAGACATCGGGAGCCCTACATTTAATGAATTATTTGGACTTGGAATATCATCCCCCAATCGTTTATCTATGTGCATGTACACAACACGGAGGTGAAATGTCACGTTCAATTCAGTTTCCCACATTTTTCGCATAAAGTGTTCCCCTGTCTATGAGGGGAAAAAATGCCCAAATAAAATCTCGGCTCCGAAAAGCCTTTCCAGAGAATGATTGATAGCCGCATTGTTCAAATTGATACAATGCCACTCTTGTTCGTTACAAAGCATATACATTTGGGTTCAGCTGTAGGCCACCGAACTTTAAGGCCTTTGAGAACTTGCCGCCACTAATTGGAAGATTCTTAGATGATAAACAGTGATGATAGTATCTCAGCCAATTAAATGAGCCGGTTCCCGGCAAATAAATATGCCATTGGTTGCTTTCATCACGGACCGTCTGCTTTCATGAATATGACTTCCTTCCACGCGCAACTGGAGTGATTAGCTCTCTGAGCCACAGGTGCATGGCTGCATGCCCATCACATTCCAACCTGGTTGCTTAGAAATACTGTTGCTAGGAGGCTCCCCTGTGATGCCTGGGACTGCCGGTTGCGTAGCCAGAAATCTTGTATGTGACTATTTTGAAACCTTGTATGTGAAAGCGGCAGCTCAGGAATGATGCCGCTTTCGGGAAATTTGTGCAGGCAAAGTTTTTCATATTTTGGAAATTGGAATTTGGATGCAGTTTGCATTTCCGTTAAATTAAAGGTTGTTTTTTTGTTTTCTTTTTAAGAAAATCGGACCCCCCCCCAAAAAAATACAAATAAACAATTTTCCTCAGGCCTTGACATTTCTTGAAGTGATTCGACAACACTTGCAGAATGCAGACGATTCAATTCGTCTTAAATTATTTAGCCTGCAGACTTCAAAAGAACATGGAAAAAATGGTGGTTAACGTGACCGCAGTTACCACACATTATACTGGGACACAGGCGGCAGTCTTTTTGAAGTCTTGACTAAACGTTTAAACGCTACGGGAAAATTTTGCTAATATCATCACATTTTTTATGACAATCGAGATGGTTTTGAAATCGGTAAGTTTTATTTCTTCTTTTTGTTTGTCAAGAATATTCGTAATGTAATACTCAGCAGGCTTATAAGTTATACAACATTTTTCAAAGGAATTGGGACAGAGAAATTTTCTGGGCCGGTTGAGTTGCTCAGCCGTGGGCTTCGTGAGTTAAGCTCTGTCAGTCACTTTCCTAAATTCACCGAGGAGCTCAACAAGGAGCTCAGTTGTTGAATGAATGTATCACACCATATAAATCAAGCTCATGGAATAATATTATGGACAGCTGTTGGAGATCTGGTGTAATTCACCTCAAAAGTGAAGCCAATCACATCCGCGCGAGCTCGATTTACACCATAAACACCCCCCCCACACACACACACAAACGGGATGATAATGGAGAAAATACGAATTGAACTAAAATCACCAATTATATTACATGGTAAAAGAAAGAAAATACCAGGAGAGGGGCAAAACGAAAAGGAAATTATTAATGATGATGGGGGAAAAAAAAAAAATGAAACGACAATAAGGCAAAAAAAAAAAAAAAATTCGGTCTTTGGTCAGACCAAAGTTCCGGAATTGACGCGGCCACGCGGCTTTTTTTTTTTTCTTCAAGCTTGGATTGTACAGACAAGGTGGGTACTATTTTGCTTTTTTGGTGTCCTCATGTACATTGGTGTCCTCCATAATTTGCCTTGGTGCTTTCGATCATTTGCCTTGGTGCAATTTCCCATTCCTTGGTGCTCTTTGGTAAAAAAAAATGAGGAGGGGCGGAAATAGAGGGCGCTGTTGGAGCTACCGCGGAACATTTTGAAGAAAAAAAAGATCGACGCGCATGATTAAAATCGACGCGCGCGCTGACCAGAGACCGACTTTTTTTTTGGGCCTAACATCAACCAAAATGGGTTGGGGTGGGGGTAGGGGCTGCTTGGGGCAGGCTGTCCCCTAATGAAATTCAATTTATTTTATTTTCTTTGTTTGCAAGGCAAATTTCTTGGTAGACATGTATGTTTTAATAGTAAATATGACTTTTTTTGGCTCGCTCGCTCCGCTCGCTCGCAAAATAACACATGTTCATTTTTTTTTTCACCCGGGGGCTGTCATCAGCACCTTCTAATTTTGGGGTTCGTTTTCAACTAACATCAACAGTGACTTTAAATTCTATATTTGATAGACAAAATTAGTGTTATTAAAATTAAAAAATAAACATTGTGAATTTTGCTCTTAATGGCTTAAAAAACTCATGATGTAGGAGAGAACATCTAAAATCGTAGAGCTTCCAGTGCCCCCAACCCCGCCCGCAAGGGATTTTGCGCTTCAGTTTTGTTATGTGTGCAACGCGCACAAAGTTTTTGTGCCCCCTCTTTTTGAAAATCCTGGATCCGCCCCTGTATCACACACATCTAGGAAGTCAATGAAGGCTCTCCTGCAGGGCTGCGGTAGTGGGTGGGTAAGGCTTGTCAACACGTAACTCGCCCGCGGGCCCATTAGGTTAGAAATTCCCAGAGAGCGGGAATTTCAAAACTCTTCCCTGAACGTTGCTTGCACTGACCGGTTTTCCTTGCTATTTTCTCAGCCATAAAATCACTTCTCAAAGAATTAAATTCTGTGATTAATAAGAATTCCTGGTGGCGGCCATTCTCCTTCCCATTTTATTTTTTGATGTAGTAGCGGCATGTATGATTACGCCCCTTCCCCAATAAACCCGTGGCGCTTTTGCTTTCGCCGTGGCGCTTTTGCGCTTGCCGTGGCGCTTTTGCGCTTGCCGCGGCGCTTTTTCTTTTGCCGCGGCGCTTTTTCTTTCGCCGCGGCGCTTTTGCTTTTGCCGCGGCGCTGTTGCGCTTGCCGCGGCGCTGTTGCGCTTGCCGCGGCGCTTTTGCGCTTGCCGTGGCGCTTTTGCTTTTGCCGTGACAGTTGTGGGCCACCGTAGTACGCAGTGCTGGTGTTGATGCATATTCAGGATCGGTGATCAACTTTTCATTGGTGTCCAAAGTACAATTGGTCCGAAGTCCCATTGGTCCGAAGTCCCATTGGTCCGAAGTCCCATTAGTCCGAAGGCCCATTGGTCCGACGCCCCATAGGATTATGGTTAGGGTTAGGGTCAGTCAACGTACTGAACCAGTGGAACTACACAGTATTATGTTTCATCGGACCAATGGGACTCAGACCATTTAGTCTCGGTTCTCGACGCTCTTGTGTTTTTATTCAACGAGCGCACAATCAACCCGCCCAAAAACCAAAATCACGAACCATCGCTGATAGAGGGCGCTATCACACACAGACCGCTATCTGCCTCGAACCCAACCTCGTCCCCAGGGTGTCGAGCAGTACGCGCCCACCACTACCTGCTCTCTCGAGCAGTACGCGCCCACCACTACCTGCTCTCTCAACGCGGTTGGAAATAAAGTAAGCACTGGGGACGAGGTTGCCTCGAACCGCTATCACGCCACGAACCGCTATGATAGCAGTTTGTACGGAAGCGTATTTAGGACATGACCGAAAATATTTTTTAGGCCCACTACTTCGCCCGGGCGGATTACCATTTCGCCCGGGCGGATTACCATTTCGCCCGGGCGGATTACTTATTCTCCCGGCCGGGCAGACTACTAATTCGCCCGGGCGAATTAGTAATCCGCCCGGGCGAAATAGTAATTCGCCCTGGCGAATTAGTAATCCGCCCGGGCGAAATAATAATTCGCCCGGGCGAATTAGTAATCCGCCCGAGCGAAATAGAGGGCCGGAATTTTTTTTTTGGGTCATGTCCTAAATACACTTCCGTAGGTTTGTGAAAACACAAGGAGCGTCATGAACCGAGACTACTTACCAATGGGACTTCGGACTAATGAGACTCAACCCCAACATTAAGCTCATAACTGTCTGATAACTGTTTTTAATTTCACTTCATAAATTGACAATTGAAAAACCTGTGGTTAATGGTTATTCTTTAGTTGATTTCAAATTTCATTAATTTTTGATTGATTGATTTCTTTAAGACAAACAAAGTGTTTTTAAGTTGACGGGCGAAGTGCGATAAATAATGCACGAAAAAAAAATGCTCTGATACCCCTCCTTAAAATAATATTATACATACAGGTGATTCTGCATTAATCACCAGTGTACTTCTGTAGTTCACTACCCAAAATTAACACACTGAATACTTTTGAAAGGCAAGATTTAGTCATGGAGTATTACTGGTATTAAGTTAACTCATGCCTCTTCTTTTGTTGTTTTTAGATTAAAAAGGTACATGTTTGATTAATGGCCATCGGTTCCCTTGCTTTTAATTACATCCCAATTTGTATTCCGAGTTTTTCAAAGGCCAATGCACGATAAAATTCAACTAGCACGTGTTTTTGTTTATGGCTTGGCCTCCCAAGTGGAATAAATCACATTTTGTCTCCTGTTGAGCTCAATAATTGCTTCTTATCTGTATTTCCTTCTAAACAAACCATAAGAGAAAGGCAGCTCAAGTTTCAAATATACTGTGTGGAAATTTAAACTCAATTCTGTGTGGTTGTGACGATTTACAGATCCAATCTTCTGCATGGTAGAGTTATCGTCTCCAGACGGACCATTGATTGTGTATGACCCCCTTTTATTTTCAGTATGGCGGTTTCGATCCAACTCGGCCAAAACCAACATGCGGTTTGCCCTTGTTTATTTATTTTTGGGTAATTAAACCATGGAGCTATAAGAAAATTATATAATAATATGTAATAAAACGAAATAAAACCCAAATACAGCCGAAGCAGCAGCCAATCAGCAACAGAGACAAGTAGATCATAGAAAGACACCATGCAGTCGTCCCCAAAAAACACAAAAAATAAAAATAAAAGAACATTGTTGGAGGGGGGTGGGGGTGCCCGGGTGGGGATATTTTAATCTACTATTATTTGTGACAGTCCATCGCTGCTAGCAAAGATGATCCGTCAACTGTGAAAATGCACCACATACACCACCGGTAAAAAAAAAAAAAGATCCCCAATATCAATGATGAACTGACAGACCATCACCGATTTCAAAGTTGATCACTGGTCGCGAATCACCAATCGCAAAGTTGATCATCGACTGTGAAAGTCCACTATTACAACTGATAATGTAGTAACCAACGTATAACATATCACCGATCGATAATGTATCACAAATTGACTGATATTGTATCACGAACTGCATGTAGCAAAATTGACTGGTAGTGTAGTTTATATAACCGACATACAGATCCTTGTCATTTGATTGGTGGAACTCACATCACGTGACATTCGTTATTGCTCCCATTCACGTCGCTGCTCAAAAAGTACTACCCATCGGGAATGGGAAATATTATAACGCCTCACCCACAGATTCTGTGTCTTGATTGGCCGAGAGCGAGTCACATGTTACTTTCTAATTTTGCTATCTTTCTGTGCACGGCCAAAAGTACTATACCCGTAGCAACCAAAGTACTATACCATTGGCAACCAAAGTACTATTTCCACGGCGCGGTATTTGTGTGCAAATAGTGTTGTAGGACTCGAGACCGGTCTCGGTCTCGAGACCGGTCTCGAGACCACTTTTTGCTGGTCTCGGTCTCGGTCTCGGTCTCGGAAGCTGTGGTCTCGGTCTTGGTCTCGGTCTCGGTCCCCTTTGGTCTCGATATTTTGGCTGGTCTCGGGTCGAGACCGGCAATAATTATGTGGCTTTTACAGCTCGATCGATTACTTTGTGTTCACTTCGTTCAGTACCGTTGATAGTTAAAACATTTGCTAGCCCATAGATCAAGCTTGTTATATATCGTGGTCGGTTTGGACTCGACTGCACGTTGGAAAGTCCCAAAAGTACATGTAAAGCTGCAGCAGTACCAGTTTCTGAACGATTTGGAACAAGTTCGGCATTTATCTGTTGTGTCGGGCACATAAAGCAAAGTATAAACTTGTAACAATTTATGCAATAAGGGCCTGCCATTTTCGGGGATTGTGTAGTTTAGCCCACCCCTGTGGCAAGGGCGGATCCAGGGGGGGGGGGGGGGCCCAAAGGGGGCCATGCCCCCCCCCCCCCAAAAAAAAAACCGAAACGAAATAATTTATTTTTTATTTTTTATGTGACATCGCAATAAAGGCAGGCAATGAGTACACCACCATCTTTTCCTCAAAAAAAACATTGGTTAAAGTGGTCAGAAATTGCCTCAGATCGCACCACAGAGCATCTAGAATCCAAAATTTTTTGACCCACTTTTTGGGGGGACCAAAAATTTTTTTGGCCCCCCAAAAATTGTGTTCTGGATCCGCCCTTGCCCTGTGGGCGTAATCACGTGCATTTTGTATTCTGATAATAAATGAGGTGCTTCAAATTAGTTATATTTTCGACCCCACACAATGTTCTCTTTAATTTGTGACAGTATTTTGAAGATAAAGTAAATTTTCCTACCTGATTTTCCAGCATTGAACTCACACACTCTTACCAGTTACCACTCACTGTTGCCATGAGAGTGTATAATGAGACCCCATTTTCTGGCTGCTCATTTTGAAGTACCCCATTATTCCTCAAAAATTAAAATCCCGTTCAGAAAAAAATTAAAAATCCATATCTGGCACATTCTGGCTACCACCTCGCAACTTGTGGGTCTACATGTATAAGTCCACATTCTATGACAGAAATTTTAAAATTAATTCAACATTTTCTAGCTCCCACTTTTTAAAATCAAGTACACAAGTCTTGTTAGAAGTTAAGTCCTATATTTATTTTAGGAAAAAAAAGGCACAATGTAAAATTTAAATTGCATCTTTAAATATCCGTTAGAAGTCATAGCTGAAACCAAGGGGTGACTGTGGAGTTTAGGATCCGAGTTCCTATAACAGATGAAACATCTGCCTTTAACTTTTTACTTTTGTCTCGATTGGGTGCAGACAACATGTCAAAGCCCATATTTCTTAATTGTAACTACTTTTTGCTCAAGTAGGGTGTCATGTATCAATTTGTCAACACTGCCACTGGTCAAAATGTTGGTCTGTAATCTTTGTGAATAGAAAGGTTACAACTTTCAACTATAATAACGTGTCTTGTTTTTTTAATTTCGACTATTGTTATTCATTATCAGTGGTCTCGGTCTCGGTCTCGGTCTCGGACCATATTGGTCTCGGTCTCGGTCCATATTGGTCTCGGTCTCGGTCCGCCTTGAAGGGGCTGGTCTCGGTCTCGGTCTCGAATCTTCAGGTCTCGGTCTTGGTCTTGGTCTCGGACTATCCGGTCTCGACTACAACACTGGTCAAATGGATGCTTGTGTGCGCGTTGCGCGTAGCGCTTATTGTTCCAAAGAGGGCGCGCCGCAGACTTCGGTTCAAACATTTCGTGAAGGGGTGTTATAAAACAAATATTGAATGCTTTATCTCGTGGTGAAGTAAAACTAGCCTCCCTCGATGATCCATGGACCATTCTATTTTCCCTCGGCTTCGCCTCGGGAAAATAGAACGGTCCATGGATCACCTCGGGAGGCTAGTTTTACTATACCACTCGAAGCATTCAATATTTGTATATTATAACACCTCACCCGCAGATTCTGTGTCTTGATTGGCCGAGAGCGAGTCACATGATACTTTCTATTTTTGCTATCTTTCTGTGCACGGCCAAAAGTACTATACCCGTAGCAACCAAAGTACTATACCATTAGCAACCAAAGTACTATTTCCACGGCGCAGCATTTGTGTGCAAATGCATGCTGATGTGCGCGTTGCGCGTAGCGCGTATTGTTCCAAAGAGAGCGCGCAACAGAGTTAGAATCAAACATTTAGCGAAGGGGTAGTTTTGGAAGAGAGAAATACATTTTCCACCAATTTTGTATTGAAATTGAAGTTTATTCAACTGTGTTCAGATTTAAATAATGTAAATATTATAACCAAGCAGATCTGTGGGTGAAGTGTTATAAAACAAATATTGAATGCTTTATCTCGTGGTGAACTAAAAACTAGCCTCCCTCAATGATCCATGGAGCATTCTATTTTCCCTCGCCTTCGCCTCGGGAAATACATGTCCATGGATCACCTCGGGGGGCTAGTTTTACTACACCACTCGAAGCATTCAATATTTGTATAATATATGCGCATCAGAAATTCTCGGCCGATTTCGGTCGAAACTATAAAGAAACACATAAGGAATTCGCCACGGTTGCGTCAAGGCCAACCTCGTCCCCAGTGCTTACTTTATTTCCAACCGCGTTTCCCAAAACCCCAAAACTTCTGGATCCTGGCTCTCTGCTAGCGTTATGAATGCGCGCGGCTATTGGTTACCAGCGAAGCAACCAACCTCAGTAGGCTGGTTCCAAATAGTCGACTAGAGTAGTCAACCATCGTCGACTAGACAGAGTTCGGGCAAGCGTTAGTCGACCAATGGTTAACTATAGTCCTTGCGCGAACTTGCCCAGAGTTCGGGCAAGCGTTAGTCGACCAATGGTTAACTATAGTCCTTGCGCGCAGGAGCAACCTCGTCCCCAGGGTGTCGAGCAGTACGCGCCCACCACTACCTGCTCTCTAAACGCGGTTGGAAATAAAGTAAGCACTGGGGACAAGGTTGGGGTGAGAGAGCAGGTAGTGGTGGGCGCGTCTAGTCGACGATGGTTGACTACTCTAGTCGACTATTTGGAACCAGCCTACTGAGGTTGGTTGCTTCGCTGGTAACCAATAGCCGCGCGCATTCATAACGCTAGCAGAGAGCCAGGATCCAGAAGTTTTGGGATGCCATTTTGACGGCGTTTGACTAGAGACGTTCGCACGTTGCTATCAGTGCGCAGGCGTAAGGTACGTCACAAATCAACCACTAGTCGACTAATGGTCCTTGCCCGAACTTGGCCTAAGTCTAGTCGACGATGGTTAACTACGCTAGTCGACTATTTGGAACCAGCCTACTGAGGTTGGTTGCTTCGCTGGTAACCAATAGCTGCGCGCATTCATAACGCTAGCAGAGAGCCAGGATCCAGAAGTTTTGCGATGACATTTTGACCAGCGTTCGACTAGAGGCGTTCGCACTTTGCTATCAGTGCGCAGGCGTAAGGTACGTCATAAATCAACCACTAGTCGACTAATGGTCCTTGCCCGAACTTGGCCTAAGTCTAGTCGACGATGGTTAACTACGCTAGTCGACTATTTGGAACCAGCCTACTGAGGTTGGTTGCTTCGCTGGTAACCAATAGCCGCGCGCATTCATAACGCTAGCAGAGAGCCAGGATCCAGAAGTTTTGCGATGACATTTTGGCCAGCGTTCGACTAGAGGCATTCGCACTTTGCTATCAGTGCGCAGGCGTAAGGTACGTCACAAATCAACCACTAGTCGACTAATGGTCCTTGCCCGAACTTGGCCTCGGTGAACACGCATGCAAATTAGGAGTCGTCTGGTGCCTGCCTGTGCGTTACATTTGCGTTTGTTTTTGTATGCGGTGTCTGGGGTAAAAACAGAATCAATTCGTCGCAGCGCGCGCGAGCATGGCGTGAGTTACGAAAACATGATTTTATTTTAATTAAATCTTAAAATTAATGTGGCCTGACGTTGCGAACTTAGCAAGTTCTTCTTCAGAGGCTAAAAACAGAAATGACAGAGGTACATACATTAACATGGGGGTGCACACAAACATGCAGGGCTGAAAGAAGAAACACAAAAGGAGGATTAGGTGTGAAAGGTGTGGAAAGATGCAGGGGAGGGTGGATGAGAGAACAAAGAGAGATGGCAAACCACAAGGGGTCTGGTGTAAACAGGGGAGGGACCAGAAAGGGGAAGGATCAAAGGTCACAGGGAGTGGGAACGGACAAAAGAGTGTGAGAGTGAAGGGATGATGCGGGGGGGGGGGGGACAGTATTGAGGTGGAAAGGGATGAAAGATGGGGGAAGATGGGTAAACACAAACAACAAAAAAAAACCAGATGGATTATCTGTAACAGAAGACAATGGAGGAAGAAAAGGATTAATCATTTCCAAGTTGGATGTTGAGACCATGTGGTTGAATAGTTCGAAGACGATTCATTTAATTATTTTAATTAAACTGTTACGATCTTAACGAGACAACATGCAGTATCACATTTCATATTAATATTAACAAACTGGAAAGGAAATGAATATTTTCGACAAGGCGTGGACGAATGATCGCGAAAACACGTACTGCACGTTGTGATTAACAACACCAAGTACACGATATAAATCCATTTCTAGCCAATTGCGCGAATTGCGGTATCGAATGGCCAAGTTCGGGCAAGGACCCGTAGTCGACTAGTGGTTGATTTGTGACGTACCTTACGCCTGCGCACTGATAGCAACGTGCGAACGTCTCTAGTCAAACGCGGTCAAAATGGGCCAAGTTCGGGCAAGGACCATTAGTCGACTAGTGGTTGATTTGTGACGTACCTTACGCTTGCGCACTGGTAGCAACGTGCGAACGTCTCTAGTCAAACGCTGGTCAAAATGTCATCGCAAAACTTCTGGATCCTGGCTCTCTGCTAGCGTTATGAATGCGCGCGGCTGTTGGTTACCAGCGAAGCAACCAACCCCAGTAGGCTGGTTCCAAATAGTCGACTAGCGTAGTCAACCATTGTCGACTAGACAGAGTTCGGGCAAACGTTAGTTAACCATTGGTCAACTATAGTCCTTGCGCGAACTTGGCCATGGCATCGCAAAACTTCTGGATCCTGGCTCTCTGCTAGCGTTATGAATGCGCGCGGCTATTGGTTACCAGCGAAGCAACCAACCTCAGTAGGCTGGTTCCAATAGTCGACTAGAGTAGTCAACCATCGTCGACTAGACAGAGTTCGGGCAAGCGTTAGTCGACCAATGGTTAACTATAGTCCTTGCGCGAACTTGCCCCAGGATGCAGGAAGGAAGTTTCCTATCAAGGGTTTACTATTGGAAACAACGTTGGAAATAAAGTAAGCACTGGAGACGAGGTTGCGTTGGAACTAAAATAAGCACTGGGGACGAGGTTGAGCTCGAATGGGAACTGATAGCCTTGGTCAAGGCTATATTGGAAACCGTGTTGGAAATAAAGTAGGCACTGGGGACAAGGTTGGTATGACTTAGCAAGGTAATTTCCTATCCAGCGCTTACTATTGGAAACGAGGTTGGAAATAAAGTAAGCAATGGGAACGAGGTTGGTGCGCCGGTTCTCGGCATCGAAAAGATCGCTTCTCTTGTTGCGCAATCATAAGAATGCGCAAACACATTATTCAGATGGCGCAAATGGCAAGATAGCGCACAACATTATGGATATAATGGAGCGAGCACACGACTACACAACCTCGTCCCCAGTCCTTACTTTATTTCCAACCTGGTTTCCACGAGAGCAGGTAGTGATGGGCGCGTACTGTTCGACACCCTGGGGACGAGGTTGACGACTACAGTATCCTCGACCCTCCATTTCTGCGTAGGTCACGCTTTGTTAATGTTCATACGTACACGCGCGCGCGTTGTCACACACAAATTGAAGGTAAATGCGTAGAAAAAGAACCGCGTAGCTTTAGGGGGTCTGGCGGATGCATGTTCCAATACATTGTCGTAACGAACGCATGTTTAGAAATTTGCTGACTTCTCCAGATTTTTTTTAAGGAACAGTGCAGTTAAACCATGGCTGAAGCAGATTGGGATCAAGTTACCTACCTAAGGAAGAAGGCTCCAACTGCCAAACAAGCTAAATCACAACAGGTAGGCCTATACTACTATAGCCCAGGTTGGACGAAGTCTTCATTGCATTACGACTAACGTCAGGGTGAGAATTCTCTACATAAGACCACCCAAAATTTGGAACAGATTTTTGTTACGTTTTACCTCGTTACAGAAGCTTATTTCACGCCTCAATTTCTATGTGTCCTTACCTATTGGGCCGCTGGGTTCAGGAATTCCATATGTGATGCTGACCGACATTAATCAGGAAAATAAACTCTAAAGCAGCGTTAAAGTTAAACTTGTACGTGTTTGTAGTCTCTTTTCATCAGTTTATTCCCAGAGTCGTACGTCATGTACAATGTACGTGCGTATGAAAGCGCGCACGTACGCTAGCGCCCTCATTTGTTTAGTTTTGGTTGGAACCGATGTCACGAAAAGGCTCAACCAATGACCAAAGCCGAAACGTGTTTTTGGTAACTGGCGCGAAAACACACTCGGTCATTGGATTAGCGACCGCGCCTTCTAGTAAGTGCGCGTGCGTATGAGGGTGGTTACTAAGCAAATCGCGCGTGCGCACTGCATATTCATGCTGCATAGTCTGGCCCCCGGACCAGACGTGATATGCGCGTCGAGAATAATTGTCCGGTCTAGGGAACCAGACTACACGCTGCACAGACGTACATCATGTACGATTAGAATAGACTCGGCGGTGAAGAAACTGATGAAAAGAGTCTACAAACACGTACAAGTTTAACGTTGCTTTCGAGTTTATTTTTCAGATTAAGGTCGGTCAGCATCGCATATGGAATTTCTGAACCCAGCGGCCCAATATATAAGGACACATAGAATACTATGACGTAATAATTGGCTTCTTCAACAAGGTAAAAATATTAAAAATATTGGTTAGAAATTTTTTCGCCCGGTTTTGAGCACTTCATACCCTGGACTCCCTCCGTTACGTAGGGAGGAAAGGGAGTCCACCTGGGCTAATACTGCTAGTACTAGGCCTATACTCTATAGCCCTGTCACGCCCCAACTATCGCATCGGTCCCAACTATAGTTGGGCCTGTCCCAACTATAGTTGGGCCTGTCCCAACTGTAGTTCCACAGTTGGGCTGGCCCAACTATAGTTGGGCCTGTCCCAACTATAGTTGGGACGGTCCCAACTGTAAGTTCCATTGTTGGGCTGGCCCATCTATAGTTGGGCCACTCCAATCTTTTTATTTTGCGGTGTCCCAACTATAGTTTACATTGATGTACAACCATAAAACGTTCCCTACAGCTCTGATACACGTCTGACTTTACTGGGGACCACTGAAATTAGCTATTGATGGGGCGAATCTATAGTTGGGCCACCCCAATCTTTTTATTTTGCGGTCCCAACTATAGTGTACATTGCTGTACGATTATAAAACATTCCCTACAACTCTAATACACATCTGACTTTACTGGGGACCAATGAAATGATCTATGGGTGGGGACCATCTGTAGTTGGGCCACTGCAATATTTTTATTTGGCAGTCCCAACTATAGTTTACATTGATGTACGATTATAAAACATTCCCTACAGCTCTGCTTACATGTCCGACTTGGGACCTTTGACATTAGCTATGGGTGGGGCCCATCTATAGTTGGCCGGCCATGGCAATCTTTGAATTTTGCAAAATGTTGCTGGATAATAAAACCCAGCAGCTGGACAACTCATCCAACTAGGCAGTACCACGTGACCGGCCAGCCTTGCGGCATGCATGCACGACGAATACACGGTGCCAGCGCCGCGGAACATTTAATCCAACAAGATCTATCAAGCATGAAGCATCCGGCGCAACTCCAGTCCTAACTATAGTTGGGCCGACCCAACTGCCGCACTATAGTTGGGACAGTCCCAACTATAGTTGGGACCGATGCGATAGTTGGGGCGTGACAGCCCCACTTGTGTGGCCTCAGTATTGCTGCGCTTAGCCCGACTGCGTCTGGCCGTACAGTCCTATCGCAAGCTCTACTACAGAGCTTGCGATAGTACTGTACGGCCAGCTGTAATCACTGCGCCGATTACAGCTACACAATGTTGCGTGCCTATCAGACAAATTAAAGCAACGCGTGCGTCGTGTCAACGCTTGCACGCGCTTCGCCAAATATGTGCCAAATAAAAAAAAAACAACTAGTACGAAAATTTCCAAAGGTGCGTCTTTTCTCTGTATTGTTTTTGTTTATTGTGTCGATTTTATTAACTTCTCCATTCATATTTTTACTTAATACAACTTTACAAGCACAATATTAAGAAAGAAATCCTTAAATAAATAAACACATTTTTATAAAATTTAGAAGTACAGTGTAAGAAACAATTTTGTGCATCAAAGCGGCAAAAAAAGTCCAGTCAAAAGAGGGCGCACTTCAAGTAGGGCACAAGAGGGTGCTATTTAAACGGACAGACTCCATTTTAATCTATCAGCGGCTGATAATCGCTACACCGAATGATCGCTATTACGAACATTTTCTTTGGATCCCCCGATGTTCGTTATAGCGGCGTTCTACTGTGCAGGAAGAAAGTGTCCTATTGAAAAACGAGATTTGCAATAAAGTTAGCACCTGGGAAGAGGTATTTATACAGTATTAGACCGTTTGAACTTTGACCTTGGTCTGACCTTGATCTAAGCCATCAAAATCGGGCACCACCTCTAGATTATTTCTCTGGGGTTTTCACAATAAGTGTGCAAATTTTGGTGCTTTAATTATACGTGTCGCAATTTTTTTCTGTACCACACATGCCACTAAACCAGATGGAGTCGTGCAGTATTTGTGTCGGAAGGATGGAGGGAAAACAGTTCTACCCTGATTGAGTTTTTCTGTTTTTTTTATTTTATATAAATGGCATATTGAATGGTCTAGTTGTTGATTTGTTTTGCTAGGCTGTAAACAGTGCAAAGAGAAGAGGTGAAGCAGTGGAAACAAGGACAAAATGTAAGCAATCCTTTTAAATGCTAAATTAATTGGGATACATATGCAGTTATAGAACAAGCCCCCAATCCCCAACCCTACCTTAAAAAAATGGCAGCATAAATGTTCATTTATTATAGGAACCATGTTCATTGTACATATAAGTCTGTCTGACTCCCATTTGTAATTTTCAAGGATGAAGCAAACATCTGAAAATTCCATTGTAAGTGCATGCATGCCTAATTCAACAGGTAACCATTCTTTGACCAAAACTATCAAACTTTAACATTTAAATGTTTAAATTCACAGACTTGGTATAAAGATGCACTTTCGAATGTTCTTATTCTCCCCCTCTGCATGATATGTAGCATGGTGAATTAAAGATTCTACGATAATACCTCAAATATGTGAGACTCAACCTTAAAGGGACACTGCGACCTGGAACAGCCCAATTGGGTTACAAAACGCGCTTTGAACAAAATGATGTTAATCGGGAAGAACATTTAAAAGCAGGATATAAACATCCACACAACTATCCTTTAAAAACTGGTTTTTTTTGGTGTTATTCCTGTATTATGCGTGCGAGAACGACTTTCGGGGTCCACTTTTGTGACCCCAAAAAGTCGAGCTGTTTGGGTGCTACAAGTAGTTGTGATTTCATCTGTAAAGTGTTCGCCTCTTGTGTGAGGTAAGAAACCACATTTTGTGCAGTGATGATTGGTCACCGCCGTTCGCGAGCATGGTGCTGTATACCGGTACATACGTAGGTTATAATAGACACCCACAATGTGTATATCGTACATTGACTGAAAACAACAGGAAAAACGTATTTGTACTCCCTCATGTCCGATGTAAACAACCGGGGCTTTTTTGTCTTTTCTCAGGAACGGTAAGACATTAGGTGGGTTTCCTTTCAACCAGATGTATGAAATAGTAAATCCAAAACATGAAATTTTTGGGGATTTCAGGACCTATTGCCCCTTTAAACACTAAAATGTTGCCAGTTAAATTGTCATAGCATAACTGGGATTAAAGGAGGACATCGTCTTGACTCCTGAAATCGCCGAAAATGTTATGTTTTACAGTGGAACGCCACTAAATTCAATATCGCAGTCTCTGCAGAAATTGAACCCCCCCCCTCCCCCCAGATCTTTGCCTGCCCTGCATAGCATGCATCAGGTAGAGTGGCCTGAGTCGTGGGAGCATACATGTATGCTACAACAGTAGAAAAGTTTCCATTGCTCGCAAGTAAACTCCCAGGAAGAATGACAAAGCTGTGGTATTTTGATTTATCTAAAACCCTTGTGGGTTTTTTTCCATGGAAAACTACCAGTAGGCCCATAATAACACACATCTTCTAATTAACGTTTCAAAGGAACATGTGCAACTAGAATTACCACTGGCACCCAAACAGCTTGATTTTTGAGACTAAAAATTTTGACCCCTAGAATTTGTTCTTTCAAGAATAACACAAAAACGACCAAATTTTTAAGTATGGTTGTGTGAATGTCTATATTCTACTTTTCAAAGTTCTTTCTAACCCAGTTCGGAGCTTTCCAGGATACAGTGTCCTTAGCAAGCCTTTGTTTTTATTCATTTCACAGACAGTGCAGCCCAGAATAAAAAGCATACAACTGACTTAAACACCGCAAAGCTGGATCGGGAAACGGAAGAACTGCATCGTAAGTCTAAAGTAACCCACAGGCTGTTTTCTGTACATCAGAAAAAAAATTGTGACCAGTACATGTATTATTTTGTCAGTGAAATTTGATTTGCTAAGTTGTCTGTGTTTGGTGTTGTTTTAGTTCACTATGGAAACCAGTCAAACTTTGTAGTTGGAGATCAATCGGTCAAAAAGTTTTAAAATTAAAGGACTATAAACATTGCCTCATTAAATATTCCTGACGTCAACATGAAAACATTAAACATTCCATTAATAATAATGCAACATATTTATCCTTTAATGTTGCTTAATGCTAATATAAGGTGTCAACCCAATCAAATTTATAATTCATTAGATATGCTAGTTAGGGTCCAAAATTAACACTTCCGGTAACACCGGAAGTAGGGGTCACATGATCTTGACATACCGATTTTTATCTACATGTATAACACTTCCCTGTCTATATGCCTACCGGGTTTGATACCAATCGGTCAAACAGTGCTATAGTTATAAGACCATACAGATTGCCTCATTAAATATTCATGACATCATAACATCAGAACAATAGACTGCACGGTAATAAAAATGCAGCATATTTTTTCTTAAATGTTGCTTCATCATATTATAAGGTATCAATCCCATCAGATGTATAATTCATGAGATATGGTAATTAGGGTCTTAAATTACCACTTCCGGTAAAACCGGAAGTGAAGGTCACGTGACCTTGACATATCAATTTTCATCTATAACACTTCCCTGACTATATACATATTGAGATTGAAACCAATCGGCCTTATAGTTCAATAGTTATAACGCTGTAAAAAATGAACATTCAAATCCATGTCACGTGACCCCTGATGACATCACGATGACGAAAAGTTTCGGCATACATCCTCAGATGATGGTTAATGACTATGCCAAGTTTAGAGTTACAATGTAATCAGATTTAAAATAATTCCCAAAGTGGCTTGTAGAATAAAAACGTATACAAAACCTATGGGAAAAGTGGAAAAAGAAACTAGAAATCTATGTCTGTTTGCAACAGAACATAGGGCTTTTCCGCATTGTGATTTGTTTTTATCAGTTATATGTCCCTGACTATGCATGAACATAAAATTAGCCGAAAATCGGCTAAAACGGTCACTGTGGACAGGATTTGACCTCGGCAACACGTGCGCTGCGGGCTGACTGACATACGATATGTACATGTACAACGTACGTGCATGTACATATCTACATTGTGGACGTCCTGTGCATGTTTTAAAGCAGAGGTGTTGTCAACCTGAAGTTTTAAGCGTGTGCAGGGCATGTCTGAGTTCGCTTATTGCCTCGAAGCTTTGAAATGTTTTCGACCTACCCTTAAATCGACAATTAAAGTAAAAACTAATATAAAAACTGCCATGGTTGATTTTTCAGGAATTTTCAAAGGAAAACGGGTCTTTTCATTAAAACTACCGGTCTGATGACGTCATACGCCTAAAACTTCGCACACGTCTTAAATGGGTCAAGGTTATTATATACACCAATATTTAGGCGATTCCGACAAACTTTGCCACAGACATCTATTCAAAATACATTTAAATTTTTTTTCAACCTGTCGCTAGAGGGCGCTCGAAGAATACACGACGTCATCGGTAGATGATTTGAAGAATACCATCAGCCAAGAGACTACCACCGTTGAAAGCAAGTTCATATCTATTACCACTTTTAAATAATAAGCCACTTCCGGTTTTGGCCTTTTACGAACGGAAGCAAGGGTCACGTGATTTCACGCACACTGAATGAAATAAAGAGCTCAACCTACTCTACCACTTGCCGGCAACAGAATGCTACGGACGCATACGGTTGATTTCTTATGCATTTTTAAAAATTGAAAGTGTCACAATTTAATTGCCCATAAATAAACACCGAATGACGTCATCATGACGTCATCATTACACAATGTTGTTTGAATTAGGGTCTTTGCTTGGACAAAGATTTGTGTAAATGAATTACTGACAAAGAGTCAAAAATGCCCTTTGAAAATCGACAATTTTTTTTAATTTCTAGGTACAAAGTCTATGGGAAAAATTAAATATTCAAAAATCTGTAATAAATTAGTTGATGACGTCATCATGACGTCGCTCGTCCGCATACATCTATGTTGTATGGACTATGCCTACATGTATGCAAACTTTGAATGATATGCAACAAAGTTTAATGGCAAAAGTGGCGTGTAGAATAAACGTGTACAGTCGGCTCCCGTTATAGCGAAAACGGCTAGAACGAAATTCCGGTTATTACAAACAAATACCTTCGGTCCCGGCAAAAATGTGCACATGTCTATGGGGAAAATTTCGGTTAAGACGAAAACGGACGGTACGAAATTCCTGTTAAAGCGAAAGGTTTTGGCGACCCGGTTGCGTAAAAATGCATTGTTAGTGACCCATTTATAACGAAAGGTAATCCTGGCTCACGGCTTTTTTCGTTCAATTTGAAAGCAGTACAATGTATTAGTAATCAGCAGGTGTCCGTCTTGTGTGAGTAGTTTCATGTTGCCGACGTAGATGTATTCAGATGGAGGTGCTAATCGGTTTGCCGGCGCACAGTCAAGTTAATCCCGCGATGCAGTTAGGCCTGTCATCGCAGTGTTGCAAAGACGCGTGCCAGTCACCCGAGCCACTTGCACATCGCCATTGTGCCATTAATCAAAGACCTACTTCGACCTTTGTGAATGGGCTTTCCCAATTTGTACCTAATTCTGCCGGTTAACAACAAAGGCCCATCATCAAAGGGTTCCGATGACGAGTGCCAGTCACCCGCACCACTTGCACATCGCCATTGTGACATTCATCCAAGACGTGACCTTCGTGAATGGAGCCGCCAACGGAGGAACAACGGCCAAGAAATGTCACCGACTGCCTGAGCCTAATGCACCAGGTTCGGGGCGATCTCTCTGCAGCCAGCCCGACATGGACGACGATGTCTATGATCACGCTGCTGCAATCCTGCAGTACCTCTCCAGTAGGCAGCAAGACAAGATGTCACAGGGGAAGATAACGGACTTCTTCAAGGTGTAACATCACCTTCCAGATAAATCAAACCAAACGGCTCTTTTCAGAGCCACCACATTTTCAACAAAGGGATTTGAATCCCGACTCAAATAAAAATAATGAACCCCCACCCTATTACCCGGAGCAAATAAAAATAATCCCCCTCCCCCAAATAGAACCCCTTATAAAAAATTGGAAATTAAATAAAACATAATTTACCCTCTCCCTCCCCGGCACAGATTTGATTTGATTTAAAAAAAAAATGTAAGGTTAAACAAAAATTACAAAGCACCCCATTTCAAATCCAAAATAAAATAAACAATCTTAGACTATCCCAAAATTCTCCAAAATGTAGTTTCATTCAAAATTATTCACGACCTCCCGTAAATTACTCCCCCACTCCCAAAAAAAATATTTTCTTAAATTATTTATTAAATTATAACCAAAATTGTCTTATTAAAAAACTTATTCATTTGAGCACCAGCACAAAATACGTTAAGCTATTTCGTAACTTTTAAAAAAGGAAACCTGCTGGGACGATACGAAACTGATCACCATCAACGCTGGACATTATGCATACATATGCAAAGCTATGAATAAATGAACTAGTGCACGCCAATGAGCTCGTCCGCTTGCGTGACGTTGAAGTCGTCAGACGTTAATATCCAATCACGATGTAAGATTATGACATCATCACTCATTAGGACACTGACTCATGAGGGCACTCTACCAAGTTGTAAAATCTACTCAGATCACGGACGGACCGGAAAATCTGGAACGTAAATGACAAAGGTTTCTCGGCCATGTGCTTGAAAACGCTTATCACATTGTCACATTGAAATCTGCAAGATGAAAGGACAATTCAATTTAAATGTCTCTCCATGACACAATTTGTGCTGGGGAGATTACTTACTTTGAACATCGAAGTGATCCAGGTCATCCGCCGTGGACTTCTTCCTCATCGATGATCAAGCAATGAAACGTCAGATCTTCGTAATGTTTATTTTATTTTCGTTTGGTACATTAAACATTTTTTTTTTTGACAAATCACATCATAGAGAGCATGTTCTTAATTGCTTTCAAACAGAAAAAGTCATTGGGTACATTACGTACGTTCACAAGCGTGCACAATAGGGCCAATTCAAGGTGAACAATGGACGGGAAACATTGTATCGGATATTACGAAATTCGGATACAACGAACATTTTGGCCGGTCCCGTGGTTTTCGCTATAACGGGAGCCGACTGTACAAAGTCTATGGGCTTTTGGGGAAAAAAGAAGAGGAAGAAGAAGAAAGAAAAAAAATCAGAACAAAAAGAAAGGCTTTTCCGCAACTATGCGGAAAAGCCAAAAAAAAAGAAAAACTAGAAATGTGTTTGTGGACAAACACTGAGCTGTTTCGACCGTTTTATTAAGGACTGCTGTAAAGGAGTTTCATCCAGGTCGAATGAACATGTACATGCGTATTCTATACAAAAAGTGTCCATCCTATGTAAAAAATAAAAACATTTTTCATGACGTCATGATGACGGCACACATTTTTGAAAATTTTCTGTATCTATCTACGACCTAACAAACCTTTTGCAAAAAAGAATTTCAAATTAACCACGTTCCATTAATGAGATATGAATAAAAGGTCAAAAAAATTGAATAATTCATATAAAATCACATGATGACGTCACTGCGATTTTTGTCTATAACACTTCCTGGAATATCTGCATACCGAGATTGAACCCAATCGGACCTCAGGTTCTCTAGATATAGTGACTTAAACTATGCAGTTTTAGGATGATGTCAAGTGACACGTGATGCCGTCATGATGCCGTCATGATTCGACCTGAATCTTCAGATGGTGGTCTAATCGTGTGCCAGGTTTGAAGTTGATCGGACCGTATTTTATATAATTTTTGCAAAATTTGAAGAAAATATTAAAATTTGAAAAAATCATAAAAAATCAGACGATGACGTCATGATGACGTCACTTCAGATTTTGAATGCTTTTATCTATACCTACCTACATTGTACCCACCAAGTTTCGTAACCATCGGACATACCCTTATATGTGAATCACGTTTTTGATGACGTCATGATGACGTCACACATTTTATTAAATTTTGTGCATCTACCTTTCACCTAACAAACATGTTACAAAAAGAATTTTGAATTTACCATGTTCCATTTATGAGATTTGAGTAAAAGGTCCAAAAATTGCATAATTTGTATAAAATCACATGATGACGTCATATTGACGTCACTGCAATTTGTGTCTATAACATGTCCCGGAATACTTGCATACCAAGTTTGAACCCAATTGGACCTCCGGTTCTGTAGATATAGGGCCTTAAAGTATGCACTTTTAGGATGACGTCATGTGACACGTGATGACGTCATGATTCGGCATACATCTTCAGATGGTTGTTAAAGTGTGTGCCAGGTTTGAAGTCGATCGGACCGTATTTTATATAATTTTTGCATAATTTGAAGAAAATATTAAAATTTGAAAAATTCATAAAAAATCAGATGATCACTTCAGATTTTGAATGCTGTTATCTATACCTACCTACCCACCAAGTTTCATAACGATCGGACATACCCTTATATGTGAATCAAAAAATCATGTTTTTTGATGACGTCATGATGACGTCACACATTTTACGAAATTTTGTGCATCTATCTATGACCTAACAAACCTGTTACAAAAAGAATTTCGAATTTACCACATTCCGTTTATGAGATATGAGTAAAAGGTCCAAAAATTGAATAATTTACTGGTATATAAAATCACACGATGACGTCATCATGACGTCACTGCAACTTTCGTCTATAACACGTCCCGGAATATTTGCATACCAAGTTTGAACCAAATCGGACTTCTGGTTCTGTAGATATAGGGCCTTAAAGTATGCTCTTTTAGGATGACGTCACATGACACGTGATGACGTCATGATTCGGCATACATCTTCAGATGGTGGTCTAAGTGTGTGCCAGGTTTGAAGTCGATCAGATTTGAAAAAAAAGCCAAAAGTGACTTGTAGAACGAAAACACGTGTTATCCTATGAGAAAAATAGTGGAAGAAAAAAAACAGAGAAAAAAAAAATAACAGAAACAAGAGCTGTTTCGGTGTGTACACCGAAACGGTGTGTACACCGAAACAGCTAACTAGAGGCCTGTGTCTGTTTCCAACAGAACATACGGCTTTTCCGCATTATGTTTTTTTTTAAATTGAGGTCATGTTTTTCTGTTATTATGCAAAACTGTGTGCATTTATAAGTCAAAAAGAATTTTGATTTTGGAATATTGCGTTTGTGAGATACGTCAAAAGTCTTCACAATTTAAAAAATAATCACAAAATGACGTCATGATGACGTCACCTCAATATTTATTTGTAACACATCCCGGCCTACCCCCATACCAAGTTTCAACCCAATCTGACTTACTGTTCATGAGATATAGGGACTTAAAATATGCAAGTTAACAATGACGTCACATGTCTAATGATGACGTCATCGTAACAATGATTGGCATTGCTCATTATTTTATTGTGGTTTTAGTCAGTACCAAGTTTGAAACAATCGGATTAATAAAAGTGTCAAATTTTGTAAGCAGAATAAAATTGGCAATATTAAAAAAATTGTAAAAAATCTACTGATGACGTCATCGTGATGTCATTAAAGATTTTGTGTAATAGTGTTATTATAAACCCACCCATCAAGTTTCATGACGATCGGACGTTCCCTTATATGTGTTTCAAAAAAGCGCTTTTTTGATGACGTCATCATTTTTCAAAATTTTGTACGTACCGGTATCCCTGTTGCCTAACAAACCTAATACAAAAAGAATTTTGAATTTAACATATTGGGTTCGTGAGATATGGCTTAAAGGTCCAAAACTTCAAATATCTATATAAAATCACACAATGACGTTATGATGACGTCACCTCAATTTTCATCTATAACACATCCCGGTCTACCTACATACCGAGTTTCAACCCAATCGGACTTACGGTTCTCTAGATATAGGGTCTTAAAGTTTGCACATTTCAGATGACGTCACGTGACCCATGATGACGTCATCGTGACGTCACTCTTCGGGACACAATGTCACTATGAGGTCTTTACATGGGACAAGTTTCATTAGAATACGAGTTTAAGGTCCAAAATGCCGCGGTGAATAAACGTGTACAAAGTCTATGGGATTTGGGGTAAGAACAAGAGGGAAAAAAAAAAAAAAAATCTGAACAAAAACAATGCTTTTCCGCTTTTAAGCGAAAAAGCAAAAAAAAAAAAAAAAAAAAACTTTAACGAAAACAAAAGCTGTTCCCAATTGAAATTGGAACAGCTAAAAATATATACATTAAAAAGCATGCATTATCATGGTGGACCTTAACGTTTTTTTCACTAGCCATCCGTGCTACTGAAACAGACTCTTAACTAGTCCACAGGCATTTTCACTAGCCCGCATGTTTTTTTCTTTTGTAGAGTGTCTCGTAAATAACAATGTGCATAGATGTAAAACGTGTATAGGGCCTGAAAGTTGACCCCTGGTGGTGCTCTTCAGGGCCCCTCGAAAAGTGAAATTAACGTGTAAAAGTCAAGAGTTTTTAAAATAATTTTTGGTACATTGTTTTCTTAAGAAAATCAGCCTCAGAATTTTATGGAAACTGAAAAATCGCATGACGTGAAAGAGAAATATCGTGCAAAAAATATTGACCTCTCACTTCAGAAACCTTCCACGTGGACTAAATCTAGAATCCATCTGATGTAGGTAATTAAATTTTCGTGTCGTTACCATTTACGTTCTATCATTTACGTGATGTGAAAACAAACGTGATCGATAAAGGAGACCTAGGTACGAAAATAGGTCGTAAGTACATTTCGCTTTTACCCATTTCCAACTGATTTCTCATCTATTTTGTCAGTGTTTTCAGTAAACAGAACTAATAAAGCCAAAAAAAAATACTTCTGCTCCCGGTTACCCGACTGACCCTATTTTTAGGCTGCGACCCTTAAAATTTTATCGGCAATTCCAAAAAACAAAAAACATAATGATTGAATAAATAAAAATAAAATCTTGTTGTCTTTTCTGTCTTCACAAAATACCTCTCAACAACCCTTTTGCGTCAAAAAATGCTTGTATTTATTTGTTTTCTTACTTACATTCGCTATTTTTTTTCAAAAGAAACCTCCGTCATTTTTACAAATTCGCTTCGCGATATAACTACTTCACAAATCAATGTCACGGTGACTATAAACACATGCGTAAACCTAGCTCAATGCAGCGATGACTGGTTCCCGCCGCGCCGCGCAGGTGCCAATTTAGAAGACATGATGAAAATGCGGTAACCAGTCTGCATGGCTATGGCTATGGCATGGCTATGCGATTGATGGTGCATGCAGGCCGGTGCACTGTCAACTGGTCGGATTCGACATCGTAAAAAATGCCAAGAAAACACCGATGGAGAAAGAACATTTTTGCAAGTTAATTCACAGAATTGATCTAGCTTGTCTGTGTATGTATTTTCCGTGTTCAAGAGTTCAATTTGAGATCGCACTTCTCGTATTTGGAGTGATACAATGTAGCGTGTTTCCCGAAATTTTCGAACGTAAAAACGAGGTCTGTCGGCCGCGCCACACATGCACAGTGCATCACACACTTCGGAGTTTTGGCCAGCTTCCCGTCTTGATTAGCGTTGTGCATGTGGTGCGAACGACCTGAATTTTCCATTATTTTTTTAAGAATTATCGAACGTAAATATATTGACAATAATTATGGGAGAGTGTTATTTTACAGGGACAAAGTTGAGAGTCTTTGAAGTGCGATGATTAACACCTGCAGGTTGTGTGGGGAGATCCATAATATTAGTTCTAGGCAGCTGTTGGAGAACTGAATGTTGTGCAGGTGTGCATCATCATCTGTTAGCTACACTCAGCAGTAGGAGTTGATTTCTTGCTTCTCCTGCCTCTGAATCTAAACAAGCCATTCAGATTAGAAGTTGAATGTAAGGCAATGAGTTGGTCCCGTGTGAACTTGATGTAGACTGGCTTAGCAGGGAATACAGACTGTGTTGTCACATTTACGTCATTCACATTAGTCAGTTCGACATGTGGCTCATGGAAATTGGTGTCATAATTGGGGCCTGGATTAATTGATACATCCACAAATATAGGTATGTCCACTGGAGGATCATGTCCAGGTACAGAGATGCTTGTTGCCCCACGTTTCTCCCATTTAACAAGTGCACATTTTGATGACTACCAGCAATAACCACGCTTAGGCCTAATTGTCATGGCAGCTACGATCGTCCTCATACTGGAACAGTTAAATGGCTTAAGTGGGGCTCCAGGTAGCAACAGGCAATATTTAGGCAATACAAAAGTGCTAAAGGGAATGTACAACATTTGCTTTTGCTGCAATTTTCATAAAGAAATGGATTTGGAGAAATAGTATGTTGAAGCAAATATTGTCACACTGACTTGTTTCACGTTTTGGGTTCATAGATACTGGAAAAACCAAGAAAACCAATCATGTTCTTGGCCCCTGACCCCACTTAAGATGAAACGAAGCAATTTATAGACGTTGTGGAATTGTAAGGTCAGAGAATCAGTCTAGCTGGCTTGTACCCCTTCAAAGGTGTGTTATCAATTGCAAAGAAAATGCAGAATAACTAAATTAGAAAAATTTGGAGCAGTTTTTTAAAAAAGCAAATTTTCTCCAACGCTGGAAATTGATACAAAAATACCACTTTACTTAAAGATGTCAGCACACTAGGAGCCATGTTTGTACAGAATGCGTTAGACTGCATTCCCTAACAGTCCAGTAAAGAATTTCATGGTAATTTGATCATTTTGTTTTTGGATGTTTGCAAATGTTGTATCGTCCCTTTAAGAAAAACATGGTTAAAAGTTGGGAAATGACCAATGTCTGGCAAACTTCACCCTCTGGTATAGTAAAAGAGATAGTGCTGGAAAGAATGAGTGTCTATATTTACACAATATTTGCAGATAGTTCAATCCTTCATTATAAAATTAATTTCATGGCCCTTGCAAAAGATTAAACATTTGAAAGTGCCTTTCACTCCTTCACCCTTTTTTTTGACAGATGAGAAAGTGAAGATGGAAGTAGGCATGGTGATTCAACGTGGTAGGCAGGCGAAGGAAATGACGCAGAAAGAGCTTGCAACGGTAAATCATCCAATAGTTTAGCTTTCATAGCTCCAGTAAGGAAAGTATGAGCTTTCCACTGTCCAGTGTTTGGCACCCAAACAATACATTTTCAAATTGAATTGGAACGTGTAAGCATTATGTATGTTTTGTCTTGCCAATGAGACATTGCAAATACATTGTATAAAATAAATTAGATTTTTCTTTTTGAGTGTCCTGCTTCTTTTTTCAATAGCTGATCTTTGCTTCTTGTTCAAAGTGGAAACAAAATGTTTTGGAAAACCCATGTTAAATTTCCAGAAACTTTGGGGAAATTAAAACAATTGTCTCAACTGTCCCCTTTACACCTTCATATCATTTCAATGATTTGCTGATAAATTTGAAAGAGCATACTCTTTCTGCAGTTTCAATTTTTGTTTGGAGTGATGGTGGTCCCCCAAAGAAACTGTTGAGGTGGGGTGGAAATTGGAAAGATACGTTCATGAAACCATGAAGATTGACTTCATTAGAAGACAGCTCATTCTACACTTTGTCAGTTATACCTCTTGTGCTGTTTTTTTAGGTGCCTGGTAGAACCTCATTTGATGGTTCATAATATTCATATTACAAGAATGCATGAAGGGGATGGGATAAGTTGGCTTCGACATTGATTAAAAACACTTGTCTTTACTCAATAGAAGTAAATTTTGTATGTGGCGCAACCTGTACAGTGTGAGTCCAAAAAAAAGGTAACTCAAATGGCAGTACCAATTATTTAATGAAGTTCTACATGTAGCACTTTCAAAATCTAGGATATCTAGGATATGAATGCCCAATTAATAAGCTTTCTGTTAGTACAAGAATCATTCAAATCACAGAGGTGTAATCACAAACACTGTTGTAAAGTTCTGTTCACGGATCACAAACAATGTAAGTGTTCTTTTCAGCAAAACGAAAAAGAATTCACATAGGGATGTATTTTTTTACTCACCCTGTATACTTTGTAATTAGCAGCTCAATCTTTCCATCTACTCTTCATGTATTATTTTTGTTTCGTGTCCAGAAAATTAATGAGAAACCACAGGTCATCAATGACTATGAGGCAAGTCGAGCTATCCCCAACCAGGCCATCCTAGCTAAGATAGAGCGTATCATTGGTAAGTGGTAAACATAGGAACTCCATGCAGGATCCCCCCCCCCCCCCCATGTGAAAAAAAGAGAGATTAAAACCAGGCTTGGGCGAATCCAGCATTTTTAGAAACAAAAACAAAACAAAAAACAAACAAAAATTAAAAACAACAACAGCAACAAAACGTACACAAAAACATTAACCTTAAATCCGCTAATAGCAGCGTCTTTAATGGGTTGTAATCGTTCTCTTATAGATGGTCATTTGTTAGCAAATATTTAAGTCAGATTTTGAGAAGGGGACACTACAAAATTAAATGTTCCGTGTTCGACAACTTTTTATTTTCTTTAAATTTTTCCCTTACAGTAAACATGCAAGATAAAAATCCAGAGCTCACCTAAGTTCGAAGCTGTCAACCAAAACAGTTCAAAATAATTAGAAAAGTACACTGAAAAGCTGGCTTTTTCCATTAAAATGGTTGCTAAACATAACACTGTTCTTGTCCTTTTAGTTCCATACATTTTTTTTATGTGTGATCAACACTTTATTTGGCACCATAGTAATCGTATTGGAATACACAGAACTTCTCCACGCATGTTCACTTTTTGATTGTCACGTAATCACGACCGTAATCACGTGATTACAATGAAAGCAATCTCTTAAAAAATGAAACCTTTAAAAAGAAACTTCACCAGTCATAGGCTACATCATTCAAAGTTGCCATATGCATAGTGTCCCGAAAAGTTGGGTTACGTGACGTCATCATAAATGTGCATATTTTAAAGTCATATCTCTACAGTTCACTGTAAGTCCGATTGGGTTGAAACATGTAGGTAGACCGGGATGTATAGTAGGCGAAGATTGAGGTGACGTCATCATGAAGTCATCATGTGATTTTTATATATTTTTGAAATTTTGAAGCTTAACGCCATATCTCATGAATGTTATGGCTCAATTCAAAATTCTTTTGTTGTAGGTCTGTTAGGTATATGGATATACAAGTATGCACACAGTTTCAAAAACGTGTGCCATGCAAAATCTGAAATCACGTCATAAATTTTTATTAACTTTTAAACATTTCACATTTTTGGTATCACTGGCATGCAAGCTTTCCTCGAATCCATTGATTTCCTGTTTTTTTTACTTCTCACGAATGCCATTACAAATTGAAAAACACTGTATAAAGTCTTGTATGGTTTGGAATTTCCTCTTTTTTTTTAATTTCCAGTTGCGTGTCTGGGTAGGACCAGTATTAGCACAATTTGACATAAAATGCAATCAGATTTGGGTTTCTGTAGGGGGTTGCCCTTGGGAACAGGCAAGTTGGGTTTGGTTTTGGGGGGTCAAAGGTCAAGGTCACCGTGGTGAGTAAAATGTACATGGTTTCCGGATGATAAGTTGAGTTAAAAATGAGATTTGGGTTTCTAACTTCTGTAGGGGGTTTTCCTTGGGTACAGGCAAGTTGGGTTTGGTTTTGGGGTCAAAAGGTCAAAGCCTTTTGATTCACAGGTCAAGGTTATTGGTATATATATACACATATATCATGCAATAAATTCAGAATATAAGCTAATCAAACTTTGGCATATTTCTCTTCTGAACAGCCTGTTTCGTACCATAAGGCACTCATCAGCAGAATGACAAAATATAGAATACAAGTAGCATCTTACCTTATTTCGAATCTAGCGCGCACATGTTACGTGCCTTACATCATTGAAGTTAGTACGTGTTTACGTCACTGAAGTAAGAACACACCTGTCTCGATGCCTGCACTTGGAGACGATTTCGCTTCTCTTATTTAGTGTACCTAGATCTGGCCTGCATATGATTATGTACTTCTCTGCTATACACAAATTGCATCTCTTGTTTATGTTAGAGTATGGCAGTGCTTTCTGAACAATGTCCCATTTGATTTCATAGTCTTTCCCCTTGTCCTTTAAATCCCATATGTTTACTTAGCTCTGTTTGCGCCCTTTTGTACTCGGATCTGAATGACTGCTTGTGGTTCGCCAGTCTCGCCTTGAAGGTTGTGGATGTTAGCCCAACGTACATTTGTATGCCTCCTTCCTGCCTTCCCTCGTGGCGACGGTGGCCTGGTACACAATGTTCTTGCTGAGGCACTCCCCGTTCAGCAGGCATTTGGCATTGCGGGGGCAACTGCATGTTCTACCACCGACGTCGTCCTCTTGTTTTACCTTCCGTTTGTTGATTGACTGGATTGTTGCCTTCATGTTCGGCATGCAGCTGTACGATAACTTTACTGTGTTCCGGTTGAGCACTTTGTGAAGCTTATGTTCCTTGGGGAAGCATTTGTCTATTATCTGAAGGAATTTCTTTCCAGTGTTGTCACGTACGTTCTTGTTGTACGGCTGGTTGTACCATGTCACCTCCCTTTTTCTAGTCCTTTTCCTTGTGCTACTGCACGGTGTGTACGTCAACTGATACTTGTGCCCGCTTTTTTGCAGAGCCTCTTGGTAGGCCGGGGCAGCTTTCTCAAATGCCTCTTTAGATGACTAGATGTTGGAGCGACGCTTGTTGATTCCCCCTGGTATCTGTTTGATGACGGCGGGTGGATGGTTTGACTGGACACATATATAGAGAGGTACATCACCTGGTTTCATGTATGGCTTGTACCACTCCCCCCCCCCCCCCCCCCCCCCCTTAACATCCACAACCTTCAAGGCGAGACTGGCGAACCACAAGCAGTCATTCAGATCCGAGAGCAAAAGGGCGCGAACAGAGCTAAGTAAACATATGGGATTTAAAGAACAAGGGGAAAGACTATGAAATCAAATGGGACATTGTTCAGAGAGCACTGCCATACTCTAATGTAAACAAGAGATGCAATTTGTGTATAGCAGAGAAGTACATAATCATATGTAGGCCAGATCTAGGTACACTACATAAGAGAAGCGAAATCGTCTCCAAGTGCAGGCATCGAGACAGGTGTGTTCTTATTATAGTGACGTAAATGCATACTGGATTCGAAATAAGGTAAGATGCTACTTGTATTCTATAATTTGTCATTCTGCTGATGAGTGCCTTTACGAAACAGACTGTCCAGAAGAGAAATATGCCAAAGTTCGATTAGCTCATATTCTGAATTTATTGCATGATTATAGCTCTACAGAGATGTGTCGAGCACTGTGAATTTGTGATAGAGGACGATTTCATTGGATATATATATGTATATATCTCATTTCCAAGAAAATTCACGAACAAGGCTTTAATTTTGTGATCTACAATCCCAGCCAAAATGGTTGGGACACTTCCCGGCTCCCCCAGTCAATATTGTTGTCTCCAGCTAATCAAGCACACACTGCGCAATGAGAGACAACATTGAGCGGGGACTTGGGGTTGGGGGCTCAGCAAGATTTGGCTAGGATTGTAGCTCAACGCATTCGTCAATTATCCTCAAGCTTACAAGCAGTGTTCCCAGCCCCATTGCACTACCCAAACCTGCAGCTGGACATGATTATGGCACTTCAGAGCAATTCTTACAAATCCCAAGTCATCCTAAATTTCAGGCCTCCAAGGAGAAGCTGAAAAGCTGGGTACAGTATTTAAAAATTTGGAATGGCCTGGCACTTCTCAATCCTTCACCAGATGTAGTAATTCAAATGGAAACATCCTGCCAGGGTTTGTGCACTCCCATGTCAGAGATCTAGGCAGGAGGCAGATGGTCTCCATCGATTGGGACAGAACCTTCACAACAATCATCTCAAAATGCTGTCGGTGTGTTATGCCCTTCAGCAGGGTTCGACCTTAACTTTTTTGTTCACTAGCTGGCCGGACTACTGAAACAGACTCTTAACCAGCACGCGGGCATTTTCACTAGCCCGCATGTTTTTTTTCTTTTATATTGTCTCATAAACAACAATGTGCATACATGTAAAACGTGTATAGGGCCTGAAAGTTGACCCCTGGTGGCGTGCTTCAGGGCCCCTCGAAAAGAAAAATGTACGTGTAAAAGTCAGTTTTTAAAATTAGTTTGATATATTGATTTCTTAAAAACGTCACCCTCGGAATTTTATGGAAACTGAAAAATCACACGATGTGAAAGAGAAATGTCCTTCCAAAAATTGACCTTTCACTTCCGAAAACTTGCATGTAGACTCGTGGAACTTAAACTGGTGTCATCAACAGCACTTTGATCCTGTTCAGTCCCCTTTAGCAGCATACATTGTGAGAGGACAGTCTCTAGCATAGGACAATTAATTTATAGATCAGCTACTTCTTCATGATGCAACATGGACATCATCAACCGGGACATGGGCTGAAGAAATAGCTGATCTGTAAATTCCTGTTATGGCAAGATTTTTGAAGGTCCCTTCAAATTCTGTCCAGCTACGCCTAAACACTCAGTTACTTGGAATATCGGGAAAATGTTATCTTGGTTCTTCCATCTAACAAGAATCTCAAGTGAGACTTTTGATGCCAAAATTGCCCATGTTATTGTTGGTTGTTCTTGAAACTGCAGGATGTTGTTCAGAATTATTTGCTCTAGATCTTATACATGTACATGTATACATATCAAGAATTAAAGGATGACACTTGAATTGCACCAGTTTGCCCATCGGAATATTCTTCAGCACAGACATGTAGGCCAGTTCCAAGCTAATTTAGAATAATCCCCTTAAATTGAAACAAAATCACATGCAAGTTGGTTAAAAACAAATAATGATATGATTAACAGCATCACATCTGAAATTAATGTTACACAAAATATTTATATAACAGTAACTGGAATGCAGTTATGACGCCAGAGATTGATTAGGATTAGTTGTGAAAAGTTACTTTTAAAAAGTTGAATCTGTGAGCAGAGGAGTTTTCACAGGTGAAATGATGTCGGACTGAAGGGTGTCCTCTCAGGATCTCTGTCACCACCCCTCCAGTCACCAGTCCTAGTCAGTTACACTTGCGACAGTCAAAACTGACATCCCACCAAATGAGGGTCAATTCTTGTTCATTTTCCCACAATCAAAAATGGATGTTATTCATACGCAACCCGATACATTTGTGGACCAATGCACCCATGCAGCGTGTTCCCTAAGTTGGAGCTCTTGTTAGTGGTCACACAGCGTTGTTTAGTTTTCTTGCATATGGAGCCCATACAAATAGTGCACTGAGGTTTTTGTTTATGTTTTAACAGGATTGAAGCTGAGAGGCAAGGACATTGGAGTACCGCTTGGAGGTAAGAAGTAATGGCACTTACCTCCAGATGCGAGTCGCAGCCATCGCTGAAAAAAAGGGAGGAAAATCTTCATCATCATCATCTTAATCATCGGCAGTGTCATGAGAACCATTTTAGTTTTCTTATTTTATAATTCAGAAAGGACTCAAGAGATTAGGCCACATAAAAAAAAAAAATTGGTGATCGTCCCCGCCCGCCCCTACTAAAACAGGCCGCCCCATTTAAAAAAAAAAAATGATTTGGAAAAAAAAATCACAAAATTTCCTTTTCAATGATCTTTTACAGTTCCATTTCACACTGTTCTATTGCTGCACCCCAAGCGTAGTTCGTGTTGCGCAAGCATGGTTTGGAGGTTGGGGGCAGAAATTAAAGTTATAGGGACGGTTATTTAGAGTGTAATCTTTGAAACTGTCACAGGATTGTACACAGCGATTTTCTAATTAGTTTTTTTTTGTCGGGTGCTGCATAGATTTCACTTGATGATGCGCGTGCGTGTGTATAGCAGGCGGCGCCGCGCGGGGTAATTTAAAGTCTTTACCTTTAAAATGAAGTGTGTTGCAATGTATCCTTTTTGTGATATTATTTGCAGAAACAGACTTCTTGCACACACACAAAAATACAAACCAGATCATTCAATAAAAATTACTTTAAAAAAGGCAATGCTATCACGCATATCGATTAGCAATCCGGAAAAATAGCTAACCACATTTCTGGTCTACAATGTCGCCATTTTGTTTTCCCGCGCACGATACCTATTGTGATCGCATCAATAGCCTGTGAGGGCTCTACAACAAGACGTGATGGACTGTTTTGCGTGCAATATCGAGTTGGATCATGATAATAATAATAATAATAGTGGCCATTTATAAAGCGCACGTATCCACCAGGACTGGTGCTCAAGGCGCTACATCATTATTACCCCTGCTCATTGGGCACATGAAACATTCCAAATACCATCTCAGCTCCCTGGGGAGTATACAGCTCGATGCAGCCTGTTAGGCGCAAGGAAGCTCATTCAATCACAATAACCATCTCTGCCCTCACAGGTACCCATTTACTCCTGGGTGGAGAGAAGCAATGAGTGAAAAAGTGCCTTGCCCAAGGGCACACACACCATGACCCCGCCAGGACTCGAACCCACAACCTGCAGCTCTACCCGCAGACCATGAATCAGTGCCCTTAACCACGAGGCCACAGTACTCCACGATTTTGGGCTTCTATGCAGCGTTCTGAGACATGTTAACAAAACTCAATTGAATAACAAACAAAATCAAAAAGCGCCTGCCCACCCCAAGATGTTTTTTTTTTAAAGGACGCTCAGCTTTTTTTTTATGTGGCCCTAGGAACATTATTTTGTCAAGTTGGATAATTGTCTGAATTTTGTTTTGTATAGACTATAAGCTGGGTGTTTCTCTGAAAATATGTATTGTGGGAAATGACAGAGACCCCAACAGCATAGACTTAAAAGGAACAGCTAGACATGAACTGCAAAGAACATTGAGTGAAGTGGGGTCAATTCCAAATTCTTGGCTAGAATTTGTCACAGAATCGCATTTGCAGTTCTTCATAAATTGTGAAGGAGAATCGCCCTTTCAGATACCGCTTTATAGATGTGATAAAAAGCAAGACATTTGGGTTTCATTTTTGTATTTATTTTAAAGGATCTACTCCCCCAGTTGTTTTCCTAAAGCATGTGTACATGTAAGTGCATTCTTCTGTCTGCTGTTAAGGATAAAATGTGACCAGCAGTGGATTTCAAGAATTTGTATGCAATAACTCGACTCGCACCACATTAATTTTGTTACATACTCTAACTTTTCATTGTGTAACATTTCAGTTATGAAGCAGTTCTTGAACATTTCATGATTTTACTGATTAATCATGATCACCATTGACCAACTTGTTGAAGGTGATACAAGAACTTCACAGTGTTCAGGGAAATGAAATTTGATTTTACCCACAACAGAATTTGGAGAATTGTTGCCCAATTCCATAAACAAATTCACACAAAATTAATTTGAAATTTGTGTTCTCAAATGTTTTGTGACCAATGTTAAATTGTACACAAACAGCCATCAGAAATGCTGGGCCAGGTTGCATGAAAAAGATAAGAAGTATATTATTTAATACTAGCAGCAAATTTCTTGCTGAAAAACTATGCATGCTGTAAGTTACACACTGTTTTGTCACCTACACTTGTATGTGAAATCTGCATTTGATCACACAAAATGGGTCTGAAGGTTCTTTTTTGTGTGTGCTTAATATAATAGTTTTTTTCATAGCTTTAGTGTCAACTTATTCCTTGTGATTTTGTTCATTCAGTTAGTGCGGTATTCTGGAGGACAGGCATATTGATTGATGGAAGCATTGGCCATTCTTAGTATTAACTTCCATTTTATCATGATTTTGTGTAAGGGTCTGTAAGTTAAAAGTACAGTATTTGCTGTCACTAATAGGATCATTTAGTTGGATGGGTAATGACTTACAGGTAACATGATTGATAATTGTGGCTACCTACGTCTACTGTTAGAAGTTTTGAATTGTTCTTGTGAAGAAAAAAAATCGTTATCGTTTTGAAAATATTAATTTTTACTTGTACGTGTCTTTAGGATCTTGGATTGAAAAGTTAATCTTGAAATGTCAAGTTAATCAGCCGATGTGAAAAAAAAAATTAACTTAGCATTTATATAAGTGCACCGAAAGATCACTCCCAAAAGTGTACTCCCAAAACCCAATGGCCTGATTTCATCAGGATATTAAAGAAAGGGTAAGTAAGGAAGTGCTTCCCATACCAAGTCATTGGAAGTTGTAGATTGGGGGAAGATTTTGATTGGATCCTTTTGAAGCTCAATAATGACCTTATTATTAATTCCGTTTTTTCAAAAGGGAATAAATATGTGCTTTGCTGGCTTAAACAAGTACGTTTAAAACCGGACTATAGGGACCTGGATGCCGATAATAGGGAGGTTTCGCAAGCGAACGGATACGCTTACACTTACGTTTAGCTGTCCGTATCCGTTTTTTTACTTACGTGTAGCGAGCGAGATATGCGTGTCGTCTGCACGTATGTTGTCATACGCCACTCACTATCCGCTAAATGTGCAGACGACACGCATATCTCGCTCGCTACACGTAAGTAAAAAACGGATACGGATAGCTAAGCGTAAGTGTAAGCGTATCCGTTCGCTTGCGAAACCTCCCTACTGACCCAAGCTGACGACGAGGGTCATTATCGGCGACCCGGCCCCTAGTACGGTTTTAAACGTTCTCGTTTAAAGCTATAGTCCATCATTTGCAGCTATCCGAAAAGTGGCTGGCGTCATTATTGTTGAAAAACATACTTGGTTGAAAGATAGTAAGGGGACTAAACTCCCTGTGAAATTATTCTTTCTTACAAGCTGTCATTTTGAAGTAATCAACGAAAGAATGCCTTTCCAACGGCGCTTCTTAAGACGCACCGTAGGAAAATTTAAATTAGTAGTTCGGTTTGTTATTCGGCGAAGCGCGCGCAAGCATTGGCACGACGCACACGCGCGCGCGGTTGCTATAATTGGTCGGATCAGTGCGCGACATCGCGTAGCTGCAATCAGCTCAGCGAGAACTTGTCTCGGACGCTGAATTCAGGCCCAATTCAAAACATGATTCAGCAACTTTTGATTTGAAATTGAGATCCTAGAATGCTGTTTTTCTCGGAATATACAGCTGAAGCTGAGCTGAAACTTCATTAGGTTAGTTGTTTAGTACCCTTCTTTAGATTTTGAGCACTTTTGTTGCTTCAAACGAACAAAATGCACAAATTACAAATGATGGACTATGGCTTTAATATAGGCCAAGCACATATTTATTCCCCTTCATATACCTTTTGGTCAAACAGTCAAAACAAATAAAAAATTATTAATTTCCAACGATTTTATTTAACAATTTTACTTCACGCTTTGTGAAACACCCCGAGCTATGTTTATGGTACATGTATGTGCCTGCATAGTACTAAAAATGACACGTGCGTGGTTCGTACTGCGAGATGTGGTTCAGAGCAGCAGAGGGTGACAGTGCGGGTGTTGGTGTTGGTGTTTTAATTAATGTTGTGTGAATTGAGGACTCGGAGAAATATGGACTCATTGGTAGTACATTGCGCATGCAGAATAAAGGGGTAAAAAGGACCAGATTTTGTAGAAGTCCAAATTCATGTGACACCGGGGAAAATAGGAATGGGTAAACTGTCTCAGGTATTTATGAATATTCTTTAAATGTGACTCGGTTCAGTTTTTTCATCCTGTCAGTTTACCAAGTAAAAATTATGGGATAATAATAATTAAACTATTATTTGAAAACGTATTTAAAAATCTGCTTTCTTTGTAGGAACTATTTTGTTTTACATTTAAGACAATTCAGCAGCAGTGGAACAGTTCAAAAGTGTGTGTGACCGGCCTTTGAAAATACAAATGGTGGAGGGGTGGGGGGTGGACCTCAATTGACGCTTGGGGTGCACGTTAACATTGTTATTTTATTTTATTTTATACTCCAACTACTTACAGAAAGGGATACATTCACTACAGCATCAATTTAAAAACTACTTTTTTGTTTGTTGAAAAAAAAAACCAAGGACCCCAACACCAACTAGTCTGAGTATCACCTGTTACCCACGGAGCAGGTCTCCTGTATAACGTCTGATTTGTCTAGACATGCAGATTATGCGAGCCGCGCGCCAGCCATCGGAGTCGACATTACTAAATCGTGACGTCATTTAATTCCCAAATCAGGACTAAATGGTTCGATTGGTCAATTCAAATGCAGTGTTTGTAATACAACAGCCGGGTGCATATCGCGTAACATGATACAGAGCGCGTGACACAGGTTTTTTTTTATCCATTGTCTATGAAGCGCGACGGGTGATTGACCGAAGACCCGATATAGAAAGCGTCCGCTGATTGGTCAAAATCTAGAGGTCAAGAGGCGGTTGTCTTGCCTATCAGGGAATCTGCTCACATAGACCATGGCTCTTCCGCTCTTCGCCATGGTCCATTGGTCAAAAGGAATTTTTAGGGAATCCCCCCCTTTCTGCTATTCCTGATTTATTATAGCTAGCTGCTACAGAAAATAATCAGTGGAATTTCTGGATTAAGACCAGGAATACTGTAAAAAATACTTGCTTTTAAACCTGAATTTCAAGTTTAATCTATTTTTAATTGCCATGTCTGTGTCAATTGACAATCAGACAACCTCGTTTCGAATAGTATAAGCCCTGGGATGGGAACTTGCTTCCTGTATCCTTATTCTATACCGCATTTAGCAACAAATGAAATTATATCAGAATCGGACAGTATTTGGCAAGAAAAATCGGACAGTATTTGCCGGCTGGAATCGGACAATACTTTTTAGCAGGAAAAATCAGACAATATATGGCAAGAGGAATCGGACAGTTTTTGGCAAGAAACTTAAAAGTTGCATGTATTCTCTTCAGTATGTTACACAAAGGGCCTAATGCTCTGTTCAAGAGGCAAATCAGCAGAAATCCCTTTTAGGACTTGGGCAAGTACAATTTTTTCCCCTCAAATTATAAACACTTTATAATGTGCATGTTCTCGCAATAAAAGTCATACGACTTTTCACAGGCGTAGCCAGGCAGTTTTGAAATGGGGTGCCAAGTCCGACCGGCCTATACAAACCCCATCCAGGGGCGGAACCAGGATTGTCCAAAAGGGTGGGGGTGAAATGTAACAAGCAGCAAATGGTGAAGGCCAAAGAGGAGGGGGGGGGTGCTGTATAATGCGAGCACGTGGCGCAAAGCCGAATGGCATGGGTCCGGGGCCCGCTTCCGGGGCCACTGAACCTAGCAAAAGATCATCATTCGAACATTGAGTTTGGAGTCACTAAATCATCTATCATGAGAACTCTAAACTCAAAGATTTATTCGGGGACGAAAAAAGTGGATGGGACAAACAAATGATACCCCCTTACGTTAAGAAATGTCCTATGTTTAAGGACATGCCTCTCGGGCCCCGATTGACGCCCATGCCGAAGGCTTGTCCGCCGTGCGTCCTGCATGCTATCATGAGGTCTGGGTGCATTTTCCTGTATTATATACAACATAACAGCAATAAGTTTCGTTCTCGCGCGCTGTCACGGTCGCAGTTCTTGATCCCGTCGGTTTTTTTAAGTATGACAGACCCCCAATTATGGAGGTTTAAAAGTGGACATCTGCTTTTCTGCTAACATAAAAGCAAAAGCAGATCGAACGTTTTGTTTAAATGCATTTTCTACTTTTCTGCTTTTCTGCTACCAGAAAAGCAGATGAAAAGTTTTGCCAAATTGCATTTTTTTTCTACTGTTTTTCTGCGACCAGAAAACTTGGTTTTACTTTTTGCTCTTCACTGGCCGTTCAAAAAGGGACATCTACTTGTCTGCTACCAGAAAAGCAGATTAAACGTTTAGTAACGGTGGTTCAGTAGTGGACATCTGCTTTTCTGTTACAGAAACTGAGCAGATCAATTCCCGAACGCAACTATAGCCATTCTAGTAGTATACCTACACACACACACAAAAACTCGACAGTTCCAAGTGACTCCGCCTCCATCGTTACGTCATCACAGCTAGCGCATGCCAGAATCTCCGTCCAATCCACGGACCGTTTTACGCGCGTAGCCAGGCAATGAAACGTTTCTCACAAGACATAAAAGGTATGGTGGCCCTGAAGGGACATCGCATATCGCAAACGTGTGCGCATACGTATGCGATGTCGCAAAATTTATCGCGAATATGTGCGCACACGTATGCGATGTCGCGAAATTTATCGCGAATATATGCGCACACGTATGCGATGTCGTGAAATTAATCGCGAATATGTGCGCACACGTATGCGAATTTGTTTGCAATGTCGTGAATTTTATTGCATACCTTGTCGCATACCTTTCAGTAAAATTCCTAATGAACTGGGGAGTTGTAGCAGCTAGTCTGGAATCTAGACGTACTGTTAGATATAAATAGGGTCTGACTAATAAACCTCGGCGCACGCTGTTCCTCGTGCAATCGTTACTACAAGTACTGTCGAGCGCAAACTTGCTACTAGCGCAACTTTGAAATTTGCGCGCACAAGTTTCAAACTTGCGCGCGCAAATTTCAAAGTTGCGCAAGTAGCAAGTTTGCGCTCGACAGTACTAGTAGTAACGATTGCACGAGGAACAGCGTGCGCGCGAAGGTTTATTAGTCAGACCCTATTTATATCTAACAGTACGTCTAGATTCCAGACTAGCTGCTACAACTCCCCAGTTCATTAGGAATTTTACTGAAAGGTATGCGACAAGGTATGCAATAAAATTCACGACATTGCAAACAAATTCGCATACGTGTGCGCACATATTCGCGATTAATTTCACGACATCGCATACGTGTGCGCATATATTCGCGATAAATTTCGCGACATCGCATACGTGTGCGCACATATTCGCGATAAATTTTGCGACATCGCATACGTGTGCGCACACATTCGCGATAAATTTCGCGACATCGCATACGTATGCGCCCACGTTTGCGATATGCGATGTCCCTTCAGGGCCACCATATAAAAGCCTATGGGTTCGTGTTGTGGAGAACAAGGCATTAGATATGCATGCAATGGACCAATCAGAAGATAGGAAACGGATGTCGTTTGGGAAAAAAGATTCGCTTTGGCCCCGGGAAATTTTGGATCCTACATGCTCTGTGGTGCAATCTGAGGCGATTCCTGGCCCCTTTCCCCCTGAATTATTTGAGCAAAAGTTTTAAAGACTTTTGAGAGAAAAAGGCATTACATGAATTTTGGACAACCAAATACACATACATGTATACACATACTCGTATTTCATACTCGTAATTACTGCGTCGGGTTTTGGTAAAATGTCTTTACAAGTTTAGGCTTTTTTTAACAGCAGGGGGGCCACCTTCCCCCGGAGGCCGCCCCCCCCCCCTCTTTGCTACGCCTATACGAATTTTCAACTTGGAAATTATGTGATGTCAATTTGAAAAGGAAACTTAATTGGAGAATCAGTTTCCACAAAAAAAGTAAAATGGAACTCGAAATTCTGCGTTTGTTTTTGCTATACTCGAGCACTGCAATCAGGCACCCATTTCTCCGGATCAGTTGTGAATAATTAATGTTAAAAAAAAATAGTTTAATTATACTTCATAATTATTTCTCAATGCATTTTCGGTAAAACTGATGTAAGTGTCAAGCAGCTTCTGCTCTCGAATCAAACAGTTGCACAAGGCACAAAAATAACAAATGTAGGCCGACGCGGTACATTGCAACTGGGTTCAGACTGTTTTCACTTTCTAACATTAAATCGCTTGCAATTTAATACCCGGTAACGTCTTGATGACGTCACACAATTTCCACACATCATTTCGACAAGGGTATATGCCAGGTTTCATATTCGACCTATTTTAAGGATCGTGTCTGTATTTTGAGATTAAGTTTGACGTCCCGGTGCCTACCCACAGATAGGAGAGGTCAAGTGAATTTGCATTGAGAATGTATAACATGATTCCATAGTCTTTCAGATAAAGCATTATGATTTTTCATCCAATTCATAACTTATAAATGAGCGAACGTTATGAAGAAAATCAGTGGTAAAGTATTAAATACCTGATGACGTCACAATATGGTCACGGTAATATCTGTACGGAAAAACCTGACTCAGGATTGATGTTCAGTCCAAGGTTTAAGTATGAACCGTGTTGGTCGCGGAGAAAACGTTGTACACATCCTCCGAAATTGATATTAATAGCCAGATCACCCAACAAAAGTCTCTACATGTATATAGAAATATTTAGTTTCCCAAATGATCATAAAACAAAACAAGCACATTCATATTTCGTCCGTAAATAGTAGAAAGTCATACTTACTACATCTTGGTAGGTCCTTCTGATTATTTTACATAGCAGATCGAAAACACCTATAAACATTACGGGTCACTTAAGTTATTACATGTGGGACAAACTTTCAGGGTGGATGTTGAATTACGCGCCGATTGTTAGTAGGCCTATATAACATTATGGGTCCATTATTCATTTAATATCGGGTAGTAATATTAGCTGAAAGTTGAACGTCAACGAGTTCATTTGAGCTGTTTTGAGCTCAAATATGTTTATCAACAGTGTCGGAAATCTGTGCAGGGGACTGGGGAATGATCAGAATCCAACAATTTCCCGGCCATGGAATTTCGAAAAGTGTGGGGCCATCAAAACGTCGCATTTTATGCTTTATTGTGTATTTTTTCTAACTCCATATTCAGTGCTGATAAATGCATTTTGGTTGTAGGGAAGTTTATAAAATACCTCGTATACAATTCGAATTTTTTCCTTTTTTCATCATGAAAAAGTGGGAGATTATTCAAAAGCCCATCCCCAGCTCAAAAGGTGGGAGGGGATATAATATGTACGCCGGTATTTATCAATGTCTGGTCGATCAGATAAGAGAGCATTCAGGTTGATACTTCTGGGGTGACGTACCTTGTAATAACATAGATTTTCAAAGTGAATTGATAATTTTCTAGCACTGCATTACAGCATTAGTTATGCGCTTTCCAATGAGACTTCGCAACACATCAAAATCGGCACACGACAAGTAATCAATTAAATTGAACTTTAAGCTATAGTCCATCATTTGCAGCCATCCGAAAAGTAACTGGCGTAATTATTGTTGAAAAACAAACTTGGTTGAAAGATAGTAAGGGAACTAAACTACCTGTGAAATTATTCTTTCTGGCAAGCTGTCATTTTGAAGTAATCAACGAAAGAAGGCATTTCCAACGGTGATTCTTAAGAAGCACCGTAGGAAAATTTAAATTAGTAGTTCGTTTTGTTATTCAGCGCAGCGCGCACAAGTATTGGAACAACGCACACGCGCGCGCGGTTGTTGTAATTCGTCGGATCAGTGCGCGTCTGCGCGACGTCGCGTATAGCTGCAATTCAAAACAATTCAAAACATGATTCAGTAACTTTTGATTTGAAATTGAGATCTTAGAATGATGTTTTTCTCGGAATGTACAGCTGAAGCTTAGCTGAAACTTCATCAGGTTAGTTGCTCAGTATCCTTCATTAGAGTTTGAACTCTTTTGTTGCTTCAAACGAACAAAATGCACAAATTACAAATGATGGACTGTAGCTTTAAGAGTGGGACGCTCCTATAGTAGTTCGTTCTGAATAGTCTGCAAAATTCCTGAATTGGAATGCACCGTTTAAAAACCACTTTAAAAAAAACGGTATATAAAGGACTAAAAAGGTAAACAAGCAAATTTATTTCTCAGAGAAAATTATATTCCTTTAAATTTCGTTAGGAAAAGAAAACCGAACTTTGGAAAAGCACGTATATATACACTTTTTAACATGATTTGTTCCCGTTCAGTTCACGATTTTACGAAAGCGTATTTAGGACACAACATTTCTGGTCCACTATTTCGCCCGGGCGGATTACTATTTCGCCCGGGCGGATTACATTTTTAGCTGTTTCACTTCAAAACAGCTCAAATTAACCCAAGTTTGGAATTAATATGAATTTGCTAGTATTTTAGGAACATTTTGGGGTGCTTAACATTTTTAAAACTTGTGTTGGGTAATCGGGCTGTCGGGCTAGTATTTTCAAATAAGGGGGGATGATTTAGAAATGTGGTATTATTTTTCTCAACTTGTCTTCAAAACGGTTCATATCATAAACTTGAAAGTTGGACTGAACATCCTCACACAGAGTGGTACATATTTCCTGACGTCATTGTGACGTCATCAGGCATTACAACAACATTTTTTTTAAACGTGATTTTCGTTAATTTATAAATCATTAACTAAAAAACGGGGGAAAAATCATGTTAAAGTTGGTATATACATGGCCTTTTCCAACGTTCGATTTTCTTGTCCAAACGAAATTGAAAGGAATATTATGCTCTTTAACAAATAAATGTGCTTGTTTGCCTTTTCAGGCCTTTATATATAGTTTTAAAAAGGTTATTTTAAATGGTGCGCTCTAGTTCAGAAATTGCCCACACTATTCAGAACAAATTAGGAAAGTCTCACTCTTAATTCAGAAGTTCAATTTAAATAAATTGTTCAAAGTTGTCCTGGGCCGTTTTTTTGGTTAGGTGTCGTCAAGGGCGGATCCAGAACACAATTTTTTGGGGGCCAAAAACAATTTTGGTCCCCCCAAAAAGTGGGTCAAAAAAATTACGGCGTGGGGTTCGGGGCCCGCTTAAGGGCCCCGAAAAAAATTTGGATTTTAGATGCTCTGTGGTGCGATCTGAGGCAATTTCTGACCACTTTAACCAATGTTTTTTTGAGGAAAACATGGTGGTGTACTCATTGCCTGCCTTTATTGCGATGTCACATGAAAAAAAAAAAATTGGTTTCGTTTTTTGGGGGGGCCATGGCCCCCTTTGGCCCCCCTCTGGATCCGCCCTTGGGTGTCGTGCGATGTCTCATTGGAAAGCTCATAACTAATGTAATGCTAGAAAATGTTCAATTTAATTTTAAAATCTACTTAACAAGATGCCACACCCCAGAAGAACCAACTTTAATGCTCTCTATATCTGATCGACCTTGATACACCAGATAAACAGGGGCGTAAATATTACCTCCCCCCCCCCCACTTTTTGACCGGGGTTGGGCTATTGAATCATACCCCTCGTTTTCATGATGAGAAACGAAATATACGGATTACGAGATAGTTTGCAAACTTTCCAACCAAAATGCATTCAATAGCACTGAAAAAGGAGTCACAAAAATTAAACATTAAAGCATAAAATGCGGCGTTTTGATCATGCGCCTGTATAGGCCTACATAAAGATGTACATGTACATGTATGTGTATCATCAACAGCACTCCCGAGTGTAGTATTGTAGTATGTTGTCCAACCCCCCCCCCCCCTCCCCGGCCCCACACTTTTCGAATTTCCACGGTCGTCCGGGAATGTTTTGGATTTTGATCATCCCCTGTTCCCCCCCCCCCCCCACGCCCCCATTCTCGGGCACACTTTTACGCCACTGATGTTGATAAACATATTGCAGTTGAGCTCAAAACAGCTCAAAGGAACCCGTTGGCGTTCAACTTTCATCATCATCATCATCCGATTTCGACTGCAGCTTCACTATTTGTGTCGGGCACGATGACGTGACGTCGGACCAATGGACGTCGGACTATCGAGACGTACCCCGATGACGTACGGACACGCCACACATCCCGAGGCCTGTTGAGCTAGTAATGGTACTAATAGCCGTAAGTAATAATGGACCCAATGTTAATCGGCGCGTAATTTAATATCCACCCTAAACTATGTTGCCATAAAGTAGTAACTGAAGTGATCCGTATTGTTTATAGATGTTTTCGATCTGTAATGTAATCAGAAGGACCGAGATGTAAACAAAATGTGAATTTGCTACTAGAGACATTGTGATGATCGTAATTACAGTCTCAAGGCAAAGTCGCTTGATCTCCGCCCATCCTGCTTCTGGATCACGCAGTCTGGCACGCTCCGGGAAAATTTGCAAGTTTTGGAAAACGTGAAAATCCCGAGAGACACAACATTTTTTAATCGACCTTTTTTATACAACTCGGCAGAAAGTCCTTAATGCCTGGTGAACTGGATAAAAATCGCCACTTAAAGGCGCGATATTGGTCCGACTCGACTATATGGTTGCAGACCAGTAAATCGGTCCGAAATTGCCTGCGCCGGCCAAATCACGATTTGCATGCCCTCAAAATCTTCAGTTTTTAAGCATGCTGTTGGCCATGAACTTGAGGGTTTGTAAAAAAAAATATTGGTGGAAGCCGTGCACAGGACTGTGAGCTTGTAGTTCCGTTCAATTTGGATGAAATTGGGGCCCTTAAAGCGCTCTATTTTGCAATGGAGTGTAGACATCGTTTTTCAACATGGCGATGGGCTTCAGGACTATTTTCAGGGGTGATCATCTTCGGATGGAAATTTCTCCTAAAAGTCACCAGTTAACCCCCCCAAAAAATTGAAAAGAAAATGAAAGATGATGAAATAAGCTTTAATTTGATGTGTATCTCGAACAACTTGGAGAGTTGTGAGTATTTTTCCCGAATTTCTGAAGTGTGAGCATTTACCATTGGGGTCTATGGAAGTTTATTTACTGGTCTGCAACCAATAGAGGAGTAGGTTCTTTATTTCGCTCGTACCCCCCGCCCTGCAAACAGGACGCTGGGATATTCTGATGAATTTACGCTCTGATTGGTTGGATTTTGCGCGAGCAGTGACCTGCGCGTCATCAAGGTCATGACTCTGCAAGGTTTGAAACGGCCGTTAAGACTGATTCATTACTCGTTTATTCCAGATTAGAGATGTTTTTTTCTTGTTGAAAAGCGTAAAACTTTTGTAATTTTGTAAAACTTATCTGTGTTGTAAATTTACAATTCCCATCACTCGCTCAGGCTCCGTTTTGAATCACGAACGGTCGGATTGCATTATGCGACGCTCAAAATTGTGTCCACATGGTCCGCAATGAAACAGAAATCACATCCGGTATGGAATGCGCGCAATTCTATGAAAATTTTCGGATAGCATTTGCGCACATTGTCTAACTGCGGTCTTGAACAGCTGCAGCTAGATGCTTTATACATAGGTCATAGGCCACTTTCTTCACAAGATTCTGTGAAGCTCATCAGAGTATCCCAGCGTCCTGTTTGCAGGACGGGGGTATACGAGCGAAGTTCTTTATGTCTATGAGTACGAGTACGACGCGCGACATGAAAAGCGCCCTCAAGAGACATAGAACCAACCATTCAGGCCTGCCGCCTGCACTACATGCACTATACTACATGTACATGTACATGTACATGCTATATCGCTACTATACTGCATACATGCATTATTCTACCTCCATGCTGCTACCAACCTAACCAAGGCACCGTAGGTACGTAGGTGTTCATCATGCAATCATCATTTTCATGTTTTGTCTACTTTAAGTTACGTTTAATTAGTCACTCAGTGTACGTTTATTTGGCGCGGCCATGGCCATGATGGCGGCGTGTATCCTAGAACTTAGACCCGTGAACGTGGCGTTGTAGTTTACAAGCCACGTTCACGGGTCTACCTAGAACTATGTCTATGAGGCTCCGCGTGAGCGGAGCTAGTCCGAAAATTTGGGACTCTCAATACTGTCTGGAGCGGAGCCTCATCATAGATCAAGAAGCCCGCAAAATTGCCTGCAGCACAAAACACTAATAAAGTACAAAAACGTCCATCAAAATGGAGACATTTCACACAGAACCGCTGCACAGTTTGCCCCTATACTCCGTACTTTATCTCTTGACATACTCACGTATCATGGGCAGAACTAACATAGGTGGATTCTGTCGGTTTTTAGCCGAAAATGATGAAAAATATGCCCTTTCCGCACTGAGCCAACCTGACACTTGAAACGTGCACGCATATGATCGAGCGATGATTTTCGGTTCGCTCGGAGCGCGCCGCGGGGGGTACGGTACATGCACTTGTACGCATGCACATACTATCATTTCGCCTGTATAAGCTGTACCATTTCTGTACCATTTCTGTACCATTTCTTGATCTATGAGGCTCCGCTCACGCGGAGCCTCATAGTTCTAGGAGTAGGCGGCGTGATGTTATTAACAGCGCAATAGCCCTAGCCTTGTTGCCATTTTGTGATTGGACAATAACGACGTTGGGTTCAATAGACGTAGGCTAGGCCTACCTTGCTCTTAGCCCTGGTGGACTCCCTTTCTTCCCTACGTTACGGAGGGAGTCTTGGGTAAAAAGTGCTCAAAACCGAACGAAAACATTTCTGACCAATAATTTCAATATTTTTACCTTGTTGGAGAAGCTAATTTTTACGTCGTAGTTTTCTATGTGTCCTTATCTGTTGGGCTGATGGGTTCAGGAATTCCATATGCGATGCTGACCGACCTTAATCTGGAAAATAAACTCGAAAGCAACGTTACACTTGTACGTGTTTGTACTTGTAGACTCTTTTCATTAGTTTCTCACCGCCGAGTCTATTCTAGTCGTACATGATGTACGTCTGTGCAGCGTGTAGTCTGGTTCCCTAAACCGGGCAATTATTCTCGACGCTCATATCACGTCTGGTCCGGGGGCCAGACTATGCAGCATGAATATGCAGTGCGCACGCGCGATTTGCTTAGTAACCACCCTCATACGCACGCGCACTTACTTGAAGGCGCGGTCGCTAATCCAATGACCGAGCGTGTTTTCGCGCCAGTTACCAGAAACACGTTTCGGCTTTGGTCATTGGTTGAGCGTTTTCGCGACATCGGTTGACTGGAGTGACGTCACAATTACAATAGCATTCGGTTGTACCACGGAGGTAGAATTACTTGCACTTGGGCTAATTGATCTGTAACTTTGTCAAGGTTAGCGTGCTCGGCGGATACTATTTTACACAGTGTCGGCATTTTAGTCGATTACAACGTGCGCTTAAAAAAATAATACGAATAGATAAGGGGAGCCTTCGTTTTTTAAATGACCAATGTTAGGCTTGGGCAGATGATTCGGGTCCATGCATATATTCTTCCATGATTTATTATTACATTTAGCATTCAAAAAGTAGGTATGATTACCTTATTGTGAACGCTTGCATTAATTGTTATTTAGTTTGTTTATTTTTACTCTTTTCCTTTTGACACAACCATAGAGAAAGGACATACCATATTTACATAAACCTTGTTAATATTTTTTTATCGAGGAAAACCATATGGGCCCACCATGCAAGCTTAAACGGTGACTTAGGAGAAGCGCATATGGTTGCAAACAACATGGCGAATCGCCCAAATTTTGATGTTTGCATTAGGCCCAATTTTGGGTATGTATACAACCGCTAAGCGGCATTAGATCACAAGCAACACCATGAGCTGACGAGTGGATCAAGTTTTATCGTTGTTCCTAATTTTTTTAGTACATGTATATTATTATGTCTTACAAAATTTCAAATTGTGTTTTGTGCTTTAACGGAAAAAATATTGGGCCTGTTTTGTTGTTGCTTTTGCCAGTGCCGCCTTCTTTTTTGTACTTGTCAACATCACCGAACAAATCTCTATTTGATTTAATTAATTCGAAACAATGATGATACAGATAACCGGGCATCGTTAAGTGTTCCGCGTTTAACTTGCTCTGTGTTTTAACCATTGATCTCCATTTTACATTGATCTCCATTAGTAAGACTTAAATCAATGGTTTTAACCCATGCAGCTCTAAAACAAGTAGATCCAGTACCGCACCGATATTGGAGGAGGAGGGGGTATCGAAGGTCGCGTGTACGGCAATTATGGGCCGAGTCGTAACATTGTACATGTAACACCCGGTACAATTACGTACGGAACCCTTGACATGTATGGGTGACCGTGCACACGACGATCACGCGCGGACCGACGATGTACATAATTCATAAGTTTGATGACGCTGTACTGTTCACAGCATAAATTATGATAAGTGATACTGCTGGAGTTGTGATACTGGCGCTAACCATAAACACGTTTACGTTTGCGTATAAAATTTGATCCCTGGTTTCTTTTTAAGTATTGTTTTAATTTTAAAATAAATCAACCCCTTTCTTTACTTCATTCATTCATTCAGTCATTTTTATTTTGCCAACATAAAAACAATACATGATATGCACGTCGTACTCGCGTACGTTGGACTTGGAGTTATTAAACTGCGAACAACCGAACGTCGTTAATCATCCAAACAAAAAATGGCAACAAGGCTACGGCTAATGCGCAGTTGTTATTAACGGTAGTCCTACTGTAGTCCGAGTAACTTGGACCCAACTTATCGCCTTTTTTTAACATTCGGACATGGTCTGAATTAGCCCCATAAATGTGGCCAATACTGGACTACCTCCGTAAATAAAGGCCACACTTCCACCATGTAGGCCTACAAAAACATGTCGAACTTTGTCAAATTTTGATTTTCACATTTAGGCTTAGTTAGTGAGTTAGTTTGTAGTTTTTTTTGCTTTAGAAGCATTCTCGCCCTCTTTATTGGCTAATCAGAAAGTGCTGCCTTTTTCAGATGTCTAATTTTTGTGAAATTTCATGTTGAAATTTTGATACGCAAACGTGTGCAAACGAATCTGAAAATTTCACGAAAATAGACATCTGAAAAAGGCAGCACGCTCTGATTAGCCAATAAAGAGGGTGAGTATGCTTCTAAAGCAAAAAAAACCCCTACAAACTAAGCCTACCGGTAAATGTGAAAATCAAAATTTGACAAAGTTCGACATGTTTTTGTACATGGTGGAAGTGTGGCCTTTATTTACGCGCAGTGGCTATTGTTACGGCAGCCGTAATGCATTTCCCATTTTCTATTGTTACGGTAGACTGCAACCTGGCAACTTTTATAAAAAAACATGACAAGAAAATATAAAATTAGAAGGAAAAAAGTGAATTTGAACTTTATGAAATTCGGACTTTATTTCCCTTTTAAAAAAAATCCTCCAAAGCCTCAGGTTAGAAAAGGAAAAAAATTCGAGTGCAAAACTGAGATCCGAACCCGCAACCTCGCGGTGCAAAATCCTACCCTCTATCGGCTGAGCTGGTGCACTGCTCGATAAAACGTGTGGAAACAAATAATTATATACCTGCGTGCGTACCAAAAAAATATCGTAGAGGGCGCTAAACAACGAGTGCCGTAACGATAGCCACTTCGTTATTTACGGAGGTAGTCCAGTAAATTGGCCACATTTATTGGGCTAGGTCTGAATGACCGAATGTTAAAAAAAGGTAATAAGTTGGGTCCAAGTTACTCGGACTAGTCCTACTGTAGCTACTTTTGGGCATGGAGGTAGTCCCATAAATGTGACTCAAATACTGGACTAGCCTACCTCCGTATATTGAGTCACAGACACAGTGCCACATACGGCCTGTGCGCGGAAGGTCCCGTTGCTAGGGGAGCCGAAAATCAATTAAAGATCGAAATTATTTCGTCAAAATATTATTCCAATATCTTTGGCGCTCTGTGAAGTGCCTGGATGCAACACGCGGCTGCGGATGATGAGCGCACACGAGAGGGCGTGCTTTACTGCAGAGGGCTCAAAGATTTTGGAATGACAGGCAACAGCCGCAGTGCTCTTTGCCAAAGTTGACGCACGCTCAGTAGATGATTAAAGCTCTTGTCTGGTTCCCTAACCCCATTGGCCTTTTGACTATTATTAGGGTGGCCGGGAAACAGTCTGGTAAATATCAGAGACGCCATGCTTCTTCAAAACCGTCCGAATATTTTGCCGAATTACCATGATTTTTGGATGTATCTAGACCTCTGAAGGTACTGAATTTAACGATTTTGTGCTATTTACCAGTCATACTATAGCTGGGTTGATTTTCTGCTGACAAAATAATTTCGATCTTTAATTGATTTTCGGCTCCCCTAGCAACGGGACCTTCCGCGCACAGGCCGTATGTGGCACTGTGACTCAATATACAGAGGTACAAAGGTAGTCCAGTATTTGAGTCACATTTATAGGACTAGCATGGAGGTAGAATTCTACCTCCATGTTTTGGGTAATGCTCAGACTTAGACCCACTAAGGCAAGGCGTCATAAATAAATTAACCGTTCGAACGCGTGCGCACGCTAGGAACGGGGCCTTTTGTTACATCTACCTCCCGTTCGCACGCGTGCTCACGGCATCCCGTTCCGAACGCGTTCTTATACAACAAAAGGCCAGTCACGGTCTGTGCACACACGAAGAGCTCATCGGCACTATAAGTATCCGACAAACTTTCTCGTCGCTACAGGCTAGCCCGTACAGTACAGGGGGGACGTATAAAAATACGGGCACCTTGAACGGGGAAAGCAGTCCTTTGCAAACTTTACTATCAGTATGTAAAAACCTTGAATATTCGATTTATAATTCGCTGATCGTGTGTACAAGGCCAGTTTATAACATCAGTCAGCCCACCAAATATTTTTTTAACCCTTCCAATCTCCGCATTTTTAATATAACCTAGACCATACATATTTTTTTCGCCCCGCCCAGCGGCAGACAACGATATTTAAGGATAAAAAGGCATAAATCTTATCAAACTCCTCATACCTGCTCGTGCTGTCTAAACTCTGAAATGTTTTTTTTTATTTAATGCTTTCTCCGATATCGGGTTTTCAAATTCCAAATCTGATTTAAATTCCAAACCAAAACGGATTTTTTTTCTGTACAAGTATATACACATAGTTGTTCTTCGCATCTTTGTTGTGCTGCTCCCGTTCTCGCACGCAAAGGAACGGTTGATTAACATAACAATACCCCCTCAGTGAAGCTTGCCCAAGCACGATCTACGGAACGCGTTCTAAAAGCCGTTCGGCACGGGAAGGAACGGGGGCCGTTCAGAACGGGAAGGAACGCGTGCGCACGCGTGCGAACGGTTAATTTATTTATGACGCCTCGCCTAACTGGGGCACTAGAACCTCTTTCTTTTGACATTTGGGATGTGGTCTGTCATACAAGCGCCCCACAAAAGCATAAATCCTCATTTTCGGAGATTGTCAAATAAATGTCATTTTTCCAGACCATTCCCCTCAAAAGTTTCAACAAAAAAAAGGCGGCAAATTTGGTATCGCACTTACGATCCTGACATGAGGAGTGTCCGGATCGTAAGCAGGACATGAGGAGTGTCCGGATCGTAAGCAGGTAAGTGCGATACCAAATTTGCCACTGCAGCGTTCATTACGCAGTCAGTGCGGTCATGTGACTACTTTTTCGCGATGTTGTTTCTCACGAAAATGTTTCTCACACACCATGCCGGCCTACATGTTTGTATGAACGTCTGTAGACAATGCGCAGTTAGACTCTAGCTGGTGGCGTTTTGCTGTCTGATGTCTGGGCAAAACTGGTCGAATTTCACAGATTTCAACCCCAAATAGTCCCATGATTCATTGCATCCTCGTCGTGATTGAAAGTATTTTCAACGATTGCATTCGAGAAGCTTCTTCGTGTTATCTAGGAAGTTACAAAATGAGGCTAATCGAACGCTGCGATGTATCTGCTTGTATCTGCTTGGCAATTCAACTAATTTTTGATTTTTTTTAAGTGGCGGGCTATATAAGGCTTTACAATATGTATTTACTAGGCTACTCTCTTCTGCTCCGATGTAGTTTCATAGAATTTGTTTTATTGATCCATTTTTAAAAATGAGTTTTATCATGGCAACCAGCTCAACCTTTGCAGCAATTGAACTATACAGAGTTGTAAAAAAAAAAAAAACCGGAACGGCATACTTCCACTATAGTGTTGGAATTTAGGTACGCTTACGTGTGCAAAATGAACCTGGAAATTACACAAAATATAGACATCTAAAAAGGGGGGGATTAATTTTCTATCACTTTAAAGAGGGTGAGTGCGCTTCTAAAGCATAAATAAAGTACAAACAAAGTCTAAATGTGATAATATAACAAATCTCAGCGAGTAGGCCTATGCTGAAAGTTACGGCAATAGAAATCAAGTATATACGGCGATCAGGGGATAATGACGTAGTACGTGGACAACTTGATCAAAGGATATCAATCAGAGTATAAATGTGTTAAATAAAATCTTGTCAAAGTTCTACATTTTCCAGTACATGTTCAAAGTGTGGCCTTTATTTACGGAGGTAGTCCAGTAAATTGGCCACATTTATGGAGCTAAGTTCTTTAATGATCGTTAACTTGGTTGTCATTTGAAAAAAGCCTAAAGTTTACACAACCTAGATGTACAAACATATAATTAAATTCTTTACCACGTTTACAATTTGGCAATTGAAATGCAACCTTCTGCAATTCTACATACGATCTTCTTTCACCTATAACTCATGAACAAAATGATCAATCATGTCCCAATCTTGTAATCAATTAATTGGTAAACATTTCATTTCCTGTACGTGAACTCGTTTGACCTTTACTGCCGGGTCAACCGGAAGGTCAAAGTTATGTGAATTTAAAACACAGACAGAAGCCTCAAAATCAAAACGAACCGAATTTCTTCCAAACGATTTACGGGATTATGATAAAATCTAGTATGAACTTGAAACCCCGTCCGAAGATGTAAACAAAAATCTGACGTCATCTTGACGTCATCAGGTATAAAATTACAAGCAATTCAAATATATCAAATGACAAGGATCTATGTCAGTTATAAATATAAAACAAATATTGAGTGGCTTTAAATTATGAAATGGAAGGAATATTGTCGCTGGGTAAAATCTGGACTTTTCTAGTTCACTCGGCTTTGCCTTGTCAAATGGAAAAGTCCAAATTTTACCTTGCGATAATATTCCTCCCATTGCACTCTGAGCCACTCAATATTTGTATACCATAACTCCCTTCTAAATCCTCGAAGCCAAGATTGTAAGTCTCCATAATTCCCTTCTAAACAGTATCCTCCTAACCAGGATGGTTAGTCTCTTCCACAGTTCCCTTCCAAAAATATCCTCCTAGCCAAGATGGATAGTCTCCTCCATAATATCCTTCCAAAAAATATCTTCCTAGCCAAGATGGTTAGTCTCCATAATTCCCTTCTCAATAAAGCCAAGATGGTTAGTCTCTTCCATATAATTCCCTTCAAAAAATATCCTACAAAACAAGATGGTTAGTCTCCTCCATGACTATCTTCCAAAAAATATCCTCCTAGCCAATATTAGTCTCCTCCATAATTCCCTTCTAAATAATGCCAAGGTGGTTAGTCTCCTCCTCTTCCCTTCAAAAAATATCAGTTCAAAATGGTTTGTCTCTTCCATAATTCCCTTCTAAATATCCTCAGCCTTGATTGATGTGGCGCATCCCCTCAAATAGGCATAATGATATGTAGCGCATGTCCATTTGTTTATAAATGTGACTGATGTTTTTTACCCTGTATAAATGCATTGTAGTTCCATGCCTTTGCCCTTTTATTTATGCAACTGGAAAAGTTCAGCTAAATGACATTAAAAGCATCCTTATAGTAACTTGATTTGCTACAAGAACTATATCGGTAATCTTCGAAGAGCTATAACGTTAAAACTAGCTGGACAACCACTCATTTTAACAGGAATTACTTACCTTAATTTTTCACGTGCTTTTCAATAACGCATAGTAAAATTTGCCCACACTGCGTTAAAACTAGTCTATGTAATTCGCCGTGGTCTTTTATGTGCGAACAGATTTGCTGATTAATTAGGCAAGACCCCGCCTCTTGACTTCCTAGATTTTGACCGATCAGCAGGCGCTTTCTATAGGCCTATAGAAAAAACTGTCACAGTGGGCGGCGCCCGGTATCATGTTATGCGAATATGCTCCCGGCTGTTGTTGTATTACAAAACACTGAATTCAAATTGACCAATCACAGCGTTAGTCCTGATTTGGGAATGAAATGACGTCACAATTTAGTAAATTCGACTCCGGTTGGCCTGGCATGCGGCTTTCATAAATTTGCATGTCAGGAGATGTCAGACGTTCAGTAATCGAAAAACGAAGGCGAGAAAGGTCGTATTGTTTATTGGCCGCTGATAGGCCCATGCAGGGGGAGGAAAAAAGGATTTGTGCGAATTGATTCACGGAACTTGATCTGTCTTTTCAGTATTTTCCGTTTTCATGTATTTCATTTGGAGGTCTGACGGCTCTTAGCGATATATGTTGTAGATTTTTTTTCACGATTTTTCTGCCGCCGTTGCATTTAGCATGCGTGCAGCATGTGGTTTCACACAGCAGTTATGGCATAAACGGTAGACCATGCATTGCAGATCAGAAAATAAACTGCCACAGACCGCAGTGATGAATCCCCAATTCTCAAGTCAAATTCAAGCTGTTATCATCTTTCATTTCCTGTTCAATTTTTTTTGTGGTGGGCTCTAATTCGGTAACTAATGGGGAGAAAATTCCAACTGACATTAACCATATTCAGGCGATACACATTACCCGATGCAGCCGAGTACACAAACATTTGATTTTTATTAAATGCACACGGTCCGAAAAATCGCACGCGAATTTTGCGTTGATCGCAGCACGCCGCGCGGATAAAATCAAGGTACATCTACGCACAGTGTACGAACTCCGTTTAACGGATGAAATCAGTCTACAACCATGCCACAACTTGACGTTGTTTTGGAGTCTATTTTCCTGGATTATTTCGTCCATCTTGGTGTATGAAAGTTTTTAACCCACCGTTCCCGTAGCTAGATAAGGACACATAGAATACATAGACATGAAATTGACTTCTTCAATAAGGTAAAATGAGAGTAAAATAATTTTCGTTTTGAGTCGTATTACACAAAGGTCTAAGACCCTGGACGTCAGTCATAATGCAATGAAGATGTCCAACCTGGGCTAGTCTGAACACAGACTGGGACCTGGATAGCCCCATAAATGTGGCCAATTTACTGGACTACCTCTGTAAATAAAGGCCACACTTGGAACATGCACCTGAAAATGTAGAATTTTGTCAAATTTTGATTTTCATATTTGGACTATGTTTGTAGTATATTTACGCTTTAGAAGCATACTCACCCTCTTTATAGCCATAGAGAAGTAGTCACAACTGCATTTTTCAGACGTCTATTTTTTGTGTTATTTCCAGGTTTGTTTGCACACGTTTGCCTATCTAAATTCCAACATGAAATTACACGAAATATAGATGCCTGAAAAATGCAGGACTACTTTTCTTTCGCTGTAAAGAGTGTGAGTATGCTTCTAAGACGTAAATTAACTACAAATATAGTCTATATTTAAAAAGCAAAACTTGACAAAGTTCTACATTTTCAGGTACGTGTTCCAAGTGTGGCCTTTATATACGGAGGTAGTCCAGTAAATTGGCCACATTTATGGGGCTAGGATTTGGAGTGCTCTGAAACTTGCAAAACTAACTCAGGCCAACTTTACTCACTCTTATTCACTATTACTCACAATTTTAGCCTGCAAATTTCTCCAAAAATTCCATTGGGCAAAGAAAAGGTCCTCAGTATTTCACCAACCAAGTATGCTGACTCAATTCAATTTTTAAAGAAGGCATTTCTTCAGTATTTTGCACATGAGAGTGAAGTCAAGTGATTTCAAAATGAGGCTAAAGACTAGACTGGTACATGTCCAACCATGGTCCAACTATTTGAAAATACTGATCTCTTCATTCATTAGTGGGGTGGTTGACTATGGAGAAATATAGAGATTAATTTCCGGTTCATGCCACATGTTTCTTTTGGCACAGTTGATTGATGAAGCTCTGAAGCGGTGTTGAACTGGTTGTTTCAGGTGCCAGTCTATTTTCTTGTACTGTTAAATTATAAGGTTTGTGGGTAACACCATGTGGAAAGAAATCTTTTCTTGGAAGAAGTAGGTTCTGAAAAGAACCGGTGTGGGCATACTGTTTCTGTCTTGTCCTTCCGTGGGTGGGTGCGTTTGTTTATGGTGTAAATTGAGGACACCCACGTGCAACATCATCAGTGAATCAAGGACAGGAACCAAATCAAGGACGACCTCGATTAAAACGTGTACAAAACCAGTGAGAGCTGTTGCGAAAAAAGTTAGGGTACAAACAAAGAAAAAGGGAAGAGGAACAAAAGAAAATCCTTGATTTACACCATATACCGGTAATTAAAAAAGCATTACAGTGGATCATTATTTTCCCAAATAAACCTTATGTGACGGAATTAGAGGGCAATGCTTGTATTGCTTTGAACAAACCTGAATGGCATACCTGCCATGCAAGGTGTATTTAAAATAAAGGTTTTAGAGGAAACCCAGGAATCGGTTCCCTTGAGTTTTAGTAGTTTTTCATTTGCATGCACTTCCCTTTATCAAGTTACCAATCTCGACCTTAAAACAAACAAATCAGATTTTAGTGGATTTTTTTTGCAATAATAAATGTTTAAAACATGACTTGCATTTTTCTTGATATTGCGGACGAGCAAGGGATTCTGGAGACCTCATTGTATCTATTTTTTGCTGAAATTGAGATACATGTACCAGTACACATCTTAGCTCAAGTTAACTCCGGGCAAGTTGTGCTGAATATCATTATAAAATATTAAAAAAAATTATTGTGATGCACCTAGTCAGTTTCTCTTTGAGGATCATTTGAAAAGTGTAACTAAAAAAAAGCTACCCCCCCCCCCCCGGGCCCCCACTTGGATCTGCCCTTGGACCTTCGGCACACCACACGCCCTCCAACTCCGGCCCCGGCAGTAACCTCTCTGGGTCTGCCCATTCATTTTACTAGTTGTAGAGAGACCATTTTTTATCACGAGAGGGCACTGTTGCTTTTGATGGCCAGTTCAGTAACCATTTTATTCGCATGAGGAGGAGCACTCTTAATTGTAAAGACCAGAGAGGCACAATTATAAGGTTGCGAGCAGGGCACTTACACAATTGTGCTTTTGATGTCCAATTTTCCATTGCAAGAGGGGCACAATTTTATTATTGCAAAAGGGGCATTTGTGCTTTTGAGAGGTAGTTTTCCATCTCGAGAAGGTGCATAATCTTGTTAATGGGAGAGAGGCACTTTTGTTGGCCTGGGATAATAGGGGAAGGGGGGGGGGGGGCAAGTGCCCCCTGCCCCCCAGTTCCATCACCTTTGGTCATGTACTGGTACAAAAGAGTTATTTCGTGTAAACTTTTGAAAACAAGAATTGCTTTTTAAACTTAACGCTTTCAGAAAATTGAACCCAGTTTAGTCTAGCAAACATAGCCGCTGAAGGGTAAGGGAGGTACATTTAAGGATCATTCATGCGGCTTTTTTTCAGACATTTGTTGAGAAAAGTGTTGAGAGGTACATGTACCTTCCTTCCACCCCATACTGCACAGCAGTACTGCAAAGTTGGCGTAACTTAAAAGCTTGCAAAAAGTGTGTGCAGGCTGGTTTGGGGAACACAATCCTAGGGGGTGTGCAAAATCATATTCAAATTGGAGGGTTCAGGACTGTTAGAGCTATCATACCCAATTTAGATGAAACTGTTTTCCTTACAAATTCAACGCGTGGCCCCAACTAATGTTTGATCAATAACAACTCCCAAGCATTAAAAAGACTTCTTTTTAACAATAAGACTAGTATTAGCAATGCACATGCTTACAAAAATGGACACTCTGCTGGACTCCCTATCAAGAGTAGTGGTCCTCTAAATGCCTTCCCAGACTGAAATTTTGTTTCAGTCAGAAATCTTACAGCCAAAGTAAAGTTAAAAAGATACATTTTGCAAAGAGTTATAATTATCAAACTCAGTTTTTCAAAGACCCAGAAGTACCTGTAACTTTGACGAGGGTCATCATTCATCCAGGTTACATAAATTACAAAACTTTAACTAAAAAGCAGAAATGAAGACATTTTTTAAGTGGTCCAAATTTGTCTTTTGCCTATAACTTGTATTCATAAATACCTAAGACAGTTTTCCAGTGTCACATGAAATTTGGACTCCTACAAATGCAGTGCTTCTTACTGTTTTAATGGTTGAACGTTCATAATCCTCAGATAGGCATGCACAATGCTAGCAGTGAGTCAGTATTTTATAGTCCTAAATTCACAACGCAATGCCCCAGGTGCATTCTGCGTGACATCGCGCAGTACGCGTGACTCGCGTGCCAATCTCCTTAAAAGGTAAGGAATTGTAGAGGGCCATTCCATATTATAGTCAGAGGGGTCTTTAATACAACAGTTGGTAAAATTGTTGAGCAAAATGGTTAGCAATGTCTAGTTTTTGACTTGTTTTGATTTTTGGACGGAAAAAGATTTTTGTTTTGACCGAAAAGGTATTTAAGAATGGGAATAAATGTGTGTTCGGTCGGTATTAAACACTCTGTTTAAGACCGGTAGGAGTCTGGATGGGTGATAATTACCCTCGGCCTCGGGTAATTATCGCCCATCCAGACTCCCACCGGTCTTAAACACAGTGTTATAATACCTCCTGAACACACATTTATTCCCTTACTCATAAATACCTAAGACAGTTTACGCATTCCTATTGGTCGAGAGCCCGTCACGTGGCCGGTCTTAAACGGATGATGAAGACATGGCTAGCTGGTCTTAAACACTTTTCCAGTGTCACAATAAAATGTGGACTCCTAAAAATCCAGTGCCTCTTATCGTTTCATTGGTTGAACGTTCACAATCCTCACGTAGGCATGCGCAACACTACCAGGGAGTCAGAATTTTATAGTTCTATCTACATTCAAAACGCAACGCGCCATGTGTGTTCTGCGCGACATCGCGCAGAACATGATACGCGCGCGTCAATCTCCATAAAAGGGTTGTTTACATCTTACTTGCCAGCTGAACACTCCATTATTTTGCAAGAGGGATGTTTCAAAAAGCATAAAGTGAATTTGTTGAACAAAATCGGGACGATTTTTTTTTACCGAAAAGGTAGTTATGAATGGGAATAAATATGTGCTCCATCGGTATTTATCACTCTGTTTAAGACCACTTAGAGTCTGGGTGCTGATAATTACCCTCGCCTCCGGCTCCGGTAATTATCAGCACCCAGACTCTAAGTGGTCTTAAACAGAGTGATAAAAACCTCCGGAGCACACATTTATTCCCTTATTTAATGTCAAAACCTTCAGAAGACCTTGGTTCCCAAAACCCTTTTAACGGCAAGCCACTAGAGTAGAAAAAGGGCAGGAAGGTGAACATGTATGTTGTGCAACATTGCGACGCCGTTTCCCCATTCCTAGAGGAAACTGTCCCATAATACAACACAAATTGTTACAAAATGTTTATCACTGCACACCTCCAATCTAATCATGAATAGGATTTTATGGGAACCAGTCCATTGAACATTTATCTCATAATTTATACATGTATTTCTACAACTTATACAGTAACAAGCCTCAAATCTTACTTGAGAAGGCTGAGTAAAATAGTATTGTCAGAGTGGAGAAACTTTTCAATTTTCTTATCCCTGCTGCTGCCTGTTTTTAGAATGGATGAAGAGAGGAGCATATGGCTGTGCCTCCCAGATAGCTTGGTGTTGCACATCTTCAGCTTCCTCTCCTCCAGTGAACTCTTGAGGTCTGCACAGGCATGCAAAGCCTGGCTACGCATCAGTAGGGATGAGCTGTTGTGGAAGGCCTTACTGTACGAGGAGTGGAAGATTGACCACTGTTTACCATTACCACCAGGTTGGTGCCAGTGACATGCCTTCATAGCCATAACCACATGCCATTTTTTTTTACATCAAAGTCAGGCCCGGCTTACCCAATAGGCACAGTAGGCACTTGTGCCTAGGGCCTATGACAAATTTGGGGGCCTATGACAAATTCGGGGGGCCTATGACAGTACTGTGCCATAAAACACATATAAGCCTACCTACACACACACCCACGCGCAGAGAAAAGTTTTTACAAAGTTTTAGGGTCTCTCTCAGAAATTTTGATTTCACGAACTGACACTGTACAGCATGACTTTGTAGGCAGTCATGTAGGCCCTACGTTTACAATTTATGTGTAAAGTCTGTCGTTCTGAAGCACGGTGCCAAACCATGGGCGTCGATAGGTTGGGGACAAGTGGGGGGGGGGGGGGGGAACATGTCGTCTCCCCCCCAACTATTTTCGTCCACGAGCCTACATTTGATTCTGTAGCTTAGAATAGTTGATTCAATGACTCCAAACTTGAAAATGATGTTTAAATGATGATCTTTTGCTAACACCTTGCCAGTAGTCAAAATTGCCTCAGATAGTACCACAGAGCGTCTAGAATCCATTTTCCCCTGGGCCCAAATAAGCGGGCCCCGAACCCAACGCCGTTACTGTTAAGGCTTCGCTCTCACATTAGTTCTGATCAAGATACACATGTATGTAGGCTACCACCCCCACGTTTGATAAGCAATTGACGCCCTTGGTGCCAACCGGCTTTTAGAGCTAGGAACTATACCAGTTTGGCCTGGCTTCATTGGTACAGTGCTAATTGTACTCTGAATTTGGTGCCGGTGCCTGTAGGGTGGAGTAGGGCCTACGGAACACTGGTGCCTAGGGCCTACGAAACACTTAATCCAGGCCTGATCAAAGTGATGGCCAAAAAAACAGGTGCTTGTCCAACGCTCTCTCCACAAGTCTGGCAGAATACATATAACCACATTTGAGTGAAATAAACTAGTATGTATGTTATCTTGTCTTTGCTGTGCACAAACAAATTACCCTAAGGAAAGAGCGCCCTCTATGGAATAAAAATATAAAAAAAGAAACCTGGGGTGAGTTGCAATACTGGAGCCTTAGCTGGCTGGCTTTACCAGTCAGATTTTAACTAATTATCGCTCTTGGACAGTCTTGGATAAAACACTGCATGTCAAGGTAATTGTATTTGTGGTAAATCCGAGTGTTGTTATATTTCACTTGACGACTCCGTCTATGCGAGAAAATCTTATCTTGACACTAGTCCCCTCTATCTAAATCAGCAATCAACTGAAAAGCCATTCTGGCAACAAATATTTCCACAGTACAAACAATCAATTTGTCTTAGTCTACGTCTGACACCATGGTGTTTGGATCTGATTTCTACCACAGCAAAAAAGTTGAGTGAATAGTTCTCTTTTAAAGCATTGTAGTAACTAAACTCAAGCATTTTAACAGAATTAAAATTTTTCTTTTTGATTATAACTCTACATGTATCAGTTATTATGCACACTGTGGAATTTTCCAAAATGTACATGTATTTCCAACACTGTGGAACTGCCCAATGGGCTGTAGAGGTTAACACACAACACCACTGACCCAATGATGAAACCAATGCGTGTTAATGTCAGGATATCCCGACTAAGATTGTCAAAATTCCATGTGATGTATATTCACCTTGTTCTACCATTTGGCATTTGTCTGTCACACCTCAATGTTCAGTAAATTACATTATGGAATTGGTGCATACTTCTGTTCTTGTAATTGCTCCACGCTGCAGGCTGTACATCCTATTTCAGTGAGTACCGTCGTTTACGCTGCCATGTTCCCTGCCTTGAGGTTCAAGTGTTGAGGGAGCACACAGACCAGGTACTGCATGTCAGCTTCTCACATAATGGCAAGCTGTTTGCTACATGTTCCAAAGATGGCACCATCAAGGTAAGTAGAGGACAATGGACAATCCTGGGTAGTGCTACTACCATATTTTACTAGAAAAGGCAAGAATTGTATTCAATTCCTTGTATTTTTGTTTTTGAATCTCAATTTTAGTTTACAAATATAAAATTACGAAAAATTGAGATCTGTTTCGAAACACATGTTGAAGATGAGGGTGCTGTTGGTAACATGGTTGACTTCTTATCACTTGTATTAACATGTAAAACGTGTTTGTCCTTTTATGAGTCTTAGAGGACGATTCTAAAGGGAATGTAAAACATTTGCTTTTGCTGCAATTTTCAGAAATAAATGGATTTGGAGAATAAGTATCGTTTCGGTTTTGCGGTAACACCATGTGGTAATAACTACTGCTTAGAAGATATTAGTTCTGAGAAGAACTTGTCCTGCTTATTATCAACTTGCTAAGTAGTTTTTGTTCTGTTTAGAACAGTCCTGCTGTAAGTTCTAAAAGAACTTGTCTTTGGTCTCAACGTTTCGACTAGCCTGCTCTACTCATCGTCAGGAGACTGACACGTTACCTACTGCCTTGCATATGAAAAGGAAGATACAACATTTGCAAACATCAAAAAAACGAAATGATCAAATTATCACGAAATGTCTTACTGGATTGTTAGGGAATGACAGTCTAAAGCATCCTGTAAAGTTGTGGCTCCTGGTGTGCTGACATTTTCGAGAAAAACTGTATTTTTCCAACGCTGGTCAGACGACTAATGGAAATTTTGATTACACACCTGTGAAGACTACAAGCCTGCTAGACTGATTCTCTTACATGTATCTTACTTTGCAAATAATTTGGTTAAAACCCCAAAGAAGAAATATTTCCGTCACCAAATAATGCAGACCAAACACAATCCTTCACAACTATGGTCAAACTTTGAAAAAAGGTTTTACCTGCCTATGTACATGTGGGTACTACTCCTGCTAGTCTCACTGTTAATGGCTCTATGTTGGACAAATCGAAAAAGATGGCTCAGTCTTTTAACCAAATTTTTGTGTCTATTGGCACTAGGTTAGCCATCTCTGGAAACTGCTTTACCATCATGCCAACAAAATGGAGTTTTGTGTTAAAACAAATGAATTGTCTTAGAATTACCAAAGCCATATCTTGCCCATGATTGAGCTGGGTCCAAGTCACATTTGCAAGGTTGTAATTGTACTTGAGTCCAACACTACTTCTTTGTGTTTGTGTCATCACTCTCAATGCTTGGTGTTTGTCCAAATTGACCAGTCCTATCAGATAAATAGTCAACGTTGTTCAGTCTACCCCCGAGAGCCAAGGAAGAACCCATCATGTACATCACTAATGAGTACACCTGACTAATACTAAACAATGAGGAGACACAAACTGTATCGTCTTTGCATGAGCAAAAAACACACGAGTGTGCAACTATGGTAGCATTGGTACTTAAATGTCCTTCAGTAACAGTATTTTTGTGTGTACCTTTTTACCACTTAGGATGTAATTATGCATGCTTTCACCTTTTAAAGAAAATTTCTAGCAATATGACAGACCTTTCCCTGGTTGGTCCCTTTACATGTAGGTTTGGAAGACTGGTCCTCCCATCTCCCTGAAGTACAACAGAGCCATGAAAGACCTGTTCCATTGGCAGTATACCCAGTTCTCACAGTTCAATGCCAGCGACACACTGCTCTTGGTATCTGGTGTCCATTTTGGACCAAACAGCACATCTGGTGAGATTGCAGTCTTCAACTTAAAAGGTCAGTCTCAGGTTTACTGAATAAAGATGAATCCAATAGAAACTTACTGGAAAAAAAAAACCTAAGAGAAGTTTGCAGACACAGCATGTGAAGTGGCTATCTCTAACAGCAAAATGGTTCTTAGAAAAAAAACCCCAGACCTGCCAGAGGTATTAGCTGGACATTCTGTTCAGTATTTAAAGGAGAAAGCATGTTGAGTGAAATGTTGGGTTTTATCTGTGTTATCTCTGGTTTGTGCCGGAACCATTTTTCATAATTTATGGATAGTGTGGAATTTTGCTTCAAATTTGTACAGTCCCAAGGACCATTACAGTTTACATCAATATACATGTAAAAAACCCATATAGTACACTTTTCTTCCATGTGTTAAAATTGAACCACGTATGAAATTAAATAAACAGACTGAACAGACTGAATTTGATAAAGATGATCAACGTATATACACGACGCAAACTGCAAATACATATTAAAATCCATACCCTCATAAACCAATGAAATCCAATTACCAAAACACACAGAAATTAAAACCATTTGAAGCTATATTACAGTGGTCTGGCATGCTAACTTGTATGGATACCAATACAGACTCAAAGACCGCGACCATGTATGTTGAATTACACTTGAGGGTGCTAACATTCAATATGGCATTGCCAATGGATGCGAGATTTATTTGGCAATCCAGTGAAAATGATGACAAAGATATGATCTCCTTTTTTCTTCTGGCAAAATTTGGACCCGCAATGTGTGATCCAGATAATGTAGAAATATCTAGACAATTTCACTGACATTCAGGGTCTTGGTAAATTCAGGTTTGACATAAAGGCAATTCATCAGCTAACCGCTGCCAGAAAAGATAGTCTGCCCCAACAGAACTGTTGGTAAATGGTCTGTGCATCCTCCTCAGCAGCCGATTTCTCGAAAAAGTGCCATGTGTAAGACTTACGCAATAAATTTGTTGCGCAGCTGTGCAATAAACTTACAATGGATTTCACAAAACTTGGCGTAGCTGCGCAACCTTTTAAATAATTTAAACATCTTGGACGAGGATAAAAACAGCATTTACGACGGCTGTTTGTGTGTGAATTTGTTCATTTGCAAAACAGTTGTTGGATAACCTTAGCCCGCCATTTTGAAAATTATTTTGTCTGACTTTCTTCAGAGTCGTTCGGAAACTCTAAAAATTTTGTTACGAGTAAAATAGAAAAATGCAAAAAAATAGTTAGTGGCCTGACGTTTCGACCCTAGCAGAGTCTTTCTCGAAGGCTAAATGACAAGACTATGAAGTCTTGTCATTTAGCCTTCGAGAAAGACTCTGCTAGGGTCGAAACGTCAGGCCACTAACTATTTTTTTGCATTTATACCATAGGTCATTTTGGTTGGTAAGCAGTTTGCAACAGCTAATTCTATTTTTCGAGTAAAGTAGAAATGCATTTATTTCAAACATAAAGTTGTACATGTAAGTGTCTTGTATCAACCTTGATAAGTTGTGCAATAACAGGCTCCACGACAGTCCCGATTTGCTGGTAAAATGTGTCATTTTTAGTTGCTACGCTACAACTTACGCCACCTAAAATGATTGCGCAAGTTACGCCATAATTTATTGTGCAAGTCGCTGACTTACGCACTATCCGACTTTCGTGAAAAACAAAAAGTCCAAACAAAAGAGGGACAATAGGGGGTTCCCGTTTGCAGGCTATACACACTGGGATGTGTGGGGGAGGGGATAGGGGTTGGAGTAGGGGCTTGGGTGGGGTGTAGGGGTGGGTGGGGACGGGTAGAGGGGGGTGGGTGTAGGGGTTGGGTTGGGTGGGGGAGGGGGCGGGATATAGGAATTGGAGTAGGGGTTGGGGCGGGGTGGGGATGTATGGGTGGGGTGGGGATGTATGGGTGGGTATGGGTAGGAGGAGAATGGGGTGGGTGGTGATAGGGGGTTGGGGTAGGGGAAGGGGTAGGAAGATAGGGATTGGAGTTGGGGTGGGGTGGGGATGTGTAGGTGGTGGGGTGGGGATGGGTGGGGAGGATGGGGTGGGTGTGGATAGGGGGCGGGGAGGGGGATGGGGTAAGGTTTGGGGGTGTGGTGATAGTGTTGTGGCTACATGAATATAACCATTCTTGTTCCTCATTTGTGGGGACTACACACAAGTTCTCCCACGGTAATATGGGGACCAAAGACACTGGGGGTGCTGCAAAAAGTCCCCACAACTAGGTCCTAATTACCCTAACAATGGAAAACTTTCCCATAACTCGGTGACGGCTATCCCACGTACACATGCATTTGTAAGGACATTTGTTGACTTTTTTGTTGGCATTTAAAAACTTACCCCTATACCTTGGCACATCAACCAGAATCCTGATCCCCATCATGCCCATCCCCAACCCTACCTTCAGCCTCCCTTCCTGCCTCCCTAACAGCAAGCCGTGGCGGCTTCGCTGTTCTAGTTTTGTTATAATAATTGCATTCTGTCAGATCAAGCTTTAGTCTGGAAGTTAAATTTCAATAATAAGTTCAATGTGGTTTAAATATAAATAAACCTACCCCTCCCCCCAAAAAAACTAATTCTATTAGAAATATACCCAAAGCCACAGACCTTATTTGAGAGGAAGCCATTTTTGATCGTGTTCCCTGAAATATATTTACACATACATGATTTGTCGCACAATAAGGTTGTGCATTTTTAAACGCAAAAATCAATAACACGTTTACATTTATGCAACAAATTTGTGCGACTTATCACCCCATTTAAAAAAAAAAATGCGATTTGATTTTATAGTGCGATAAAATTTTTGCATACGTATATGTATGTATGTATGTCGCAAGTGCCTGAACTGATTGGTTATACAAAATAAAAAGGACGCAAAAATAATTACTGAGGTGCAGAAATAGTGTCAATTGTACGTCACATCTAACAAAGACTACAAAGACATTGAAAGAATGGACAACATACATGTATGGGAGGAAATGGCCATGTTTGGATATCTTTGAGCGCTAATTTCAAGCATCACTCAACATATCGCGTATTTGTTCGTTTACGTACGTGTGCAATCGACATAGCCACACGACATAGACGTACGTTAGGACAAAATCAGGTATGTGTATAAAAAAAAGGCCTTGTAAACTGTTGAATGGGATGGTGCCAGACTTTTTAGCGTTCCAAGCCTAACCTCCTCCTCTCCTATAGCTTTTGTACAGGCTGGTGGCCAACTCCCAGAACCCCTATGGATTAAACCACATAACTGTCAAAACCTGTTGAAGGGGCTTGATAGATATAGATAGATTTGAATGTTGCAACAAATTTGCCTTCTAATAGAGGGCAATGCATTTGTTTTGCTGGGACATGCATGAGCGAACCTTTTGTGTCTTCATTGTTATTGCATTAATGTAAATCAATCATTGCGAGGCACTCAGTGCCAGTGTTGTAGTCGAGGCCACAACCTCCGAGGCCGAGGCCAAGGCCGAGGCCACAACTTCCGAGGCCAAGGCCGAGGCCGAGGCCACAACCGCGAGGCCAAGGCCAAGGCCGAGGCCACCACCTCCGAGGCCAAGGCCGAGGTCGAGGCCAGCTATCAAAACACGTAATAAAATATAAATCACTAAAACAAGGCTAAGATTATGTTGGAGTTTTAACATCTTTTTAGTTGAATTCACTGAGTTTTGGAGTGCCTGGCTTACAAATTTACAGCTTGCAATGGGTTTCCTCTTGTAGGGAGTCCGGCGAATTTTATTTTTTAAAGAAAGAAATCTCAAGTTTTGTATCACTGAAAAGCAAATTACACAACAAAATCAATGGCATTTGAATCAGGCTCACAGGTGTTTGCCCTTTGAAGATTTTGGCCAAATTTTGAGTTTCTATTCTGTAAGATTTACATTATTTACTTTTAGCATGTTTTATATTTTCAAAACCTATCAAAATGCTTAATATCATAGGAATCCCCATTAAATAAACAACAACTTGATTTTTGAATCAGGTTTTTACCACTCATAACCAAAAAGTTACGATCCCCCCCCCTCGACCTTCGCACTGTCCAGGCGCGCGCCGAGCAAACACCACGATGCGACCAGACAATGCCAGACGGCCCGCCGTTACGCACGGGCAAAGCATAGTTCCAATCCCGCTCCACACAACGGGATAAGTGTCCACGCATTATCACTGTTAATACCGCGGTACCAGACAAAGTCTGGCAATGGCCAATCCCGCTCAAAACAACACGACAACACGGAACATGCGTGCATGATATCACTCAGTTCATCAAAATGACCATGAATTCTCGGATCATCCGATTTGAATCCAATGGCTTCGAAGAATTTTAAGATCATGGCAAGAGGTAGGGAGTCCAGAGGTTTTGGCCGTATATCTGTAACCACGCAAAATTAGTCAATTTCAAACCGTGCTTATACATGTAATAAGTATCAACATGGCTCTAAAAATACAAAAAAGTATCCTGGTACCACGAGGAATACTGACTCCTATTATTAAAACATTCATTCAGAACTTTGCATTCATTTGGATGGAAAAACGAATTCTGAAATCGCGCTTTCCATATCGACCATTTGCGCCAAACATTACCGTGTGAGCCGGAACTTTCATTTAAATCACCGTGTAAAAATAAAATCTACTTGATAAATCTTAACTGTTTTTATCATATCTTTATGAAAAAAATATGGTACGGACTAGTACACTCGATCGTACCCAGAAAGTTCAGACTTTTACTGAAACAGTGGCCTATAAAAAGAAATGATTAAAGGAAACATGCAGTCCAAAATTTTCATAACGTATTTTTTTTTATATATACATTCCTTTATGTGTATTAAATGTGAATTAAAAGCAGAACTGGTTCTGGTGTACGTTTAGTGTGGTAATTTACCGTCCAAAATTGAACCCCCCCTTTTTGATTTTCGCGGCAACTCCAAATGAGGGCGCTGTTCATGACGTAAACAAAGGCAGAGAAATCCAGGGCCCGTAAATGACGTCTGGGTACGAGACGGATTAGCGAAGCTACTGTACTGTGTGTATGTGCAGCCGCCGCGTACCCGTACGTGGCATTATATGCACACGTACGAATGTGTCTACATGTGTACATGCACATGTGGACGTGCCACGGTGCCACCGTTGTCGAATGAAAACAACGACGACCGTCATGACCGTGAAAGTTTCGAAGACTCTTTCTCTTCTTTCCTTAGCGAATCCGATGAAAATGGTACAGATTCGTCCAATTCGAATCAGAGTTCTAATGATTCAGACACTGACTCGATGTTTTTTTAGGGGCATGCCCAAGTTGCTGTACAGACCAGCATCAAAGCACAACGGCTCAAAGACAAAGTGCAGCGCAGAGGGCCGCGAACTCACTGGGCCCGGACCACTTGCTCTGGTATTTACGTTCACTTTGGCTCTCCAAATGCTCCGATATTTCGGATTTACTGGAAACAAATGAAGGCTTACTCCATCCTTGGTAGTTTTGCTACACCCAGCAGCCACACATCTTGTCAGCATGGCCGAAAATCGGGTGTTATTTCTCCTCGATTCCGAACGAAACACCAGAAAAACTTTCAGTGCCGCAATGGATATGTACATGTATTATGATGCACGCCGCAATGCCGGTGCCCCCCGCAGCGCGGCAAGTCTCTGCCATGATTTGCGTCATACCCCTTGCGAAGTTTTATGTTAATGAAGCTTCCCTTTGTGGGGCGGAGTAGTTTGACCAAACATGTTCACAAATTATTTTCCCCCATTTATCCCAGAAAATAAACACCGCCATACACAAAATATTGTTAAGAACATCATCCTTTATTGATTTAAGCAAAAAAAATGCAATCAAAATTTTATTTCATGTTCCCTTTAAGCTTGCCGCACCTTGCCGCAAATCATTTTTAAAGGTCGGGGTACAGAGGCGAAACGAGAAAATTTTGTACAACACTGCAACCAGACTAGTCTACTACCACATGTTATTGTACGCGGATGGGATTGGTGCCAGACTTATGTAGTCTGGCACGCGGTAACAGTTATAACGCTTGCATGCACGTGGAAAGCTGAAGCGCAGGATAGGCGAAGATGCTACGTACGTGAGTACGTTCAATGCAACCATTTCCAGTTCATACATTGTATATGCGTTCGTTTCACGGAACCCACTGCGGCAAAATCTCGAGGGTTTGATACGGTACAAATTAAAATTAATTAGAATAGAAAAGACATCAAAATGGGCGGCCTCGAGCCGGCCTCGACCGATTCGCCGAGGCCAGAAGGCTCCGAGGCCGAGACTCCGAGGCCAAGGCCGAGGCCGAGGCCATGAAAATCGACCTCGAGGCCGGCCTCGAGACCTCCAACACTGCTCAGTGCTACTTAAACCCACCATATCTATTGCTGTCAGTGGAATTGAATAGGCTAAGCCTTTGTGACCCCATATCTAATTTCTTTCTAGTAGGCATCAAGATGGTTCTTAAACAGGTTTGTTGAGGCTGCATTCACCACGTGATGGGAGGTTGTTCCATTCAGAAATAACTCGGATGGAAAAGAAGTTTTTTCTGCAGTTCAACCCTTTCTTCAATCCTGGTTTGTAGAGCTTTAGGTTGTAACCTCTGACTTGGAATGGGTTTTCGTGTCTCTGGAAGAGCTTGCTCTCCTCAATGCCTTCCAAGCCGTTTAGGATCCTATACACCTCGGTCAAGTCACCTTGTTGTCTTCTTGCTTCCAAACTGTACAGGTCCAACTCCAATAATCTCTCAGTATAAGTTTTGTTTTTCAAGCTTGGAATGATCTTGGTTGCCCTGCACTGTACCTTTTCTAACACCGTCACATCTTTCTTGAGACTGGGGCTCTATGCTTGGATACAATATTCAAGGTGTGGACGGATGTATGTCTTGTAGAGGGTGGTGAAGCATTTTTTGTCGTAGTGTGTGAATGTCCTTTTGATTATTCTTAAATTAGCCATTGCCTTACTTGCTGCTGTTGCACACTGCTTGGTGTTCTTACAGTCCTCTGTTATATAGACTCCTAGATCTTTCTCTTCACTGTCAAGAGGTATCTGTTCATTGCCCAGGTGATTAGATGTTCTTTTGTTGGTATTACCCATGAGCATAAGCTTGTATTTACTTGCATTAAACCTCAGCAACCAGGTTTTGGACCACTTCTGAAGTGCGTTGAGATCTTCTGGGAGCGAGTGCTTTTCTTCTTCATCAACCATGTGCCTGTACAGTTTGGTGTCATCTGCAAACATTTTTACGTTTGATTTCACATTTTCTGGCAGATCATTTATGTACAACACGAACAGGATGGGGCCCAGGACAGAGCCCTGGGGCACTCCACTTGCCACGCTGGTCCAGTCTGATTCCGCATCGCCCACAGATACCTTTTGCACTCTTCCTGTCAGAAAATCCTGGATCCATGTCCAAACTTTGCCCTTCACTCCGTAAGCTTGTAACTTGGACAACATCCTTCTGTGCGGGACAGAGTCAAAGGCTTTGGAGTAGTCAAGATAGATAATGTCCACTCCGCCCCCTTCATCTAACATACTGGTGACTTCTTTGAATGTTTCAAGCAGATTGGTAAGGCATGATCTTCCCTTCATGAAGCCGTGTTGATCTTTGGTTAACAAATCCAGACCTTCCACATGACTAAGGACCCACTGCTCCACTACGGCTTCCATCATTTTACATGGCACTGAGGTTAAACTCTTAGGCATATAATTTCCGGGGCTCTTCTTGGTACCTTTCTTATAAATGGGAACAACTCTTGCATGTCAAAGTCAAAGCATGGTACAATGTACATGTACCTACAATTGACAAAATTGCCACAGCCTGTCAATTGTACCAACATTAGACCAATTTTCAAAACTGTTACAAACTGTTATTTGATAGGGACAGAAAGGGTATCTCCCTCCATGATGTTAATGTCAACATCTGATTTATTAATGTTTTAATCCAATGATATTGTCATCTGTGAATTGTAGAAATAGAATCATGAATATTAATATAAAAAAAAGAATATTTAGAACTAGTCTTCTCACAAGACGTTTTTTAGCTGACATGTGCATTCTAATTAAATATTACAGATTTGCTACGGGAAAAGGGGAGTCATTTTACCCCTCAGCCGAGAGGCTCGAGGGGTATTGTCATCGCCTAGGGCGTCCGTCCGTCCGGATGTGTGTGTGTCCGTCCGTCCGTCCGGGCAGCTTAGTTTCCGGATGATAACTTGAGTTAGAAATGTTGTTTGGGGTTGTAACTTCGGTAGGGGGTTGCCCTTGGGAGTAGGCAAGTTGGGATTGGTTTTGAGGTCAAAAGGTCAAAGGTCAAGGTCACCGTGGTGAGTTAAATGTAAATGGTTTCCGGATGATAACTTGAGTTAGAAATGAGATTTTGGTGTCTAACTTTGGAAGAGGGTTGCCCTTGGGAGAAGGCAAGTTGGGATTGGTTTTGGGGTCAAAAGGTCAAAGGTCAAGGTCAGCATGGTGAGATAAAGGTAAATGGTTTCCGGATGATAACTTGAGTTAGAAATGAGATTTTGGTGTCTAACTTTGATAGGGGGTTGCCCTTGGGAGTAGGCAAGTTGGGATTGGTTTTGGGGTCAAAAGGTCAAAGGTCAAGGTCACCCTGGTGAGTTAAATGTAAATGGTTTCAGGATGATAACTTGAGTTAGAAATGAGATTTTGGTGTCTAACTTTGGTAGAGGGTTGCCCTTGGGAGTAGGCAAGTTGGGATTGGTTTTGGGGTCAAAAGGTCAAAGGTCAAGGTCACCATTGTGAGTTAAAAGTAAATGGTTTCCGGATGATAACTTGAGTTAGAAATGAGATTTTGGTGTCTAACTTTGGAAGAGGGTTCCCCTTGGGAGAAGGCAAGTTGGGATTGGTTTTGGGGTCAAAAGGTCAAAGGTCAAGGTCAGCATGGTGAGATAAAGGTAAATGGTTTCCGGATGATAACTTGAGTTAGAAATGAGATTTTGGTGTCTAACTTTGATAGGGGGTTGCCCTTGGGAGTAGGCAAGTTGGGATTGGTTTTGGGGTCAAAAGGTCAAAGGTCAAGGTCACCGTGGTGAGTTAAATGTAAATGGTTTCAGGATGATAACTTGAGTTAGAAATGAGATTTTGGTGTCTAACTTTGGTAGAGGGTTGCCCTTGGGAGTAGGCAAGTTGGGATTGGTTTGGGGTCAAAAGGTCAAAGGTCAAGGTCAGCATGGTGAGATAAAGGTAAATGGTTTCCGGATGATAACTTGAGTTAGAAATGAGATTTTGGTGTCTAACTTTGATAGGGGGTTGCCCTTGGGAGTAGGCAAGTTGGGATTGGTTTTGGGGTCAAAAGGTCAAAGGTCAAGGTCACCGTGGTGAGTTAAATGTAAATGGTTTCAGGATGATAACTTGAGTTAGAAATGAGATTTTGGTGTCTAACTTTGGTAGAGGGTTGCCCTTGGGAGTAGGCAAGTTGGGATTGGTTTTGGGGTCAAAAGGTCAAAGGTCAAGGTCACCATTGTGAGTTAAAGGTAAATGGTTTCCGGATGATAACTTGAGTTAGAAATGAGATTTTGGTGTCTAACTTTGGAAGACGGTTCCCCTTGGGAGAAGGCAAGTTGGGATTGGTTTTGGGGTCAAAAGGTCAAAGGTCAAGGTCAGCATGGTGAGTTAAAGGTAAATGGTTTCCGGATGATAACTTGAGTTAGAAATGAGATTTTGGTGTCTGACTGAGGTAGGGGTTTGCCCTTGTGTACAGGCAAGTTGGGATTGGTTTTGGGGTCAAAAGGTCAAAGGTCAAGGTCACCGTGGTGAGTTCAATGTAAATGGTTCCGAATGATAACTTGAGTTAGAAATGAAATGTTGGTGTCTAACTTCGGTAGGGGGTTTCCCATTGGTACAGGCATGTTGGGACTGGTTCTGGGGTCAAAGGCCAAAGGTCAAGGTCACCACGTTGAGTTAAAGGTTAATGGTTTCCGGATGATAACTTGACTCTGGCTGAGGGGTTTCAACAGCAACGCTGTTATTTTCATAACCAACTTTCTCAATCTAACAATCATTGTTTTGTTGTCATGTGATACTTAAAAGTCAGGGTTTTCTCAGGTTTACAAAATCAAGAATATGAATCACAACAATCACCTTGATATTTTCACAGTGATATTTAAAGAGTTACTCTAAAGAGTGATATTTAAAGAGTTACTGAAGAGTTACAAAATTTACATCTAAAATGCAAAATACGCATTTTCAATTTGATTTTTAATGTACACAAATCTGTAGTATCTTTGTGTGAGCATTAGGCGCCCTCAGGGGCACGTTTGAATGTCCCTCCGATGTGGTCTCTTCCAATTTTCACTTTGCATGGGGAACTTGTGCACAGAGTCCATGTGACTTACATGTAAGTTTATCTCTAACATGATCATTGTCGTTATGAGAATAATCAGTTGTTTTCCTGGTTTTTGTTGTTAAATAACACCTTGAAAGTGGTTAAGATACCGAAAGCAGAGTGTTCATTAATTCACTTGTGACCAGTGTTAATTTTGAGTGACAACAATTGAATAGTGTGTGCAGTACCGGTGGGGAGGGGGAGGGGTAGGCAAATGGTCATCGTTGATGATAGAACCATGTGATTTTTGAGTTTATGAGATCTTTCAGAACTGTGAATTCATTGAATGTAGTTCTGATTAAAGGTAGAGTATATCATTTGTCATTGTGCACTTTTTCCCTATAAAGCAACAAAAGTGCTAACAAATCTAAAGAAAGGTGCTTAACAACTAACCCGATGAACTTTTAGCTCAGTGAATGCTGTATATTCCGAGGAAACAATATTTTAGGATCTCGATTTCAATTCAAAAGTTGCCGAGTCGTGTTTTGAATGGCGCCCGTATCAGCATCCGGGACACGTCTTTATTCAGCAGATGTCACGCACTGAACCGATGATCTACAATGTATAGCAACCTCACGCGCTTGTGCGTCGTGTCAACGCTTGCGTACACCGAATTAAAAACAAACTACAAACAGAAATTTTCCATAAATGTGTCATTAGATGCATCTTTGGAAATTACCTTAATGTATTGTTTTCTTCAAAATGACAGCATGCCAGAAAGAATAGTTTCACAGTGTCATTACTATCTTTAAACCAAGTATGCTTTTCAACAATAATTTTGTCAGTTTCTTTTGGATACTCTTCCTTTAAATGAGTAGAAACCTTATTCTCCAAGGACAGTGGGGTCTGTTTCCCTTGCTCTATGGACTAATGAAGATGCCCACCAGGCAACCATCTTCAATCTTAGTTTTTTCCACACAGGATTTGTATAAAACATGACAATGATACCGCCCTATTGTGACGATGTCTTGTAATCCTAATTCTGAGATCTTGGTATTAAGCTTTTGGTGCTTTATGGATAATCCTGACAAGGCCTGCATACGTACATTGTACTAACATGGAGCTAGCTACCTGTAGAGTTTCAGTACCTGTGATGATGAATCACAGTATACCTCCCCACCTCCCTCCCGCTCCTGCAATGCACCAAACTGCATAGCAGGTTTTATCACCTACAAAATTCAGGTCAAAATTAGGCTTGCGCGGTTCCGGCGGTTCCCCGGTTCTAACCGGTTCCAATATGGGAACCGGAACTGCGAGTCCAATATTTTCAAGAACCGGGTACCCGATATCGTCAGTTCCGGGCCCAAAAGAATCAGTACCAGATTAAATTATCTATTTTCTGTGCACAAAATCCAAAGCCGAGAATCGGCTCCACAGGAAATGACATTCACTGTGAGGACAAAAGAGGTCTGAACAAAAGAGGTCCACATAAACCAGGTAGCAGTGACGTTGTGCGGACTTGCCCACGTCCACACAATGTTCTTCCTCTCTGGAAAACAGGTTTAGAGGTTTATTTGTGGCAAAATGAAGAGAAACTCTAAAGGGAATCATAGGAAAACAAGTTATGTGTGTTTACAAACACAAATGCCCCACAACCGTGACTGTTCCCATGACATAACACCACTCTTTTAACATGAACTTGCATGTACATGTAGTTGGGTCACATGGAACGTTCATTGACATCATTAGTTTTTTCTGTAGGTTTTATATGAATTAATCCCTATTATCTCAGAATAAATACAAGATTTCTATTGTTTTAGCCACTGTGACCTTGACCCTTGACCTTTCAGCCCCAACTGTTATAGGCTTTTTAGGATTACCAAGAACAATCCACAAACCAAATTTGAAGTTCACATGTAAAGTATTTCTCAAGTTATCGCGCGGACAACATTTCTTTTGTTTTAGCCACTGTGACCTTGACCCTTGACCTTTCAGCCCCAACTGTTATAGGCTTTTTAGGATTACCAAGAACAATCCACAAACCAAATTTGAAGTTCACTTGTAAAGTATTTCTCAAGTAATCACGCTGAAAAAAATTCTTTTGTTTTAGCCACTGTGACCTTGACCCTTGACCTTTCGGCCCCAAATGCTAAAGGCTTCTTAGGAATTACCAAGAACAATCCACAAACCAAATTTGAAGTTGACCCACAAATCATGAAATCCAGGATTTTGAGCATGACGGATTATCGTGTTTCAGTGTTGGAGTACTCGTACATGTACTTGCACTCGTACTCGAATGTCAAAGTACTCGTACTCGATACGACGGTACTCGTACTCAAGCAGCAAAGTACTGGTACTCGTACTCGCATATGTCGAAATTGTACCCGATCATCAAAGTACTCGTACTCAAATAACAGTACTCCATAAAACAAAGTACCCGTACTCGAATAGCGGTACTCGATAAAAAAATGGTATCACTTACGTTACCATGGCCTTTTTTTTCGATACTTTCAGTTTCAAATGGTCGATTGCGAAGAAATCGAAATTTTCTCTACTCTACGCACGTCTGGACAAACACAATTAATAGCTAGCCATGGCCGGGTATGCAAGGTCTGACTGGGCCCGGGCCAATTACGCACAATGACCCATTTGCTGTATGTGGGCACAATGACCAATCATTGTACACACAGTGTGCCGCAAGGTGTTCCTCAAATGGTTGTACAATTATCTTGGGTGATTGGGGCAAAGCCGTTTGCTGAACCTCGGATTCGGTCCTATAATACGGGTCCAGCCCCATTGCCAATCTGCATGACTGGAGAAAGAGACACAGCCGAAGCCGAGGTTTGAAAAACGGCCCCTAGTCTGGTTACGGCAGCAGGTCCACAGTGGCCTAGCCTTAAACAGATGGGAAGCAGACTGAATGCGTAGACACCACGAAAACACGAATCTGCCGTTTTTTTGGCATGCACGTTGCATATGTACTTTGCACGAGTACGTGTACCGTCGACGTTCTGTTACGCTTGCCTGTGTGGCACATTTCACTATTTTTTTCCCCAAATTGTATACGTTGTTCATTCAAAGAACCCCAAAATACATGTACATGTATAATGTCATATGTGTCCACTGTTGTGAAGTTTGTGTTCAAGGATCACAGGGAATTTGTCCAAAATGGCGTGAAACGCCAAAGTGCAGCGTGCATGTTTTGTGCTGTTCGCATATCAGAAACATATGGGACAACTCCGAACTTCATCATGCACATGCGGAAGAAATCTTTTCGCAACCATTTGAATGCTTGTTGTACTTTTTTTTTTTTTTTTAGTCTAATTTCTGAAAATATATAATAATACACTGTAGGTTAGGCCAAAAAAAAAAATACTCGGTCTCTGGTCAGAGCAAAGTTCCGGAATTGACGCGGCCACGCGGCTTTTTTTTTTTTTTGCTTTTTTTTCTTTTTTCTTCAAGCTTGGATTGTACAGACAAGGTGGGGTACTATTTTGCTTTTTTGGTGTTCTCATGTACATTGGTGTCCTCCATAATTTGCCTTGGTGCTTTCGAGCATTTACTCGGCAACCTAGGCACTCGGCAACCTAGGCACTCGGCAACCTAGGCACTCGGCAACCTAGGCACTCGGCAACCTAGGCACTGGGCAACCTAGGCACTCGGCAACCTAGGCACTCGGCAACCTAGGCACTCGGCAACCTAGGCACTCGGCAACCTAGGCACTCGGCAACCTAGGTACTCGGCAACCTAGGCACTCGGCAACCTAGGTACTTGGCAGTACTTGGTACATGGCAAAAAGTACTCGACTACAACACTGTCGTGTTTACACTGCAGTGATATTACAAATGATCAGTGTGCCCTCAATTGACGTATTTTTGAGAGGGAGTTCATTTATATAAGTCGAGTTTGCAATGTATATTTATGTCGTACAAATTCGTACGCTCAACAGTGAAAGGGTTAGTCCGGTTCCAGGATAGTATTTTGTGCATTCCAGAACCGCAAGGTGGGAGTCTGTGACACCACGTACATGTATGTCTGTACACGACAAGCAGCCGCTGTATTGTATTGTATTCACAAAGTGACATGAACATATTTTGCACCATAAGTCATTGCAAATATTTTTCGAAAAGTTTTGCTTTTATTTTTGAGACTCGAGTCTTATTAGCCTTTGACGAAGCGAGTCAAGTCTTCTGGTGAGGGACTTGGGTCAAGTCAAGTCATTTGCTCACGGTGACTCGAGTCGAGTCACCAAAAATTGTGACTCGAGTCGGACTCGAGTCGAGTCATTGACTCGAGTCATTACAACTGTAGGATTAATTCATATGTATAACCTACAGAATTAAATAATGATGTCAAGGAACGTTCCATGTGACCTAGGTACATGTAAGCCGATTTTAAAAGAGTGGTGTCATTTCATGGGAACAGTCACGGTTGCGGGGCATTTGTGTTTGTACCTTCGTTAGGTACCTTCGTGTAGTTTTGAGATAGGCCTTCAAAACATGAAACTCAGTCAACATAACTCTAATGACTTAGGGGTCTTATCAACATTTTCAAAAGCGTACAAAGTGTACACTTTTAAAATTTTGTAAAAAGTTCAATCAATAGTTTCTGTTCAGTATTTTTTTTAATGGACTTTCAGAAGATCTGTCATATATAAGCCCCTGATACCTCAACTTGGCAAACTCCGGACCAGCTTGCGATTCATGGGCTCAGCCATATTTGTCACGCAGCTTCGTGCTAGTGCTACAGGCCAGTGATATTAGCTCCTCATACGCCTAGCCTATCTTCAAGATACAGCTGCCGGTGCTGCGCTCTGGTACGGCATACTCACTTTTCAATAAATAGCGCCCTTCAGAATTTCATCCTGCACACCCTGGTAGTTACTGAAAGACGACCTTGAACACATGCCGACTATTGAATTATGTAATTACACAGTTTTTGAGCTTACTACTTACATCAATGGGTGGCTTTCCCCTTCTATTCCTTGGGGAAATAATAACCACTATCGGTAGTTGCTCTTCTGTTGACATTTTTCAACAACAATGTTCGGTACTTTTTGTACACAAAAATTGGGAGCCAAGGATGATGTTCGGTATAGCCGAATGTTCAGTATAGCGGTGTTCGTTGTAGCGACGTTCCACTGTACCAATTTTCAACCCTATCAGATCTGTAGTTCTGTAGATATAGGCCTTCAAAATGTGCACTTTTTAGTGACGTCACGTGACTCGTGATGACGTCATGATGAAGTCAATGTTTGGCACACATCTCGTCGTCTAAGTGTGTGCCAGGTATAAAGGCACTCGGATTGATTTTAATGCCCAAGGTGAAAACAAAGGCTGTTTCGGCAAGTTGCCGCAACAGCCAAAAAGTTTCATACTAATCCAAGACAGTGACTTATCTGAAAACAGTTAGGACAGTTGGCATGGAATGACCCATCTGTATAATCGTTGATGTTTCTTGGTTTTTGCTTACAGATGACTTTGCTCTGCAGTCTCGTGTGCTGACTAAGCCGTATGATATCTTTGGCTGTTGGCTGAATAACACCTACCTTCTATCAGGCAATCTACACTATCTGGGTCACCTGTCATCATGTTCTGCCCTCTGGCTCAATAAAGCCACCCAGGAAGTCTTGTCTGAACAGGAATCGGTCATTATGCGACTGTTCAAATTTCTGAACATCAACGCCAGCTCAGTGCGCAGCATCACTGTCGCCAACTGTCGGAATCTGGGCAAAGGAGAGGGCTATGTGAAGCCCTCCTTGGCAGGGAATCACAAAGGATATGAATTATCATCAAACATGGGTCTTAACTCCAGTGGTCCAATGCCAGACTCAAGCGAGAGTGAACTAGATGGCAAGGCTGGAATGGGTTACTACATGTATGAGAGTGACACTGAGATGACAGCCAGTGAAAGTGACATTGGACAAAGTGGGATGGACATGGGGCAGGGGTCATCCAGGGACCAAGGTCAGTGGTCAAGTGAACCCACCATTGAGAAAGGAGGAAGCAATAATGCAAGCGGAGCCTTACCCAAGTCTGATGCCAGGCCCATACTCCATCAAAGTAGGAGTGACCCCTGCTTACCCTCAGATGCTGACCAAGTTAGGAAAGCACGTGCAATAGCAAGCATTAATCATATGTATCAGCAGCAGCAGCAGCAGCAGCAATCTAATCAACCGTCACACCAGCAAGTGCAATCCACAGAAATGAGCCAAGAAGACTTATCTTTGTCGTTTCTCAGTCCCAGCCAAACTACCAAATCCCAACATCAAGGTGTCCCGTCCAAGCGGAGCTCCCCGGTTAAGAGGGATGTGAGCGATGTCAGTGGCACACCCCCAGATACCCTGCGCAAGAGCCTGCGTGTGGGGCCAGTGCATGAAGACTCACTACCCAGCACATCTTCTGGAGGGGGAAGTTCAACCAGCCGGGGGCAGGCTGACCCTGATGCCTGCTACAAGAGACTTTGGCTACGGGTGCGTCAAGCAGAGATGAGACGTGGTAGGGAGAATTACGATGAGGAACTGTTCCGAATATTGATTGAGGGAATCAATCCAAATTACTTGGCAGGCCAGGCTGAAGAGCATGCTGATGTAGGGGCTGGTGGAGGTGCAAGTGATGGCTGCAAGCCTGTGGGGTCTTCAAAGGTGGGGTCAAGCAAGGATGGGGCGTCAACTACCAATACAGGTATGATACATGTATGTCAAGTTCTTGCCTTTGAAAGACAGGGGATGCGGGGGGGGGGGGGGGGGGGGGGGGGGGGGGGGGGGGGGGGGGGGGGGGCAAAAAGTGTAGTCTAATGTTTAGGATTAATCAAATTTAAAGGTACTTATACATAGAATCAGTTCCTTTTTGTGCATTTTTTGTTTGTTTAAAGCAACAAAATTTGTCAAAGTCTTAAGAAGGGTGCATAGCAATTAAACTTGAGAAAACAGAAAAGTATGCACAATTTAACATGTAAGAAAGCGTTTCCGTAAACCACTTTCAACGATTGTTTTTCTCCGAATGATACCATTTCAGGCAGAATAATTTCACAGGGTATTTGGTAATAGTTCTATCTTCACTTTGAGCAAAGAGTTTCTCGTTAAAGCGGTAGGTACGTTTCCGGGTACATGTAATTGCACATGTTTGTACATGCCTTAACATTGAACTGATTTTTGAAATTATAGGCTGTGTTATGCATTTACAGTAGAAGCTGAATATTTTGGGTTTGAGAGGACCCCTCAGGCTGCTTTTATTGATTATTTAGTGAAACTGAAGTCATACCAAATGGAATGCTGTAATGGAAACTACAAAATATGTAGTTCAGTGTTAATTCATAATGATCGAGGAAAGAAGACTAGACTATTTATCCATTCTTTTCCTCTATGTATAATGCTGAATGCCTAAAGCATTTCTTAACTGTAGACAATTCTTTAACTTTTAAATATTTGAAATGTTCACAAAACAACATATATGAACTGATAAAATATTTAGAAGCTTTACACCTGATTTTGGAAACCTTCAATCTTGGTGCTGTGACGGCCATTTCAGTTCTGGCCACTTTTGACCGCTGTGGTCACTAAAAGGTTATAAAATGATGTTTTTTAGGTAAATGACAATCAACCCAATTCCTCACAATCTGAACGTATTATTCCGTTCAGCAGAAGCCAGTTCATGTGGTTCTCTACAGCCACTAGATCTGAGGGACAGCCACTTTGGTGCTGTCAGCTCATCACGCTGTAGCTCCAGTGATGCTATCCTTTCCAGCCCCGACTGGGACCCTTTGTCTTCCTCCTTCACCTTTGCCGCTGACAGTAGCAGTGCAAGTGACATCATCCGGGCCTGGGGTAAGCACTTTACATTTGGCAGCACGGAGAGCTTAGACGATGAGCCTTCAATCCACTACCCGGACCGCAGCAGGGGCTTCAGTGACCCGGAACTCTCGCAGTGTCACATCACACAACAGCAAAGAGACAAACTCCCACTGGAGCTACAACAGCCAAAGCATCAGTATAGTGAGGATCCTTTGTCAAGCAGTAGCCTGTCTGATTCTCAAACCAAGGACTTCACCCACCACCACCACCACCGCATCAAAGTCCGCAGGCGTAAAGTCCCAGCCAAGGTGGAACACCAACACCTGATCTTCACACGTGGCAGCCAGGCCTACACCCTCACCAGATAGGCATCAAACGGATTGACTCCACCATGGCTAACACCCTGAGGGGTCCTCTGGGGGCCAGCAAGCAGCCCTCTAGTGAGGAACCCAGGGAGAGAGAGGAAGAGCAGGGGGAGGAGCAGGACCAACCTGGGGCTTGGAGTTTGACAAGGTGGATCATGTGATTGAGCTGAATGGACATGCCATAGGGATGGCACTGTCTCCTGATCATAGGTACATAAAGAGAATACCCCTCTGATCTATGCAGCTGTGGTTTCACTCACAGTTCATGAAAATAGTTGTGCTCTGTAGCAAATATGTGGTTTATTTTGGTAGGTAAATACAGTGAACTCTGGCAAAGTTGACATCGTATAACTCGTCATATCGCTTAAGTCGGCCAACTGACGAAAGTCCCGATCGTCTCTAATGCAGTTCCATTGAAATTTTAATTTCTAAGTTGGCCTTTGTAAGTCGTCATTTTGCCCAAGTCGGCGTGTTACTGTCGGGCCCATTTCCTCGAAACAGTCGGCATAAAAAAAAAAACCCATCACCGTTACACGTGCACGCGTGCGATCAAAAAGGGGTTTCTCCGATACTGTGAGCACATTAATACCAGTACCCCCTCTAGTCCTCCACGCATGCGCTCTGTACATTTTGGGGGTCCCCTTTTGAACGAACTTTACCAGTACCGGTATACCACGCACGCATTATTTCGTATACATGTACACACACATGTACATGTATGCAAGCATTCTGCTGGCCGGCTGGCCGGCCGGCCTTGGTTCATACGGTTATGACTTTTTGTGATCAATACCCCAGCCTGTATATGATGATAAACATTGAGGATAAATTTGGTGGAATGTAGAAATAAACCAGGGTAAATCGAAGCCTATGTGATCTCATAATGGGAGATTATTTGCAGTATTGATCCAGATACAGATGTGCATAAACCATTCAATCTATTTTTTACTCCATGATTCAATTTATGTAAGTTGGCAAAATGACGACTTATAGCAGATGTCGGCATTCGCATAAGTCGTCACAAATTCTCGGGTCCCGAGAGTGCCGACATAGCCGGAGTTTACGTAGGGCCAAATTAATTTAACAACAATATTAATAATAATAATAAATAAAGCTCTTTTGTCTGTTACATGTATGTGATGCATCATACTTTGTAACAGAGGGCTTTTCCTGATTTTCAAAGCATGACAATTTTTTTATGTATTGCTTTCAAGTGCAGTCATACATTTAAAGTTGTCATTACTCACGAGACATGGTGCAGTCAAGGTGAGTTAAGTTCATATGATTGCATTGAATATCAAATTGTGCTTGTATTTCAGAATTCAGAATTTGCATACTAGTATCATCGTTAAAGCAGATATGGAATTTTCCCTTACACAAAGTATGTGTTTAAAAATTGCACTTTGGACGACGTCATGATGACGTCACACGCACTTTGGTCACATATTTGTGCATACGTCTAAATGTATGATGTACCGAACCAATTACAAAAAGAATTGTTCGTGAGATTTGGCAATAAGTTTCAGAATTTCACAAATTTATCAAAAATCACATGATGAAGTCATCATGTCACCGAAATGTTCACATACATGTATTATATAACAAGTCCCTTCTCTGTACAAAGTTTCAACCCAATCAGACTTGTAGTAATTCTAGATAATGGATTTTGGAAAATAAACCTGTGAGATGATGTTACATGACTCATGATGATGTTATGACGTCACTTGTATAGGACCAACATTGCTATGGGGTCTTTGTTTGTGCATAGTTTAAAGTGCATAGTTTAAATTACATGTCATTTCAATTTTTGAAAGTAAAAAAAAAATATAAAAAGTAAATTTTTTTTAATAAATTGATTGATGACATGTGACGTCACTTCAGATTTTGTGTAATAATATAATTTAACTTCCCACCAAGTTCCATCACGATCGGACCTTGCCTTTTATAAGCTTTGAAAAATTGCATTTTGGATGGGATCATGATGACGCCGCACATTTGTTACATGTTGTTATATGACTTAACAAACCTATTACAAACAGAACGTTGGATTTAGCACGGTATGTACAATGTAGGTGAGATGTGGCAGTAAGTTTCAAAAGTTAATCTAAAAAAATATTTATAAAAAGAACATCCCTGCCTACGTACACAAACTTTCAACCCAATCTGACTTGACGAATGGACGTCATTTGAGTAGCGCAGATCATGCACATGCAGACGATAATTTTGTGATCTAGTTAGAGCTTGGAATGAATGTGTAAATATGGCTTCGACTTCCAAAAAAGATAAAAGGAAGCAATCGTACAAAACAGAATACTCGGAGAAATGGGATTTCATACAGCCATTGCAGAAAGGAGAAAATCGTGCAGGATGTACATTTTGTAACTTCGATTTCAGCATCACTCACACACTGGATCGTATGACATTACGCACCACATTGAAAGAATTTTGAGTGTCGTCTGGAAAAATGCAACAGAGTTCTGATCAAGTTTGAGTACTCAAGTTTGATCAGACTCTTTAACTATCAAGATCTTCTGGCAAGCAGTAGGGATTCCTTGCCATTGTGGGGCACAGAAAAATGAACTTCTCCAGAAGTGCAAGAAGGCAACTGTCATGTATCATAAGAGAAAAGTATAATATACACCTGTAAGTATTAAAGTTGAAGCATTGCTGCCACATTAAACCTTTGTTCGTAAGCTTGTCTATGCATATTTAAAAAAAAAAAAGGTTTTTTTTAATGAAAATTACAACTGTTGGAGTTTCAGAAAACAGTTTTGTGATCCCGAAGGTTGGGGTAGGATTTTACCCGGGTAGAGCCGTGTTGGATTGTTTATTAGTGTGAAAGGGGCTGCTTGAAATCTCTGTGTTGGACAAATGACATGTTGTAGTGCATGTCATTAGTGTGAAACGGCCTAATGACATGCACTACCTTAAGTGATTTTCCCCCGTTTATTGCCACAGCCTGATGGTAAGTTTCACTACCAGATGTTTTCAAAGTTTCTTTTTTTGCTCCCAATGCAATATTATTAAATGTAAAATTTATGAAGTATGAGATGTACTTTTCATGGTATTGTTGAGTTTTGTCCCACCAAAATAGATTCTTTGAAATGCCATCTTTCGAACAATGCAAATGTTATTCACTTCTGAATGATATATCAAATGAAAAAGATCGAGAAGAAACTGTAGGTGGATGCCACCCTGAATTTTGACCCAAATATACCTAATTTGCATAAAGTGTTAATCCCTGTTGTGTCATATATTTATTCCCATATTTTGGTATGTTCTTTATTTTTTTAAATTTTTTTGAAAAGTTTATTTTGGTGATTCTAATTACACACCCTTATAATAGGCCAGCCAAATGTGGAAAAGTTCTCCAGAAAATAATTTCACGGCATTTTTTGGTAATAGCTGGCATCCATGCTAGATCAATTCTTTGAATCATAACAATCAAGATATGGGTGGATGCCATCGTTAATTTTGACGCTAAATATGCATAATTTGCATAAATTAATAATCCCTGCCGTGTAATATATTTATTTCCACCTTTGGGTATATTCTTTCTTTATTTTTTTTTTGAAAATTATATTTTTGTGATTCTACTTACACATCCTCCTCTCAATAACATTTTCTAAAGCATATAAGTAACTGAATAATAATGAAGACATAGCAGCGATCCAAAATGGCTCCTATTATACCCCCAAATTGCCCGCATTTTACTTTGTCTCCAGATATCTTCAAGTACATGTAGTATTGCCAAACCTCAGTATTGATGAGCTTCAAATTCACCAAGTTGCTTACTGGTACAGTTACCCTATTAAAACCTTATGGAAAATCATGTGAACAATGATAACGTTGTGATATTTAGCCCAGCAAACAGAAACGGGGAAAACGAGATGTCTGTTAATTGGCCTAATTAGTGAAGGGTTGCCTAACGTGGGTGACTTGAAAAAGTCCAAGGAAATTCCCAAAGTATTTGAAAGAAATTTGAAAGAAAATTAATGGAAAGAAAACATTTTGACATTGACATAATTATTGCAAGCAATTTTTTTTTGGGGGGGGGGGGTGGATTTCCTTGAACTTATTCAAGTCTACCATGTTAGGCGACCCTTCGCCTTATTTAAGCCTAGTTTACGGACAGCCAGCTTGTTTTCCCGTTTTTGTTTGCTGAGCCAAATATCACAATGTTATCATTGTTCACATGCTTTTCCATAAGGTTTTAATAGGGCAACTGTGCCAGTACGCAACCTGATGAATTTGAAGTTCATCAGTACTAAGGTTTGGCACGACTACTTGATGATATCTGGAGACAAGGTAAATGCGCGCAATTTGGGGGTATAATAATAGCCATTTTGGATTGTTGCTATGTCCTCATAATTATTCAGTCACTTATATTCTTAAGAAAATTTTATTTTAAGTAAGGGTGTGTTAGTAGAATGACTAAAATAAACTTTTTGAAAAATAAAAAATAAAGAATATTCCCAAATATGGGAATAAATATATTACACCGCAGGGATTAACAATTTATGCAAATTATGCATATTTAGGGTCAAAACTAACGACCCACATCTTATTTGTTATGATTCAAGTAATTGATCTAGCATGGATGCCAGCTATTAACCAAAATATGCCGTCAAAAGTGTAAGATTCCACTTTGGCTGGTCCACTATTACGTAAAAATAAGCATTTAAGTGACTGAATAAATATGAGGACATAGTAACGATCCAAAATGGTTACTATTATACCCAAATATTGTGCACCTTGTCTCCAGATATCATCAAGTAGTCTTGCCAAACCTCAGTATTGATGAACTTCAAATTTACCAAGTTGCCTACTGGCACAGTAAAACTTTATGGAATCATGTGAACAATGATAACATTGTGATATTTAGCTCAGCAAAAATAAACAGGGAAAACGAGCTGGCTCTCTGTAAACTGGGCTTAAATTAGGTAAAGGGTCGCCTAACGTGGGAGACTTGAATAAGTTCAAAATGTTTTATTTCCATTCAATTTTCTTTCCAATAATTCTGGGAATTTCCTTGAATGTTTTCAAGTGTCACACGTTAGGCAACCCTTCACTGATAAGGCCAATTAACAGACACCTTGTTTGTCACTATTTTTGTTTGCTGGGCTAAATGTCACAACGTTATCATTGTGCACATGATTTTCCATACAGTTTTAATTGGGTAACTGCGCCAGTAAGCAACTTGGTGAATTTAATACCGAGGTTTGGCAAGACTACTTGGAGATATCTAAAGACAAGGTAAATGCGCGCACATTTTGGGTGTAATAGTAGCCATTTTGGATTGTTACTACGGTATGTCCTCATATTTATTCAGTCACTTGTATGCTTTAGAAAATATTACTGAAGTAGGGATGTGTAAGGAGAATCACCAAAATGAAATTTTCAAATAATTAAAAAAATACATATACCCAAATATGGGGAAAACTATATTACACTGCAGGTATTAATGATTTATGCAAATTAGGTATAGTTAGGGGCATCCACCCACATCTTGTTTGTTATGGTTTAAAGAATTGATCTAGCATGGATGCCAGCTATTACCAAAAATTCCGTCAGTCCGTCCGGGTAGCTCAGTTTCCGGATGATGACTTGAATTAAAAACGTTGTTTGGGATTGTAACTTCAGAAGGGGGTTCCCCTCGGGAGTAGGGAAGTTGGATTGGTTTGGGGGTCAAAAGGTTAAAGGTCAAAGGTCACCGTGGTGTGTTAAAAGTAAATGGTTTTCGGATGATAACTTGAGTTAGAAATGTGATTTGGGTTTCAATTTCAGTAGGGGGTTGCCCTTGGGAACAGGCAAGTCAGGGTTGGTTTGGGGTTCGAAAGGTCAAAGGTCAAGGTCACCGTGGTGAGTTAAAAGTAAATGGTTTCCGGATGATAACTTGCGTTAGAAATGCCATTTGGGGTTCTAACTTCAGAAGGGGGTTGCCCTTGGGTACAGGCAAGTTGCGATTGGTTTTGGGGTCAAAAGGTCCAAGGTCACCGTGGTGAGTAAAATATAAATGGTTTCCGGATGGAAACTTGAGTTCACAGTGGTGAGTTAAAAGTAAATGGTTTCCGGATGATAACTTGAGTTAGAAATGAGATTTGGGTTTGTAACTTCAGTAGGGTCTTGGACTTGGGGCCAGTCAAATTCGGAGTGGTTTGGGGGTAAAAAGATCCAAGGTCACTGTGGTGAGTAAAATGTAATGATATGATTGTTCCCAAGTCCTTCATTTGATTTTTATCAAATTGGTGAGCCAACTCGAAATTAAGTAACCCTGAACAACTGAATGTCTTCCTTCGTGTTAATTTTCTCCAATGTATCTTTTCTGTGGCATTTCACACTCCTCACAGGTATCTGTATGTCAACTGTCGCTGCTGGCCTCGCGACTACATGATCTCAGACCCTCTGACCCCACCTCCTATTGCCCAAGAGATTGAGATCCGAGTCTATGACTTAGTCAACTTGACTGAGGTCAAACGCTTCCACGGCCACAAGGCTTTCTCCCCAAATGATGAGTTCAATTTCATCTTTCTGGATGTCAATGACCTCTATGTGGCAAGGTATTAATTGAATTACATGTGTGGTCCCTGTGCACAAGCCCCCCCCCCCTCCCTTTTTACACAATCCTTTATTAGAAGTAGGAACAAAAGTGGCATAAGGATAAGGAAATATGTAGAGGGAAGATGAATGAAGAAGTGTGACCATCCACCACAAATGGGCTTCCAGATGTTATGTACATGTACAACTATACAGAGCATTGGTGTTTGATAATGGCTTTATATGGACAAATTTTTCGTCTACCCCATTTTGTTTGTTACAACAAAATTCTATTTACACGGGTACATGTATGTACCTGTATAGTGGGAATACCAACTTGGCTTAATGTTTAGATTGAAATGTCTTAATTCATTTTCTTTTCATCTTCTACTTAGTGGTGCTGAGGATCGACAGGGCTATGTCTGGGACCGTTACTATGGCATCCTCTTAGCCAAGTTACCTCACCGAGATGTCGTTAATTCAGTAGCCTTCAACCCTTGGGACCCAGAGATGATGATCACTGCTAGTGATGATCACACCCTTAAAGTGTGGTTCTCACGACACAAAGCTATGATCGCCAGGGATATGAGATAGTTGCCTGTAACCTTTCACCTTCAACTCAAGAGTGAAGTGAGGATTTTTCTTTGTAGTACCTGTATGTAACAGCTTTTACTACAAATCATTAAGCACAAGTACAAAGGGAAACTGACTAGGTTCACTTGTAAGCAAAGAAATTGGCTGTTGTGGGATTTTATATCTGGAACATCAGGCACACAAACACTACAAATTATCCTGCACTTTTATGCTTCAGCACACGACAACGTTGCTAGAAGCTCTAACTAAGCTGTTAAACCCCTGGTATGCTACTTCCAAAATCACATCTGATGTTTCGTGCGTATCGGCCCGATACGCTGGAATTGCGGCCCGATACGCCGACAAAAATGCCGATCACATTTTTCAGCCCCCGATACGCACAATATAATTATTATACAAGCCATTGAAATGCACAACATAATCGTTTCATACGCCATTATTTCATCTTGACATGCAAAATCTTGACAAAAATCCTGTATTTCTGATGCATGTGTGATCAAAATGCACACGATGAAGGGTCTTTTGCGTCGACCGCCAGCACCCAGCTATATATTAGCACATACAGCATGGTACACTGGTTCCCTTCGCGTGCTAACAGTATCAATGCTATGATGAAGGACCGGAACCAGTGACTACTGCCTCGTGCGTGCATACATGATGATGATGTCGGCCGAAGTTGGATCGTAAAAACACCAAACACACATCGATGGAGAAAGAGAATTTCTGCAAATTAATTCACAGAACGTGATCTTTATTTTCTGTGTATGTATTTTTCATTAAAATGACGAGATTGCAAAGCTCGAACTTGTGGCGAAACATCATAGCGTGCTTCTTAGAAGCAGAAGTGCAAAATTTTCGGCCACGTGGGATGGGCCGTACATATACACAGTGCAGTAATGCACACTGATACTGGGCCGTGAGCACAGCGCGATGTACGGCCGGCCAGACTGAATGTTGACGGCGACAGGGGCCGCGATGTATGTTAAGCATATAGTGGAATCAACCACCTCAAATATATTTTAATTAAGTTTTAATCACTTTTGATGGTCAGTCTTGATAATTTTCGTGGTGCAAAGGAAAACAATCCAGGCACAAAACTACATGATTCCTTGTTCAATATGCTTTATTCAATCATGTGTTTTTATTCCTCCATGATTCAATCAGCAGCCGAAAAATTGGCGAAATAATTTTTCCGACCTACCGAGTACCGACGCTATTTTGAAAGGTATGTAATCGGAAGCAAAAGTGATTTTTTTCTTCACCTTAATTTCTTAATTTGAAACTTGCTTGTAAATATAATCCATACTTTCTAGATCAGGAAGTTTTAACACAGGTTTTGAAATGTTGATTTTTTTTAAGTTAAACATTTTGATATTTTTTTCTTTAATTACAAAAAATATCGCAAGCTCTCCTCTAAATTTAAGGAAAACTCTTCCTTAAAGACTCCCCTAAAATGCACCAGAGAGCCTCTAAAGTTCAAAATTTTTCGGGGCCCTTAAGTGGGCCCCAAACCCCGCGCCATGGCTTCGCAGGTTGGTGTATCACAACAAACTTCCCCCACAGGTTTGAAAAAATCCTGGGGAGAACCCTGAGTTCTTTCACATATGTTAATATTTATGTCAACATTATTTTGGAATTCTGGTGCTCACCTGAGACTATGGGTATTTTTTTCATATTTTTAAAAAGTTCTATTTTATTTGAGTATTAAAAAAGAAATAATACTGCCTAATAATAATAATAATATTGTCTGCAACAGTTAAAATAACCTAAGAATGAAAGTATTTTAAATCAGATTTTTAAACAAAATTTTATTTATTAAAGCTTTTCTTATATTTCTGTTCCCTTTTTGAACTTCTGCATGGATTCTTACTGAAGATGTCTGTACCTTGTTCAAGAAAGGAGAAAAAAACTGATCAATTTCACTGAAATGATTTTTATTTTGTAATTAAATTTGCCACTTTACCCACTGTGTCTTACGTTGTATCAATGGTTTGTACCATCAAGTGGTCTTTAAAAACACCAAGAGTGTCTTGAACAGTCATCATAAGTTCAAGTCAACTTGATAAAACTTTTTGTTTCTTTGGCAATTTCCCTCAAAATTGGATATTAGCTGCATTTTTGCAATTATCACCACTATACTATAAGCACAAACAGTTTAAAGGTGTGTATGTAAGTTCACGAGTTGTTTGCCTGTGTAACCCGTGTAGCCCACTTCTTGCCCACCTTGCAGCCCACTTCTTGCCCACCTTGCGGGCGACGGGTTGAGAAGCCACCCCATCGGCCGCGAAATGGGTGACAGGCGGTCTTGAATAATCTAGTATAATATGCAAGGCAGTTATCGATTGTTAGTCTTTTGTTCCTACTCAGTATTCTTTGAAATGTAAATTTCCATAGCAAACAAGACAAAAATCCTTTTTTACAGGAAAGAAGGAAGTTGTTCATTAATTGCACTTTGAATAATCAGATTTTAAAAATGTCGTGTTTTAGTGTGTAATAGCTCCATAGTTTAATGCCCCTGAGCATTATTTCATGTAAATAATGTTGTGTAAATTGGATTCTCCAAGAAATTTTCTAGAATATAGCCCAAAGAAATTGGTGAAAAAGCATACCAAGGACGGAGATAGAATAGTTCGAACATTTCTATTCGGTCATTTTCTAGCATGGATTTCTTTAGAAACTTACATCAGTGATGTGCATTTATAACCATTAGTTATTTGTGTATGGTCAACCTCTATGTGTAAAGCTAAAATTGGCAACTGCTGGTGATGATGAGCGTATATATCAGCTCATTTTTGTCAGTTGTGCTTTGTTTCAATTCTGTTTAACCCTAACTCCCTAGGCCTTTTTTTCTAGGATGTAGCCTCAATCCTTAAAATTCCTCCATTATTTCTTGAATATGGTCCGTCTGCGGCAGTGAATGTCAATATGTTGAGGCTCGGCCAGTGACATCCTGGAGCAGTATGGAGGATTTCAAGCATAATCCAGGCCTACATGTATATTTATGCATGGCTCCAAATGTAATCTGTTTAATCCTCCAGGTCAACAAAAGGCCTTAAGCACTGACTGCTATAGAAATTAACTGGCCACTTTCCTCAGGGGGAGGACTTTCTGCTACTTCTTTTGGTAAATTTTCCTTTCATAGAAACCAAACTGTTAGGTAATGTGCTAAAACGAAATGTAATGAATAAATAAATGCCAGCCATCCATCTATGGAAAGATAGAGTCTGGAAACTTGTTTACGCCATGTTTACACAATAGGCACTAATCCGCTTAGAACTCTTTGTTCAACTTTGGAGGCAGACAGGCTGCATACCAGTAGGTTATTTGTTGAGTGACTGAGGGGCAAAAATACCGGCTGAGGATCATTGAAGCTCATTGAAGAGGTCAGATCATAAAGGTAGAATTAGATGTACCCATCTAGGAAATTCTACCTCCTAGAGAGCACATGGCTACAATATTTTGCTGTGTATGACGTTTTTCTATTTTTTTTAACCGATAAGCGGCCATATATTGGCCGCTATATTGGCCGCTATATTGGCCGCCATATTGGCCGCCATATTGGCCGCCATATTGGCCGCCATATTGGCCGCTATATTGGCCACCATTTTGAATTTGAAGCATGATAGCAAAAAAGAGATGCTAAAAATGAATTTGCAAGGGTAAAAAACATATAACTAACAATTTTATTGATGTTTTTATCACATTTTATGGCTGATATATGCCTTTTTGCGATTTTGTTTACCATTTTGGCGGCTATATTGGCCACCATCCTGGCCATCATCATGAATTTGAAGCATGATAGCAAAACAGAGATACCAAAAATGAATTTGCGAGGGTAAAAAACATATAACTAACAATGTTATTGATGTTTTTATCACATTTTATGGCTGATTTATGCCTTTTTTCCAGATTTTACCATTTTTGGCAGCCATAATGGCCGCCATCTTTGATATCTCCTTCGCATCAGATTTGTGTTCCTGTTAACATCCAAAATGTGTTTTAGGACCCTAAAACGCACCCCAAAAAATTGGTGAAAGTTAGTTTGGGGGGGGGGGGGGTGCATGGGGGGTCCCCCATAGGCCCATACATACTCAACTAATCACCCATCACCCTTTGGTTTGCTACAATTTCTTTAAACCTATTTTAGGTGTTATTAATACGTCATCAAACCGGAAGTTAGGTGTTATTAGTACAAACAATTATTTTTCCCATATTTTCATACGTTATTTTAATTTTACAATGAACATTTATTTTCTCCGAACTTCATCAGTATTCACTCACCGTTTTTTGACTGATGACATCAAACCAGAAATAACTTTTTTGCGCACATAGAATGTTTACTGAAATTTATCACACCGTTGAAGATAATTTTTGTAACAAAATAATTGATTGTACTGGAAGGGATTTAATTTCGTGATCCCTTGTTCTACATAAACATATCTTCCTAACTTAACTGGGCAGTGTATAATGAAAATGCTGTCCGCTCGACCACTTTGCGTTTGTAACTCAACAAACGCGAACCTCTAGTTTCTCAGTTTTTTTTCCCTGTACAATAATTCTCTGTGACTTTCCTTCTAAACTGTTCACAGCGTAAACCCCAAAACTTTGAACCAACATCAGACCTGATGCCAAAGTGTGCATGATGTCGTCATGTGTGGCATTACAAGTGATTTTAGTTCAAAACATGATCATCTTTAATCATTCATAACTCATGAACAAAAAGAACAAGCATACCTTGGTTAATATATCCAATAGCACTGTCATGTGACCTTTCCTTCAAATTTAATTCAAAATACTGAAAAAGTATCAGCATATTAAAACAAATGGAATTTCTTCCAAATGGTTCAAGGGATGAAGATTAAATCTTGTACAAACAAACCCTTGTGGATTTTTTTGGGTGATATGTCATCATGACATCATATATTAAATTACAAGCAATATATTTAAGGTCGAAATTTGACAAATTCTATGTATCAATAATTTTGTAACTGAATTGAGTGTGAGGTGGTAGGTATTGCCTCGATTATGGGCAACGTTTTGTATTCCTCTGCCCAAAACCGCATGACCTTTACTTCCGCGGTTCCTGGAAGTGCAACAATAAATTAATATAATTTGAAACGGGAGCATTTTACTACAATAATATAAATTCAGCAAATGTTTAGTGAGAGATGCCCAAAAGGGTGCCCTTTAGCAGCACTTTGTTTTAATTTTTTTAATTAAAAAAAACTTGTCTAAAATTTCTAAATTGCCGTTAACATTCTTGGGACAATCAAAAAATTACTTTGCGATGATTCAGAATGACCAAAAAAGCAAAATAGTACCCACCTTGTCTGTACAATCCAAGCTTGAAGAAAAAAAAAAAAAGCCGCGTGGCCGCGTCAATTCCAGAACTTTGGTCTGACCAGAGACCGAATATTTTTTTTTTGGCCTTAACGGTGTGATAAATTTCAGTAAACATTCTATGGGCGCAAAAAAGGTTATTTCTGGTTTGATGGCGTCATCGGTCATAACGGTAAAGTGAATACTGATAAAGTTCGTAGAGGATACGTTTTCATTGTGAAGTTAAAATAACGTATGGATTTATGGGAAATATAATAGCTTGTATTAATAACACCTAACTTCCGGTTTGATGACGTATTAATAACACCTAACTTCCGGTATGATAACGTCACAGCATCAGAGATCCAAAGGTGAACATTGTAATGAATATCATTATTTGGACAACGAAGAAATGACATGGATCAAATGATAGAGGTAAATTAAAAATAAGATCCTTTTCAAATTCTCCTTAAAGTAACTTCCGATCTGATGACGTCATGAATTTGAAACCTTGCCAAGTTAACTGTGGTTAATCAGAGAATATTAAGGGGCGATTTGTTAACATTTGGACGGATGGTTTTAAAATTAAAGAAAGCAATCTCTATTTTATGTGCCGCTAGGGGGCGGCCTTTCGGATGATGACGTAATCACACTTTTTTGTCTGGTATTCCTCACTTAACACTTTTATAATATATATGTGTGTAGTAAAATGCTTCCGCTTTTGAGTTATATTCAGATTTTTTTGCACTTCCGGTAACACCGGAAGTGAAGGGCAAGCGGTTTTGTGTCCAGGGACAAGAAATGTTTCTCACAGCATAGTGTACAACCTCACGAAAAAACGATATAGCACAAACTATTTTGTCAAAATTTTCCCTTAAATCACTTGTAATTTGATACCTGATGACGTCATGATGACGTTACAAAGATTATAGCATCTTCGTAACATGGTACAAGTTTACACTAGTTTTTATGACGGTTTGCAAGAAATTTTGCTTTGTTTTGATTTTAGGCTAAAGTCTTCATTTTGAAATCACGTAACTTTGACCTTCCGGTAGCCCCAGAAGTTAACGTCAAGCGAGTTCACGTACACAACAAAAAATGTTTATCAACTATGGTCTATGTGACTACAAAGTTGGAACATAAATGATCATTTTGTTTAAGAGTTATAGGTGAAAGTATTTGGCCACTTTTCCCTCTAAAATCGCCTGTAATTTGACACCTGATGAAGTTGTCATGACGTCACAGTAATATGCACCACTTAGGATGAGGGTCGATATATATTGAAAGTTACAAGTTCATATCATAAACCGTTTAGGAGAAAACCCACGGAGACGTATTGTCCAGAAAGAAAGAAAGAAAGAAAGAAAGACTAGAGGTTCGCGTTTGTTGAGTTACAAACGCAGAGTGGTCGGGCAGGCAATTATTTCATTAAACACTGCCGAGATAAGTTATGAATATGTTTATGTACGAACAAAAGATCACGAAATTAAATCCTTTCCAGTACAATCAATTAAATTGCATCTTTAAAGGTGGGATAAATTTCAGTAAACATTCCATGTACACATACAAGTTATTTCTTGCTTGATGACGTCATTATTCAAAGACGGGAAGTGATACTGATTTGTGGATAAATAATCATTGTGAAGTTAAATAACGCGTGAAAATCTGGAAAATATAAGTGTATGTATTCATAACATCTAACTTCCGGTTTGATGACGTCACAGTATTTGGAAGCAAAAGGTGAACATTGTAATGGATATCGTTATTTGGGCTACGAAGATATGCATGTACAACATGGATCAAATGATGGAATTAAATTTAAAATATGATCGTTTTGAAATTCTCATAAAAGTAACTTCCGGTCTGATGACGTCAATGAATTTGAAACCTTGCCAAATTATCTGTGGTTAATCAAAGAATATCAAGGGGCGATTTGGTGAAATTTTAACTGATGGTTTTCAAATTAAAGAAAGGAAACACTATTTTATGTGCCGCTAGGGGGCACCCTTTCGGATGATGATGTCATCACACTGTTTTTTGTGTGTGGCATTCCTCACTAAACACTTTCATAATATATGTCAGTAGTAAAAAGCTTCCGCTTTTGAGTTATATTCAGTTTTTATTGCACTTCCGATAACACCGGAAGTAAAGGTCAAGCGGTTTTGTGTCCGGGAACACAAAATGTTTCTCACGGCATAGTGTACAACCTTACGAAAAAACTAACACGATACTGTATTTAGTTCAAAAGATATAACGCAAACTATTTTGTCAAAATTTGCCCTTAATTCGCTTATAACTTGATACCTGATGACGTCATGATGACGCAACACAATTTGTAACATCTTCGTAACATGGTACAAGTTCACACAAGGTTTTGTGATCATACCGTAAACGGTTCGGAAGAAAGTCTGCTTTGTTTTTATTTCAGGCTAAAGTCTTCATTTTGAATTCACCTAACTTTGACCTTCCGGTAGACCCGAAATTAAAGGTCAAACGAGTTCACGTACACGACAAAAAATGTTTATCAATTCAAGGTCTATCTGATCACAGAATACAAACACTATTGATTATTTTGTTCAAGAGTTATAGGTGAAAGTAATTGGTCACTTTTTCAGCTAAAATCGCTTGTAATTTGACACCTGATGACGTCATCATGACATCAGAGTAATATGCACCACTAGGAATGAGGTTCGATATATATTGAAAGTTACAAGTTCATACCATATACCGTTTAGGAGAAAAGCCGCGAAGAAGTATTGTCCGGAAAAAAAAGAAAAGATTTACCAGAACAATAACAGAGAGTGGTCGGGTTGTGCCCGACCACTCATTTAATCGTGCCCGACCACTCAAATATAAACACCGGAAATGAAAAGAAAGTCCACGATCGTCGGAGGGGTAATAATTTTGAATCTGATCATCATATGATAACGTCATTTATATAGACCTTTGGGGAATGTTGTCAGCTACATTTTGATACCCCGTTTGCTACCTAAGACTGTAAATCGTCCAACAGTGACAACGGTTTATGAAAAATGATGCAGTTTGAAAAGTTGCACATTGAAAAAGTATGCGATCGGAAATTGCTGCATGACACAAGGTTACACTGCCTGAAACGCACGGCTGGGTATATCGATCGCACAGTGCTTGTATGCATGGGAGCACGCCAGCTGTTCCAGTTACCAGCACTGTGTTCGGGCACTGTGCAGTCCATAGGGGCTAAAGGGAGTATCAAAATGTAGCTAACATTGTAGCTAAATTCCCCAAAGGTCTATACATGTATAAATGATACGGTCAGATTCAAAATTATGACCCCTCCAATGATTGTGGACTCTTTTTTTTGGCGGTATTTATAATGAAATAATAAATTGTTAAAACTTTTCCTGTTTTTGCATAAACATATTACAACTGAGCTGGACAATGTCAAATTTAATAGTTTCGCGCCCCATCACCCTGCGTTTGTCTCAAAAACAAACACCAAACCTCTTGTTCTTAGTTTGAATTGCTGTCAGCTATTTGCCAGATTTTTTTAGGCCACTAAAAATAAGTTTCTGGTTTCTTACCTTGCAAGTTATGCAGTAAGGCACATTTTTTTCTACATACAAAAAGTATGGAGGCTTGGAAGGGCCCTATGAATCAGGCAAAGTTTAATTCAACTATCTAAAAAAAAATTGTTTGAAGGCACATAGGATATTTACTTTGCATGCACTTTGTTCATTTCCAATAATAACACCACTCAAAATCCGATGTTCAAAGAATGTTCTAAGACTTTAAAAACCTATTGCCTGTTGACGTTTCAGCTCGGTGGATATTCCACTTTTTGAGAAAACAGTGTAAAACTATGTACAACCTTAAGGTCACGAATCACAATTTCGTCAATAGCATTCTTTTATTTCCAAAAATCAGTAAATTGTCTGATTGTAGGAAATCCTCTACATTTGTTGATTTCTTAAAATGACAGCAAGCCAGATATTTGGTGGGGCGATGGTACCTGTACAATCTGTAATCCAGTAAGCTTTTTGATAATTCGGTAGGTTACTTTTGGGATAAGTGCAAATGATCCATGTGCCTTTAAATTAAAAAAAATGGATGCAATTTGGAATTGTTTCTTGGCAATGTCCAAAACAAAACACAGCCTCTGAAGCAAGACACAGCGACCAGAAACACATTTAGCTGGCATTACAAGTGTGTGCACATTTTTAGTCTGTTTTGTGTCTGTTGCACAGTTTGGCCTAAATATGCATTGGACACAAAACCGACTGAAAACATGAATATGGAAGGCAGCTTAGGACTGAACAGATTGGACAAAGCAAAGGGTACAAACTCTGTGTAATTTTCTTTCGGCTGTGCATTTGAGAAGTTAAGCAATCTTTATTTGAGTACTACTCAGCAATGTAACACATAATCATTGTACGTACATGAACTACTAGCTAGGGCATTTGAGACTACTGCATTCTCAGTACAAACTTCTGAAGTCAGGAAAGATTGCAGTTTACATATGTACTGGCCCAAAAATGACCAACCATTCATAGACGTGCATATCTTTCTGGCTAAAAACTTGTTTGAAACAAATTAGCTAAGCCTAAAAACTATGAAACGTAATTTCTTATATTTTCCTTTTAATAATACCCTCTACTGAAAAGTAGAAAAACATATCCTACAGGAACAGTAATGAGTGTATACCAAATGTTATTCTGAAGTGTCCTGTATTTTGCTACTCAACACAACTACGGTAATCACTAAAGACTTTAGCAAGTTACAAAGCCAATACATTTACATGTATAATTCTACATGATAGTGATCTTTAGAACATTGGTACTAATCTCAATACAAATTCAATTACATTATTTCTTAATTTTTCTTATAAGTAAACTGTAGCTATTAAAAGAGTATTAAGTCAATGACTCTATGTACAAGGTAAGCAACATGGCTGACAGAGCACCTTTCAAATTGCACGGAAAAATTGAGTTGATGCAATGGGGGCCATTACGTCTGCCAAGCCCAGCCACCAAGTATTACTTTTAATACATATAAAATTGATTACATTCACAAGAAAGTTAATAATAAAAATACGAAGACAGGTTATTGTTCCACCTCAGAAACACTTGAACAAGTTTTCTGTTTGTTGCTAAATACATTTTACATACGTTATGAGGATTAAGATAATTACAGTACTGTATGTGATATTCTGTGCCTGTATTCAAAATCATCCGCTTTGAACAGCGCCTCCAAATTACCCATTGTGGCAACCTTCCCCCCCCCAACCAAAACCTGAATACACCACCGGGCCAAGGTCATTGAGGCGCCATTTTTGGGATGATCAAAAATATACAATGTAAGCCTAAAATCCTGATAACTCCTGTTATATGTTGTCTCGGGCTAACAGTCTCCAAGGTTTTAGTTGCACGTACATCGGCAGCCATATTTGGGGACCTTGAAAAGGCCATACAAGGTGGCTTCACCTCTTGCAAAGTGATCAGTGCATGTTCTAATACAGTCAGTACATGTGCATGTACATGTATATATATCGAGATTATTGTATAAAACCAATCGTGAATACATGCGCATGAGTTTGCAACAGATTAAAATAGTAGTTTTTCTTTAGGAATAAAAAAACTCTGGTACTAGTTTGTGGTCATTTGAAATCATCTTTTCTGTGACTGGCACTTTACCACGTGTGGCACTTTAAAGGCACGTAGTAACATTAGTAATTACCCGGAATCATTCCTGTGCAATTAAATGGGGAAAAAAGAACAAAAATCCTTGCTTCAAGTGAAGAAAAGACTGGTACCAAATACCCCGTGAAATTATTCTGTCTGAAATGGCAGCGAACGTGTGATAGCAATGGATTTGGAATCCAGTTACGAGATAAAAAAAAATGTGCAAATGTTTTCTCAAGTTTTCTCCAGATTAATAGCTAAAATTTGAAGAGGGCACTGTAGATTTTGAGCACTTTTGTTGCTTCAAATAAAAAAGAAAGAAAGACAAAACTCACAAAAGTAACCTACGATTGTAATATCTACGAGACCAGCTTGAAATACCTAAGCCATACCCCATCAGGTATTTGTTTTCTGTTGATAAAGATTTTATTCCATTCACACATTTTGACAATGGGCAAAACCCACGATTTATAAATGCAATCATAATTCTACCTTTTTCCCCCCAAATAAACTCATATAGACTAGGAAAACAATATACATGTATATGTATTCAACACTATGCTAAGTGAGCAATGGTTATATTTCTCTTCCTCTAAGTTGTTGGAAATAATTTGACTATTTAGTGTTGTATGTTAATCAAAGTATCACCACTGGATGGATACACCAAAAGTAGACACAGAGCTACAAATGTACATAGATGGGCAACTCTTCATTCCCTCATGTAACATACTTTCAGTATCATGCGTGTGCTTGCTGAATACATTGAAATAAGATGGAATGGAATTTGGCATGTTGAGCTCTAAATGCAACAACAGTATGAACCAAAGTAATAGCGCTTATTGCAAGATGAACTGCTTATTTACTGTCACTGATTTATTGTGCATTTTTGTTTTGGATTTTGAACTTCACTTTTACATTGTACATCATTCATCGTAGCAAACACATTACAAATAGCCGAATACATTTTTGAGCTCCCAATAAGTTTATGCACAAACATGGATGCAGGCAGCAGGCTTCAATGCATACGGCAAGTTGGCCCTTTATAGCTCTAGTATAAGCAGAAAATATAAACATATCAGATACTCATTTTTGTCATTTTAATGCATAACAAGCCTTTAATACACAATGTTCTTCTGACATTACAGGTCTTGGTTTATTTTGACAGTATACAAAACAAATTTGCATAAATGCACAATATCTGGAGGTTGAAAATTGCAATACCATCAAGTTCAAGCTTATTCCATACTGTTATATACTCAGTACAAGTATACATAACAGACCTTTAAAACTACAACAAAAACACACATCCCAAAACCAAAGAAAAACAGACAATACCCCCCCCTCCGTTTTCTTAAACAAAAATAAAAACAGAATTCGGTCTGAACACAATTCCTTATTAGATGGTGACTGTAGTTTAATAGTGGATCATTATTTGATTTCAATCTGTATTAATGAGAGCATCTAAGGCAATTGAACTAGACTTATTTCTGTTAATGAACAGAACATACAGCTTAATTTAGTATGTCATGTAAGAGGCCAGTGCTGGTTACTTTCCAATATGTGACCAGTGCTTTCGATGGTGGGAATGATTTTTGGACTTGACACACATTGCCCTCTTTTTATGCAGCCATTTGCCTGGATCACATCCAAAGTATCTGTTACCTTGTCTCAAAATGAGTACAATATTTTATTACATTTTTTAAAGAAATTTTAAGCTCAAATTCAGGGGGTCCAATTTGTACAATATCTTTATGATAATTTGACATATTAAAGATCTTGATTGCCCGCTTAGTGTGTGTGGGTTCATGAGTTATTTTCACGAGTTGATCATTCACAATTTGATGGCCCAAAGCGGGCATTCACCCGCATAGCAGCCATTTGCCCAAAAAGTGGGTGTTAGCCCGTGAACGCGAACAGTGAAGCTGCTTCCCTGCAAAGCAGGCCAGGCAGTGAAGCCTCCTACCCGAGAAGCAGAAAGCTGAATACCCCGAGAAGAGGGCAAAGTGAAGCCTCGTTACTTATATATCATTCCTCAACCACTTTCAATCTTGCACAAAAAATGAAAACGTTTTACTTGTCTTGTAGTGACAATGAATTAAGCTTTACAAACAAAAACTCCTTGGGCAGATCATGTTAAAAAAGAAAATTGTATTTCAGTCAATCAAAAGTTAAATCAAGAGTAAAACCACAATGCTTATCACAAGCCAAGCCACAACTGACAGATGTTCAATGAAAAAGGAATGCCATTATCAATATTGTTTGAGGAATAGAATGCAACTCTGCGGACACATTATGAACATGTGTATAATTGTGTGTACATACATGTACTTGTAAGGCCAAACAAAAAAATACCTTTGGTAAGAGAAAAATTGGGTCGGTCCATCGGTATGACATTTTATTTTATCTTCATTTTTTTTTGGGAGCCAATACATGTGAGGAACAATACTTGTTTAAGTGGTCCCCAATCAAAGTGTTTTGGGATGATTTTCGAGACATGTTTTATCGTAAGAAGTTCGTAAGTTCAACCATAGAGCAAGGAACATGGTTCAACCACTGTCATGTCAATGTTCTCTGCGCTTCTCCATTATTCGTCAGGTTGGCCTCTTGCAGCGATATCAATTGAAAAATCGTCGTCAACTTCCCCATGGTTTTTCACAAAGAATTCCCTGAATGTCATTTTAAGATTTCACTGGAAGAAAATTCCTTGTTTTTGGAAAATGTTCACATTCTCCGATGTCTGGAGCAAATTGCAGTCTTGCAGCACCTGCATGAGAGCTGAATGAAAGCCACAAAAGACATGTGGCCATCTGATCCGAAGTCTACAACGCACGTGGCCATTGGCGCAATGATATCGTATAACAAATTTTCCTATTGGCTGACACGATGTCAACAAAGACTTGCTTTCAGCAACCTAAAAGCATCTAGTTTAAAAAAAAAAGATCGTTAGGACACTTTGCTTCCATGATTTCTCCCACAATTTCAAACAAAAGTTTCATCAAAAACCCGTTTTCCATGATGCATGGCGTCCCCAGGTTGGAAAGTCTGTGCAGCTTTGAACACACAGTCAACCAATAGAATTGCTTGTTGGGTACAGACATTGCAGTGGGATTTCCCCTGGCATACAATACCGCGCTGCGCGCACACACGTGTGTACGTACGGAGGAACATGAGACAAACGGACCAGACTTTTTGGACTGCGTTGCAATGACGATTACACGACGAAGAACCCAAGTGGTCTTGGTGCAACGTACGTATTTTAAAGTACAGGTAAACTGATGTAGTGATGTTAGACCACGATGTTTTCTTTCCGATACTATTATAAAGAAAAAAATCACTTGCTGATAAATGCTTATAAATTGTTCTGGCGGTCGGCAATTTTGACCAATTTTGATAGGAAGTCGGTATCGTAATATTTTTTCCCCAAGTAACCAATAAAATTTAGGGGGTCGGACTTTTACCGCTTTAAAAAAGGGTCGGTCGGATGACCCAAACCAAAGGTATTATTTTGTTTGGCCTATGTAAGTTCCATGGTACTTCAGTTCCATGGTGTTTGTTATTCAACTTGAGTCAATTGGAGCCATCCAGTCAAGTCAAGTCATTGGCTACTCAAAATTAGCTGTGAAAGAGACACTCCTCTGTCATTCTACATCCGCAGTAACTTGTCTGACTTGTGATTTCAATTATGACCTGTTTTGGTTACAAGCCCATGTCATGACAATGTCATGGAGTTGCTCACCAAAGACTTTTTTCTACTGTAGCCAAAATAGGTTATCAGCCATAATGTTGGGTGATGAACTCTGCTTGTGACCGCTTTCTGACCGATTTCTTTCTGACCAAGAAACTTTGCTAAATGTTGCCAAATCACACAATTCAAGAAGTGCTGTTTGACAGTAAATGCTAGAAAAATACAGTTAAAAATCTTGATTTGAGGAAATATCTTGTTCTTAAGAACCAGACCAACATGGCTGCACCAAGACAAAGGTAATAAGAAAAACAAAAGACATAAACCCTCCCTCATTGTTAGGAAGTTTTGTAAGGAATACAATGAACAATCAATCTAGACTTTGTGTTTGTGTGGGTACATGTGTTTGTCCACAGTTATGTCATGGTATTCGGATGTGGCCGCAGGTCATTAGTGGGCCAATACCTAAAGAGGCTTCTGCACTAGGATACATCGACACGTCAGGCAACCATCCACCTTGTGCAGCTCGCTGTTTGGTATGGGTATCCGCACATCACTGGGAAATCTCTCTTCAAAAATCTGAAAAGCAAAATTTAAATTCATAAGATGGAATTTCTGCGTTGGGGTGATGTAAATCATTATAAGGTGGTGCCCTTCACAGACGTATAAGCACTGTTAACTCAGTGTTTAACCTCCCGAGTGAGTGAAAGTTGGAAAAAAATCACTCGGGTGGGACTCCAACCCACGACCTCCTGCTTTCTAGAGCAGACCTCTTACCACTCGACCACCGAGCTTGCGGGATCGGTTGGCTGGTTTGAATTTGATGTTTATAGCAGTGGGTACCGCATTTAACTATTCATAAGATGGAATTTTTGCGTTGGGTGATGTAAATCAATATTAGGTTTTGCCTTTCACCAAAATTGTTATTACAAAATACATGAATCTGCAATATGGCAAGGGACTGCTTTCAAGTGCATCATGGTACGGTAAGATATTAACATCTGGTTGTGGACACTGCCAACACTATTCATGTTGCACAAAGCAAAAACCACTGGATCACAGATGCTTGTGAGGGCTCCTTTGGAAAGCAGGTTTTTTTTTTTTAACTGAAATGGACTACCCTCGGTAAAGATTACAGCTACCCGTTTAAATGCAGCAATCATGCCTTTCGATAGAATGACTGACAAATGTCAGCGAATGGAAACCAGATGTTAAACTTTACATCACAAAATTTCACGATATTATGATTTTATTTTCGTATCGAAACTCATATCGGTCACTTAAAAAAAATTGGAATATCATGAAATTCGATATGCTGAAAATATCGCGATATCCTTACTGCTTCGGTAACCATTAATGTCACCACCTGCGTGCAAAACATGCCGCAAAAGCACTCCCACGAAAACTCTGAACAATAAATTCTTACCTATTATTATTAAGGGGCAGGACCAACTGACGTGTATTGGATTTTGCGTCTTCCATGCGGTAGCAGGAACATAACAAATTAAAGTCTACAGCGCTCATCTAACCGTAGAGCCACTACCTGTGCATATTTCCCTAGTGGGCGCAATACATCTGCTAAGATTTCACACAATTGGCTACCCACCCTGCCCCGCGGCCCAACTGCCATCTTAGCTTCTTCTTTTCTCTTGGCGTCAGACGGTGAAAGATCTTTTTTTTCACCCGTGGAAAAAATTCTTGGGTTTTCTTCACCATCGTACGTCCGCTTGAGTGTATTTCTTCAAATTTTTAAAAGTATCTCCATTCGACTGATATTTGATTTCCGTAAGTACGTATTTTCGTCCAATTTTTACGTTAATTGTAATTGAAAGATCTGTCAAAAGGAGATCGGCTAAGGGCCTGACGGCCCCGTGGAGGGAATTTCCACGGGACCACCGGCCCCTTTAGAGGCACAAGGTCGGGAGGCACCCCCTCCCCTGGACCTAACCTCAACTGTGAATCTGCTGGAGGCACCCCCCACCACCTGCAGATTTCACCCCGTCGCTCAGAAACGGGTGATGGTGACCCCATAGGCCGGGGACCGGGCTACAGTCAGTACGCTACAGTGGCGTGGGAGTACCCGCGCCACTGCCATTTTCTGAACCCTCTTTCGGAGACAAAAACCAAGCCCAAAAACAGGAAGTCTCGCGTTAAAAGACACCGTTACTCGTCAGAATCGGAGTCTTCCTCCGACGGATCCCAATACCGGGCCAAATGCTGTAAACATTCGGGATCAGTCTCCAGGGCTGATTTTTTCCAAGTCTTCCAGCCATTTCAGCCTCCGTCTCGGCCATGTCAGCGGCCATTTCCATTCACCCATCTGCTCATTTTTCCGACTCCGATGGGGATCCGGTACCGGGTCCTGAGAATCATCGTCAACGCAAGGACACTGAGGTACATGCTGGGTCGTCGGCAACGGGTTCACTTCATCCTTCTCGATCAGACCATGGTTCCGATGATGAGGGTGAAGTTGTCATGAATACTCAACACCTCTCCCAACTGAACTCAATTTCGGCTTGTCCAATGCGATATGATCCACATTTTGGGCTTGCCAGAATCGACTACTCAGGAACCAGATCCTGTTCCGGATGAACCGGGGGGACGTGCTTCGCCTTTCCCAGCTCTTCGAAGGCTACTTGACAGTGCCACAAGTTCCAGACTCTGCCAAAGATAAGTTGGCCGCAGACGGAAGTCCAGATTTGGAATGCGAGCTACGTCCTTCATGCTCCTACTGTCTGAATATCTTGTCAGGGTCTGCGAGGATGAGACCACAATTCCTGTCGATATGCTCTCTGCAGCCTTTCGGTGCTTAGACGACTCCCTTCGTCTATCCCTGGAACAATTCACACGCATCTTGACTTTGACAACTTCCTACCGCCGAGGCAACATTCTAGACACTCTTTTCCTCCCATCGGGAGGAGCCAAGAAACGACTAGAATCTCTCCCTCTCATGGGACCAGACCTTTTTGCCGGCAAATTCCAAGAGGCTATGGAAGCCGAAGCAAAACGCATCGAGGCAACGGACAAGAGTAATCTCTGCAGTCAACATCGAAGTCCGGTCCAGACCAGCTGAAAGCTTGTAAGCCTTACCAACCACCAGCTGATCGCCCTGCAAAATCTTTTCGAGCCAGGGCCTTTTGCATAGTTCTTTCTTACATTATATTATTATGTGTACTATCAATGTACCAAACAACCAGTCCTATAGGATATCCTTTTGCCAAAGTTTCTTTAAATATAAAAATATTGTACAGAGTGTGCCAAAAAGTGCAACATTCAGAAAACAAATAACTAACCCTCCTGCTGTTTGTCACAGACAGTCAAGAAATCAATCCTCCTCCCCTGCCATGCCTTTTACACAGGCTAGTCAGACCAACCATCCGATCATATTTCAAGCAAGCATGTGACAAGTCAAATGCAGTCAACAGACAAAAGCCGGCAAGAAGTAGGCACAGCCAGCGAATCAATTACCTACAGTCAAAGCAGTCACAGCCAGTCAATCCTGCTTTATGTAGGCTGTGAGCTCTTAACTGTTGAAAACAGTCAACTGATTGATTTTGACTGAAGCAGGCAAGTGTAGGCACGTGACTGTTCAGACAGCAGGAGGGTTAAAACTGTTTAATTTTTTTTCTTCTTCAATGAAACTAATACATTAAAGCCTGACTATTTCTCAATCCACTCCTTTTACCCCATTCAATTTGGGTCTCTAGATCCAAAAATACAGCCGATTAAAGTGAAAGGGTGAATGTACATTTTCACTTGGGCCACTCTCACCTGCGATGGCACCAACTTCAATGCCTATTCACATTCCTATTTGCTTAACCCAGATTCAACATGTCTATGTGAGAGTGGCCCAAGTAAAATTTACACCCTTTCACTTAACTGTTGTATTTCTGGACCTAGGAACCCAAATGGAATTGGGCAATAGTCAGGCTTTAATGCAATATATATTTTCATTGAAGAAAAAAAATTGAACAGTTTTAATTATTGTGTTTCCTGAATGTTGCTTTTTTTTTGGGGGGGGGGCACACTCTGTATATCTGCTGTTCTGCTGGTGCAGAATGAGCGGGAAATGACTGGAAAATATCGTCCAAACTCTTTAATTTTGCATTAATTTTATGTGTTACAGTTCCGTGTTCACGATCTAGCAACAGAAAGAGAAAGCTAAACATCCTTAACAGAAAAGGCAACACTAGGACAAATTATATAAACGGTTCCTCATCTTTTCATTTCTCTAGAAAAAAAACTTTTGTTTTCGGATTAGGTAACATCAACACTCATTTTGTAACCTGGCCTATCCCTCAATATATCCCAATACTTGCGAAAGTTGACAGCAATGAAATGTTCAAAAGATGATTAAATCTATCTTCTATTATTTTCATCTGTAACTGTCATCAGTTTTGTTCTACCATACCGTCAAGTTGTAGGCCGGAATGATATTAACATAGCAGACACATCGCACATAGTTTGCGCAATACGTTCATTGAAATCCAAAACTGTTTTTCGAACCAACGCCGGGGCCAACCCTACCACTCCAGTAGCCAGTCATACAAGCCACCGGCCTCCTGGTTCACCGGGGGTTGGTCGATGACTTTCCAGAGCTTCAGCTGCCCCCATACACAGACCCGTGGGCGGCCACCTAAAAGCTTTTGCAGGGTCCTGGTCCAAGGCAGTCTCCAATCAATGGTTGCTTCAAACCATCCAGTTCAGTTATATTCTAGAGTTTACGAGCACCCCTATCGGACACCATAATTTGTCAAACCAAGGTTCCAGCTGAACCGGCCAAAACCTAGCCTTGGAAACAGAGATCGAGTCCCTCCTTACCAAAAATTCGCATAGTTCCACCGAGAAGAGGACCGTCCGGTTTTCTGTCGACCTTTTTCCTGACACCCAAAGGGAACACAGGAACATGACGACCCATCTTGAATCTGAAACCACTCAACAGATTTGTCTGCCCCAAGCGTTTCCGAATGGACTCTCTCCGAACAATCCTGGACTTGATTCCAACTCCATCATGGGCTACATCCCTCGATCTGAAAGACACTTACCTACATGTGCCCATACACCCACAGCATTAGGAGTTCCTACATTTTCAATACAAGGGAATAACGTACGAATTTACAGCTCTCCCGTTCGGCCTGTCAACTTCCCCACGAGTTTTCACGAGAATCGTGAAGTCCGTGGGGGCAGCCCTGCACAGAAACAACATCACAATCTTTGTGTACCTGGATGACTGGCTCATTGTCGGCCGTTCAAGGACAGAAGCCTACCAAGCCCTGCACGAAACGTTATCCTTGACCACATGTCTGGGGTTCCTGATCAACAAGAAGAAATCACACCTAATCCCTACACAAACACCAACATTCCTGGGGGCCGTGCTCAATCTCAAAACAAACACGGCTTTCCCAACAGACGTACAAATACAAAATCTCCAACAGTGCATCCAAATGTTCCTCCAGGAGACATCAGCCCCAGCAGCAGCATGGCTGAAAATACTGGGGCTTATGGCAAGCATGGTGGATCTCGTTCCACATTGTCGGCTCCGCATGCGTTTTATCCAGCTCCACCTCCTTGCACATTACCGTCCGAAGCTTCACTCCATCCATCGCATGGTTCCGGTCGCTTCCTTTCTCCATCCACATCTCCAGTGGTGGACAGACCTACAAAATATTGCTTGTGGAATGATTTTCTCGAAAGCACAACCGACGAAAATCATCTCCATGGATGCATCCCTTCTTGGTTGGGGTGCCACACTTCACCCGCGCTAATTCCCAGGGAAGTGGGACCCGCATCAAGACAATCTACATATCAATGTCCTCGAGATGCAGGCAGTAACCAATGCTCTCCGACATTTCCGTCAACTTATCCAAGGCCACCATGTCCTCATCAAATGGAGTGTTGGTTGGAGGGTGATTTCCCGGAAGAACGACTTGAGCTAACAGTAAGAGTTTTACTATTTTTGGCGGAGTCCGCCATGTTTTTACTGGCACAGCGAGTACGGTTAAATTATACGTGTGGACGCTACGCGTCACTGAAAAAAACTAGGGGGAGTCTTTGTGTAACAGGGCTATTTAAGGGACATGTAGTGGGCGCGGAGGGTGAGGCTTGGGCGCTATTCTTTTCAGCGAATGTTTGTGCGCTGATATGCAAATGTAGGTAAACAGAGGTGAGATGTTTTTTGTAATGGAAGGAGGGGTTATAAGAAGGGGGTATCGGGATTTGGAACCATACCCCATAAGATATAAAACACAATCCCAGGGGACATACCTTGTAACTATTTGGGTATTCCTGCTTAGTACAGTGCAGTAAAAACCCTTTGACATAGACACAGTTGGCAGCCTCATCATCTGGTAGGGTCAAAGTGCAGTAATCGTAGTCGCTCTTTTGTAAAATTTGCTATGACAAAAAGGGCGACAAGAAAAGAAAATGTAATAAGAAAGGGCTCTTGTTAACTTATGGGATAGGGGAGTGTTGTACTTCTTGTCACTGGAAGTTTATTGGACTTCCTGACAAAGTGTATTTCACTGCATACATTTTGGGCCTAACATTTTCATTGCTGAATGAATGTTATTAAAACTAGTGCCATAAAATTATCAAAACTTGCAGTTGAGACTAACAGTGAATATGTTATACATAAACAATACATGTTTACGCATTAACAAATGCCTTTGGAAAAGGACAATTTTGATGGCAATAAAAACTCACTAGGCCAAATGAGCATAAACTATACATTGTTATTATCACGTGACGGAATGGTACACAATTTTGGTCCTCTTAAATCGAGCCATTGGAGTGCCGGTTGTCACTCCAGTCACACCTTTGTTTTTGAAAATGTTGATTCAAGTATATGTGTTTTCATTATTGCCAAGCTGAATTCTCATAGGGACTGTCACTTTCATGATATGTAGATATATATCCTGGAATAACGCAACAAATAGCTGCTGCATCAGATGTAAACAAACAGGGCCTTTCAATATTTTATCCACAAGTACATCATGTGGTTTTGTTTTGACCCAGACATTTGACATGTGTACCTTTAATGCAGACTGTGCTGCTGAGCTGCTGCCTACAGCCAAGATGCCTGGTGCAGCCATGCTCATCATGCTCTTCAGGTGCAAATGCTCAGCCACTTTGATGGAGGAGACTGGGTAGTTTGGGAAAGCTTTGGCCAAGGCATTAGCTCCTTGACTGTTTGTCCGCTTAGAGATTCCTACAAAGAACTCTTCACCTGGGAAATGGAAGATAGCAAAGAAGAATTTTAATATTAAATATAAACTTATATTAACATTTTTTATGGACCCCATCATGTTATAGTGACGTTATTCTGTATTGACAATTCCAGTGAACGATTACTACATGTATATTTTGCCATAATTGAAACCTTGCACAAGTGGGAACAAGTGTTATTTGTGCAATTTTTTTTTTTTTTGGAAGAAAATTGTTCAACATCTTAAGAATGGTGCATAACAACTCACTTGTTAAAGTTTCAGCTCAGTGGATATAGTGGACCGGCCAAAGAGAAATATTACACTTTGGACAGCATTCTTTGGTAATAGCTGGCATCCATGCTACCAGTAGATCCATTCTTTGAACCATAACAAACAAGATGTGGGTGGATGCCATCGTTAATGTGGACCCTAAATAGACCTAATTTGCATGAATTGTTAATCCCTGCGAATGTCTAGAAAAATTACAGCGCAGGGATTTTCGTATCATTTTTTCTGATGAATATTGTCTCAATAGGTCTTACAGTGAAATATGTTCCCAACTCAATGTTCCCCCACTTTCCCACCACAGAGAACAATTGTGTTCCGTGTTTGGCAAATCACTACTCACTTCCCACAAATTCAGAGACTGGCTGATCCCGATTAGGAACAATGGGATAAGGAACAATGATCATCTCATCTGAATTGATGAAGGTACTCGTTGTTGGTCACAGTTTCTGGTTAACTTATTACATGAAGTGGGTTGGGTATGCATGAACGTATAGAGCTCACTCAATGACGGCCATCTCTGTGGGGGGGAAGGGGGGCTGGGACTGCGTATTTTACGTAGTCGGATTTGAATGATTTTAATTTTTATTACTTGTGTGTATTTTGTTGTGATTAACCTTTTTAACCCTAACGTACCTAAATCCATCAAAATCCACCCCCCTGTTTCGGGGGATTTCGGCGGATTCAGGATACCTCCATATTGAACAAACTGGGGGATTTTGATGGACTCAGGATTCGAAGCCTAGCGGAACTGGTGGATTTTGATGGATTCAGGATACCTCCATTTTGAGCTATTGGGGGACTTTGATGGATTCAGGATCTCAACAGTTTAACTCTTTTGCAATGTTTGTGGTCAAGTAAATACTGCTGGCACTAGCCCTGCCAAGTCTGTCACATACTGTACAAACATGTACACACATGTACAGGGTGGACTTGCATGGAGGGTCACGTGCTTGAGGAAAGATACAAATAATGCGCGAAAACGTGACGAACGCAACGCCGTTTACGCTCAAAGAACACCATGTGCATCGCTAATAATTATGTGTGCGCATCGCGTAAATACTCGGTGCGCATTTCTTGCTTCGCGCGTGTTGAGCTAGGTCACGTGCTGGAGGAAAGATACATTTAACTCCATTACTTAACGTTAATTTGTTGCGCGTCTATGAGAGACAACCAAAATGGCGGAGATTTATCGCACAGTGACTGGGCGCGTGTGGACGCGCTGCCGATCTAGTCTTTTCATTCTATATCTATGGTTTACGGGCTGAAACATGCGCTAATGTATTCACTTCGGTACTGATCCATGCTGGGGTCGCCATGCATTGGTGTATTTTGATGGATCCTATGCAACAACACACATCACAATTTTCATGTGAGCATGGTATCCTGAATCCGTCAAAATCCACCAGAAATTTAGGTGATGGATTTTGAAGACTCTATGGAAAAACATGCTGTATTTTTTTTTATGCCACCATGGTATCCTGAATCCGCCAGAATCCATCAAGACTTTTGCTGGTGGATTCTGGCGGATTCAGAATATCTCCAGAATCTACACTGGGGGATTCTGATGGATTCAGGATACCAGCATTTTTTGCAAGACAAAATTGGTGGATTTTGGCAGATTCAGGATACTTTCTAGTAAAAGAGCCCCAGGAGTTAGGGTTAATGTATCTTTCACACGATGTAATTCTCTGTAATTTTAATATATAACGATTTTTAATGTGTGTAAATTAAACTGTAATTCGGCCTTACGGCCGTGAAAGTTTCATAAAATAAACCATTAATAATAATAATAATAATAATAATAATAATAATAATAAGATTCCCATATTTGGGTATATTCTTTATTTTTTGAAAAGTTTGTTTTAGTGATTGTGCTAACACACCCTTACTTAGGCCAAAAAAAAAATAAGTCGGTCTCTGGTCAGCGCGCGCGTCGATTTTAATCATGCGCGTCAACCTTTTTTTTCCCAAAACGTTCCGCGGTAGCTCCAACAGCGCCCTCTATTGCCGCACCTCCTCAATTTTTTTTTACCAAAGAGCACCAAGGAATGGGAAATTGCACCAAGGCAAATGATCGAGGGCACCAAGGCAAATTATGGAGGACACCAATGTACATGAGGACACCAAAAAAAGCAAAATAGTACTTCAACTTGTCTGTACAATCCAAGCTTGAAAAAAGAAAAGAAATTCCGGAACTTTGGCCTGACCAGAGACCGAGTATTTTTTTTTTTGGCCTTTAATAACATTTTTTTTAAGCATATAATTATAAGTGACTAAATAATTATGAGGACATAGCAACGATCCAAAATGGCTACTATTATTCCCCAAAATTGCGCGCATTTACCTTGTCTCCAGATATCATCAAGTAGTCTTGCCAAACCTCAGTTAGATGAGCATTAAATTCATCACGTTGCTTATTTGCACAGTTGCCCTATTAAAACCTTATGGAAAAATTATGTGAACAATGATACCATTATGATATTAAGCTCAGCAAACAAAACCGGGAAAACGAGCTGGCTGTCCGTAAACTGGGCTTAAATTAGGCGAAGGGTCGCCTAACGTGGGAGACCTGAATAAGTTCAAGGAACCCCCCCCCCCAAAAAAAAATGCTTCCAGTAATTATCTCAATGTCAGTATGTTTTCTTTCCATTAATTTTCTTTTCCAATAATTTTGGGAATTTCCTTAAACTTTTTCAAGTCTCCCACGTTAGGCAACCCTTCACTAATTAGGGCAATTAACAGACACCTCGTTTTCCCCGTTTCTGTTTGCTAGGCTACACATCACAACGTTATTGTTTGCATGCTTTTCAATAAGGTTTTAATAGGGTAACTGTGCCAGTAAGCAACTTGGTGAATTTAAAGCTCATATACTGATGTTTGGCAAGACTATATCTGGAGACAAGGTAAATGCGCGAAACTTTGGGGTGTAAGAGTAGCCATTTTGGATCATTACTATGTCCTCATAATAATGTTCAGTCACTTATATGCTGAAGAAAATGTTATTGAAGTAAGGATGTGTAAGTAGAATCACCAAAATAAAATTTTCAAAAATAAAAAATAACAGCGTTGCTGTTGAAACCCCTCAGCCAGAGTCAAGTTATCATCCGGAAACCATTAACCTTTAACTCACGTGGTGACCTTGACCTTTGGCCTTTGACCCCAGAACCAGTCCCAACATGCCTGTACCAATGGGAAACCCCCTACCGAAGTTAGACACCAACATTTCATTTCTAACTCAAGTTATCATTCGGAACCATTTACATTGAACTCACCACGGTGACCTTGACCTTTGACCTTTTGACCCCAAAACCAATCCCAACTTGCCTGTACCCAAGGGCAAACCCCTACCTCAGTCAGACACCAAAATCTCATTTCTAACTCAAGTTATCATCCGGAAACCATTTACCTTTAACTCACCATGTTGACCTTGACCTTTGACCTTTTGACCCCCAAACCAATCCCAACTTGCCTTCTCCCAAGGGGAACCCTCTTCCAAAGTTAGACACCAAAATTGCATTTCTAACTCAAGTTATCATCCGGAAACCATTTACCTTTAACTCACAATGGTGACCTTGACCTTTGACCTTTTGACCCAAAAACCAATCCCAACTTGCCTACTCCCAAGGGCAACCCTCTACCAAAGTTAGACACCAAAATCTCATTTCTAACTCAAGTTATCATCCGGAAACCATTTACATTTAACTCACCACGGTGACCTTGACCTTTGCCCTTTTGACCCCAAACCCAATCCCAACTTGCCTACTCCCAAGGGCAACCCCCTACCAAAGTTAGACACCAAAATCTCATTTCTAACTCAAGTTATCATCCGGAAACCATTTACATTTAACTCACCACGGTGACCTTGACCTTTGACCTTTTGACCTCAAAACCAATCCCAACTTGCCTACTCCCAAGGGCAACCCCCTACCAAAGTTAGACACCAAAATCTCATTTCTAACTCAAGTTATCATCCGGAAACCATTTACATTTTAACTCACCACGGTGACCTTGACCTTTGACCTTTTGACCTCAAAACCAATCCCAACTTGCCTACTCCCAAGGGCAACCCCCTACCAAAGTTAGACACCAAAATCTCATTTCTAACTCAAGTTATCATCCGGAAACCATTTACATTTAACTCACCACGGTGACCTTGACCTTTGACCTTTTGACCCCAAAACCAATCCCAACTTGCCTACTCCCAAGGGCAACCCCCTACCAAAGTTAGACACCAAAATCTCATTTCTAACTCAAGTTATCATCCGGAAACCATTTACATTTAACTCACCACGGTGACCTTGACCTTTGACCTTTTGACCTCAAAACCAATCCCAACTTGCCTACTCCCAAGGGCAACCCCCTACCGAAGTTACAACCCCAAACAACATTTCTAACTCAAGTTATCATCCGGAAACTAAGCTGCCCGGACGGACGGACGGACGGACGGACGGACAGACACACATACATCCGGACGGACGGACGCCCTAGGCGATGACAATACCCCTCGAGCCTCTCGGCTGAGGGGTAAAAATAAAAAATATACCCAAATGTAGGGAACAGATATGTTACACGGCAGGTATAAATGATTTATGCAAATTAGGTATATTTAGGTTCAAAATTAACAAGGGCATCCACCCATATCTTGTTTGTCATGATTCAAAGAATGGATCTAGCACAGGTGCCAGCTATTACCCAGAAATGCAGTGAAATTATTATCTACAGAACTCTTCCACATTTGGCTGGCCTACTAATATTATACATTTTGAGAAAACAGATGCACACACTCATGCAATGATGACATCATCGTTGATTATTAATTGTTTCTACTTGCAAAATTTGACATTATTTAAAATCAGATTGACTTGCATCAAGACCATGAAATCAAACATCTATCACAACTACGTTTTTCATGATTTAGACTTGAAATGTTGCAAATGCAGAAAATTCATGTGTTCTGTTCATAAACAGAAATCTACAGATATCTACTTTATTTCTGTTTGTTTCTTTTTACCGGACCATAAATCCAGCAGAAATTTCACGCCCATGTGTTTTGCAGAGGTAAGTGAACTGTGACAGTATTGCTTGTTTTTCAACTTGGACCCTGTGCACCAAAATCAGCTATCTTGATTACGTTTTAGCAATGTTTATGAGGTGTGACATGACATCTTGGACCTGACATCACATCACAAAATGCTAACCATCTGTAAGGATAGTAGTGGGCACAGCCTCTAATCAGCTCATGTTGACAGATGAGCTAGCAAGAATGTTTACACCCTAACAAAAGAAGGAAAAAACTGGGGAGGTCCTAGCCACCGACCATTATTGATCATTCCAAATATTTACAGGCTGAGGAATGACACCGATGTCAACAGATTATCTATCTTTGATATATCAACTACTTTTTGGCTAAAAAAATATAACATGGTTTTGGACCACTTGGCAAAACAGCTAAGATAAATACAATGTCACTGTAGGGCCTTTCACGCTGTCCAAAATCTCTGTGTTAAATCCAGGGCCCAATGTCATAGAACTGCTTATCAGTAAGCAGGAGAGTTGTGCTTAGCGGTACTATAGCAGAAAATCATGCTGCTGCTTCAGCACTATTTCATGTCGTGAAAGTGCTAACGATTGCGCGTGCATGGAGATTTGTATTGTTACCTATTGTTACATCACTGATTTAAGCAAAGTTTTCTTCTGGGGTCAAGCATACTATTGCTCTGCTTAGGCCTAATGCTTAACGGTCCCTATGAAATAGATGGAGGCTCGGTAAGCACAAAGTCAGCTGTTAAGCAGCACTATGAAATTGGGTCCAACATGGAGATTTCCAGAACCCCTTTCACACTAGCAAAAAATAACAGCGTTGCTGTTGAAACCCCTCAGCCAAGGGCGGATCCAGAACACAATTTTTTTTGGGGGGGGGCCAAAACAATTTTGGTCCCCCCAAAAAGTGGGTCAAAAAAATTACGGTGTGGGGTTTGGGGCCCGCTTAAGGGCCCCGAAATTTTTTTGAATTCTTTTGGCCCCCCCCTTTGGCCCCCCACTGGATCCGCCCTTGCCCTCAGCCAGAGTCAAGTTATCATCCAGAAACCATTAACCTTTAACTCAACATGGTGACCTTGACCTTTGACCTCAGAACCAGTCCCAACATGCCTGTACCAATAGGCAACCCTCTACCGAAGTTAGACTCCAAAATTTCATTTCTAATTCAAGTTATCCTCCGGAAACCATTTACCTTTATACAACACCTGAATAAATCCCCGTCATCTGATTGGTGAATTGTAGATCACGTGACATATTATTATTCGGTATAATGCACGGTGCGACCATGCGTTATACCCATGCGTTATACCGTTTCACTTTGCGCTTGTTCCATGACGCGGTATTTGCGTGCAAAATGCATGCTGGTGTGCGCGTTCAGCGTAGCGCGTATTGTTCCAAAGAGCCAGCGCTACAGCGTTGGGTTCAAACATTTTCGTGAAGGGGTAGTTCAACATCTTTAAAATCAAAATAAATTGTAGTTTATAATTTACCAATCAAATGACGAGAATTTATTCAGGTGTTGTATAAAACAAATAACGAATATTTTACGTTCGTGCGATGGAAAGAATAATTTCATTCGGTGACAGATTGAATGTTCTATTCCACTTGGCTTCGCCTCGTGGAATAGAACATTCAATCTGTCACCTCATGAAATTATTCTTACCATCGCACTCACAAACATTCGTTATTTGTATATTAACTCACCACGGAGACCTTGACCTTTGACCTTTTGACCCCCAAACCAATCCCAACTTGCTTACTCCCAAGGGCAACCCCTACCAAAGTTAGACTCCAAAATCTCATTTCTAACTCGAGTTATCCTCCGGAAACCATTTACCTTTAACTCACTACGGTGACCCTGACCTTTGACCTTTTGACCCCAAAACCAATCCCAACTTGCCTACTCCCAAGGGCAACCCCCTACCAAAGTTAGACTCCAAAATCTCATTTCTAACTCAAGTTATCATCCGGAAACTATTTGCCTTTAACTCACCACGGTGACCTTGACCTTTGACCTTTTGACCTCAAAACCAATCCCAGCTTGCCTTCTCCTAAGGGCAACCCCCTACCAAAGTTACAATCCCAAACAAACATTTCTAACTCAAGTTATCATCCGGAAACCAAGCTGCCAGTGCGGACATACGTCCGTCCGTCCGTCTGTCGCACGTCTGTCGGGCCGGCCCGACGTCCGGACGGACGCCTCTCGGCTGAGGGGTAAAAATCCAACATGGATCTACACTGGTCTGGCACACTACGCAGGTAAAATCCAACCTTTGACACTCTACGTGGGTAGAAAAATCAGTTATCTAAATGTGATATGTGGCATGTCACACAATTCTGCTGATTGCAGAGACAGTTTTCAGTCAATCTTGGTTAAAGGGAAAATACAACATTTGCAAACATCAAAAAACGTAATGATCAAATTATCACGAAATACCTCACTGAATTGTTAGGGACTGACAGTCTAAAGCATCCTTTAAAATCGTGGCTCCTGGTGGGCTGACATTTTCAACAAAAACTGCATTTTTCCAACGCTGGTCGGCCTACCAGCGTTGGAGAAAACTGGCTTTTTTCAAAAACTGTTCTTAATTTTTCACATTTAGTTATTCTGACTTTTCTTTGCAATTGATCACACACCTGTGAAGGGGTACAAGCCTGCTAGACTGATTCTCAGACCTTACAATTCCCCAAAGTGTATTAATTGCTTCGTTTCATCTTAAGTTTTGGTCAGGGAACCAGACTACAAGAACATGATAGGTTTTCTTGATTTTCCAGCATCTACAAGCCCAAAACATGAAACAAGTCATTTTAACAATATTTTATATAACATACTAATCCTCCAAATCCATTTATTTCTGAAAATTGCAGCGAAAGCAAATGTTGTACATTCCCTTTAACACATGTGCATGAACATACCACCTATCCCCAAAAGAAATGTACACACTACCACAAGAAATACATTCACAAATTGTATACATTTCCTGTTTTTCTTCTCTTTTGAAAGACAATCTAAGGGCAATTGGATCTTGGTTATTAATTTATCGTTCTAAATGACCTATTTTGCCATACCACTTTTCCACAGACATGCACTTTCATGAGGCAGTCCCCCTGTTAGTTCAATTTGAGGGAGGACCGACAGCTCACATTTGCCGCCTCACCTGTGAAAAGCACATCACCTCCATCTAGTGTGGCATTAGGGTCCTCTATCTCATAGATCTGCTGCCTAAGGTCATCCCTCAGGATTCGTCTGATCTCATCTACCTGCAGGGGGAGAGAAGATCAAACAAAAATGATGAGAAAGGTGCCGAGAGAAAGGGGGGCCATAAAAACAGGTGTCCCGAAATCCAACCAACAAACACACATATTGAAATCGCATACTTAACTGATGTGACTGCATTGTTTGAAATTCAGTACGCAATTTCAATAAATTTGTTGAACCACGCAACCGTGGTCAGAGTGTTTTTAGCGTGTGTTCTTTGCTAACGCTTTTCTTCAAAATGGTACAAAGGATACATGAAAATTTCACCAAATATGTCCAAACACCAGCCTATAACATATCTCATTTGCACTTGTTTTAATAATTGCTGATACATGTATTATTGATGATATTTTTCATGTGAGGGAAACACAACAATTAGTTTTTTTGGCATAATCTAAAGATTATGGTGAATGTACACCATAAAGTGGACACACGTTAAGCCTTGAAATGCTACATGCTGTTTTATTGCAATATTCATCACTGACAAGGTAAATGGTATTGTCAAATATTCCCCGTGTACAATGTATGGCCTTGAACGACAGTCCTCATTAATTTCAATCAGGAACTGATGTTGTAAATATGTAATGAAGGCTGACTGGGAGTATGCATCACGTTAATCTGTTACAGGAAAGACACCATGTACGTATACATACATACATGGAGTAAGTTCAGAGGGAGTACTAAATGTGCTGCCCCATACACCTGGTGCTTTACGTAAAGAAATTAGACGTTTACATGTGCACAATCAGAACATAATTAGTTGGGTGTACAGGTCCCTCTCCCGAACCAGTGTGCGCATGCAGCGGTTCTCCCACATGTTGCTATCACAAAGCGCCATCTACTGTTCATGTCCATGGATTGATCTGTCAATATTAATATGAAATCCTGACTTAAAGCTATAGTCCATCGTTTGTAGCTATCCGAAAAGTAGCTGGCGTAATTATTGTTGAAAAACATACTTGGTTGAAAGATAGTAAGGGGACTAATCTCCCTGTGAAATTATTCTTTCTGGCAAGCTGTCATTTTGAAGTAATCAACGAAAGAAGGCCTTTCCAACGGTGCTTCTTAAGACGCACCATAGATAATTTAAAATAGTAGTTTGTTTTGTTATTCGGCGAAGCGCGCGCAAGCATTGGCATGACGCACACGCACGCGCGGTTGCTATAATTCGTCGGATCGGTGCGCGACATCACGTAGCAATCGGCTCAGTGAGAACGTCTCGGACGCTGAATTCAGGCCCAATTCAAAACATGATTCAGCAACTTTTGATTTGAAATTGAGATCCTAGAATGCTGTTTTTCTCGGAATATACAGCTGAAGCTGAGCTGAAACTTCATTAGGTTAGTTGTTCAGTACCCTTCTTTAGATTTTGAGCACTTTTGTTGCTTCAAATGAACAAAATGCACAAATTACAAATGATGGACTATATATCTTTAATGAGGCATGAATCGATCTACATGTACCGGTACAATACATGTGTGAATAGTACACTCCAATGGCAAACGTAATCTTTATCAGAGCTTTCCTTTATAATGTCAAGCAAAAAGTTACATTGTACAAATATGTATGTGTTGCAATTTAAATACTTTTTTTTCAGTAAAAACAACAAATATACATGCACAAGGAACTAGCAATGTTTTGACGATCTGTGAATGTGTACATTGACTCTTCATTCAACAAGTTTTGGAGCTTGTTTTCCTTTCATTTTTAGTTCCTGTTTTCTCAGACTGCAAAGTTCATTTGTTGTAATTCACATAACGAGCACAAAACTTATTACTTATTAATAATTAATAAACTCCAATGAAATTCAAGTCAGTGATCATCCCTTTTCCTTTTCTCCTTGCGCCTCTTTTTGGCACCATACTGTCATCATCTCTTCTTACATGTAAAGCAAAGACTTATGAGGATTTCACCTCAGAAGCACGCATGGATGCTGTTGTTGTGCTGGCCTACAACACTGCAAGTAGAACATACACTAATCCATCCACTGCATATGACATACATGTAGTAATGATTGATGCAACAAACACTGCCATTTTTGTCTTTTGGCCATTTCCACTGCAACTCATTCCACATCCATTTATAACTATAACCTTCAACTGTAACTCACATCTCACTGTAGATTTTGCTGCCCTACATGTTAAGTAGAAACTTGTGGAACTCAGCCACTGTACACAGCAGTCAGTGAAATACATGTACACCTTTTGTAGTACTCTTGTGTGTCAATGAGTCTAGACAACCCTAAGGCAGTAACATCACTTTCATTTATTTTTAAAAAGAGCAACACTGTATTTCATCACACGCAAACAAGCCTGGACAAGTTGACATTGAACCAACATTGACCAACATTTCAGGGGATATTCTGGACAAATTGTACTAGAATAAATAAGGCTTTCAATTTGCAACATCATGTCATTGATGGTGTAAATCAAGGATTTTCTATTGTTCCTCATCTCTTTTCCATTGTTTATACTCACAGCTCTCATTGGATTTGTACACGTTTCCTAATTGAGGTCATATCCTCAATTTGGTTCCTGTCCTCAATTCATCGATGATGTTGCATGCGTGTATCCTCGATTTACACCATAAACACGCAAACATGTGTACGAGCATTTGTTTATAGTGTAAATCGAGGACACACACGATGAATTGAGGACAGGAACCAAATTGAGGACTCCTCGGTTAGAAAACGTGTACAAACCCAATGAGAGCCGTTGCAAAAAGAGTATATCACTTTTAAGCACTTCTCTAACTACTGATATACATGTGTACATGTACATGTACAGCCAAACACCACAAATACTGATTGGCAAGAGTGATTTCAACAGTACATGTATGTGTACAATATTTACTGCCAAAGCCTCATACATGTATGTTTCAAAACTCTGGGGTGTGTGCACTGGAGCATAAATTGTACACACAATAGGCCATGCACAATGGCCAGTACACAGTCACCTCTAGCCTCTACAGACAACACGGACTTTACAAAAGGCACAAGGGATTAATGTGTTTAGACATATACCCCAGGCAAGTTGAGGCAGTCTTGATGTCTTAATCTGTCAGCCGTGCCTGGATAGTGGTACAAAAACAGCCAGTGTTATCACGGCCTCCAGTGCGAACTGGTTAAGCATACTGGCCAATAAAAAGTATGAGTATGAGTACCACGATTTTGTTGAATTAATTTTGGAAAGTAGCTGACAATAAGAAGAACAGAAATATGCACTTCATAATCTACGCATGTGTTGGCGAGTATGAATGCTTCATCACTGTAGCAACCATTTTGACCAAATTTTCCACTGTCAACATCAAATGATTAACAACTTACAGGTTACGAATGAATAATTACATACCGGTATCTGTATGTACATGAATGTGCATGCATGAAGACAGGAAATTGAGGTCAAGTATCTTGCTCAAGGACATTTGCATCAGGATTCCCGATTCAGAAACTCAGATGACAATCATCCAAGCATGATCTTTTGGATAAAGTTGCACGAGTCTGCATGTACACGAAGACCTACAGATGCCAATTTAAATGTTGATGATTAATAGGTGCAGACAGACAAGGGTGTACTCTGGACACCTGAGCAATATTAAGAATGCGATAGGGACTGCAGAATGGTGCATTCATGTACATGTACATGTACCTGAGTACTATCAGGTAAATTTCTGGCTCTTAAAGGGACACACTGTCCCGAAACTGCCGAAAATGTAATATTACACAAAAAATGTATGGTTTAGATTGTTTACTTACATGTATCAAGCCTATTTCAAAGGTCTGATTGAAATGAAATAAACTTGATTTTTATTGTTATAAAGAAATGATGAAAAAAAAAACCACCCAGTTGTTTACATGTACAGTATGTATTGTTGATGTACCCTAACGTGGCGCGGCCCTTAACGTGGCGCACTTTGATTTTTCGCCTGTAGCACCTACGTAGAGTAAAAGTTTTAACTGAAATTTCACAGAAAGTGATCCTGTTCATAAATTGCGAGTTTATTTACCAGTAACAAAGTTAGAAGAAAATTTTATTTTGGCGTGATTTTCCGATTTTATTTTCAAGTGCAAAGTGAACCCTTTGAAAATGCCCCGAAAAATAAGAAAATAATTTTCTTACAAACATCTGGCTGGGTATGTAAGTAGAGATAATAATTATTTATCAGAATTTATCAAGTTTACAGAAATTCTTAAATGTTAATTTGGAATTTTTTTAGATTTATTCAAGTGCGCCACGTTAGGGAACACTCCGCCAATTTGTGCCCAATTTCCGGACGCCACCGTTTTTGAATTTCGGATTAAATTTTATGAAACCGAAATTGTTCACAGAGGTTTGATAGCAAGCATTAATAAGGTAAAAGTACTAGTATTTTACTGCATGAATTTGAGGTTTGTCAACAAAGAGGTTTGGCAACACTACACGAGGAAAGCCGAGTAAGCTTCGAAGTGCGCCACGTTAGGGAACACGACTATAAACAACTGGATATTTTGTGGCATAATGGTACATACATACATTGTACATGTATTCCATCCATAAATAAGCTACATGTATACATAGCATAGGCTTGCAACACAGCATAGGCATATACATACAAGTAAAGTCCTGTTTACTAACCTACCGGTACATGTACATCACACCCATGTTTACGTTACATACATACGTAGAGTGGACATTCCTTTGTTTTCATGTAGTTAAGAAAAACCTGTGAAAAAAACTCATTTTACTCACACTGTGAAAACTCTTTCAACCCAAACGTTTTTCTATGATTCCCTTTAGTGTTTCTCTTCATTTTGCCATGAATAAACCAAACCCAAAAAATGCCTCTTAACCACAGTTTTCCAGAGAGGGTGAAAGACTGTGTGGACGTGGGCAAGTCCACACGCTGCTAGGTTATGTGGACCTGTTTGTTCGGAAGTGTACACAGTGAATGTAATACTTGTATAACCCTACATGTGTAGCTGCATGGCTACTATGCTGACCATTTATTTTTAACAACATTCTTTACCTGTCTAGCTACAGCTTTACAAATCCAGTATCGTCTTGGCCATTTGCCGTTCTCAACTCTCCCCCCCTCCACCCTGCTAACTTCTGTCATATCGATCAATTCCATGTACATACATGTACATACATGAAATCGCTGACGTGATGATACGCAATGTTACGCAGACACCCATCCTGCTTGTAATTAACACGTGAGCTTCGTGTGCCTGGGTCCGTGTGCGTTTGATGAGCATTCAATTTTCCTGAATGACCTGTGAGCCATATCATTGTGCGCATGCGCAGTTGAAGTACCGAACTGGCTTACTCTTACAGAGTTTGTCATTCCCCCAAAATTATTGTCAATAAGACCGAGACAGAGTACAATTTTTTGACAATATATATTTTTTGTCCACTTCTTCAAGTGCAAAATGGTAGAAGATTTTGACGCACCTGGTCCTCTGCTCATAAAATCATCTAATTAACCCCAACAGTCCTGAATCCTCCAATTTTTAAATGTACTAGATTTGCCCAAAGTGAAGACCTGTATAGAATGTTTGTATCCGTTCTGATACAGGAATACCCGGTTTATCCATGGGTCTATTCCCTACATACATGTACCAGAACTGTACTGCTTGACACAGCGCGGCCCAGGCAGTGGACGTGTACGGTATACCGGTACATGTAGCTAAGGTCCCATTTGCATGCTACCGTAGTAAACTCCCAGGAAGACTGAAAAAGCTGCAGCAATTTGATTAACCTAAAACAACAACAGTTGACGTTTTAGTATAAATTAGCCCATATTTTCAGCAAACACATAAAGTAATAAACACACTTGTATGTGTTTTAATTACATGTACCGTACATGTACACTGTACATGTATGACTCGCACTCCAACCGATTGATTTTTGAGTATACTGTTTAAAACAGAATTTTGAAGGTTCCAGGTTTAAATCTAACTTGTGATACTGCAAAGCATGATCCAACAAATATGTGTACGTGCATCAATGTTGTCAGATCAAAGTTCATGGTACGTGATGCATCATGACCTCTTGTTTTATGCCGAGTGATTAAAATGGAATTTTCAATTTTACATTATCAATTGTTGGAAAGGCTCTCTCCTCATTTTTCTTTTTGTATTTTTGGTAAACTCATGCTTTACATGTCTATTTGTTTTTTTGTTTTAGATATTTTTTGCTTTGTGTTGTTTTTACTTTTATTTAATCTGATATGCAAACAGAAAAAAAATATTTTCTAGTCTACATATATATGTACATATATGCATATTAGTTTGTTCATAACTTGACAACCTTATTGTACTGAACACACATACACAGTACATGTATACTCAGACATATACTCAGCACGTTTATGTTGTAAATCGAGGATTTTCTTTTGTTCCTCTTCCCTATTCCTTTGTTTGAACTCTAACTTTTTTGCAACAGTTCTCATTGGTTTTGTACATGTTTTCCCAACTGAGGAGTCCTCCATTCGGTTTCTGTCCTCGATTTACACCATAAACACAGTACCTTACTGAATTGTTAGGGAATGACAGTCTAAAGCATCCTTTAAAACCGTGGCTCCTGGTGTGCTGTCATTTTCAAGAAAAACTGTATTTTTCCAACGTTAGTCGGCCGACCAGCGTTGGAGAAAACTGGCTTTTTTCAAAAACTGTTCCTACTTTTTCTTATTTAGTTATTCTGACTTTTCTTTGCAATTGATTACACACCTGTGAAGGGGTTCAAGCTTGCTAGACTTATTCTCTGACATTACAATTCCCCAAAGTGTATTAATTGCTCCATTTCATCTTAAGTGGGGTCAGGGAACCAGACTACAAGGATATGATAGGTTTTCTTGGTTTTTCCAGCATCTACAAGTCCAAAACGTGAATTAAGTCAGTTTAACAATATTTTCTATAACATACTAATCCTCCAAATCCATTTATTTCTGAAAATTGCAGCAAAAGCAAATGTTGTACATTCCCTTTAAAGCTATAGTCCATCATTTGCAGCCATCCGAAAAGTAACTGGCGTAATTACTGTTGAAAAACAAACTTGGTTGAAAGATAGTAAGGGAACTAAACTCCCTGTGAAATTATTCTTTCTAGGAAGCTGTCATTTTGAAGTAATCAACAAAAGAAGGCATTTCCAACGGGGATTCTTAAGAAGCACCGTAGGAAAATTTAAATTAGTAGTTGTTTTGTTATTCAGCGCAGCGCGCACAAGTATTGGAACGACGCACACGCGCGTGCGGTTGTTATAATTCGTCGGATCAGTGCGCGACGCCGCGTATAGCTGCAATTCAAAACAATTCAAAACATGATTCAGTAACTTTTGATTTGAAATTGAGATCTTAGAATGCTGCTTTTCTCGGAATGTACAGCTGAAGCTTAGCTGAAGCTTCATCAGGTTAGTTGCTCAGTATCCTTCATTAGATTTTGAACACTTTTGTTGCTTCAAACGAACAAAATGCACTAATTACAAATGATGGACTATAGCTTTAACCACACACTAACTTGCCCAAACCAAAAAAATAGATGTGCTCAGATAAATGTATGCTGCTTGTGCATTGTACACATGTTCACATGTATGTAAGTTTAATGGTGAAAGAATTAAACACTGCATGCTACCACCAAAGAATAAGAACACATGCTACATGCTGAGGTAATTCTTTTTTATCCGAGCAGTTTTGTGTCTATTATTTCCCCACTGATTGAAGTACCCAGTATATACTGTAGTGTTCATTTCCAATGCTTGCATGCATTTTAGCATCCGCCCCCTAATGTCCTAATTAAAATGTTCCACCTGATTCTCCAATATAAGATACATGTACATTACCAAGGTCTCAACACATGCAAATGGCTACATGTGTACTGGTACATGTACATGTACATCACGTATCACAGCCTGCAGTGCATCTGCAAGCGTTTACATGAGGTGACATGCGAAACTGAAGTGTTATGTGGTCCATGAACTCCAAGGGAATTTAGCTTGCGGTTAGAAGGGTCATGTTTGACATAAATGTGTCTGGAGCAAGCACAGATTCACTCTGCTCCAAATATGTCCATACAATGTACACGGAAAGCTAAGGTTTACGAACCCATTAAAGGGAATATACAACATTTGCAAACATCAAAAAATAAAACTACCAAGTTTTTACGAAATACCTTACTAGGATGTTGGTAAATGACAGTCTAAAGCATCCTGTAAAATTATGGCACCTGGTGTGAAGTCATTTTCAAGAAAATGGCATTTTTGTATCTGTTTCCAGCGGTGGTCGGCCGACCACCGTTGGAAAAATCCAACTATTGTGCAACTACTGCTCAAAATTTACCATTTTTTATTCAGTTCAAATTTTGTTTACTATTGGTTATATATTCATGAACGGGTGCAGGCCAGCTAGACTTGTTCCCTTACCTTACAATTTTCTGGCATCTGGAAATTGATCCATTTTATGTTTAGTGGAGTCAGGGAACCAGACTACTTGAATGTTTTTTGTTTTTCTTGGTTTTTCCAGCATTTTCGTAGAAAAAACTTCAAACATGTCAGTGTAACAAAATTTGATCTATTATACTAGCCCCTCAAAAAGTTCATTTCTGAAAATTACAGCAAAAGCCAATGATGTACATTCCCTTTAACCCCTTAGGGCCTACAATTCAAATGTTCACCATGCTGCATGTACATTGTACATAAATCCAAGGATATTAACAGTGAGCATTTTCCCCCTGGTTATCGATTTTCTTCATTTGCTCACTGATACATGTAAGAGCAGGATCAAAAAGCATTTATTTCAAGCAAATGGATTTTGTTGGATTTAGCAGACTTAAATGCCACATTGGTGTCATTGTTTTTTTTGTTGGTACCCTACATGTAAATAGCAGGGTGGATGGAACACAACTTTAAGCTTGCTGAGTGTAAAAGAGTCAAATACCACTTTCTGCAATCAGCAAACCAATAGTATACTTGCAAGGACATAGGCAGCAGAAGAAAAAAAAATTAAAATGAGAATTGGCAGGTGTTACACCATTATCTTTGGACAATAAATTGCCACCTCACTCAGGAAAAAAAACCTGCTTTCTACAAATTGCATTATTAGACCTAATGGCTTTGTTTACATGCACTTTCCTATTGGAACGAAGTCGGGACGCCAGACGAAGTAAAGCATGTATAGGGACCAGTGCCACATAGAAAAACACACATGTAAACAAAGCGTGACGTCATTAGGTCTCAGGCCTATTACCAATCTAACAAGGTTGGGGTGATTCCTGGCCATTGCCTCTTTCCTGTCTTCGGGTTTTCTTCTGTTTCAGATATAAAATGATTCAAGATTGTTAGGTGCCTCTATTGCAGGGAGATCATGTTCTCTTGCATAAAATAGTTTAGTTTTTTGGATTGCAGATGAGGCTAGCTGTGAGTGGCTGTGATGACAGGCAGGGTTTTGCTTTCAGTGCACAAACACAGACATGTCATGTAGAAGAAACTTGATTTGGCCTGATCTCTCTCTGGTTTTTCTTCTGCTCGCATGCAGTAATTCTCTGTCTGCACATGTCTAGTCCGTGTGATGGTGCTAGTATGTTGACATTCTGTCTACAAAGATTTATTTCTCGAGTGTCAGAGATCACAGTGTGCATCAGTTCCAATCCTAACCCTAAAATTATTCAGGACAAAGGTTTGGCTTAATTCCGTGTTACATGTCTGCACTGGTATGGTGGGCTTGTGGGTGATTTCAACATTTTGGGAATCGATTCTGATCCCCTTCAGGAACATGATTCTGTTCAGAAATAACTCCAGGGACAACTCCAAAGGGGATGGGGAGCCGCATCCAATAATGATCTCTAGTAGTGACATTTAGTGACGTGTTCCTCAACCAATCTATTATGTAATATATTTTCAACTTGCTTTATTCCAACCCCCCCCTCTTTTTGTTTTGTTTTTTGGTTTGATGTCTGCAACCCTTTGAAAAAAGGTTTTTGTTTTGGGCACAAACAGATCCGCTTTGCGAGCAGACTGGCTCCCGGTCCGTACATTGTACATAATTGATACTGATTGTGGGACAGGAACCAGCCTTCCCCACGAGAAAGGAAGTATTGTCTGGCAGCTAAAAATAGGAATATTGTAAAGTAATAATTCAATAATTAAACATGGGCATATTTTTTGGGTCGATGTGAGTAAAAGTGAGCATAACTTTTGTTTTGCTAGAAAAATAGCAATTTCGGAGAGGAATTTTTTTTCAGGATAAAACTTGAAAATAACACAGGGAATGCAACTTTTACATTTGACATGCAGCATAACAGCTGCTTTGCAAAACATGCACTAAAAAACCCTGCTATGATGACCGTTATTATACAAATTAGGACACAAAAGATCTCCTTTGCCCTGCTGGTTGTCTGCTTTTGTTTGTTTGGATGAGTTTGTGCTTCCAACCTTCCCTTTGCTAGGCCTTTGAAAAGACCGAGTGATGTGCATTGCACATGGTAGTGACATACATGTACCACGACCGTAAGGCTACAATGACTGGAGAGTCAGAGATAATGAAGAGTCATGAGTTGGATGAAAAGTTCTTGTTACCATCATCAAAAAGAACAACAAAAACTAGAATTGTTGATTGCCTGCAATGGACAATTACAACTGTTTTTTTTCTGTGAAGTTGTTCATTGATACCGATAGTTTATTGTTGAAGGTTTGCTTACTAATTTATTTTATTTCTAAATGATTCAATACATTTTAGATTATAATCAAAATTGAAACATGAAACACTTCCTGAAGTCGAAAAAAATCATGAAAAATTCTTAAAAATGTAATGATGACGTCATCGTGACGTCATTCCAAATTACATGTATGCATACTATTCACATAATCTAACTACCCACCAAGTTTAAGATAATTGCTCTGATGATGTCATGAATTTGAAACCTTGCTAAGTTATCTGTGGTTAATCAAAGGACATCAAGGGGCGATTTAGTAAAATAGGAACTGATGTTCTTCAGATTAAAGAAAACAAACACAATTTTATGTGCTGCTAGGGGGCGCCCTTTCGGATTATGACGTCATCACACTGTTTTTTTGTGACTTGCATTTCTCACTTAACGCTTGCATAATATATGTCTGTAGTAAAATGCTTCCGCTTTTGCGTTACATTCAGTTTTCAATGCACTTCAGGTAACACCGGAAGCAAAGGTCAAGCGGTTTTGTGTCCGGGAACAAGAATTGTTTCTCACGGCATAGTCTACAACCTCACGAAAAAACGAACACGATACTCGATTTAGTTCAAAAGATATAGCACAAACTGTTTTGTCAAAATTTACCCTTAAATCGCTTGTAATTTGATACCCGATGACGTCATGATGACGTAACAAAATGTATAACATCTTCGTAACATGGTACAAGTTCACACAAGTTTTTGTGATTGTACCGTAAACCGTTCGGCAGAAATTTTGCTTTGTTTTTATTTCAGGCTAACGTCTTCATTTTTAATTCACATAACTTTGACCTTCCGGTAGACCCGGAAGTAAAGGTCAAGCGAGTTTACGTACACGACAAAAAATGTTAACAATTAATGGTCTATCTCAATGCACAATACAAACATCATTGATTATTTAGTTCAAGAGTTATAGGTGAAAGTAATTGTTCACTTTTCCACCTAAAATCACTTGTTGTAATTTGACACCTGATGACGTCATCATGACGTCAGCGTAATATGCACCACTTAGGATGAGGGTCGATATATATTGAAAGTTACAAGTTCCTATCATAAACCGTTTAGGAGAAAACCCGCGGAAACGTGCTGTACGGAAAAAGAAAGAAAGAAAGAAAGAAAGAACTAGAGGTTCGCGTTTGTTGTTACGAACGCAGAGTGGTCGGGTAAACAATTTCATTAGCCAATATTAAGTGTAACAGATGTCATTTTGGGGGGCAAAAAAAAAGTCACGAGACGGGGATCAAATGATTAAAAATAAAATGATCATTTTTAAATTAAAAATGAAATGATCATTGTTGAATTCTCCCCACAGTCTGATGACGTCATAATTATGAAACCATGCAAATTCATTTGTGGTTGCTCACGTGATATATAGGGGCAATTTAATAAAAATTTGATTGAGAGTTTTAACATTTCAAAGGATTAAACTGTTTTTGATGTGCCGCTAGAGGGCGCCCTTTTGTGGGATGACGTCAAAATTATGTTTTTGTGTTTGGAATTCCTCATTTAACACTTCCATAATGTATTTGTCTGTTGTAAAATGCTTCTGTTTTAGAGTTAGATTCAATTTTTATTGCACTTCCGGTAACACCGGAAGTGAAGGTCCAGCAGTTTTGTGCCCGAGCATAAGAAATGTTGCTCAATAACGTATGAAAATTTGGAAGTGTTTGTATTCATAACACGTCTCCTACCTTCCGGTTTGATGACGTCACAGTATTGGAAGCAAAAGGTGAAAATTGTAATGGATACAAATCTTATTTGGGCTAAGATCGACATGGATCAATTGATAGAATTACAATTAAAATATTATCGTTTTCAAGTTCTCATAAAAGTAACTTCCGGTCTGATGACGTCATGAATTTGAAACCTTGCCAAATTATCTGTGGTTAATCAAAGAATATCAAAGGGCGATTTGGTAAAATTTGAACGGATGGTTTTCAAATTAAAGAAAGCAAACACTATTTCATGTGCCGCTAGGGGGCGCCCTTTAGAAAGATGACGTCATTACGCTATTTTTTGTGTCTGGCATTCCTCAATAAACACTTTCATAATTTATATGTGTGTAGTAAAATGCTTCCGCTTTTGAGTTATACTCGGTTTTTATTGCACTTCCGGTAACACCGGAAGTGAAGGTCAAGCGGATTTGTGTCCGGGGACAAGAAATGTTCCTCACAGCGTAGTCTACAACCTCACGAAAAAACAAACACTATACTAAATTTAGTTCAAAAGATATAGCGCAAACTATTTCGTCAAAATTTATCCTTGTAATTTGATACATGATGACGTCATGATGATGTAACAAAATGTATAGTATCTTCGTAACATGGTTCATGTCCACACTAGGTTTTATGATCATACCGTAAACCGTATGGAAGAAATTTTGCTTTGTTTTGATTTCAGGCTAAAGTCTTCATTTTGAATTCATATGTATAACTTTAACCTTCCGGTTGACCCGGAAGAAAGGGTCAAGTGAGTTCACGTACACACAAAAAAATGTTTATCAATTCATGGTCTATCTGATTACAGAATATAAACATCACTGATTATTTTGTTCAAGAGTTATGGGTGAAAGTAATTGGACCCTTTTTTCAGCTAAAATCGCTTGTAATTTGACGTCAGAGTAATATGATGTCAGAGTAATATGCACCACTTCGGATGAGGGTCAATATATATTGAAAGTTACAAGTTCATATCATGAACGGTTTAGGAGAACGGTTTAGGAGAACGGTTTAGGAGAAAACCCGCGGAGAATTATTGTCCGGAAAAAAGAAAAGAAAGATTTACCAGAACAATAATAGAGAGTGGTCGGGTTGTGCCCGACCACTCAAAGATTAATCGTAACAGATCCAAAGAGTGGTCGGGTTGTGCCCGACCATGCCGACCACTCAATCAGTTGATGACATCATCGTGTACATGTATGTGTATATGTCACGATGACGTCACACATTTTTCCAAATTTTGTACATTTATCTATGACCCATGAACACAATAGAAAAAAGAATTTTGAATGTAGCATGTTTTTTTCCTGATACATGCAAATGAGATGTTCATGAAAAACCAATGACAAAATTCACCTGATGACGTCATCATGACATCACTTAAATTTTCATCTATAACACATCCCTGACTAGGTACATACAAAGTTTCAAACCAATTGGCCTTGTAATTCTCTAGATACAGTCTGTTGAAAAATACGCCTTTAAGATCACGTCACATGACACATCACATGTAATGACGTCATTATAACGTCGGAACAATATGTATGAGTTCACTGTGGGGTTTCAGTATGCAAAGTTTCATCAAGATAGAAGTCTGTTTAATGTCAAAAGTGGCACCGAGAATGAAACATGTACAAACTCTATGGGATTTGGGATAGAAGAACAAGAAGGAACTAGAGGTTGTAGGAACAACCACACGGTGTTGGGCCATGGATTACCGCAAACTTTGCCACACACATCAACTCAAAATATGCATGGTTAATTCCATGTTTGACTTTTGCAACATGCCGCCAGAGGGCGCTCTAACATTTGATGACGTCACCTATAAAATTGTTGTACAGTACTGCCTAGGCAGACACTCACATCATTGAAAGCAAGTTCGCATCTTCTGCCTTTTTCAAATAATAAGGCACTTCCGGTTTCGAGCGGAAGGAAGGGTCACGTGATTTTGCACTTAATACCAAAAATGAAGACCCTGCAATATTGTATCGATTGCCATAAAAAAACAAAATCAAATCTGTAGCAGTTGATTTTATATTGATTTTCAAAGATTAAATCTAAAAATCTTTGATAGCTTGTAATATGATACTTGATGACGTCATTGTGACGGTATAACCAGAAAGTTCAAGAGCTATTTTTTAGCAATTTGTGAAGGTTTAAAGGTCTGATGACGTAATCATTTTTTTTTTCGCGCGCAGGTCTTTTCTGCTTTACGTTCATCATGTATATTAAGTTTGAAGCGATTACCGCAAATTTCGCCACATACGTGTACATCAAGTGATAATGCGTTTTCGACATTTTTTAATCTGCCGTTAGAGGGCGCTCTAACATTTTATGACGTCACCTGTAATATGTTTCTGAAGTACAGCCTAGGCAGACACTCACATCGTTGAAAGCAACTCGCATCTTCTGCCAATTTTAAATAATAAGGCACTTCCGGTTTTGACCGGAAGGAAGGGTCACATGATTTTGCACTTAATACCGAAAATTACGACCCTGCAATATTGTTTCAATTGCCATAAAGAACAAAATCAAATCTGTAGCAGTTGATTTTACATTGATTTTTAAAGATTAAATATAGAAATCTTTGATTGCTTGTAATACGACACTTAATGACGTCATTACGACTTCATTACCAGAAACCTTCAGAGCTATATTTACTGTGCTGTATACAGCCAAATCTTGATTATAACTATCACGGTATATTTTCTAGCAAGTTTTTAAGGTTTAAAGGTCTTTTTAATGTAACTTACGGTTTGATGACGTAATCATTCTTTTTTCGCGCACAGGTGTTGTCTGCATTATGGTCATCATGTACATTAATTTTGAAGCGATTACCGCAAACTTCGCCACAGACATCAAGTGAAAATGCGTTTCTGACGTTTTTTTAACCTGCCGCTAGAGGGCGCTCCAACACTTCATGGCGTCATCCATTATTGTTTTTGAAAGGTCAATCCAGGCAGACACTTAAATCGTTATGTTCTGGTATGTCTGTTTATGTGTAAGGACACAATACTGGCTAATTTTAGGGTGGAACTCAATGTTGTCACTCCTGATAACTAAATAGTTGGGTACAGTCTGTTTTGGTGGTTTAACATGTTAGGTACACTTATGAACGGATAAATAAAATCTAAAAAAATCCACAAATTTCATTTTTTTGTAGTAAAATTCTTGATTTTGTGTTGAAAATTTACCTTGAAATACCACTTAAAAACGGGACATAACAAGTAAGCCTTTTTGAATGAATTAAAAACACGCTTACAATTTATTTCCTCAGATGAATATTGTATTGAAGTTGTTAGAAATGGAATGAATTTTACAAATACAGGTAACCTGTATTCAAAATATTTTTGGTTTCTGCACAGGGACTCCAGATAAACTATTTAACGTAAGTTACGTTTGGTGTCCACCTATTTAGCATATTTACTGGGGTCTTTATAAACCCTCCTTAGTATTTCCTACAGTAATTTCAGATGATAGAGTCTTCAGAAGCATAATATCAGTTCCTTTATACACAATGACATAAGTTTTTAAACTTGACCTTTCCTTAATTCAGATTTAAGGGTGGGTCACCACTTGGGTGTCCATTTTTATTCAACATAATGAATGCCTAATTCATTATGTGTTAGGAGGGAAGGCCAAATACTCTAACAGTGATGTTGTACTCTACATGTGTACCAATATATCTAATCACAATTAGGACATTTGATCTACATAAAAAAAAATCAGTCATTCTACACTACATGTATGTAACTAACGATAAATGGTGTCCACTAAATGGTGTAACTAACGTAAGTATAAAGCTACAGGGGTAGAAAAGTAAATAATAGCTAAATGGTTTTGAAGAGCACATTACTTTCTAAGGAGTATCTAGCAGTTTAAAATATTTACTGTGATATCCAGAGCACTAGGAGTACAAATGCCATGCATGTGATTTAATGTTAGTTACAGCTGGACACCAGAGTTGCATTAGTTACAATGTGCACTTTGTACATGTATAATACGATAGTTAATATCTACAAGCAACAACTTCCCAGTGGAATATTGCTGTTTATTAGTTAAAATGGGTCCCTTTGGTAGTATGGAGAACAACAATTTAAAGGGAATATACAACATTTGCAAACATCGAAAAATAAAACTACCAAGTTTTTGCGAAATACCTTAATAGGATGTTGGTAAATGACAGTCTAAAGCATCCTGTAAAATTATGGCACCTGGTATACTGTCATTTTCAAGAAAAGTGGTATTTTTGTATCAATTTCCAACGCTGATCGGCCGATCAGCGTTGGAAACAACTGGCTTTTTTTCAAATACTGGCCCCAATTGACCATTGCACTTGTTTACAATCGATTACAAACCCATGAACGGGTACGAGCCAGCTAGACTGGTTCCCTGACCTTACAATTCCCCAATGTATGTTAACTGCTCTGTTTCTTCTTATATGGAGTCAGGGAACCAGACTACAGGAAAATGATCGTTTTTCTTGGTTTTAGTAGCATTTTCAAACCCAAAACCTCCAAAAAGTCAGTGTAACTATATTTGCTTTATATTTCCAACCCCCCAATTCCATCCATATCTGAAAATTACAGCAAAAGCAAATGATGTATATTCCCTTTAATATCAGTTTTGGGCTCAATAATAATATAAAGTTATGTAAATGAAGGCCTATGTGGTGTCCACATGTAACTTACGTAACATTTTGATACAGAGATTGTCAAAAGAGGTCCATATAAGATTGTGAAAGGAACATAATGTTTAATAGATGAATTTCCCTCCGAGGTCCTTACTGTGAGACACTGTGGTCATAAAGTTTTCAATTGATCTACTATTAAAATGGTTTAACAGCCAAAACGGTGTCCACTTGTTAACTTTGCGACAAAATATTATATAAAAAAAAAAAAATTGTCTAAATTTTAGATTTTCAGCAATGAATAGCTTATATATTGCAATAAAGAAACTATAATTATCTCCATTTCTGACAATTATGGTCTCGTAACAAGCAGGAAGTGGACACCATGTAACTAACGTTAACTTTCTCTTTATCACCAACATAAAGCTGCTAATAAAGGAAAGATGCTTTAAAACTTATCTTCTCATTATTATTTTCTATTGAGGGAAGGCCGGTCGAGCATTACAAATGGGAAACAAAATTAATACAACCAATTCTATTTTTGATCCCCATGCATGCCATGTCCCTATTTTATTCTCCAGTATTGTGTTCTTACACTTATACTTCACGCCGGGATTTTTTTGCTATAAAAGGCAACATTTTCCAGCCAACTTCTGATATATAGCCAAATGCCACAAATACTGATTCGCAAGAGTCATTTTAACAGTATTTGTACAATAGTTCTTGCTGAAACCTCATGTTTCCATACTCTGGGGTGTGCACTGGAGCGTAAATTGTACAACAGACTACAGGTGCACAACAGCCAATTCAAGATCAACACATGCACGGTCCGACTCCACAGACTTCGTGTCAAATCAAACAATGATGTCATCATGACATTATGTCAATTTCGGTTTACAACACATCCCTGTCTATGTACATACAAAATTGCAATGTAATTGGACTTGTATTTCTCTAGATAATGGAATTTGAAAAATACACAATTTACATGTATGATGACGTCAAATGGGCCATTACTCACAGTGCACACAATACAATGCGGTCTTGGTCTACTGTACGGTATGTCAACTTTCTTTTGAGTCAATCTGAGCAAAGACAGTGTCGAATTTTGTGAGTAAAATAAAATATTAAAATTGAAAATATACAAAATCAATAGTGAAGTCTATTTCGGATTTTGCATAACACTCGTCTAACTTGTCCACAAGTTAAAGAATTATTTTGGCGACGCTTCTGAAAAACAATCAGACCAAAATTCCCAACTACCGGTATAATAAAGCAACCAAAAAGACAAAAACCACAGGGTCAGATAGATTGTACTACAGGGTGGTGAAAAAAGAAGGAAACCAACTTTTGACAGCAATTTTCACTTTCTTGTTGAGCATATTTCAAAAATTCAATTTAATGGTATTCAAAAATTGATCTTTAAACTAAGTGACAAAAAATGATTGCAAATCATATTTTGTCTCTGAGATACCGGTATGGTACCGTAGTTTAAAATTTGTGCCAAACCTCTTTGTCCACGGATGGCTTTATTCCATCTGCTTGACTGAGCTCCAGAGCTTGATTTGAAGACAAAAAACACTACACTAGACTTACACGTGGACAACAGTGATTTTGGTGCTTGTATTCAAATTAGCATAACACTATTCTTGCGATTTTTTTAAAGATTTTTTTACCACGTTTGGTTGAAGAGCTATACTTCACTTATAAAAAGTAAACAGTTCAAATAAGTTAAGTTTACAAGTAGGTTAAAATTCCTGTCAAAAGTGGGTTTCTCTCTTTTTGCACCACCCTGTACATCCACCTTGTACATGTTGTACATGTAGTCCGATTTTCAGTGGTTATGAGTACCGGTATGACAAGTCTCAAATGGTCCTTTTTAGTTGATATGGAGTTTTAAGCAGACCTTTTCTGCTTTAAACACAGAAATGTACGTGTATACATCTGGATTTAAAGGGAAACCAAATAGACCATATTATTTACAAGGTATCTCACATACACTTACATACATGTATGTACTGGTACGTGTACATGTAGGCGTACAGATTCATGTTTTTTTTGGCTCTTTATTTTCTGCACGGAAAACAAATAATGAAACATTCTCTCCCAGCTAATACGTTTTAATGGAAAAAAAGGAGGGTGATGTGGGGAAGATGAAAAAAGGGTAAATTGGGACATTTTAGCCCAATGCTGATTTTCTGAAATAACATATTGAAATAACAAAAATGAAATAAAAAAAGGGCATCAAAAATCATTTTCAGACATTTCAGAAGCATGGATCTTGCTCTAGTTTTGGGAAGAAAACTGAAAACTGTTTTTCAAGTAAAGGAAAAAAAAACCTGTTATTGAAATAACAAAAATGAAATAAAAAAAGGGCATCAAAAATCATTTTCAGACATTTCAGAAGCATGGATCTTGCTCTAGTTTTGGGAAGAAAACTGAAAACTGTTTTTCAAGTAAAGGAAAAAAAAACCTGTTAGAAAATCCTAGAAGTACCATTTTTTACATGAAAATACACTTTTGTAATGAAAAGGAATATAAACTTACCATTTTACACAAACTTCATCTTTACCCAATCAAATTATAATTGATCTTTACCTTCTCTAACATTTAATGCCTATTTTCAAAGTTATGGGCCCAAAACATTGTGTCCCATCCTCTTTACATACATGTGTATGTATGTATGTAGGTAAATATTGGTCAATAAAATAACCATCCGAAAACTGTTTTGGGATAATACAAAACAAACCTTTCTTGTATTGTATCAGATTTCTCATTAAAAAAGGGTAATCAGAGAGCTACATGTACATACCATAGTGGCAGCAATTATGCACCGCAGCACCTAGCAAAAAGGTGCTTCATAATGGGTCTCATACATGTATGTTCATATACTTCATTTACCTGGCTTTGGTTGCATTCTCCCCCAGCGCTTTGTATCCTCTGGCAAAAAGCGCTGTATAAATACAGTTATTATTATTATTATTATTATTATTATTATACCGGTACCATTATGTACATGCAAGGTACCAACCATGCAGAATCTAAGCGTGCATGCCAGTCACAAAGAATAATGGCATTTCCAGAACTCGTCCAATTTCAGAAGTTCAATAATTTTGCAATTACAAATAGTTGGGAGAGGCAAACACCCATGTACAAGGCAGTGCGGTATATCTTGTTACACTTGGAGAGAGAAGCCCTAAAAGGCAACAGTGTTTGGTTTCACATCATTTCAAAATTACAAAATCAACGATCCAAATCAAATGAGAATATCATACACGTGCACGGCTGGAAAATAGGCCAGAACTTTGCAGGAGAAAATTGGAATAAGGCCCCCCAAAAAATATATTCGGTCTCTGGTCAGACCAAAGTTCCGGAATCGACGCGGCGAAGCGGCTTTTTTTTTTTTTTTTGCTTTCTTTTTTTTCTTCAAGCTTGGATTGTACAGACAAGGTGGGGTACTGTTTTGCTTTTTTTGGTGTCCTCATGTACATTGGTGTCCTCCATAATTTGCCTTGGTGCTTTCGATCATTTGCCTTGGTGCAATTTCCCATTCCTTGGTGCTCTTTGGTAAAAAAAGTTGAAGAGGTGCGGCAATAGAGGGTTGGAGCTACCGCAGAACATTTTGAAAAAAAAAGAATGACGCGCATGATTAAAATCGACGCGCGCGCTGACCAGAGACTGACTTATTATTTTTTTTGGCCTAAGAGGCAGTAGTCTTAATAATGGTCCATAGTATCCAACAAAATATTGGCTGCTTTTACATTCTGGCTGAAAAAGCCCTAAAAGTTTTCCTAAAGACATTTTGATTTTTTTGGGGATTTTTTTGGGGTTGTTTTAGAACACTTTATGAAACACCCTTTGTTTTCTTAAAGATTTTTTTGTTCAAGGCTCCTGTCCAGAGTAGTTGTACACATTTTCTTTGTTCCCGGCAATTTGGGCACTTTAACAATTCCAACTGACTGTAAACTTGGCAGACATACGGACCATCACCTGTAGATGTGTGCCAAACATTGACATGAAAGGTGAATTTTTCTTATTTTTGTGTCCATAGAACCATAAGTCGATACGGTTGTAACTTGGTATGTACATTGTTGCTAGGCCATTAGATCGGGATGTACACATCACATTAAAGTGGCAGTGTTTAAAGGCTTATTTACCAGTGTTGTAGGTCTCGAGACCGGTCTCGGTCTCGAGACCGGTCTCGAGACCACTTTTTGCTGGTCTCGGTCTCGGTCTTGGAAGCTGTGGTCTCGGTCTTGGTCTCGGTCTCGGTCCCCTTTGGTCTCGATATTTTGGCTGGTCTCGGGTCGAGACCGGCAATATGTAGCTTTTACAGCTCGATCGATTACTTTGTGTTCACTTCGTTCAGTACCGTTGTTAGTTAAAACATTTGCTAGCCCGTAGATCAAGCTTGTTATATATCGTGGTCGGTTTGCCGGACTCGACTGCACGTTGGAAAGTCCCCAAAGTACATGTAAAGCTGCAGCAGTTCCAGTCACTGAACGATTTGGAACAAGTTCGGCATTTATCAATTGAGTCGGGCACATAAAGCAAAGTATGAACTTGTAACAATTTATGCAATAAGGGTCAACCATTTTCGGGGATTGTGTAGTTTAGCCCACCCCTGTGGGCGTAATCACTTGCATTTTGTATTCTGATAATAAATGAGGTGCTTCAAATTAGTTATATTTTCGACCCCACACAATGTTCTCTTTAATTTGGGACAGTATTTTGAAGAAAAAGTAAATTTTTCTACCTGATTTTCCAGCATTGAACTCACACACTCTTACCAGTTACCACTCACTGTTGCCATGAGAGTGTATGATGAGACCCCATATTCTGGCTGCTCATTTTGAAGTACATTCCTCAAAAATTTAAATCCTGTTCAGAAAAAAAAATTAAAAATCCATATCTGGCACATTCTGGCTACCACCTCGCAACTTGTGGGTCTACATGTACAAGTCCACATTCTATGACAGAAATTTAAAAATAATTCAAAATTTTCTAGCTCCCATTTTTTAAAATCAAGTACCCAAGTCTTGTTAGAAGTTAAGTCCTATATTTATTTTAGGAAAAAAGAGGCACAATGTAAAATTAAAATTGCATCTTTAAATATCCGTTAGAAGTCATAGCTGAAACCAAGGGGTGACTGTGGAGTTTAGGATCCGAGTTCCTATAACAGATGAAACATCTACCTTTAACTTTTTACTTTTGTCACGGTTGGGTGCAGACAACATGTCAAAGCCCATATTTCTTAAGTGTAACTACTTTTTACTCAAGTAAGGTGTCATGTATCAATTTGTCAACACTGCCACTGGTCAAAATTTTGGTCTGTATTCTTTGTGAATAGAAGGGTTACATTTTTCAACTATAATAACGTGTCTTGTTTTTTTTAATTTCGACTATTGTTATTTATTATCAGCGGTCTCGGTCTCGGTCTCGAATCTTCAGGTCTCGGTCTTGGTCTCGGTCTCGCTATCCGGTCTCGACTACAACACTGTTATTTACAGAACTACAGGTCCAGTTGGGTTGAAACTTACCGGTAGTACATGTAGACGTGGACAGTTATAGAAATTGTAGTGACGTCACTATAGGTATAGATCCAATTTGGTTGAACAATTTTCCTTTTTTTCATAATATGAGCAGTTAACATGCATTCTAGAAGGGAAAAAACACACAAAAACACACAGTCGTTTTTTGCTATGCTTCCGAGGATTGGCTTTGTGTTTTCCTTTGTTCCCTGATCTAAACTTTTCCCATAGACTAAGTGCACAAACCTGCGTTCGAGGACAATAGGCACCATTGTTCGAGGATGAATGGCCCCTTTGTGCTCCTTTTGTTGTCTGTCCTCGAGCGTAATACAATACAGGATTCCACGTGATACACACATGTCTAGTTTCTTTTTCTTTTTCTTATGGTTTTGTAATTTTTTGCCATTTGATTTTTTTTAATCTTTCTGTTCTGCATAGTTGCAGAAGTTAACCCTTGTTTTATTCTTATTAGCTCTGTTTCTGTGTACACACCGAAACAGCTCTTGTTTTCGTTAAGTTTTTGTTTTTCTTTTTGCTTTTCCACTTGAAATCGGGAAAGCATTGTTTCTGTTCCGATTTTTTTTCTTCTTTTTTTTTTTTTCTTTGCTTTTCCGCTTGAAAGCGGAAAAGCATTGTTTTTGTTCTGAATTTTTTTCCCCGCTTTTCTTTTTGTTCTAACCCAAATCCCATAGACTTTGTACATGTTTTATTGACCGCGGCACTTTGGACCTAAAACCAACTCGTATTCTAATAAAACTTGTCCCATGTAAAGACCCCATAGTGACATTGTGTCCCGGAGAGTGACGTCAAGATTACGTCATCATGGGTCACGTGACGTCATCTTAACTGTTTAAACTTTAAGACCCTATATCTAAAGAACTATAAGTCGGATTGGGTTGAAACTCAGTATGTAGGTAGACCGGGATGTGTTATAGACGAAAACTGAGGTGACGTCATCATGACGTCACCGTGTGATTTTATATCGATTTTTGAAATTTTGGACCTTTAAGCCATATCTAACGAACGCAATATGCAAAATTCAAAATTCTTTTTGTATTACATGTATGTTTGTTAGGTATTAGGCATACTCACAAAATTGTGAAAATATTGTGACATCATTATGACATCATCAAAAATGCTATTTTTTGTAAACACATATAAGGGAATGTCCAATCGTCATGAAACTTGGTGGGTGGGTAAATAGTACTAGTACAAAAAATCTGAAATGACATCACAATGACGTCATCGGTAGATTTTCTACGATTTTTGAAATATTTACAATTTTATTCTGCTAACAAAATTCAACACTTTTATTCGTCCGATTGGCTTCAAACCTGCTAAATTCAAAATTCTTTTTGTATTAAGTTTGTAATGTAATAGGTATCTGCACAATACTTTTTTGAAAAATGTGTGACGTCACGATGACATCATCAAAAATGTGATTTTTTAAAACACATATAAGGGTAAGTCCGATTGACTTGAAACTTGGTGGGTAGGTAGATACTGTTAATAGTATGCAAAATCTGAAATAAACTCATGATGACGTCATCATCAAACTTTTTTTTATTAATTTTTGTTTTTGTAACATTTTCTTCTATAATGCTTTGATGCATTTTCAAATATATTTCTTGAATATAAATATTTAAAAAAAGAAAATGCGGAAAAGCATATGTCCTGTTCATCGAACAGGCATAGACCTCTAGTTTTTTCTTTTTGTTCTATCCCAAATCCCATAGACTTTGTACATGTTTTGTTCCCCGCGGCATTTTAGACCTATAACAAACTCGTATTCTAATGAAACTTGTCCCACGTAAAAAACCCCATAGTGACATTGTGTACCGAAGAGTGACGTCACGATGACGTCATCATGGGTCACGTGACGTCATCTTCAATATGCAAACTTTAACACCCTATATCAAGAGAACTGTAAGTCCAATTGGGTTGAAAATTGGTATATACATGTAGGTAGACCGCAATGTGTTATAGACGAAAATTGAAGTGACGTCAACATGACGTCACCATGTGACGTTTGCAGCCCTGACACTTGATAGCAATTTCTTAGCCGTATTGTACCAAGAGGGTTAGCACAGAACAGTATTTCTTTGCTAGCACTTTACCAGGTATGCCAAGATCACATAAAAGCTGGGTGTGTGACATGTACCGGTAGTGTGAGTGGCAAAGGCCGAAATTCAAAAACAGATTCTGACATTGACAAATTCTGATAAATCATCATTTTCTCCACTCCCTCAAGGGTTCGGGGGGGGGGGGGGGGGGGGGCTGGTACCCATCTTCCAAATGGGGGCGCTCTTCAAAACTTACCATTATTATGTATACTATATTATTATATGGACAATTTCACGGTGCATTGTAATGGTTCTTGAGCGGGTTTTCTTTGGTGAGATTGATGTCAGAAGAACTCTATAAACACTTCAAATCATTGCTGACAAAAAAAAGGGGGGGGGGGCAAAGTGCCCCCCTGCCCCACTGTATACGCCACTGATGACAACCATGTCCCGAATGCTGATTTCGAGATTGTGTCATGACTCGGGAACTTTTGAATCGAAATCAAGATCCAGATGATTGTGTTTTCTCAAAATATACATTGTACAGCATTCACAGAGCTAATGTGTGCATTTACGGGTAGTACAAGAATCGGGGACCCGTTGAAGAAACCCAACCTCGAAATTGAAACATCGGAAGTTGCTGTACAAATTGTTCATAAAGGTCCACAAGATAATACTAACACACCGATGCATCAATACAGCAAAGTGTATAGCAAGCTCAATATACATGTACATGTATAGTGTGTACACATTGCTTTTTTAAACGTCAATCATAAACGTCATAAACGTCAATCTGTTGTTTGTCCATGCAGCCTGACATTGAAAATTTTCTTTTTCATTGTTTCAGATATTTACTAATTAATTAGCCAGTAACTTTATCTAACACTTGATGCCATAATCTGGAACCGGTTCCTGACATCAGGGGTCAGGTACGGTATACCTAGGTACCTGGTTCCGATGCAAAGCCCTACATGTATTCCCCCAATTTTTCTTACATGTAGTTTGTACTTTGTGCAGTACAGACAGAATTGTTTTTATTTTCAATAGAGATGGAAATCTCATCAGGGGACAAACAAACCAAATGCACACACAAAAAACACCACCCCTGAAACGCCTTGGAAACAGGGTCACAGTGTGACTTTATAGTCTAGGTTTTGTTTGCCAACTGACTGACAAATCAAATAAAGTAGGAAAGACACTCTGGAATTTCTACATGTACATGTACCGGTAGGTCACTACTAATGCACTAGTAAGCATGTACTCATGTGCGTCATTTCATGATGACAATCAAAAACATTAAAGCATTAGTTAGTAATTTTGTGTGTGTGTGTGATTTATTTATTGTTCAGCGCTGTGAAACCATCTTTGAGTAAGAGCGCTATATAAATGACTTTATTGTATTGTATTGTAATTATTATTATTGTTATTACTTATTTGGCATTAGAAACACATACAAACAACAAACATTCACAAAATATTCAAACAAAAACCAAGAAAACAAAAACGAAAGCTTGAGGCATATGCCCGGAATTAAAAAAGTTTTCCTAAAAACTGCGGCCCGAAGGCCTTCAATTCCAATACCTCTGGCTACACAAAAAAATATAAATCTATAAAAATATATAGAAATATATCAACAATAAACACATATTAAAAATGGCAGAGGTAAAAGTTAATGTCCCCTTAAACAATAAAAAGTTAAAATTATCCTCACAATTAACATTATTACCACGATGAGATAAAACAAGATGAAAATCAACCCAAGAAAACTAGTCCAACAAAAGGAAGGGAAAACAAACAAAGAATGTCCCCCTCCATTAAAAACAAAATAATTTCAAAGACCTAATTATTGTGGATGTCCACATTTAACTTAAACAGTTAAGAAGTTTCATTGCAAGTAAAGCACATTAAATTACCTTGAAAAAACCCCCCCAGAAAAGAATTACATGTAGCAGAAGACAAATTTAAACAAGTACCAATGAGTACAACCCGCGGCGGCCAGGTAGCAACGAGGCCGGGTAATGTGTGAAGACGGCTATACGGCACCGTCCGTACCGGTACCTCGAGAGTACAGAAAACTAAAGGAATGGGGAGTGATCTTATATGCATAAAGCAAGCAAATTAGACGCATGTGCAACAGTGTTGGCAAAAAAAAAAAATTAAGCAAAAGATGATTCATTCATTGCTAACAATTAACAGATTCAGTGACCCCATTGTTCTAAAAATGCACTCCAAACTATCACTTATAATCCAGCAAAAAAACAATAATTGCCTGCTCCTTTAAAGCCACACAGTCACATTTTCTCATTTGGTATAGCTCCAGCAGTTCCAACCCCCCCCCCCCCAAAAAAAAAACCCAGACAGCACCGGCTAGCGCCAAATTGGAATTTACAGACAAAATTCCATTAGGTAGGTGTTGGCTCTTTGCTACACACTGGAAACAGAGAACCAAGACTCAGGGACTGCAGCTGGGCCAAAGCCACCCGTGGCTCCAACGTATATATCCCATGCCCAGCTGCTTCCCACTCAACTGCGCATGAACCAGCAGAAACCTGGAAACACGCACACAAAATATTAATAAGGCACCAACACCATCTCATTTTTTGGATTCCCTTAAGCCCCCTCCCATTTTTTTGAAGCCTCCTTTTTTCCTCTCTAAGAAATTGGCAACATGCTCTTCCTTGTGAATAGGTCTGTTTAGCCACTTAACTGGAGAAGAGGGGAGGGAGTCGTTCGTAGTCTTGCAGGGAGGAAAGTGATTATTAAAACCTTGCAGCTCAATCAGGATAATGGCAAATGACTGCTAGAGAGCAAGTGTCAAGGTAATGAAGATGGAAGAACGAAGGTTATTATACTGAGCTAACAATTGAAACAAATTACTTGTGCTTCACATCGAGAATGCAAACATCCGCACGACTTGGTAGCAAAGTATATAAAGAGACTAATCACTAAATCAATGCCAGCAAGCTCCAAGTGGTAAGATGCACTATTAAGCGGGAGGGGACTGGCTCGAATAAGCAGTGAAGTTTTCTTGCAAGTCTTCAAAACAACACTGGGTATACATGCTGCCACAAGCAGGATGGCCAAAAGGAAAAGAAGTAAAAAAGAGTCACAAAGTATGGAACTCTTCTGGAGACCACATCATTAATTTATCTTTTTTTTTTTTTTAATAATGGTACTTTCTGTCAAATACCGGTATGTAGCAATTGTACCCTATCAAGTACATTGTATGCATACAGATTGTCAGTTCAATGTCCATTGCTCATTAGTTCTTCTCCAGTTTTATAACAAAAAAAAATTAAACCAAGGTGGCTGATTCGATTTGTAAACACGGAGCACACAATTTAATGTCACCCTTTGGGTGTACCAGATCACAGCACTTAAAAAAACTGGAGAAAAATGAATTTCGAAATTTCCTATTTGCAGCATAATTTCAGATCCTGAGACTGCTGTTGACTTCACTCCATCAATCACACCTAAATTGCCTTGCTGTCCCTTTACTGCCCAAAACAAACAGACATACATGTATTTTGTAGCTCTGCTATTAAACTGAATGGCTGCATGCACAACTTTCTTGATCTACATTTAAATTGATCAGCATGCTTCATAACTAAATTCTGTTGTTGAGGGAGATTGATAAAACAAGTGCTGTTTCTTTTTCATTGGTTGTCACCTGTCAGTGATTTATGCAAATTTATGTATGGTGCTGGAACTACATGTACATGTCGTGTACGTACATGTACATATGTCATTGTACCTGTGTGTATGATGAAGAATCCCCTACATAGATGTATGTTTAACATGAACATTGTGTAGATTAGCAATTCCATGAGAAAGTGATGTCCACTGGCTGAAAAATTAGAAGGTTATGGTCACTGGCTGAAAAATGGAAAACTTATGAAATCTCACATCCACAAAAAATGAAGCACCATAACCCCAAATGTGCTATCAAATTAAATGGGAAAACAAGACCTTTCATTTGAGTGATTTGGCAGTGAATGGAATACATGTATTGTTAAGTGATTCTGGTCCCCTCCAACTGTTTTTTTTTCTTTTCAAGAACACAACATAAAAAACACCGTTTTGGGGGATGCTAAATTATGCAGTTTAGGTAGTCATTTTGGCACGTGTTATTGTGAGTTTTTGTTTTTAAGGCAGAGAGAAAGGTTCATATTTTATTTGCAAAGAGGTTTTCGCTTGATTATTAGTTTTCGATATGTTTTAACTTCTACCGAAGATGGGCGGACCATAAAGCTGGGTGGACAAGCCGTAACCAGGAGTTACCAAAATATACATGTATCCCTCTAAAGATTTCATCATTGATTATTTTTTAACAAATGAAACGGTACAGGTACATGTAACATATGACTTACATTGTACACCTAATGATGTAATGGCACTAAAAATATGTGTCCATCAGTGCACAGTTTGAGGAAACTTTCAAATGCAGGGGTATTTATTTTACAATGTTCTTTTCTTGTAACGCAAGTTACCGATAAAATAAAATGTATTGCCCAACCAACAGAAGTTTACAAATTTTGTTGGCCTCTTTTTTGTTGACATACGTAAGCCACTTAATTTCAAGGGATCTTCTGTGTAAAAAACTACCCTAAAAGCTTCAACTTTATAGAAAAACAGCACAGAGTCGATGGAAGACCCATGAACTGCGTGGAATTGCCCTATACTACTAGCCAGCGGCGTAGCCATGGTACATGTAGCCAGGGTTCTCATCCTGGGGGGGGGGGGGGGGGGGGGGGGGGGGGGGGGCCTTGTGGTTACATGGAGGAGCGCCCAAAACTTCATCCATCCTTAAAGGTAGACAGGTTGTTTTTTTTAACCGGACAACCGCCCTCTGTAAAATCAAATGGGGGGAGGGGGGAGGGGGAAGGGGGGGGGGGGGGGGGGGGGAGGGGGGGGGGGCTGGGCTGGACATCATCTTCCAATGGGGGCACTGTTCATAACCTATATATCATGGCTACATTAGACAATAACTACCACTATTCGCGTCACGTCACGTCATTCGCGCCAAGGGACGGAATACAATTACAAAAAAAACACTCGTGAAAAAAACCCCTGAAAAATACGAAAAAAAATCGAGGGAAAAGGGACTTTATAATTTTTCCAGCTAATCATGGTAACTCATATGGCTGTGCTTTTCTCCGGATGCCACATTTTTAGTTGGGGGGGGGGGGGGGCGACTGAGTGGGGGGTGCGAACTTTTTTGGGGGGGGGGGGGGGCGTGCGCCCACCCCTAGCTACGCCGCTGCTAACAGCGAGTATGCATTAGATCATGTTAACATGTACTACACTTTTTAGTTTATATGCATACATGTATGTAGAGTGTATTTTTTTTTAAATAAGTCTTATTAATTTTTTGACATGCAGAAAATATTTCTGAATTATACAAAATATTAAAAAGGATGTTACACCATAACAAATTGTGGTTTAAGTTACGGTAGAGTGTCCATACACTGTACATGTATCTGTATGCCGTTGTCCAAAAAGTCTGAAACTTTGCCTTAGTTTTTTCACACAATTTTCCCCAGCTTTAAAATCTACATTGTCCTAATATTGAAAAGGAAAAAAAAGAGGAAGAACTAACAATCTACAAACTTAAATTAACGCATAAAACTTCTTGAAAATTATGCGACCTAAAAAAAGGAGGCTGAATGTAACCGATGTTCAAAACGACCTGAACCAAAAGACAAAATTGTCAATTTATAAAAATTGAACAAATCTTTAACACCCGGGAGACGCAATATGAAGAAAGAACAAGAGTGACACATGTACATATGTATGAATAAATTATATGACTTAATGTTAACCAAAATAACCTCTCTCTACCTCTTTAAATTGTCTGCCTATTCATCCATTAACAATGGAAATTTCTTATGGTTATGGAGGCTACTGGAGGCATGAAATTGTGGCTCCCTGCAGACCCATTGGCCAGGTGTGCAAGCCCACACCGCTAGCCACCTGAGTCCCCAGTCTCGGGGAGTTGCACACCCCCCCCCCCCCATATCCAGATGATGTTGATGAGTGGGGATGAATGAGGCAGAATGCAATGTACCGGTAAGTGTGACAGCCCTGGTAGCTTTGCTTCTGCTTTAAATAATTTTCAGTATCTCTTTAGAATATTATATGAATTGACAGTGTGAACACATGTTCATGTACACTGTGTTTTTTAAAGTTTTACCAGAAGAAAATCAAAGTAAAAATATTGTACTTTGAGTTTTAAATAAATTGTAACGGTCTGTAAAACGAATTTTATGTTACTCAATATTTGTAATTGTGGTTTTAAGTAATCCACATACAATGTTTGTGAAACTTGAAGTTCCAGTTGTTGTTCGGCATACATGTTCATCCCATGCTAAGCCAAATACATGTATCTTTGCTTCAACATATACATTTGATATTTCATACTTAAATTTCATGCCCTGAGAATAAAACTCGAAGTCAACTTTCACTTGGTGCTAAAAGTTTTAAATGATTTAAGATGTCTTTAAGTGAAACCTAAAAATGATAACCACAGTAGAACATAATATTGCATGTAATGTACATACCAATGCATGCACGTAAACAACAGTATAGGGTACATGTGTGCATCATGCACGCCATACGCAGACATGTTTGCCCTTTGAGCGCAGACATGTTTTCCCTGTGAGCGTTATGCCTGTCTGCAAGGAACATGTATGTATTGTACAAGGGTTGTACTGTGAAAAGCAGACTTCCACAGCCTAGGGCAAGGCATGTACTCTAATTTGTCAAGAGCTTTGAATGATTTATGCAGGTTGGTATACATGTACGTAAATTATACAATGTATGAACAGGGCAATGTGGCATTAGATGATGAGGAATACTGAATGTACATGTGCAACTGTGTATATTCTGCACATTGTACTCAGGCATGCAACTGGGAATTTAGGAAAAAAGAGGGAATTCCAAACCACACAAGACTTTGTACAGTGCTTTTCAATTTGTAATGGCATTCATGAGAAGTTAAAAACGTTTGCATGCCTGTGTACTTGATGTACCGGTACAGTGTATACTGTATAGTAAGGTACGGTACGTATGCAATTGCCAACAAACTGTATGTTTCTCTTAGGTGACTCTGGTTTGTTTCCTTTTGTTAATTCTTTTAAAAAATTTTAAGCTACCGTACAGTACCATGTGTACCGGTACATGTGTAAAACCTGAGGAAGAACACTGCTTGTAAAGCACTTGCTCAGGAGATTCATGCGCCAGGATAAAGAGAAGAGTGTTTAAAAACAAGCACTTGACAAGTGTATAGTGCCCTACAATAACTCACAGAAATATCTCCAAAGCTGCGGGCCAAAGAATTTGTATTAATGTAGGAGTCACATGACTGTGCCGTGTATTAATGATGTGCAAGCCCGACCCAAAACCGAAACCGACCCGACCCGACCCGAAACCGACTTCGGGTCGGGTCAGGTCGGTTTGTCCATCTTTTCAGTTGGGTCGGGTCGGTTTTGCATTTATATTTTCGGGTCGGGTCGGGTCGGGTCGGGTCGGTTTAGCCATCTTTTGAAAAAAAACCCGAAATAAACCGAAACAGTTCAGAAATTCAGGTGATGCAATATTATTGACAGTCACTGTGACCAAAGCCCATTGTGTGGTGTGGCCACCGAGCACACTGTCAAGTTCCCACGGTATACATTTTCTCCAGTCGGATTGGGACTGACAGTGAAATAGATAGATTGTAACAGTTTTCAAGATACCGCGTGGTGACTATGGTTTGTTCAATAAGCGGAGTTACTCTCGATCAACCCACTTAGTAGGCTATATGACAGAGAGAGGGATGATGGTTTTGCAAAAGAATTCATGCCACATGGGTAAGGGCTGGCACAAAAAAAATGATCACTTTGTCCAAGCCAGGTATTTGTGGGTTTTTTTCCTCGTTTTTTGGGGGGTTGGGTCGGTTCGGTTCGGTTTAACCTTATTTTTTGTCAGGTCGGTTTGAGGGAGTTAAGATCGGTTTTGATTCGGATTCGGTTTATATCTCTAATGTTTCGGCTTGGTTTGGCCTGGTCGACCCGACCCGATGCACGTCATTAGTGCTGTGTAATTTCTAGAAATAGTGTTTTGAGTAAAAATAACAAAATAAAAACATTTACCCAAGTGAGTCTCGAATTTGTTACTAACAGACTAATGGAGAGACATGATGATTTGTTGAGCTGCTATCCCGCAGGTAACTACCGGTATTCCACAGCTAAAGAGTCTAGATAGCTTTATAGCATACAAATATTGAGTGGCTCAGAGTGGAATGGGATTGCAAGGTAAAATCTGGACTTTTCCATTTCACAAGCAAAGCAGAGTGAATTGGAACAGTCCAGATTTTACCAAGTGATAACATTCCTCCCATTCACAATTTAAAGCCACCCAATGTACTTGTTTACATGTACATACATGTATAACTGACGGAAATCCTTTTCATTTGATATATTCGAATTTTTATTTCAATACAAAATTAGTGGAAAATGTACCGGTATTTCTCTCTTCCAAACCACCCCTTCACGAAAATGTTTGAACCCAACTCTGTAGCACTGTCTCTTTGGAACAATACGCTACGCGCTACGCGCAACGCTAAACGCCCACACCAGCATGCATTTGCACACAAATACCACATCATGGAACAAGGATGATCTTAACTGTTTAGTAAATCCCATTCCCCATGGGACTTTTTGAGCCCCAGCATGAATGGGAGCAATAACATACATTGTATATCACGTGATGTAAGTTCCACCAATCCTACATGAATGTGTATGTTCTATGTAACATACATGTACACGTTCATGTAGGAAACCAAACATTCCTTGAATCAGCATTGGCTGTCATGTCCAGAGTGTAAATTGAAGCTGGCTGCTCCATGGCTCATTTAGTTGTGTTGACAGTAATAATCAGGTTCTTATTGATTGTTTGGATCAATGCAAGGCCTAGGCCTGCACATAGACATGAAATGCAGTACTGTCAAATGTATGTATTCCTTGTTTAATGTATGTTTCAGCTATGGGTTAAATATGATCATTGCATCTTATATGCGCAGAAAGGTGTGGTTTCATTCTTCATAAAAACAAATCTGCCACAATTTGTTCACTGTTATAAGTCAATTTTGAAGAAAAAAAAAATCACAGGAATAGGCCTACTGGATAATTTCAACCAAACTATTTCCAATATATGTGTCAAACTTTGTAAAGGGGTATGATGTACCCCAGTCACAAGCATTTTTGTTCCCCAATAAAAATTAAGCAGTCTGAGAAATTCAAGAGGGATGAAATACAATTTCTATTTTGTTCTTAATTAATATTTGGATTTGTACATTATAATGTGCACTGACTGACATTTACCATTCGCATCCATACAACACACAATATAAAAGCTGAATAACTGGCAATCTACAAGCAAGCAGTCCCATCTCTAACTCCCAAACTAAAATCTCTGATTAATTTTTCACTTCTTCTCTTCATATCCTCATAGGCCTGTCTATTGCATCATCAAATAAATGTACTAGTGCCCAGGGACAAATAATTAATGGCATGCTCTTGTTATGGGGTGTGTCTAAGATAATACGTTGATGTTGTGGGTATCATGCAACCTTTTTGTCCATTTTTTTTTTGGGGGGGGGTGAAGAACACATTTGAGATGTGCTGTCTGGCTCGGCTGTGAGTGGTCATGTTGTAATTTACAGAATCTCAAGGATGTTTTCATACATGCACAATAACCTTAATCCTTTTAAAATGTGTCATTCTATAGCAACATTACAATTTGTTTTTATGTACATGATGAAGGTTTTATCCACTTCTTACCTTTGTAAATACAATGCTGTATATAAAGAAGTGGAAATCACCGTTGTTGATGGGAAGGGAGTCTTGTTGATGCAGTGGCTGTTTCCTCAATTTCAACTCCATGATCCGGGTTTGAGTGTTCAGTCCCCACCTTATTCCATGGGTTTTTACCTTGTTACTTTTTTTTTTATCTAGGCAGTACGCATCGTCCATCCACTGTAGGATGTTGCCCTTTGTTGGACCCCCAACCAACTTTGATATGTCATCACTCCATCTTTTTGTGTGGTCTGCCTCAATCTAGATCTTTTTCCTGCCATTCTGTTGTTAGTATTGTCCATCTGTTCAATGTTGTCGGTCATCCTGGCTGCATGTCCAGCCCACTTCTATTTCATTGTGTCGACTGTTAAGCAATGTCTTTAACTTTTTTTTCCAAATGATTATTTAATTGGGAATCCGGTCTTGAAGTGTAATTCCTAGCATCTTTCTTTCCATTGTTCTCTGGGTGGTAGACAATTTATTGTAGATTTGCTTGGTACGGTAACTGTCCATGTTTGGCATCTATAAATAATTGTGGGAAGTATGCATTGGTCGAATACTCTTTTCTTCAATGATATGCATATTTTTCTGTCACAGCTGATTTCATTATATCTTCCGAAGAATAGACCCCGTCCTGTGTATTGCATCTTTCAGGCTTGCGTTTTGATTATTTCATTCTCAATTTTGAAATTGATTCAATCATTATTTGTCGTAAATTTTGTTTTTCCTTTGTGCATTTTTAGCCTAAATCGATTGCATTCTTGGTGCAGCTTGTTCAGTTGTCTTTCTAGGCTTTTGATGGAGTCTGAGAATATGGCCACATCATCAGCGAATCTAAGGTTTGATGATTCTCAATCGATGTTGATTCCCTCCTGCCTCTTCATCCATCTCTGTTTTCTTGAAAACTTCTTCAAGAGTTGTGCTGTAGTGTTTGGGGGACAATGGGTCACCTTGGCAAACACCTCTTGATACCAGTATCTTGATCTCGGTTGATATTTCACTATCTACCAGTACATGTACATGTAAGTGAGTTTAGTTGTTGCATCTGTGTACATGTATGTATACACATTTTCCAGGATGTTGAGGTTGTTTTCATTTATTCCTATAATTATTTCATAATGATCTAAACATGGCCGGATGTTCTATGGGATCGAACACTTTTTCGAAGTCCACAAAGCTAATAGTAGTAGTTTGTATTCGTTCATCTTCTCTATGATCTGGTTTTTAACTGGCATGGTTCGTGGTTGAATATCCCTTCCTGAATCCTGTTTGTTCTCTTGTTCTCTCTCTATAGGCCTATTTCTATATAGTGTGCCTATTAAAAAAATTACTGATTTACAATTTATAAATTGCCATGACAATTACAAAGAATAGTTTTGATAAATTTATTATTGCTCCACACTTGAAGTTTACAGTCAATCAGTTTTCCTGTCATCCAAAATAAGCAACTTACCGGTACATGTACCAGTACACGTTCATCTACAGATTGCCAAAATTAAGCATTTTGATTGTTTTAACTATGTACAGGTATTTAAAATCAAGAATACGTTCAATAGCCTTGTTTGTTTACATCCAACCCCTCAGCTATCTTTTGCCTTGACTTTACGTATTTTAAGCAGTGAATAAAGCCATCAAATTATGAGCCAAGCTGTCAAAGTCAGATTGGCGCCGCACATAATGCATGCAAAGCAAGTTATTGGAAATCATGTCCCACAATAATGAGATGTACATGTGTTTGCACCGCGTGTGACACCAATCTAGACTCCAACATTTTGTACATTGAAATTCATTCACATGGTAATTACTATACATACAAGAAAACTGCACATTTTCAAGGTATTCTACCAGAACATTATATACTGATGATCTTTTCAACTATTATCATTTGGTGGGAAATGCATTTTTGCACCCAAATGGGTGCATTCCAGACAAAAGGGGTTCCTCAATTAGCAAGGAACTGCCAAAAAGGTACTGTATCGGTAGGTGATGAAAATAAATTTACATTCATACCTGTACATACATACATTGTACATGGTATTAATTACTATGGATGTGTCAAGGACAGATGAAAGCAAGACTACACAGCAGATATAGTGACTGCATGTACATGTATGCCACAAATAATGCACGTGTACAAAATAATGTGCCCTGCTGATAATTGTACATGTACATTGTTATTACATGTAGCAGTACTATCATGACTATAAACCATGTGCATGTGCTTCAGTTGAGTAGAGCACAAACTGTGTGTGCGTACATACACTTACAAAATACTTTACTCAATTTGTTCAGGTCTCCTTACATGCACATGTTTTTGCATTGAACTCCAAACATATTTTTAGGCCAGGGTATGCCTAACATTGTGATGATATGATTCGGGTTCAGTGAAGCTTAGCACACAGACTTACATGTATTTTGGCTAACATTACTGCAATACATTGTAATATTTAGGTAAATAATTCATCCTTTAAGTACAGTTTACATGTATTTATTAACTCTATACCAGTTGCCAAGCACCATGTATAATTGCCCATACACATGTACATGCACATGTACATACACATGTACATGCACATGTACATACACATGTACATGCACATGCACATGTACATGCACATGCACATGTACATGCACATGTACAATAATAGTTTGCATCCATGGGCTCACTGGTTCATCTTAAAATTGAACATGTTGAAATTTACAAGATGTCAGCAAACTGATATCTTTATACACTCACACACATACAAGTGTGTATTTGCCTGCAATTGGGGACCCCCTATTGTCCCTCTTTTGTTTGTACTTTTAACTTTTAAGACCTCAAAATTGGGGACCTTCTGGAATTGGGGACTATATTGTCCTCTATTGTTCAATGTCATTGAACGCAGAAACAAACTCACCCACAGACGTATTTTATTGCAGAATTCAAACAAAAACCATAGGGCCTACCGTTGTTATTTAGTGTAATGAAAATGCAATTATTAATGAAGGCTCCAAACAAATTTGTTATTGTCAACGGACTGCCTTTAATTAGCTATCCAAGGTCAAAAACAACTGAACACATGGGCCAGTGGTCAGACTCGATGAGCCTGATGATGACATCTGCGCATCGCTAGTAATATTTATTTTTGATTGACCATGACATCACAAGTTATCTGTGGCACTCGGAAAGAAAAAGTTGTGTAATACTTGGACAGTGTAAATGAATGTTCACTTTTTTCTTGGTAGCTAGACTAAAGTGTCTATTATTCCCATTCATAAAAATGTTTTTTTGCTGAAAAACTGCTCCACCATAGGGGGGCCTACTATTATTACCATTCATACTGACCAGTACATTATACCTTTTTGCTCAAAAAATTTTTAAAGTGGAAAAATTGACAAAATGCTGCGTTTTACTCAGCTTCAGGACACTCATGTTGCGTGTCGCATGCATGGTTTAATTACTCTACATTGCAGTCTCTTTTTTATATGGAGATCATGATGCGTTTCTGAAGCAGCTGGCTACAGCTGGCATGTGTGGAACTAACAGTACTGCGCGCATGTGGTGCGGTTCAACGCAGTTAAAACACTGCTGGCCGGTGTTTAAACAGTGATTTAAGACAACACACGGCCACGTGATTGGCTCTCGACCAATAGGAATGGGTGAACTGACTCAGGTATTTTTGAATAATATATGAAGTAACTGAAGCAGTTAACTGTTTTCCAACGGCTTCATGCCTACAGTCACGACTTACGGGATAGTAAAATAACATTGTTAATTCACATGAGGTTTCAAATTTGATAAAGTGACTAGAGTTGGTGTACTTGAGCTGTATGTGCCAGCAAGAAATACTCGGTTTGCATGGTCTCTGCATCTGTTTACTCTGCAGCCGATGAGATGTCGCACCAGCCAGTTCCAGCGTTGTTTCTTGCCCAGTGCCGTACAGCTATGGAATTCCTCACATAGTGACATGTGTGTAGCAGGCAGTGTGTATACTTAAGTCAATGGCCAACAAATATCTTATTAGGTGTTGGGCTTTAGCCCAGCACCTATTGTTATTGTATGGGTTCAATGTTATTATTATTCTCCAAGACACAATTCGTTTCCAGAACTGTTTGGAAAACTGGAAACATATATGAACTTTATTTGCCAATACATGAATGCACAATCCACTGAAGATGTGCTTTTTTGTAATTACGTCATTATGACGTCATCACGGGTCACGTGACATCACTTGAAAGTCTAATAGATTTAATCTTTGAAATTCCATATAAAGTCAACCGTGACAGACCGGAACTTGAATTTTGCGGGAATCGACATGATAATACATGCTCTTCATTTTATCTTGTGCGCGTAAAATCACGTGACCCTTTCCTTCCGGTCGAAACCGGAAGTGCCTAATAATGTGAAAGTGGAAAAAGATATGAATTCGCTTTTAACGATGTAGGTGTCTGCCTGGATTGACCTTTCAAAAAAAATAATGGGTGACGCCATGAAGAGTTGGAGCGCCCTCTAGTGGCAGGTTAAAAAACGTCAAAAACGCATTTTCACTTGATGTCTGTGGCATCAGACATCAAGTATGCGGTAATCCATGGCCCAACACCGTGTGGTTGTTCCTACAACCTCTAGTTGTCCATATTTTTGTCGATCACGTGTTCTTGTTTTCTCTTTTTTTTTATTTAATACTCTCTTGATTTTGTTTTCTTCGTCAACGCTTCAGGTGTGTGGGGGTTGCTCAGTAAAGCAACTTACAATGTATAGTTATTGCACTTTTCCCACTCTACCTGGTTCGTTTGGTGCGTGGACATCCGAGAGCTTCTTTACATTGCTTGGTCTAGTGTCTAGACCCATTTGTTTAAAATACAACGGGTCTGAAGTCTGGAATGTGGGATGCTATGGAATGTTGGGTGCTGTGGTCTAATGGTTATGGCGTTCGACTCGTGTGCCGTGGTACGGTACATCAGGTTCAAAACCTGACCTTGGGAACATGGTGCTTGTGCTCTTGAGCAAGGCACTTTATTATTATAGCTTCGTCCTTCAGATGGGATGTAAAGCTGTTGGTCCCGTGTGTTGTGTAATGCACGTTAAAGAACCCAGTAACACTTATCGCTAAGAGAAGGGGTTTGCCCCGGTGTTTCTGGCAGTGGCTGCAATATGCGCCACAGCATCTTGAAAACCATTATAAGGTGCTATAAAATGGGTCTCATATTTCTCATCAACTTTTTTTTACCTTTCTTTAATAATAGACATTCTCCAGCGCCTTGAGTACCTAATTGTTGGTAGATATGTGCGCTATATAAGACATTATTATTATTATTATTGAATGGTATTTTACATTTTCACAACTGATGAAAACTGGTGCGCAAATGAATTTTTTCATCGGCCGACGTTATCCCCCCACATCTACTCAGTAACCGTGAATGCGAGACAACGTTTGTGTCATAAGATTTTGCAGATGTACCATATGTAGCGTAGCTGAACTGCTGAAGACATTTCAATATTAGGGTTTTTGGAATTTCTGTACACAACAGGGAATTTGCCACCTTCTTGGTTCAACTGAATTTTCCAGGAAAAGCATGAATGTTCATAGTAAACATTTTTAAATGTTAATTATTTTGCAACTTTTTAAATTTATGCTTACTCCTTTCTTGTTCTTTCATTGAAAAGTACCCAAGGAAGGAAACTCCAACGTTTTAAGAAAAATGATTGCCATGGAAAGTGTTCAAAAAATAATTATTGTATTTGGCTGTATACTGTGTACTGCAGCTGCGGTAGTCGGATTAAAGACATCCTGCAGTTGCAATAAGTCCTGTCGTGTTGGCAACCCAGTCTCGACGTGGGTGCCGTAGGCAATGCGGTTGTCTTGCGGTGCGGAGGGGCCCGTTTGAGATCAGCTTGTATTGTACCCAGCAATGTCGTCCTTGTCAGTGTTTGTAGGCTTGTGAACCAGTAACAGCAAAGTCTAAGGCGCTCCGAGTGGGTGTGTCAGGGTCCATACGTACAATGTAGGATATATGGCCTAACACCATGAACACTGACCCTCTTTGCTTTGTGACCTTTGATGAGAGGGGTTCTTCGTTGCACAGTTCGTTCTTACCGGTAGTGCCTGGTTGCTGATAAGGCTCTTTGGCCAGCAGTGACCCAGACAGACCCCGAGCTTCATCTCTGTTAACAGTGATCTTACTTGTCTTAGTTCCTCTTCGTTGCAGCCTGCTTGTAGTAGGACATCTAGGAATAGGATGCGTTTCCGCTTGATGGTATTGAAGGCTCGTGACATGTATCAATGCCCATCTTGTGGAAGTCCCCTTGTCATCACTACTGAGGTCAGCATACATTGCGCCCATACAATGTCTGCGCAGCTCCTGCCTCTTTTGAAACCACTTTAATATGGTCCGGTGCAACGGTCGATCTTGTCTCTGATGCAGCGTAGAGTGATGATGGACAGGATCTTTCTTTATGCTGTTCAGCAGGGCTATCGGCCGGAGGTTGGCTGGTGGGCGGGGGGCAGGGGTGTTCTTTGGCTTGGGTAGAGTGGCAAGTGTGCCTTCTCCTAGTGTCTCAATGTCTCATTTAGCTGTACTACGGTATGCACTATTTACTGAATATCCATCAATTTGCATTAAATATATAAGAAAAGTATTCTCAAAAATATCTTCTTTTAAATTTAAAATAAAAAGTAGTTTTTAGTGATTGTATTGTAATTAATTGTTGTTTACATAATTTACCAAAGAAGTAAACAAAGTAAACCATTAACAGATTAAAAGGGACATACCTAAATACATGTACTGGAAGATGGTACAATTTTGACTTATTTTTCTTTGTTGGAAAGTAGAACTTGTTTTGATAGAAAAAATAAATATAAAAGTTCATTTGCCATGGTGACCAAAACAAAACCTTGTTAATATTGAACATGGTATCCAAGTAGCAAGCACATTACCCCAGCCAACTTAATGTATGCGTGAATTTACTCGTGAACATGGTGAATGTGAAATGTCGTGACAATTTTTAGTGTATTTACACGAGGACGAAGCACTTTTGTACTGGAAATCCTTCAAAATGTTGTTTAAATAATTTGACTCCATAGCGTTCCACGCAGCGCCGACCAGGCAATGTGTTCCCCTCTATCTTTATTAAGTCACATGGTGGCGCTATTTTCAAGATGGCTGCAGAATGCAAATAAACACTATTGCTGAATATTGTTGGTTTTTTTATGATTCTTGGCTCTTAAGGATTGTTTTTTATAGGGAAGTAAAGTCCGAAATTACTGATAATAGGCACGCTAAGTTTGATTCTCGTCTCCTGAATATGAAGTCACAGACGAAGATTCGTCACAGTAAAAATTTCCCCCCAAAAGAAGACCCAAAAACATCCACTGTCCATGTTGTTAAGTGTAGTGCTTGTTACTTGTGCAAGAGCCCAAAATGGAAAAATATGTTGTGTTAAAGTCAGTTCTGCAATTTAGTAGAAAAACGTCTATTGCGAGTCAAGAATTTTTTTAAGCATAAATTTCTTAACAAAATTAGAATATTTCTCAGTCCCAGATTCATGTCTTATCGCCATTTTTGCAATAAATGACTTTCACTGAGATGATATAAAGAAAAAAGTGGAGTTACATGTAGGTTGCAAAAGTTACATGTATTTTCTGCAAAAATAATCAGAGAGTGAGGGACCAGTTCACGGTATTAAATTAAATGAACAATTTTACCTGTGCCTCTTCTTCAAGTCGACCCCCGGGCCTAGCGATTAATGCCACCCCATCCCTTACTACGGCCATGTGCTCCAAATAACAACAGAACGGCCGGTCCTCGTCTGCGTCCAGCTCCGACAGGTCCACCTTCAGTTTACGCAGCGTCAGGATGAACTTCTCGTGTTGTCGACGGGCCAGCTCCAGGTTTAAGCCGCCGTCTTCCTCTTCCTCGGTCCCGGTACCTTTCTTGCTCGTCGCCGCCTGTTCTTTGGTGGCCAGGCTTTCCGGTAGCCGACTGACTATCCCCGTTGTGTACAGAAATGGTCTGTTGCTGTGGATGTGCCTACTGCCAGACGATTTCGTATTCTCCATAATGTCCAATTTTATTGTCCGCTTTAGGGCATCCAGAGGTATTTCAGACGGAAAGGGGCTCAATTTGGGGGGAAAATCCGTTCAAATTTTGTTATACCCACCGATACAGTTCGTATGTGTTATGCAGGGCTGGCGAGAGCTGCATGCAGGCCGGGTGCATAGATATGCACAGCTAGCTAGGTGCGTCGCGTCGATATACGGTATTCGGCACGCTCAAGCTAGACTTGGGTATAAGTCGTTAGACCGCTGTATTTTTTCCCGTCGGTGCGGCGCGCGTGGCGCTATCGATATCGCGGGCAGTATTAAAGGGAAAATACAACATTTGCAAGCATCGAAAAATAAAACTACCAAGTGTTTACAAAATACCTTACTAAGATGCTGGTAAATGACAGTGTAAAGCATCCTGTAAAATTAGGGCACCTGGTGTGAAGTCATTTTCAAGAAAGTTGTATTTTTGTATACATTTCCAACGGTGGTCAGCCGACCACCGTTGGAAAAACCTACCTATTTTTCAACTACTTCTCCAAATTTACCATTTTTTCAGTCCAAATTTTGTTTGCTATTGGTTACATGTTCCTGAACGGGTGCAGGCCAGCTAGACTGGTTCCCTTACCTTACAATTTTCCGGCATCTATAAATTGATCCACTTCATCTTCAGTGGAGTCAGGGAACCAGACTACTTGAACGTTTGTCTTTTTTCTTGGTTTTCCAGCATTTTCGAACACAAAACTTCACACGTCAGTGTAACAACATTTGATCTATTATACTAACCCCTCAAATAGTTCATTTCTGAAAATTACAGCAAAAGCCAATGATGTACACTCCCTTTAAAAAAAGCGGAGCATAAACAATCTAGAGGTTCGCGTTTGTTGTTACAAACGCAGAGTGGTCAGGTAGACAACTATTTCATAGACATTGTCAAGTTCAGTTATAAATATGTTTATGTCATAAAAAAGGATCAAGAACATTAACACTTCAAATACCAATTATTTTGTACAAAAATAATGGGTCTTTTCAGGGTATGATAAATTTCAGTAAAGGTACGCGTACATGTTATTTCCAGTTTGATGACGTCAACAAAAGGAAGGGGACACTTGTTTATCATTAAGTACAAACAACGCATGGAAATGTGGAAATTAAGTGTATGTAATTAACAGCCAACTTCCAGTTTGATGACGTCACAGTATTTGGAAGCAAAAGGTCAATATTAAGTGTAACAGATGTCATTTGGGGGGGGGGGGGGGAAGTCATGAGACAGCAATCATATGATGGATTTAAATTAAAAATAAAATGATCATTGTTGAATTCTCCCTACAGTAACTTACAGTCTGATGACAACATGATTACGAAACTTTGCAAATTCATTTGTGGTTGCTCACAGAATAAATAGGGGCAATTTCATAAAAATTTGATTGAGGGTTTAACATTTTAAATGATTAAACTGTTTTTGATGTGCCGCTAGAGGGTGCCCTTTCGTGGGATGACGTCAAAATTATGTTTTTGTGATTGGCATTCCTCGCTTAACACTTCCATAATGTATTTGTCTTAAGTAAAACGCTTCCGTTTTAGAGTTATATTCAATTTCTATTGCACTTCCGGTATCACCGGAAGTAAAGGTCAAGCGGTTTTGTGTCCGGGGACAAGAAATGTTTCGCAATGCATAGTCTACAACCTCACGAAAAAAACGAACACGATTCTCTATTTAGAGAACACGATTCTCTATTTAGAGAACACGATTCTCTATTTAGTCCACACGGGACAAAAAATGTTTATCAATTAATGGTCTATCTGATTACAAGGTATGAAAATAATTGATCACTTTGTTCAAGAGTTATAGGTGAAAGAATATTGACATTTTTTTCAATGAAAATTGCATGTAATTTGACACCTGATGATGTCATCATGATGTCAAGAGTAATATGCACCACTAGGGATGAGAGCGATATATGTTGAAAGTTACAAGTTCATACCATACATCGTTTTAGGAGAAAACCCGCAGAGAAGTATTGTCCAGAAAAAAAAAAAATATCAACGCAATAACAGAGAGTGGTCGGGTTGTGCCCGTAACAATTAATTAATCGTAACAACTCCAAAGAGTGGCCGGGTAAAAATCTTTCAAATACTTTGTACTAGTTGTAGTGAGGACAAGCACCACAAGTGGCAGCACGCTGATCCTCTGAGCTGCGACTGGATTTTTTTTCAAGATGGCCGTTATTTCCAATATAAATATACAAGTTTTCTTTAGTTTATCACAAAATTTGATATTACCGGTAGTTACATTGGGCCGATCAGAAGATTTATGTGTTCGACTTTAATTTGATCAGAATGCATATAAGTTCATTAAGCATTCCTGCACTTTGCTTTGTAAAAATGGACAATAAAACTTACACTTATACAATTTGTATGAATCTAAGTAGCCTAGCTACCCTTTGCAAAAACCTAGTAAATTGAAAAAAAAAGAACACTGCCTTTTGAGACACCATGTAGGTAACAGTACAATATCTCTGTACTCAATCATCCACTTGTCAGTTGCTTGTGTCCCCTACTGCTGACCACAGAATACAGTTGATATCTCGGGCTAGTCCCTGCAATTCCAACTGCATAAAGTTGTGCAGGACTGACCAAAACGATAGCACTTGCACCCAGGGTGACCCTAGGGTCAGAGCCAAATTCTGCTAAATGTACATCATAAATAAGTCAGATTTATCAAAAATCTGCCAAATTCCCCAGAATAACCACTTAAAATCACATGCAAATTGGTAGTAGTATTGCCTTCATTGAGATTCAAATTACATAATAAACAATCTAGTCACATAAAGATGTTGTGAAATATAATTGGTAAATTTCGGGCAAAACGCGGATCCGGCCACGACGAAGTCTGTTTCCCAGTGAACCTCAACACCTAGACCAGCCAACCTGTCATTTTATTCCCAAATCAGGTCTAGTGGTTTGATTGGTCAATTTGAATGCAGTGTTTTGTAATTCAACGGCAGCCGGGTGCATATCGCTTGACATGATACAGAGGGCGTGACACAGGATTTTTTTCTTCTTCCATGTTTATGATGTGCAATGGATGAATGACCAAACACCGGATATAGAAAGCACATGCTGATTGGTCAAAATCTGGAGGTCAAGAAGTGGTTGTCTGGCATAATTAATCAGCCAATCTGCTCAAATGCATTAGACAATGGTTATTGCCATGGTCTATTACATAGTCTACCCAATGTCAGCCTTGTTGTTGAAAACACTCGCCTGTTTGGTGATAAAATGAATGGGCTTGATTTCATGGTGGTGCTTTCCAGTATGCGGAGCAGACGACCATCGTTTTTTTCCCTGACGTAACTACCCACGGCTGTTGTTGCTTGGTTGTGCAATCCTTCGAGCTGAAGAAACCCCCGCCATTCTTGTGCGACAGGTACGGTTGTCCTTTGCTGCCCTCGGATGATGCAGCCTATATCTGGTCTGGAGCTTCCTTGTCAATCTATCCATTTACAATATGTCTGCCATTGTAGGACACCAAATCTACACAGCATCACAGGAACATCTGACGGCGTTTGTTTTATCGCTGCTACTTCAGCTCTGTTGCCAAAATGAGGCAGACCCGCTGGATGTACATATACTCCTCCTTCAGCTGCTTTTTCTGGACTTAATCTTCCTGTTTGAAATTTCATTCCCTCCAGGATTAGAAAGCATCACATCTGGTTCGCGACTTTTGATGGCCTCTTCATAATTGCTGACACTGATGTTCAGGAGACTGCTCCGCTCGCCAAGCTTGATCGTCAATTTGCTCATTTTTCTATGCCAAACTCCTTACTGATGTCGGAAGCAAAGTCTGAAATGACATCAAGTATTTGGGCTAACATCTTGCCATTCTTTGCATAAATCTTAAAGTTGTTCATTAGCAGATGACTTCTCTCTCATAGCCACATCCAAGTCATAACTCCTCGCTGAGCAGGTTGAGGGCCAGTGGCAGTGCCAGACTCTAAAATCTGGGGGCAATCGGGGGCTAGGTAAAATGGGGGGAGGGGGCAATCAAAATGAAACCTTAACCCTAACAGTCCTGAATCCTCCAATTGTAATATTATTTTACGCAGCCCCTCTTTAAGCCTGTGTACGCGCACGTGCCCATTGTCAATGGTCCAGAAATATGCTACTAGAGCAACTTAAGAAGTGTAGTTGTTTTTTTATGAATGAAAAATGTATCAAACCACAGAATGGTGTATAACAAATGTATATGTACAAGACGTTTGCTGCACACTATCTACGGCTGTATGAATGCATTTGTGGCGTGTTCTGTCTACCAAATTACCAATGTTGATAATGCTTTCATTGGCCCAAAATGTGTCCACTGTTTATGAATCTTAAACATAGAAAATAAACATCATTCAGTTTTTGTATACAAACTTTATGGTGCATGTCGAGAAAAAATCGAAACAATAGGAACAAAAGAAAGGAACAGTAAAGCAAGCCACACCCGAGAGCTACGTGCTGAGCAAAAAGTAGTTCGAGACTGTTTGCTCATCACGTAGCTCACAAAATATCCCTGTGTGCAGTGCATTTTTGCTGAGTTTTCTGCCTACCGAGGTATCTGTCTTTTTGAAATTTCTTTCACTGTGTGCGGTCAATCTGAGCTGCATGCTAAGCTAAAAAGATTAACTACCCAATGAAATTACGTAATCTGTGCGCATGATTTTAAAATACTTTTGTACAAATCTTTTAAAGCCTGCTACAGTTTGTCCCCATTTTTAATCTCTGGCAGGAGCTTCTACATGTCACAGTTGGTCAGTCGCTCTATCCCTGAAGAATTGAGATAAAAATAACAAATTGTAATTTTCCCCAAAAAAGCAAACAAAACAAATGAAATGCTTCACAAAAGTTGTTTGTAACGATTCCTGAAGTTGTTTTTGAAAATTATGTAAATGGAGGCAACATATGTGCAATAATGTTATAGCCATGTGGTATATAGTGCCCTATAATTCTGCGTGAACAAGCACGCAATATATTATGGGAGACTTAGGGGGCTTCTTTTTGTCAGTTAACGGGACAGATTAGTGCAGCGGGATTTTGGCCTAGGAGGCCTTGAGGAGGGCACATGGGCGGCACGTTGAATGCCATGCATAGGACGGCGCATGGAATGCCGTGCATGGGACGGCGCATGGGATGCCGCGCATAGGACGGCACATGGGATGCCGCGCATAGGACGGCACATGGGATGCTGCGCATAGGACGGCGCATGGGATGTCGTGCATGGGACGGCGTGCATGGGACGGCGTGCATGGGACGGCGTGCATGGGACGGCACGTGGGATGCCGTGGCCCGGGCTTGTACGCGCAATCTCCTGTCAAAGTTATAGACTTTCATGGAAGATAGGCAGTGCTTATTGTGCACTCGCACTTGTTTCAAATCACACGATTGACAAACAAGATTAATGTGATTTTATTGGCTAGGAATAATCTTTTTGGTTCAGCACATAGCTCAGGTTGACCACATACAGGGGGTATGGTGATTTTTTTCCTCGCAAGGCAAAATAAATCAAACAGGATAGATACTGGTATTTGCCTCACTGCCTCACGAGGCAGAACAATCTACAAAAATTTACTGCACACAGGGATATTTTGTGAGCTACATGTACATGTACGTACTGAGTAAACGGCCTCAAATTACTTTTTTGCTCAGCACGTAACTTTCGTGTATGGCGGGCTTAAGAGGTCCTCATAAGTATACTTCAACACGACTGTGTGTATTCACAAATAGATCGTTCACGTTGATGCAACTCACCCGCGAAGCTGGTGATCAATCATTTATCATCATATACATTTTTCTAAGTAGGTCATTTAGAGACACTCTTTTTTTTCCAAAGAAAAGTATGTTATGTCATTCTGGAATTCCTTCTAGAGTAAGACCCACAGAGGTTTGTCTCCCCATTGTTGATTTCTGGATAATGTCTTCTATTTTTATGGGTCAAGTACTGTCGTTATTTTTATTATTACATTTGCCAAGGAGATTATGTTTTTATCGGCATTGGTTGGTTGGTTTGTCTGTGAACAGGATGACTCAAAAAGTATTGGACGGATTTTCAAGATTTTTTTAAAGTACAAATCTATTAGATTTTGGAAGTGATCCGGATCTGGGTCAGGATGCAGGAATATATTTGAAGGATTCTTCATCATGTTGTATGTGCTAATATGCTATGTGTGTAGAGACGTGTGTGGGTAACGCAGTCTATGAAACACACCATTGAAACCGACTGGTCATTGGACTCGACCAGTTGATATACTATGGGGGAGTTGGGAATGTGCAACATAAATATGGAAGTTCAGTCGATATGCGATTATTTCTACTGGATTTACTGACAATATGGCCGGATGTTTTTCAGCCTTGGAGGAGGTTTGTGCTCTCCAAGTGCTTTTTATTTACTATTAGAATTGACATACTTCTTTTCTGCGTGAGGGTGCACAAGGCCTGGTGATCAAGGCCACGCCGCTGACCACAACAGCGCAATCCTCCACGAATACACAGTCAGGCAGGTCCTCTCTGGGCTCTATCTCGCTGAAAGCTAGATTCTCAATCTTATGCAGGGCTGACAGGTACCTGAAACATTAAGGGGCGAGGACAATAATGGAATGCAATCACATTTGAAAGAACAGTATGAACCAACCGACTCTGAGAATCAAAAAGTTATTCCCTTGTCGATGAATAAACACACTATTACAACCGAGGTCACACGCAAATAGGTATGCTGGAGCGCCGATGGTATGGATAGTATAAAATGAGCAATAAGGTATGGAGCGCCAATCGTACATTTAATAAAAAAAACAACTTTATTTAAAAATATAAATCATTTATAATAAATTAATCTTTTTCAGAGTGAACACCTCGAGCTATCTGATAAAACAGATCAATGCGATCACCAGATTATCATCGAGAATGGATTCCTAATTTGTAAAACCTGCGGTGAAATAATCTCACGTTATTTTGATTTTTCGGCAGAAAATGCTCAAGGACAATGTATCAATTGGTCCATTTTAAAGAGGAATCAAAAGAAAAACCTTGAGAAACTGATTTTATCCGTGTCTCCAGAGCAAGACTCAGAAGACATCCAAGAAACGATCAATAAATATAACGAGCTTGTTAATTACAAAACATTGAGGGGAAACGGATGTGTCAAACGATCATTAATAGCCGCGTGTTTTCATCATGTCGTTCGATTAGACAAAGAACGAGTTAGAGATTTATTTAAAGTGACTCAAAATCAATTTAATAAAGCCTTAAAAAGATACCATGAACACTACAATAAAGGCGGGGCTGAGGGTGACACCCTAATAGGTGAAATAGAGGTATAACTCGGTGGATCGCTTTCATAATGTTTATTTACCGAGAATTCGAACATGTAAGTTTTTCGATAAGAGATTTTTTTCTTTTGTCAGCTGTTCGTCTACCCGTTTTTTAACTTCTTTTTCAAAGTCTGAATCTAGGAATCAGTTCCCAGTTTCTAAAGTTGTTTCTGAATCTCCTCGTCGCTCTAAACTCGGCCTCTTGAAAATCTTCGGGTTGCCTAGAATTTTGAATCGCCGAGAGTAAATCTTTTTAAAAAAAATCGACCATTATAACCCGTCGGTGTAAATTCTAGATCGTAATCGTCTACAATCTGTTTGAGCTCATGTAGTGTCTTTTTCCTCAAGTTTTTAAATTGAGCTTCGTAGTTTTTTATCCCGTCAATGTAGACTTTTTGAGAAAGATAAGCATTTCGATTGTACGGTATTTTATATCTCTGGACGTAATCACGCAGCGTGGCTTTATTCCATCTAGAAAACCCTTTAACGATTGGCTTGATCGTATTCATCAAATATATGTATCAATATATATTTTAAAAAATTTTTTTTAAGAGGTCAGACTTTTGGATTTATAAGCAATTAGACACATCGGCCAGTGAGAGAGATCTTCAATACGAGAGATATTTGGGGATTGGCGCCGTACCCCTCTCCTGAGGGTTTTGTCTGGTGGAAGAGTGGGGTTTTGGCCTGGTGTCCTCCTCCATTGCAGGTCAAAAAAAGGTCTATATTTTAAAATATTGGTCTTGTACCAATACCCACACCTATGGCAAAGTCTAGTACCCTCCACTATCATACTACTCTCTTCATGGCCGCAGTCACCCTGTACTCGCGTGGCTCCACTGAACTGGATGATGGAATTTCCGTGCGCTATCATCTGGACGGAAGCCTCTTCAACCTCCGCCGTCTTCAAGCCCCAACAAAGACTTCAAGTGTGCACGTTTGCGTACTCCAGTACGCCGATGACACAGCCCTTGTTAGTCATTCCCCGGCTGGACTACAGAGGCTACTGGATGGAATGGTAGATGCATATGGCCGTGATGGTCTTCTCATCAACACCAAAAAGACCGAAGTTCTGCAGCAGCTCTCAACACCAAACGCCAGCCTGCACAATTTTCACATTGGCAACACTGAACTCACGAACGTCGACCAGTTCACCCACTTGGGCTCTGTGCTGAACAACAGCCATGACCTGACTGACAATATTCAGTGACATGTTCGTCTTGCCTCTGCTGCTCTTGGATGGCTTTCTCGACGGGTGTTCCTCAATAGGAACCTCTCCAAAAAAACCCAAAGTGGTGGTCTACAACGCTGTGTGCATCTCGACGCTACTCTATGGTTGCGAAGCCTGGGTCCACTACCGAGGCCATGCTAAGATGCTGGAGCGGTTTCACATCTCCTGCCTTCAACGCATTCTTGGGCTTCGCTGGTGGAACAAGGTGCCGCACGCGGAAATTCGGCAGCGAGCCAGGAGCTTGTCCCTAAAAGCAACCATAGCTGGACGTCAACTCCGCTGGGTCGGCCATGTTATCAGAATGCCAGTGAACCGGCTCCCGCGTCGCATGCTGTATGGTGAACTCACCCAGGGGCAGCGTTCTGTCGGTGGTCAGTTCAAACGCTACAAAGACCATGTGAAGGCAACGCTGAAGAAGAGCGGAATTCCAACCAATCGACTTGAGACATTGGCCTAAGACCGAGCCGAGTAGCGACACGGATGCAATGACGGCGCTACCCGTCTGGACGCCAAGCTGGTCCGAGCAGCGGAAGAGCTGCGTGCCCGCCGGCACGCTGTGACCGTCGCACCTCCTGGGCCCGCTCACCGGTGCCCTGTGTGCAGGAGAGGATGTCTGTCACGCATCGGACTTTGAGCCATCTAAGAACCCATGAAAGAAAGTGACGTGGCGTGGTCTTCTGCATCAGAAGCTACTACTACTACTACGTAATAATAAATAAATTTTTGTTGATTAGATTTCCTAACTTAATTTTAAAATCATAATTATGCACCTCCCGAAAATCTGACAAGCATAAAGTTGGACGTATTTCTAAGTCTACGTGCCCCATATCTGCTCACAAGTTATCTCCTACACTTCAAGTAACATATACATTTTTTGAAGACTGCGCAATGCCTTTGCGATTTTGATTAAGAAAGCCCAGTGTTACGGCCCAAAACATGTATTCTGGGTAAAGAAATGAAGAAATAAAACAGTGTGTCACTTATTTACTTGAAACTGAATGAATTGTGATTTACTTGTGATTGATTAATGTTGTAAAGGGATGACAGAGGTACATAAATTTAATACAAATCCTTATAACGCCAAGTCAAAATCTCATCATGCTCATGTTTGAAAGGATCGATTCTACAAAAACAACCTTTAAGAACCGTGTCCTGCATTAAATTATGACGTAAATTATTTATGCCGACTTCCTATTTATCTGTTGTGTCAAGTTTGAAAGTATTTGAACTTAAAACATAGAAGTTGTCGCAAAATACTATCTTTGACCAAATATGGGCAAAATAATGAGGGAAAAATGTCGTCATAATGTTAATGTGCAATTTCGGCCACCGTGAACAACCAGATTCAGATTCAGCCCTATTCGCTCGTACCCCTCGCCCTGCTAACAGGATGCTGGGATACGCTGATGAATTCACGCTCTGATTGGATAGATTTTGCGTGACCTTGACCTGCAAGTCATCACGGCCATGACCCTGCAAGGTTTCTAACAGTCGTTGGCCATTAAGACTTTTATTCCAATTCATGAATGCTTTTGTTTTTGTTGGCAATCTTCCGTCTTCATTTGTTTCCAATTTCCGGACACCTTTATTTCATAACATAATGAGAATTTTTGAATTTCATAACTTATTCATATACATGTAATTTCCAGGGCGACTTTTATTAGGACACCTACAATGGAACGGCACATACTTTCGCTATTTAACAAAAACATGCAGGCAGATCAAGGGAGTGTTAGCTGTCAGGGAGTGCTAGCTGTCAGGGGGTGTTAGCTGTCGGGGGGTAGGGGGAGGGGGATGTAGCAGGCATGTCAGTGCTACTTTTTCAGCATGATTTTCCTTTCTTTGCAGCCCATGGGTGGGTGTAGACTACCTAGGCCACCCCCCTAATGTAGATCTTTCACTGACAACATGCACCACTCCAGGATAATTGGGATTAAGAGCCTGGGGTGGGGTGGAGTGCGGCACATTAGGGGAATATGGAAACTCCATGTTTCGTGGTACCCGTAAAAAATCTTGATCAGAGATACCTCGATCTACGACACTACTATACTCACTCTTTATGTTGGCTGTTGGCTAGATCCAGGTCAACTTCCTCATCAAAGCTGCCCCGTAGTGCCTGGTCTTTTAGACTGTTGGATAGGCCACGACATACTACTGCGACATTGCACTCGAAGGGCTCTGTGCGAAATACCGTACACTTTGCCTTGGACATTGTTGTAACTTGCGACTGCGCCGTGCTTATACCTATAAACGGGGAAACACATGTGCAAAAAGTCAGTGGAAACCAAAAAAACAAACAAAAAAACCCAATACTTGAACACATGGTTACCAAGAAACTGACTCTTGTCTCACCGCAACAAGTATGCAAAATCGTCAGTGTCTCCATGACGACAACTTTCAAGCATATCTTTATTGATATTAGCCAGAGACACTTTCGAGTTCAGCAAAAATGGAAGCTCATCACCTTCGAAACTGCACATTCATGGTCTATTGTCATTTTGCAATAGGCTGGCTGCGCGCAAACATTACCGATGGGATTTTGAATTCATATACAGAGGCAGGATTCAGACCTACCGGTACAAATGTCATGCATTTGATATCCATAAATTAGGAGCAGAGCCTCCTATTTCACTTGCTAGGATTCACTGCTATGTATATAAGCATGGCTGCTAAGAAAACCTAAATATTTTATACCCAGAATTACCCGGGCACTATCAGACAGTATTGACGAAATGCATTTGGCAAACTTGGGACATTTTCAGAAACAAATGACTTGCAAATGACTTGCGCTGACCAACAGCATCAATGATTGCGATTTAAATCATTTTTTTTTTTTTTAAATCACTGATTTAAGGCAAAATAAATTGACATTCAAACACCCCTACTTCATCAGCATCGACTCAACTTATGAAGGTTCTGCATTATTACCCAAAATCCCCCCACAGGCGTGTAGATGGGGTCTATGACCGAATACTTACCTGTAGAGCCATTAACTGCATATTCCCCATAGCGGCAGGTATTGACGCTAAGAGTTTTCACAATAGCGCCCTCATATGTCCAACCCATAGTGCCCCGCGGCACGATGCCTCGTGAGCGTCCTTTTTCTCGAGTGCTAAGGTATTTTTACACTATACACCCCAGTTGAAGACATTGTTAAGCGTCACAAGGTCGACGGCATGTTCTATCAGTATGCTAACGACTCTCAACTTTATGTCAGTGTAGACAGCAACAACATCGATCCATTTATCAGCGAGCTTGAGAAATGTATCACGGAAATCAAGAAATGGACTGCAGAGAACAAGCTCTGCTTGAATGACACCGACACGGAGGTTATCTATCTATCATCCTGTTACGCAGACACTACACCTATTAAATCTATCGTCGTCAGTGATTCTGTCGTGCACACTGTTGTTGAAGCAAAAAATCTTGGTGTCATCATTGATCAAAACCTCTCCATTATACCTCCTGACAATAACATCTGTCGTTTGGCTTTGCTTGCAATCAGAAATATTGGTCGCATCTGCAAATACCTGGACCAAAACTGCACCCAGAAGCTGGTACCGTACATGCTTTTGTTTCATCAAACCTCGACACATGCAATAGTCTTTTGCATGGCCTTTCAGACTTCCAAACAAATAAACTCCAGCGCCAACAAAATGCTGCAGCCCGACTGGTTTCCTTGAGCAAGAAGCGTGATCACTTAACACCCATTCTACAAGACCTGCATTGGCTGACTGTGAAGAAGCGCATAATATACAAACTCATGCTTTTAACTTTCAAAGCCATCAACGGTCAAGCACCAAACTACCTACGCAACCTTATCTGCATCAAGGAACCTTCTCGCATTCTTAGATCAAATGCCGCTACCATTCTACAACGACGTACTGTGAACACTGTAACATACGGCCAGCGACCATTCTCATATACAGCTCCTGAACTCTGGAACCGGCTTCTAACATATCAGAAATGCCAAAACACTGGAACTGTTCAAAACTCTACTCAAAACCCATCTGCTTATCCTTTGACTTTGAACATTTCTCCAGCCAATCATTTTCGTCAATTTGTGTTGGTTTTTGTTTTACATATATGCCGTGTTTTTTGTGTGTATAATTTGTAAATGGGGTCTGCATCCCGTATGTTGGATGCTTTGAAGCGAGTTTTGTTTTGGGCATCACCATACCCTCCCGGCTTGTACTGGTCATCAGACAGGCGAGCGAAGATAAACTGTCAGGTGCCATTCCAGGGATTGTTGGTATAAACATCCTGTCTGAATGCTGGACTAAACTTGTGGCTCATCACGGACAGGGATATCTTTGGAAACTGCAGATAAATGAGAATAGGCAAGTGTGAAACCGCTTCAAGCAGTTGGGAAACGGCAACCATTCCAAGCGATAGAGGGTGCCACATGCCGTGCATATCTCGAGTGGGGACCCCCCATATCAATTCCTGCCCAACAAGCTGTCGTCACACATGCCATTGCTCGACAAGCACCTGGTGATGCAGACTACTGTGCCATTCTAGATTCCCATAAATGCTCCAACCTTCCCAGCTGTGTGAAAAGTGTGAGAAGGCTAGTCAGGGTGTCATTTGGTAAGCTCACAGTGGTGCTGATGAAAAAAGGGAACCAAGATGTGCTCCTTCAAAATCGTAGCTATATTGGTACCTTGTTTTATGGTAAACAAGCTGATTTACCCGATCATAGATCGGGTATATAGGGCGTAGTGTTGGGGATGAAAATGTGGGCAGTTAAATGTAAATGGGGGATCATTGAGGAGACATGCAGTTATAGAAAACAAATTTTTGTGGTGTGATCTGAGGCAATTTCTGACCACTGAAACCAATTTCAGCAAAAGATCATCTTTGTAAACATCATTTTCGAGCTTGGGGTAATTGAATCAGCTACACGGTATTCTGAGCAATAGAATCATTATAGTAGGCTAAAAAGTGGGGGGGGGGGACCAAACAATGTCCCCGCTTTAAAATGTGGGGGGGGGGGGGTCCCCTGTTCCCCACCGATTTACGCACATGATAATTATGTACCCTGATAACTGTCTGTAAATGTTCCCGTTGGTCTGTTAAATGGGCATTTTGTGAGGCAGTCACATTGCCGGGAGAACGTAGTGAAAAGGTTACCGTAGTACACAGGCGAAGGCTGATTGTACAGTTTTGACACTAAATCATAATGTAATCAAACGTGAAGTTGTCATTTGCAATGGAAATGTTGAGTGTTACCATAAAATTACAAACGGTGTGAATGATGGAGGAAGGTCATAATTAAGTTTCAGTATTGGACTCTACAACAAACGTAAACTTGAACTTCTTACAATTTGCGAGACCGTCTGCGAGGAAAAAGTCGATTCAACTTTTATTCAAGTTGGTCAACCATCAATATAAGAGCAAGTTTTACTCGGCCTCCGAGAAATGTTCGCTCCTGAAAGGTTCCGAGACCGCGGTCTCCCGCGACGCCAAAATGGCTCCACGTCCAAAGAAAAATACGGAGAATTTCTTCCGCCAAATCAAGCACTTCAGGTCGTCCTAATTTTTCCGTACGGACCGGCGATCCGTTTTGTCGATTTTTTTGTGACTGCGTTCAAGATCGCAATATTTGAGGCAATGCATCAACCCTTCGTTGATCCCAAACAGGCCCCCGAAATTATAACGCGACACTGACTGTGACGTGCAGCGAACTCACAACGCTCAGCCTTGGTGGAAGCATAGAGCTAGTGGAAGCATGGAGCTGTAAACACATTATGGAAGCAACAGCACTCTATCACGCGACGTCACATGCTTGTGCTTCAAATAGCGAGCACCGTAGACTCAACCTCGTTTCCAGGGTGTGGAGCAGGCTGCAGTACGCGTTGCCAGTGACGGTTTTACGCATAGCCGGGAAGTACCACGCAGTGTAGACTTTCGATTGGTCAGACCGCGCTAGGCATACTAATGTGTGGTCCTTCTGAGTATTCGTTGCACTCGGCGCAGGGGCGGCAAGCGAAGCATATGAAAGAATAGGGATACTTGGTGGCCACGCACCATGGACAAAAAATATTTTACCAAGGTCACCCCATACTAACGTTTGGTGAATACTTTTGCAGAACGGCAGAGTAGAACACGTAAACGAAACCCCTTCGTTGGCCTCGCTGACCTCGCACAGTCTAGACACGCAGAAAAGCCAGCACGGGGGGTGGCCAGGCAGTCAACGTGAAAGCGCACACGACGGCAAATTCCTGTGCAAAACGCAGTCACGAAAAATCGACGAAACGGATCGCCGGTCCGTACGGGAAAATAAGGACAACCCTAAGCGTCCGACCCGGCGGAAGACACCCTCCGCATTTTTCCACGGACGTGGAGCGATTTTGGCGCCGCGGGAGCCCGCGGTCTCGGATCCTTTCAGGAGCAAACATCGTCTCGGGGGCGAGTAAACTTCTCTCTTATATATATAGATTGGTGACTGAGGAAGATGACGTTACTGTCGAGAGAGATCTTCCACATTCAGCTGATGTTGGAGTGTCAAGTCTGCTCCCCTACCGAACGGAAATCTAGTCTGTCCAAGTTGGTCGATATCAAGGTACCACTGACAGTGGAAGACCAAGCACAGTTTGATGCCCTACTCATCAGGTATGATGGGCTATACTGATGCAGTAAAACACCAGATTGACACAGCGAATGCACCACCAATCAAACAGAGATATCGTTCACTTCCACCCTCTCAGTACCGTGAAGTCAGGGCTCACATCCAGGAACTTCAGGAGGCAGGCATCATACGAGAAAGTTCCAGTCCTTTGGCCTCCCTGATCGTGGTAGTCCACAAAAAAAAGATAATTCCATCCGTCTGTGTTGACTTCAGGCAACTCAACACAGTAATTGCGAAGAACTCATTCCCTCTTCCCCAAATAGACGAAACACTACAGACATTAGGAGGAGCCAAGTACCTCAGCATGTTGGACTTAGCATCAGGCTATCACCAAGTGGCGATGGAGGAGAGGGACATCAGTAAGACAGCCTTTGTGACTCCCTTCGGGCTCTTTGAGTACACGAGGATGCCTTGGTTTTGGCCTCTGTAACAGCCCTGCAACGTTTCAGGGGCTCATACAGCATTGCCTGGATGACCAAGCGCTAGAAAGTGTACTTGCATATACACATGTAGATATAATCGTGTTTGCCCCAACATTTGAACAACACCTGCAGCGCCTCGAGATTGTGTTCCCAAGTCTACAGCAGTATGGTCTCAATATTAAGCCACAGAAATGCAGCTTCTTCAGGAAACAGGTAAAGAATCTGGGACACTTAGTGGTGGCAGGCGAAGGGGTCAAGCCTGACCCAGGGAAGGTCTCTTCTGTCAAAGACTGGCCAGAACCCACCACAGTAACTGAGCTGCGAGCATTTCTGGGTTTTACTGGTTACTTCTGGAAATTCATCAGAAATTACTCAAGCATTGCCGGGCCTCTTCTGGTATACCTCAGGGGGGTGAACAGCAAGGACAAAGGTAGGAGTGACTCCAAAAAGGTTGAATTTGATGAAGCAGCCTGGAAGGCACTCCAAGCCCTCAAGACATCACTACTTCGAGCACCAGTCCCAGGGTTTGCAGATCTGTATCACCCATTTGTCGTGGAGACAGTATGCGAGTTCACAGGAACTGGGAGCTATTCTGTCCCAGCAACAAGAAGATGGTTCCCGTCGAGTTATCGCTTATGCATCAAGGTCTCTCTGGCCTGCTGAGAGGAACGACAAGGACTATTCATCATTCAAGCTGGAGTTGTTGGCAGTACGGTGGGCAGTGTGTCAAGTATTCAAGGATTATTTGATGGGAAACAAGTGTGTTGTGTACACTGATCACAACCCCCTCAAGTTCCTTGACTCGGCTAACCTTAGCTGCACAGAATTGCGTTGGGTACAACAACTCGCTTCCTTCAACTTTCATCTAGAGTACCTGCCAGGCAGAACTAATCAAGCCCCTAATGCACACTCGAGGCTAAAGCCCAGACTTGAAAGTGAAAAAGGAGGAGGATAAAGAGTGTCAGATCAGTGAGTTGTCTTCCTGTGCCTTGCGAACCAGTTTTGCAAGTCCTACCGATGCAGGGACTGACATGCCAGCAACTTTGCCCCACCAGATTCGAGTTGTTCATCGTGAGGGTAGCCCATGTCTTCCTGGGTACACTCCTCAGGAACTAAGGAGACTACAAGATGAGGATGTCATTCTGCATTGAGTGATCACCTATGTAGAGAGGGGCAGTAAACATTCCAAGCAGGAGAGGGATGGAGACGTTCGGGACATGGACTTGATCCTTAAGCAATGGGGCCAACTATACTTGAAGAATGGGGTCCTGTTTCGTCAAATAATGCTGCCAGGGGATGGACAGGATGAGCGATTGGTTACTCCTTCACGCTTGATTGACACCGTCTTCAAGTCCTTCGATGATGATATGGGACACTTCGGGGCTAAGAGGCACTTCAATCAGTCCAACCCCTGTTCTTTTGGCTGAAAATGGAGAAAGGCGTTCATACTTGGTGCAAACAGTGTGAAAGGTGTGCAGTGGCAAAACCACCTACCAGAAAGGCCAGTCCACCCCTAGGGACCCTAAGGGCAACAGCTCCTCTAGAAGTCGTTGCAATGGACTTCACCCTCCTTGAGTCCTCGTCAGATGGATACGAAAATGTCCTGATATTCACCGATGTTTTCACAAAGTTCACATGGGCGGTACCTACAAGAAACCAGAAGACATCAACGATTGCGAAGGTAAAACACCTAATCACCCCCTTTTGAGCTCCACTTCGACTGCATTCAGACAATGGACGATGCTTTGAGGCACAAGTGATTGCTGAGCTGTGCAAGATCTATGGAATTAGACATTCACACACCACCCTCTACCATCCCCAGGGAAATGGTTTGTGTGAATGATTCAACCGAACCCTCCATAACCTACTCATGATGCTACCCTTGCACAAGAAGTCTAGATGGACTGAACACCTACCATTCCTAGTGATGGCATACACCACCACCAAGCACGCTACCACCAGATAAAAGCCTTTCCACCTGCTGTTGTCAGAACCGCCCGACTGCCACAGCATCTTCTTCTTAATGTTGACCACCCTCAGACCAGTGGGACGACCGCAGACTGCTATGTAAAGAAACACCAGAAACAACTGGAGGCAGCCCGAAAGCTAGCAGTCACCAATATTGACAAGGGAGCTGAAGTGAGGAAAGCCTTGCATGACCAGCATGTGTTCGAACTGCCATTGAACACAGGCGAGTATGTTCTAGTGAGGGACCGCTCTCACCGGGGGCGGGCGAAGATCAAAGACTTTTGGGAGCCTGAGCCTTATATGGTTGTAGACCAACCATACCAGGGCCAACCTGTCTACGTCGTGCAGAATTCAAAGGGTCAACGAAAGGTACTTCACCGGAGCGAACTGAAACACTGTCCTTGGGATATTCCCACGCCAGATGTGGACAGTCGAGACAACCCGCGCTAGTGAGACCACGTTGAAGGACACTTCTACTTCTGAGAGTACTGATGGTGACTGGGGTAATCTGCTTACTCTTGCACCAAACGCTGACCAAATCCACTACCGAAACACCACGAGCCAGACAACGCGTGAAGACGAGGACGACAATACAAACCCCAGCAAGACTAACCGCTTGGCCCTTGCAGACCGTAGAGACACCACTTTATCTCCAGAACATGAATTACGGGATGGTGAAGCAGGGCAAAACTCTGCAGACGTGATGGTAACCAGTGATGAACTACCCTAGCCAGGCAGCAGCATAACGTCGTCACCCGCTGAGTCAGCTGACCTGGGCCTTACTGTTGGACTTGATCATCCGATGAAGGGTGCCACTCCCAGACCCTCATTAGACGATCCAAGCGCACTACCAAGGGGAAGCTGCCAGATAAGTTCAAATTCTCCAGTGTTGTTAAACTGTTGAACCATGTCAAACAATTAATTGCTCCAGAAAATGAACATGAGAGCACAGATGACTCTGATCACTAACTTTGTTGGAGGAAAGACACCTCATTAACTGTTAATTTTGGAATCAGTAAAATTTATCCAAATTGACCAAATTTGTTGAAACTGGCACATAGCAGTTGATTGTAACTCATTGATTATTCTTTGCAACTTTGAGGCTCCTTTATATGAATGGAGAAGTCATTTTCATGAACCCTGCAATCACAGTAGACAATGGGTATACACATTTAGTTATTATTGAGAAATTGTATTGATTCCGATGACTGCCAAGATGTGCATGTGACCTGTTAAAAAAGCAAGTTTGACTTTTTTATACTGTTTTTGTTGCTCTTTACACTGTTGTATTGTAATGTTTAATCCAAGTGTTTTGTATTCAAGTGTTAACATGTTTTATGAGTCATTACTCCACCCTAGATTTCCACTTGTCGTCGAGGGCAACGACTTTGTTGTTTGGGAAGATTGTAAGGATGTGCAGGTATATTAATCCAAGATAATCCAAGTGCGGTAAGTGACAGCGCCACCAAGCGGTGACACCGCATTCCCCAACGTGCTGTCTCCCTTGCCGTTGGCCTGCGCATCGCTTGCTTTAAACAGAATTAAAATCCATGGAGTGACTCGAACCCACGTGTTGGTGTGTTTATTTATTTATTCACACCCATCACTCCCCCGGGCTGGCCTCCACACTACACGGAAGAGAAGGAAATTTCAAAGCATCAATGCCAGTGCTCCGAATGCCAGAAGTGGAGAGCTAGCCCTCAAGTTCCAAAGACGGGAGATCTGCCTCCAGCACGCCCCCGCCTCTTCAAGCCTCCCTTCTACTCAACAGGGGTAGACTGTTTCGGTCCAATGACGTGCAAGATTGGGAGAAGGAGCGAGAAGCATTGGGGGATCATATTTAAATGTATGACCACCAGGGCCATTCACCTTGACCTACTAGACAGCCTCGATACTGACACCTTCTTGATGGCCTGTAGACGGTTCATCTCCAGACGAGGAAAACCATTCGAGATCCTGTGCACCTATGGCACTAATTTCAAAGGAGGTGATAATGAGCTACAGGACGCCTTTGCTGCCATGGATCCCATCTTACAGCAGGAGCTTGCCAAGCATGAAGGCTCTACAATTTGGAGGAACGTGGGAACAGGAGATCATGTCCGTGAAAGATGGCCTGAGAGTTGCCCAGAATGAGCAGTTCATTCCTGACTCAGTACTACGCACCGTGCTCACTGAAGTGGAGGGAATCTTGAATTCCAAGCCTCTGGGTATATGTCTCATCTAATGTTGCAGATCCCAACCCAGTGACTCCAAACGTTCCGCTGATGGGGTGGCATGATGTGTCTCTATCTCAGGTGGTCTATCCGGCAAGGGATTTTAACTTGGCCAGGTCCTCGCTGATCACTTTTGGTCCGGGTTCGTCAAATGCTACTTGCGGTCTGTCCATGAGCGCCAGAAGTGGCATACAGACCGTCCAAACCTGACCACCAATGATGTCGTTATGATTGTCAACCCAGCACTCAGCAGAGCTCAGTGGCCCATCAGGAGAGTTGCAGAGACCTTTCCGGGTTCCGACAGTCGTGTCGGCACTACCAGCGTGAGCGTTCGAGGTAAAACCTACACTCGCCCAGTGGCACGACTGATAATGCTTCCCGAGGTCAGTGACGACAGCCTATACCGATTGTGAACCCGCCAACACCTGAACTGTAGACTCGTTGCACTTCTCCTGTGATTCTTAAGGACACTTTCAGATTTAGTAAGTTTGAGCGTTAAACTTGTATAGCGCCCTCTTGTGATTAAAAATCTTGAAAATTACAACATGATTCCAATTTTACTTACATTCGTCCTGAAATTGTTCCAATAAATCTCTCAGTTATTCATTCAATCAAAAGTACAATCATCTGTATGCCATCCATCAGAGGCCGTGTGTAGATACTAAAAGCGAGTACATTTACAGATGATTTTAAGGGATATTTTGTGGGGGTTTTAGGCCATCAGCCTGGGGTTTGGTCAGTATCAAATCAGGGCATAAATGATTATAGTGCGCATGCGCAAGGTATAGTGCGCATGCGCAAGGTATACCGCCCCTAGAGTGGTAACAAGCATTTTGAAAAAAAGGATGATAACACCCAAAAAAGCTGCCACCGCTGCAATGCTGCCACATATTTTCTAATTCTGGAGCTGTATACCTTGCCAAAAATCACTATGATGATTATTCCCCTCATTTGATACTGGTGGCCTAAATTTTGGACCGAGGCTGATGGCCTATTTTGTAACGGGATAAATAACGAGGGTTTTCTTCGTATGTTGCTCTGTGGGTACATGTTCGTTCTTTTAAATATGGATTATGCCCTCGTATTTAATCATTATTGCTGGTTAATTTAGAGTAATTTGGGGCTTATAATAGCTTATCTAATCTCTCAGTTTGTTTGATAATTTAGTTGAAACTGGGGGAAATTATTACATGTATTTCAGACCATTTTGCACTGTGTTTTCATGTCACCTCATAAATGTAGGTTCCAATATTTATTATTGTATTAATTTGGTTTTCTTGTTGAACCATGGGCTACACGGGCTACACGGCCTACACGGCATCCAAGGCCTCTACAAATTCCATCATACTGAGCCTCCATTACAGTACACGGCTCCCATTCCACGGCTTAAAGCTACCGACAACTCGGTCTTCATCAGTAAATCAACCTAACCAGCTCAGCAACTATCTTCATCATTCTTATATATATAGATTGGTGACTGAGGAAGATGACGTTACTGTCGAGAGAGATCTTCCACATTCAGCTGATGTTGGAGTGTCAAGTCTGCTCCCCTACCGAACGGAAATCTAGTCTGTCCAAGTTGGTCGATATCAAGGTACCACTGACAGTGGAAGACCAAGCACAGTTTGATGCCCTACTCATCAGGTATGATGGGCTATACTGATGCAGTAAAACACCAGATTGACACAGCGAATGCACCACCAATCAAACAGAGATATCGTTCACTTTCACCCTCTCAGTACCGTGAAGTCAGGGCTCACATCCAGGAACTTCAGGAGGCAGGCATCATACGAGAAAGTTCCAGTCCTTTGGCCTCCCTGATCGTGGTAGTCCACAAAAAAAAGATAATTCCATCCGTCTGTGTTGACTTCAGGCAACTCAACACAGTAATTGCGAAGAACTCATTCCCTCTTCCCCAAATAGACGAAACACTACAGACATTAGGAGGAGCCAAGTACCTCAGCATGTTGGACTTAGCATCAGGCTATCACCAAGTGGCGATGGAGGAGAGGGACATCAGTAAGACAGCCTTTGTGACTCCCTTCGGGCTCTTTGAGTACACGAGGATGCCTTGGTTTTGGCCTCTGTAACAGCCCTGCAACGTTTCAGGGGCTCATACAGCATTGCCTGGATGACCAAGCGCTAGAAAGTGTACTTGCATATACACATGTAGATATAATCGTGTTTGCCCCAACATTTGAACAACACCTGCAGCGCCTCGAGATTGTGTTCCCAAGTCTACAGCAGTATGGTCTCAATATTAAGCCACAGAAATGCAGCTTCTTCAGGAAACAGGTAAAGAATCTGGGACACTTAGTGGTGGCAGGCGAAGGGGTCAAGCCTGACCCAGGGAAGGTCTCTTCTGTCAAAGACTGGCCAGAACCCACCACAGTAACTGAGCTGCGAGCATTTCTGGGTTTTACTGGTTACTTCTGGAAATTCATCAGAAATTACTCAAGCATTGCCGGGCCTCTTCTGGTATACCTCAGGGGGGTGAACAGCAAGGACAAAGGTAGGAGTGACTCCAAAAAGGTTGAATTTGATGAAGCAGCCTGGAAGGCACTCCAAGCCCTCAAGACATCACTACTTCGAGCACCAGTCCCAGGGTTTGCAGATCTGTATCACCCATTTGTCGTGGAGACAGTATGCGAGTTCACAGGAACTGGGAGCTATTCTGTCCCAGCAACAAGAAGATGGTTCCCGTCGAGTTATCGCTTATGCATCAAGGTCTCTCTGGCCTGCTGAGAGGAACGACAAGGACTATTCATCATTCAAGCTGGAGTTGTTGGCAGTACGGTGGGCAGTGTGTCAAGTATTCAAGGATTATTTGATGGGAAACAAGTGTGTTGTGTACACTGATCACAACCCCCTCAAGTTCCTTGACTCGGCTAACCTTAGCTGCACAGAATTGCGTTGGGTACAACAACTCGCTTCCTTCAACTTTCATCTAGAGTACCTGCCAGGCAGAACTAATCAAGCCCCTAATGCACACTCGAGGCTAAAGCCCAGACTTGAAAGTGAAAAAGGAGGAGGATAAAGAGTGTCAGATCAGTGAGTTGTCTTCCTGTGCCTTGCGAACCAGTTTTGCAAGTCCTACCGATGCAGGGACTGACATGCCAGCAACTTTGCCCCACCAGATTCGAGTTGTTCATCGTGAGGGTAGCCCATGTCTTCCTGGGTACACTCCTCAGGAACTAAGGAGACTACAAGATGAGGATGTCATTCTGCATTGAGTGATCACCTATGTAGAGAGGGGCAGTAAACATTCCAAGCAGGAGAGGGATGGAGACGTTCGGGACATGGACTTGATCCTTAAGCAATGGGGCCAACTATACTTGAAGAATGGGGTCCTGTTTCGTCAAATAATGCTGCCAGGGGATGGACAGGATGAGCGATTGGTTACTCCTTCACGCTTGATTGACACCGTCTTCAAGTCCTTCGATGATGATATGGGACACTTCGGGGCTAAGAGGCACTTCAATCAGTCCAACCCCTGTTCTTTTGGCTGAAAATGGAGAAAGGCGTTCATACTTGGTGCAAACAGTGTGAAAGGTGTGCAGTGGCAAAACCACCTACCAGAAAGGCCAGTCCACCCCTAGGGACCCTAAGGGCAACAGCTCCTCTAGAAGTCGTTGCAATGGACTTCACCCTCCTTGAGTCCTCGTCAGATGGATACGAAAATGTCCTGATATTCACCGATGTTTTCACAAAGTTCACATGGGCGGTACCTACAAGAAACCAGAAGACATCAACGATTGCGAAGGTAAAACACCTAATCACCCCCTTTTGAGCTCCACTTCGACTGCATTCAGACAATGGACGATGCTTTGAGGCACAAGTGATTGCTGAGCTGTGCAAGATCTATGGAATTAGACATTCACACACCACCCTCTACCATCCCCAGGGAAATGGTTTGTGTGAATGATTCAACCGAACCCTCCATAACCTACTCATGATGCTACCCTTGCACAAGAAGTCTAGATGGACTGAACACCTACCATTCCTAGTGATGGCATACACCACCACCAAGCACGCTACCACCAGATAAAAGCCTTTCCACCTGCTGTTGTCAGAACCGCCCGACTGCCACAGCATCTTCTTCTTAATGTTGACCACCCTCAGACCAGTGGGACGACCGCAGACTGCTATGTAAAGAAACACCAGAAACAACTGGAGGCAGCCCGAAAGCTAGCAGTCACCAATATTGACAAGGGAGCTGAAGTGAGGAAAGCCTTGCATGACCAGCATGTGTTCGAACTGCCATTGAACACAGGCGAGTATGTTCTAGTGAGGGACCGCTCTCACCGGGGGCGGGCGAAGATCAAAGACTTTTGGGAGCCTGAGCCTTATATGGTTGTAGACCAACCATACCAGGGCCAACCTGTCTACGTCGTGCAGAATTCAAAGGGTCAACGAAAGGTACTTCACCGGAGCGAACTGAAACACTGTCCTTGGGATATTCCCACGCCAGATGTGGACAGTCGAGACAACCCGCGCTAGTGAGACCACGTTGAAGGACACTTCTACTTCTGAGAGTACTGATGGTGACTGGGGTAATCTGCTTACTCTTGCACCAAACGCTGACCAAATCCACTACCGAAACACCACGAGCCAGACAACGCGTGAAGACGAGGACGACAATACAAACCCCAGCAAGACTAACCGCTTGGCCCTTGCAGACCGTAGAGACACCACTTTATCTCCAGAACATGAATTACGGGATGGTGAAGCAGGGCAAAACTCTGCAGACGTGATGGTAACCAGTGATGAACTACCCTAGCCAGGCAGCAGCATAACGTCGTCACCCGCTGAGTCAGCTGACCTGGGCCTTACTGTTGGACTTGATCATCCGATGAAGGGTGCCACTCCCAGACCCTCATTAGACGATCCAAGCGCACTACCAAGGGGAAGCTGCCAGATAAGTTCAAATTCTCCAGTGTTGTTAAACTGTTGAACCATGTCAAACAATTAATTGCTCCAGAAAATGAACATGAGAGCACAGATGACTCTGATCACTAACTTTGTTGGAGGAAAGACACCTCATTAACTGTTAATTTTGGAATCAGTAAAATTTATCCAAATTGACCAAATTTGTTGAAACTGGCACATAGCAGTTGATTGTAACTCATTGATTATTCTTTGCAACTTTGAGGCTCCTTTATATGAATGGAGAAGTCATTTTCATGAACCCTGCAATCACAGTAGACAATGGGTATACACATTTAGTTATTATTGAGAAATTGTATTGATTCCGATGACTGCCAAGATGTGCATGTGACCTGTTAAAAAAGCAAGTTTGACTTTTTTATACTGTTTTTGTTGCTCTTTACACTGTTGTATTGTAATGTTTAATCCAAGTGTTTTGTATTCAAGTGTTAACATGTTTTATGAGTCATTACTCCACCCTAGATTTCCACTTGTCGTCGAGGGCAACGACTTTGTTGTTTGGGAAGATTGTAAGGATGTGCAGGTATATTAATCCAAGATAATCCAAGTGCGGTAAGTGACAGCGCCACCAAGCGGTGACACCGCATTCCCCAACGTGCTGTCTCCCTTGCCGTTGGCCTGCGCATCGCTTGCTTTAAACAGAATTAAAATCCATGGAGTGACTCGAACCCACGTGTTGGTGTGTTTATTTATTTATTCACACCCATCACTCCCCCGGGCTGGCCTCCACACTACACGGAAGAGAAGGAAATTTCAAAGCATCAATGCCAGTGCTCCGAATGCCAGAAGTGGAGAGCTAGCCCTCAAGTTCCAAAGACGGGAGATCTGCCTCCAGCACGCCCCCGCCTCTTCAAGCCTCCCTTCTACTCAACAGGGGTAGACTGTTTCGGTCCAATGACGTGCAAGATTGGGAGAAGGAGCGAGAAGCATTGGGGGATCATATTTAAATGTATGACCACCAGGGCCATTCACCTTGACCTACTAGACAGCCTCGATACTGACACCTTCTTGATGGCCTGTAGACGGTTCATCTCCAGACGAGGAAAACCATTCGAGATCCTGTGCACCTATGGCACTAATTTCAAAGGAGGTGATAATGAGCTACAGGACGCCTTTGCTGCCATGGATCCCATCTTACAGCAGGAGCTTGCCAAGCATGAAGGCTCTACAATTTGGAGGAACGTGGGAACAGGAGATCATGTCCGTGAAAGATGGCCTGAGAGTTGCCCAGAATGAGCAGTTCATTCCTGACTCAGTACTACGCACCGTGCTCACTGAAGTGGAGGGAATCTTGAATTCCAAGCCTCTGGGTATATGTCTCATCTAATGTTGCAGATCCCAACCCAGTGACTCCAAACGTTCCGCTGATGGGGTGGCATGATGTGTCTCTATCTCAGGTGGTCTATCCGGCAAGGGATTTTAACTTGGCCAGGTCCTCGCTGATCACTTTTGGTCCGGGTTCGTCAAATGCTACTTGCGGTCTGTCCATGAGCGCCAGAAGTGGCATACAGACCGTCCAAACCTGACCACCAATGATGTCGTTATGATTGTCAACCCAGCACTCAGCAGAGCTCAGTGGCCCATCAGGAGAGTTGCAGAGACCTTTCCGGGTTCCGACAGTCGTGTCGGCACTACCAGCGTGAGCGTTCGAGGTAAAACCTACACTCGCCCAGTGGCACGACTGATAATGCTTCCCGAGGTCAGTGACGACAGCCTATACCGATTGTGAACCCGCCAACACCTGAACTGTAGACTCGTTGCACTTCTCCTGTGATTCTTAAGGACACTTTCAGATTTAGTAAGTTTGAGCGTTAAACTTGTATAGCGCCCTCTTGTGATTAAAAATCTTGAAAATTACAACATGATTCCAATTTTACTTACATTCGTCCTGAAATTGTTCCAATAAATCTCTCAGTTATTCATTCAATCAAAAGTACAATCATCTGTATGCCATCCATCAGAGGCCGTGTGTAGATACTAAAAGCGAGTACATTTACAGATGATTTTAAGGGATATTTTGTGGGGGTTTTAGGCCATCAGCCTGGGGTTTGGTCAGTATCAAATCAGGGCATAAATGATTATAGTGCGCATGCGCAAGGTATAGTGCGCATGCGCAAGGTATACCGCCCCTAGAGTGGTAACAAGCATTTTGAAAAAAAGGATGATAACACCCAAAAAAGCTGCCACCGCTGCAATGCTGCCACATATTTTCTAATTCTGGAGCTGTATACCTTGCCAAAAATCACTATGATGATTATTCCCCTCATTTGATACTGGTGGCCTAAATTTTGGACCGAGGCTGATGGCCTATTTTGTAACGGGATAAATAACGAGGGTTTTCTTCGTATGTTGCTCTGTGGGTACATGTTCGTTCTTTTAAATATGGATTATGCCCTCGTATTTAATCATTATTGCTGGTTAATTTAGAGTAATTTGGGGCTTATAATAGCTTATCTAATCTCTCAGTTTGTTTGATAATTTAGTTGAAACTGGGGGAAATTATTACATGTATTTCAGACCATTTTGCACTGTGTTTTCATGTCACCTCATAAATGTAGGTTCCAATATTTATTATTGTATTAATTTGGTTTTCTTGTTGAACCATGGGCTACACGGGCTACACGGCCTACACGGCATCCAAGGCCTCTACAAATTCCATCATACTGAGCCTCCATTACAGTACACGGCTCCCATTCCACGGCTTAAAGCTACCGACAACTCGGTCTTCATCAGTAAATCAACCTAACCAGCTCAGCAACTATCTTCATCATTCTTATATATATAGATTGGTGACTGAGGAAGATGACGTTACTGTCGAGAGAGATCTTCCACATTCAGCTGATGTTGGAGTGTCAAGTCTGCTCCCCTACCGAACGGAAATCTAGTCTGTCCAAGTTGGTCGATATCAAGGTACCACTGACAGTGGAAGACCAAGCACAGTTTGATGCCCTACTCATCAGGTATGATGGGCTATACTGATGCAGTAAAACACCAGATTGACACAGCGAATGCACCACCAATCAAACAGAGATATCGTTCACTTCCACCCTCTCAGTACCGTGAAGTCAGGGCTCACATCCAGGAACTTCAGGAGGCAGGCATCATACGAGAAAGTTCCAGTCCTTTGGCCTCCCTGATCGTGGTAGTCCACAAAAAAAAGATAATTCCATCCGTCTGTGTTGACTTCAGGCAACTCAACACAGTAATTGCGAAGAACTCATTCCCTCTTCCCCAAATAGACGAAACACTACAGACATTAGGAGGAGCCAAGTACCTCAGCATGTTGGACTTAGCATCAGGCTATCACCAAGTGGCGATGGAGGAGAGGGACATCAGTAAGACAGCCTTTGTGACTCCCTTCGGGCTCTTTGAGTACACGAGGATGCCTTGGTTTTGGCCTCTGTAACAGCCCTGCAACGTTTCAGGGGCTCATACAGCATTGCCTGGATGACCAAGCGCTAGAAAGTGTACTTGCATATACACATGTAGATATAATCGTGTTTGCCCCAACATTTGAACAACACCTGCAGCGCCTTGAGATTGTGTTCCCAAGTCTACAGCAGTATGGTCTCAATATTAAGCCACAGAAATGCAGCTTCTTCAGGAAACAGGTAAAGAATCTGGGACACTTAGTGGTGGCAGGCGAAGGGGTCAAGCCTGACCCAGGGAAGGTCTCTTCTGTCAAAGACTGGCCAGAACCCACCACAGTAACTGAGCTGCGAGCATTTCTGGGTTTTACTGGTTACTTCTGGAAATTCATCAGAAATTACTCAAGCATTGCCGGGCCTCTTCTGGTATACCTCAGGGGGGTGAACAGCAAGGACAAAGGTAGGAGTGACTCCAAAAAGGTTGAATTTGATGAAGCAGCCTGGAAGGCACTCCAAGCCCTCAAGACATCACTACTTCGAGCACCAGTCCCAGGGTTTGCAGATCTGTATCACCCATTTGTCGTGGAGACAGTATGCGAGTTCACAGGAACTGGGAGCTATTCTGTCCCAGCAACAAGAAGATGGTTCCCGTCGAGTTATCGCTTATGCATCAAGGTCTCTCTGGCCTGCTGAGAGGAACGACAAGGACTATTCATCATTCAAGCTGGAGTTGTTGGCAGTACGGTGGGCAGTGTGTCAAGTATTCAAGGATTATTTGATGGGAAACAAGTGTGTTGTGTACACTGATCACAACCCCCTCAAGTTCCTTGACTCGGCTAACCTTAGCTGTACAGAATTGCGTTGGGTACAACAACTCGCTTCCTTCAACTTTCATCTAGAGTACCTGCCAGGCAGAACTAATCAAGCCCCTAATGCACACTCGAGGCTAAAGCCCAGACTTGAAAGTGAAAAAGGAGGAGGATAAAGAGTGTCAGATCAGTGAGTTGTCTTCCTGTGCCTTGCGAACCAGTTTTGCAAGTCCTACCGATGCAGGGACTGACATGCCAGCAACTTTGCCCCACCAGATTCGAGTTGTTCATCGTGAGGGTAGCCCATGTCTTCCTGGGTACACTCCTCAGGAACTAAGGAGACTACAAGATGAGGATGTCATTCTGCATTGAGTGATCACCTATGTAGAGAGGGGCAGTAAACATTCCAAGCAGGAGAGGGATGGAGACGTTCGGGACATGGACTTGATCCTTAAGCAATGGGGCCAACTATACTTGAAGAATGGGGTCCTGTTTCGTCAAATAATGCTGCCAGGGGATGGACAGGATGAGCGATTGGTTACTCCTTCACGCTTGATTGACACCGTCTTCAAGTCCTTCGATGATGATATGGGACACTTCGGGGCTAAGAGGCACTTCAATCAGTCCAACCCCTGTTCTTTTGGCTGAAAATGGAGAAAGGCGTTCATACTTGGTGCAAACAGTGTGAAAGGTGTGCAGTGGCAAAACCACCTACCAGAAAGGCCAGTCCACCCCTAGGGACCCTAAGGGCAACAGCTCCTCTAGAAGTCGTTGCAATGGACTTCACCCTCCTTGAGTCCTCGTCAGATGGATACGAAAATGTCCTGATATTCACCGATGTTTTCACAAAGTTCACATGGGCGGTACCTACAAGAAACCAGAAGACATCAACGATTGCGAAGGTAAAACACCTAATCACCCCCTTTTGAGCTCCACTTCGACTGCATTCAGACAATGGACGATGCTTTGAGGCACAAGTGATTGCTGAGCTGTGCAAGATCTATGGAATTAGACATTCACACACCACCCTCTACCATCCCCAGGGAAATGGTTTGTGTGAATGATTCAACCGAACCCTCCATAACCTACTCATGATGCTACCCTTGCACAAGAAGTCTAGATGGACTGAACACCTACCATTCCTAGTGATGGCATACACCACCACCAAGCACGCTACCACCAGATAAAAGCCTTTCCACCTGCTGTTGTCAGAACCGCCCGACTGCCACAGCATCTTCTTCTTAATGTTGACCACCCTCAGACCAGTGGGACGACCGCAGACTGCTATGTAAAGAAACACCAGAAACAACTGGAGGCAGCCCGAAAGCTAGCAGTCACCAATATTGACAAGGGAGCTGAAGTGAGGAAAGCCTTGCATGACCAGCATGTGTTCGAACTGCCATTGAACACAGGCGAGTATGTTCTAGTGAGGGACCGCTCTCACCGGGGGCGGGCGAAGATCAAAGACTTTTGGGAGCCTGAGCCTTATATGGTTGTAGACCAACCATACCAGGGCCAACCTGTCTACGTCGTGCAGAATTCAAAGGGTCAACGAAAGGTACTTCACCGGAGCGAACTGAAACACTGTCCTTGGGATATTCCCACGCCAGATGTGGACAGTCGAGACAACCCGCGCTAGTGAGACCACGTTGAAGGACACTTCTACTTCTGAGAGTACTGATGGTGACTGGGGTAATCTGCTTACTCTTGCACCAAACGCTGACCAAATCCACTACCGAAACACCACGAGCCAGACAACGCGTGAAGACGAGGACGACAATACAAACCCCAGCAAGACTAACCGCTTGGCCCTTGCAGACCGTAGAGACACCACTTTATCTCCAGAACATGAATTACGGGATGGTGAAGCAGGGCAAAACTCTGCAGACGTGATGGTAACCAGTGATGAACTACCCTAGCCAGGCAGCAGCATAACGTCGTCACCCGCTGAGTCAGCTGACCTGGGCCTTACTGTTGGACTTGATCATCCGATGAAGGGTGCCACTCCCAGACCCTCATTAGACGATCCAAGCGCACTACCAAGGGGAAGCTGCCAGATAAGTTCAAATTCTCCAGTGTTGTTAAACTGTTGAACCATGTCAAACAATTAATTGCTCCAGAAAATGAACATGAGAGCACAGATGACTCTGATCACTAACTTTGTTGGAGGAAAGACACCTCATTAACTGTTAATTTTGGAATCAGTAAAATTTATCCAAATTGACCAAATTTGTTGAAACTGGCACATAGCAGTTGATTGTAACTCATTGATTATTCTTTGCAACTTTGAGGCTCCTTTATATGAATGGAGAAGTCATTTTCATGAACCCTGCAATCACAGTAGACAATGGGTATACACATTTAGTTATTATTGAGAAATTGTATTGATTCCGATGACTGCCAAGATGTGCATGTGACCTGTTAAAAAAGCAAGTTTGACTTTTTTATACTGTTTTTGTTGCTCTTTACACTGTTGTATTGTAATGTTTAATCCAAGTGTTTTGTATTCAAGTGTTAACATGTTTTATGAGTCATTACTCCACCCTAGATTTCCACTTGTCGTCGAGGGCAACGACTTTGTTGTTTGGGAAGATTGTAAGGATGTGCAGGTATATTAATCCAAGATAATCCAAGTGCGGTAAGTGACAGCGCCACCAAGCGGTGACACCGCATTCCCCAACGTGCTGTCTCCCTTGCCGTTGGCCTGCGCATCGCTTGCTTTAAACAGAATTAAAATCCATGGAGTGACTCGAACCCACGTGTTGGTGTGTTTATTTATTTATTCACACCCATCACTCCCCCGGGCTGGCCTCCACACTACACGGAAGAGAAGGAAATTTCAAAGCATCAATGCCAGTGCTCCGAATGCCAGAAGTGGAGAGCTAGCCCTCAAGTTCCAAAGACGGGAGATCTGCCTCCAGCACGCCCCCGCCTCTTCAAGCCTCCCTTCTACTCAACAGGGGTAGACTGTTTCGGTCCAATGACGTGCAAGATTGGGAGAAGGAGCGAGAAGCATTGGGGGATCATATTTAAATGTATGACCACCAGGGCCATTCACCTTGACCTACTAGACAGCCTCGATACTGACACCTTCTTGATGGCCTGTAGACGGTTCATCTCCAGACGAGGAAAACCATTCGAGATCCTGTGCACCTATGGCACTAATTTCAAAGGAGGTGATAATGAGCTACAGGACGCCTTTGCTGCCATGGATCCCATCTTACAGCAGGAGCTTGCCAAGCATGAAGGCTCTACAATTTGGAGGAACGTGGGAACAGGAGATCATGTCCGTGAAAGATGGCCTGAGAGTTGCCCAGAATGAGCAGTTCATTCCTGACTCAGTACTACGCACCGTGCTCACTGAAGTGGAGGGAATCTTGAATTCCAAGCCTCTGGGTATATGTCTCATCTAATGTTGCAGATCCCAACCCAGTGACTCCAAACGTTCCGCTGATGGGGTGGCATGATGTGTCTCTATCTCAGGTGGTCTATCCGGCAAGGGATTTTAACTTGGCCAGGTCCTCGCTGATCACTTTTGGTCCGGGTTCGTCAAATGCTACTTGCGGTCTGTCCATGAGCGCCAGAAGTGGCATACAGACCGTCCAAACCTGACCACCAATGATGTCGTTATGATTGTCAACCCAGCACTCAGCAGAGCTCAGTGGCCCATCAGGAGAGTTGCAGAGACCTTTCCGGGTTCCGACAGTCGTGTCGGCACTACCAGCGTGAGCGTTCGAGGTAAAACCTACACTCGCCCAGTGGCACGACTGATAATGCTTCCCGAGGTCAGTGACGACAGCCTATACCGATTGTGAACCCGCCAACACCTGAACTGTAGACTCGTTGCACTTCTCCTGTGATTCTTAAGGACACTTTCAGATTTAGTAAGTTTGAGCGTTAAACTTGTATAGCGCCCTCTTGTGATTAAAAATCTTGAAAATTACAACATGATTCCAATTTTACTTACATTCGTCCTGAAATTGTTCCAATAAATCTCTCAGTTATTCATTCAATCAAAAGTACAATCATCTGTATGCCATCCATCAGAGGCCGTGTGTAGATACTAAAAGCGAGTACATTTACAGATGATTTTAAGGGATATTTTGTGGGGGTTTTAGGCCATCAGCCTGGGGTTTGGTCAGTATCAAATCAGGGCATAAATGATTATAGTGCGCATGCGCAAGGTATAGTGCGCATGCGCAAGGTATACCGCCCCTAGAGTGGTAACAAGCATTTTGAAAAAAAGGATGATAACACCCAAAAAAGCTGCCACCGCTGCAATGCTGCCACATATTTTCTAATTCTGGAGCTGTATACCTTGCCAAAAATCACTATGATGATTATTCCCCTCATTTGATACTGGTGGCCTAAATTTTGGACCGAGGCTGATGGCCTATTTTGTAACGGGATAAATAACGAGGGTTTTCTTCGTATGTTGCTCTGTGGGTACATGTTCGTTCTTTTAAATATGGATTATGCCCTCGTATTTAATCATTATTGCTGGTTAATTTAGAGTAATTTGGGGCTTATAATAGCTTATCTAATCTCTCAGTTTGTTTGATAATTTAGTTGAAACTGGGGGAAATTATTACATGTATTTCAGACCATTTTGCACTGTGTTTTCATGTCACCTCATAAATGTAGGTTCCAATATTTATTATTGTATTAATTTGGTTTTCTTGTTGAACCATGGGCTACACGGGCTACACGGCCTACACGGCATCCAAGGCCTCTACAAATTCCATCATACTGAGCCTCCATTACAGTACACGGCTCCCATTCCACGGCTTAAAGCTACCGACAACTCGGTCTTCATCAGTAAATCAACCTAACCAGCTCAGCAACTATCTTCATCATTCTAATTTTCATCATTTCAGTAATTAAAGGAGAGTAAATCACCCAATCATAGACTCGTCACCAGTCTCCTGTCCTGCCCTTTCTTTCAGACATCGTTTTTGCAGGGACTATTGCGCTCACTAGTGTAGATGTACGGATGAACGTACTTACGTACAACCACGGTGACATTTTGGTTCGCAGGCAAGGCATGCTGTAGTGTTACTGTTAGGAGGATCCTCGCCGTCTATTCAACGCAACGACATAATGAATTATTATCCTACTAGCATGACTAGTTTAATTACAGGACTACTTTTCCAAACTTTAGGCCTAAATATATTTCTGAACCAAACTACCGTATGCATGAATCGATGTCGTTTCTTTAATTGTATTTTTTTTTAGTACATGTATATATTTAAGAAATGGAAACCAAACAATTTGAATGTAATAATTAATCAAGTTCTGAAACGAATTTCCAAGTTGTCAAACTCAAAAAAAAAAATACTTGTCCCATTATGTATCATCGAACCCGAATTATCCCGGTTTGTATATTGTTGATGTACCCTAACGTGGCGCGGCCCCTAACGTCGCACTTTGCTATCAGTGCGCAGGCGTAAGGTACGTCACAAATCAACCACTAGTCGACTAATGGTCCTTGCCCGAACTTGGCCTTAGCTGCCATGGGCATGGCTGCCTGGCATGCCTGGACGATTACATAATTAACATGTGGCCTAGCCCCACTGGTACGGCCGCGAATACCGCGAACACACGTCTAGCATGTCTAGTGCTAGTGCCATGGTGGGGCTACATATGTGGCCATAATTCTCGAAATTGTACCATAACTTTACGACAAAAGATGGGAAGGCGCTTACCTTTAGTGCTTTTGCGTCGAATAGTACGCTAGCCAAGGTGACCGTAAGTACAGTACTACTATGCTCACGCGGAGCATCATAGTTCTAGGAGTAGACCGTAAGGTCAGAGCCAAATTCTGCTAAATGCACATCAAATATCTGTCAGATTTATCAAAAATCTGCCAAATTCCCCAGAATTACTCGAAATACATTATAAACACTTAAGATCACATGCAGATTTGTAGTACTGCGTTTTAATTAAGATTCAAATTACATAATAAACAAGCTAGTCACATAAAGATGTTGTGAATTAATTATTGGTAAATTTCGGGCGAAACGCAGATCCGCAATGACGATGTCCATTTCCCAGTGAACCTCCGCCTAGCAGCCAACCTGTCCCATTATGCAAGGGTTTGTTTAAAAGGACTGAAGCTTTTTTGTAAACAAATGTACACTTTTTTGTTCAACTTTGCTGTTTTTCTGGTAAATAGGTTTTTTTGCAGAATTCTGCCAAAAATCTGCCAAAAAATCCATTCTGTCAAATTTTCTGTCAAACTCGTTTTTTTTTTATTTAACAAAAATTCTGTCAAAGTAAGCCGAAAATCGGCTAAAACGGTCACCCTAACGCTAAGCAGGCACGCTGGGGATCCGGTGTCACATGCAAATCCGACTCCTATGAAAATCGGACCCCTTTTTCCCTTTTATTGGTTAATCCCTCGCACGTGACAGGTCACTCTCCCCAATTACGATCCTAAAAGTATCGTACTCACGCGTGCGCACTACCAATGAGTCCACATTTCATGGAGTCGTAGTCTGGTTCCCCGACCTGACAATTTCCCCCGACGTCTACACGTCTAAGGCCAAGTTCGGGCAAGGACCATTAGTCGACTAGTGGTTGATTTGTGACGTACCTTACGCCTGCGCACTGATAGCAATGTGCAAACGTCTCTAGTCAAACGCTGGTCAAAATGTCATCGCAAAACTTCTGGATCCTGGCTCTCTGCTAGCGTTATGGATGCGCGCGGCTATTGGTTACCAGCGAAGCAACCAACCCCAGTAGGCTGGTTCCAAATAGTCGACTAGCGTAGTCAACCATCGTCGACTAGACAGAGTTCGGGCAAACGTTCGTTAACCATTGGTCAACTATAGTCCTTGCGCGAGCAGCCTCCGTAGCTAAAAATAAACATGACGACATTGACTGCCCTTTTTCAAAGCTCGGCTTCGTTTACGAATTCGCTTTATCACATAAAGCTTTTAATGTTCCGATCATTTTTTTAAAATGAATCACTTGCTTCATGTATCATACAGTTATGATATACAGTTTAATACTTCTGTAAGAAAACATTGACTAATTTTGACCTGGAATCTTCAAAGTTAGACACCCAAACAGCACTGTAAGCAGGCGGAGCCGAATTGAGACCACGCCGAGTTTTGGAAAATGCCGGTAACGGTCGTCAAATTCAAACTTGTGCATGACGCAGCAAAAAGTTCGCCCTCGTATACGATCCGAGTGCAAAATCGTCGTTGAATTTCAAGTTTTCTAAATAAAAACAATGGATATTAATTATCAACTAGTTTTTTAAAGTTTTTAATAAGCAATTAGCAGTTAATAAAACCTAAATTATACTCGGAAATACTCGGACACTATCCGATTGTCGACGAAATGAATTCGGCAGACTTCGGACATTTTCGGAAAAAGGAGGAATTCCTCCCGTTTTAGTCACGTGACGTAAATTGTAATACAATGTATTACCGGAGGCTACCTGATAATAATTCATCAGGAATAGTCAGAATCTTTTGGTCTGGGAACCAGACTAATGGAGTCGGATATTCACGCTACACGTACACCAACCTCGTCCCCAGGGTGTCGAGCAGTACGCGCCCACCACTACGCGGTTGGAAATAAAGTAAGCACTGGGGACGAGGTTGCACGTACACCTGAAATCTGACTGGATTAGGTGCAACCTCGTCCCCAGTGCTCACTTTATTTCCAACCTCGTTTCCAAAAGTAAGAGCAGGTAGTGATGGGCGCGTACTGTTCGACACCCTGGGGACGAGGTTAGATTTGGTGTAAATTATGGTACGGCTTTGCTCGTCCCACCGGCCGCCCTGCAAACAGGATGCCGGGAAGGGCTGATGAATTCACGATCTGATTGGATACCTGCTCTCTCACCCTGGTACTATTGACCTATCGTAGTTTGCGAGTTAGCCACGCCCCTTAGACAACCCAATGGAGTTTTTGTACACTAAGTTTTGTTTGTCTCAGATTCTACGCATTCCGCATCTATTTGTATATCATGTAACTGGACAATATTTCACAAGCTGTGTTGACACGAGTCTATAACGTAAATCTACCGCGATAGGTCGATTGGATTGTGCAAGATTTTTGAACGCGTATGCAAATGAGGAATAGTCTGGTGCCTGAGCGTTACATTTGCGTTTGTTTTTGTATGATTCGTTTGCACACGTTTGCGTATCAAAATTTCAACATGAAATTTCATGAAAATTAGACATCCGGAAAAGGCAGCACTTTCTGATTTAGTATAACGAGGGTGAGTATGCTTCTCAAGCAAAAAACCCTACAAACTAAGCCTAAATGTGAAAATCAAAATTTGACAAAGTTCGACATGTTTTTGTACATGGTGGAAGTGTGGCCTATGTTTACGGAGGTAGTCCAGTAAATTGGCCACATTTATGGGGCTAAAGTCGGAAAGCCCCGTGAGGATTACCAGGAGGCAGCTGTCCAAAGAGACAGTTATGCAGAAGCTGCCATAGGCGCATGGAGTCACCTCGAGGTGAGAGGACTCCTCCTTATTTATAGGAAGGGTGGCAGGAAAGCTGAAAGCGCGGTAACTGGTAGTGCTTCCCCAACAGCAGAGAGAGGAGGATTTCAAGAGTCTCCACAGAAACATGGAGCAGTTTGGATATGGGAAGGTCCTGAAACTTGTCAAGAACAGGTTCTATTGGCCTAGTCTTTGTAATGAAGCAATGAAACACATGAGAAGCCATCAGCGCAGTGTGCGAAATGGGAGGGAAGCGTCCTGCGAGATCCCACCTCCTCATGAGTCCTGGGATGTGGACCGACAAAAATATCCTCAATTATGTATTGAAGTGATTTGTGAAGATAATGTATATATATGCATAGACCTTCCTCAAAGGTTTTCATGGGATACACAAGATGGGACATAACAAGGACACACAAAACACTCGAACTTCAATACAATTTAGTAATTTTAATTCTACATACACTTATTTATTCATGACAGTGGTGTGCTCGGTTTTAACCATACAGAAATGAAGTTCATTTTTATTCCTTTTTTTTAAGACAATTCCCAATGTAGAATTGTCATTATTTCAACCTAGACTTTTTGGTCATTTATAACTGGAAAGCAAACCCACAATTCTTAGTTTGAAGTACATGTTCATGAGGCAACACACTTGTTAGTGTTTACATCAGCTGCTTCAGCCTAGGTTTATATTATGTGGCGTTGACATTCTCTACCTCCAAACTCTCATCAAACAAAACAATCTCTATTTCATCACTGTTTCTAAATATGTGGTTGATATATTAAATTTGTTTTGACATTTAATTCGATATTCTGCTGGTGTGTAGAAGAAAGGATGTTTTATTAAGATGAGAATTGCAAAAAAAGAAAGATTTTGTACGCTGCACTTCCCCAGTAAGGATCAGGTTGGAAAACTTGCTCAGCTTTTTATATGCCCAAGGAAACCCCACTATTTAGGAATTCAAGGTCACTGGAGTTTTTTCCAGCTAAATAAGGGTTTTCTCTCTTGAATTATTATTCTGTTTTAATAATCATTTGAACCTGTATTAGAATAGCAAATTAGAGTAGCAAGTTTGAATGGCCACTCCATATGAAGCTGTCAGCTGTGCTGTCAACAAATGCTCCAATAACCGCAATGTTCACATACCTTGAATACACAGAGCGTGCAGGTGCACAACAGAAATCGTTCCCCATAATCATCTATAGACATAAATGCCTTTTTATGCTTGAAAAGGTATTTGTTTTCTCTTGAATAATAACAAATACACGTTAGTGCATATTTTACATAAGAAACAGATAAACAAGCAAGAAATAATGGAAAGAACAAAGAGAAATAAGTGTAAAGAATCTGCCCATCAGCTTCACAAAATTACATTCTGCCATCTTGGTTTGAACCAGTTATCTTGACCAAAAATCCCCCCCCCCCCTCAAAAAGCAATCGAAACCCTATTGAAAGTGGTCTCTATCGTAGAATCTGCTGCATAAAGTGCTGCACAACTCGAAAGAAGGCCTGCTCTGGGGCCTGAGAGAACAAGGTGTGGCTAGAGGACTTGGAGAGGATGGATGTTGAGGGGGTGCGTAGGAGGCTAGTGGAGGAGGTTGAAGGACTGGCAGAGCTGGGGGAGGAGGGCCCACCCCCTCGACGGAAATACCGTTGCAGACTCTGCAGGAAAGTGGCCTGAAATAGAAGTGCAAATGACAACAATGAAGATTATAGCAGGAACGACCGAGTAACAAAACGTATGGACAATAATGCTGAGGGAAGAGGAGGGGTGGTTATTCAAAACAAATGAGATTTTATTCATTGGAGTCAAGACTGAAACATTATTTTCAGGTCAGAATTTGTTTGGTATATGAGGAACAAAATCAAGTCTTTTTCTGAAATGATGGTGATTTTTGTCTGTTTTGTGTCGCAAGTTTTTGTTCATGCATGGAGGTAAGAATAAACCCATAGGTCATTGTATTAAAAGGTATTCTTCAATGTTTATCAGTTAATAATCAGTAATGGACAGATTAATTTTGTGGCATTTCCATTAACAGAGAGAAAACTTGGGAATAGAGTATGCAAATCACGTGTAATTTTCAGTTACTAGTCAATAACATGTACTTGTTTCCTATGTCAGCTTAAGCTCTTAATCCCCCCTCCCCCCCCAAAAAAAAAAGCCAACCCACAGAGCTCACAAAAAGAAAACCGAAGATGTATCACCCACCACCCCAAACTTTCTATTTACTGCTGCTGACCCCATCATGGGATATTTAATTTTTTTCTAAATTCTTAGATATGCGGAGAGACCAAAGCAGGTTCATTAGTTACACTCTGATGTGATTTTTTTTTTCATTTTGAATATGAAATGAAATAGAAATTTAACTTCTTGGAAAAATTGAGTAACATGATTGAGTAACAGGTCATCTGATACTCGCAATCTTCCATCTGATACTCACAAGTTCTGTGCCTAGTTCCCGTTTGACTATCTGTCTATCTCGGACTGGTAGTGTAGGATCTTTAAGGCACCGCAACCCCTGCACCATTAGCAGCTCAACAGAGGTCTCCAGTATGAACATTATCATGGGTCTGCAACAACAAGTTTTATAATAATAAGTACTATAGGAAATTCAACATACTGTTTGCCAATAAGCACTTGCCTCAGAAATGTCATTTTCTAACTTCCTCTTCAACATTTCATCCACATTTATACAGTTATAATTATTTTTCTCAACATCAGAATAGTATGTAAAATGTGTTGTTAATTACAGCTACAGGAACTGTCTAATAGAAAATGTTATCTCAAAACTTGTATTCGAGGAGAAAACTGAGTGGCCGCACCCCCGCTCAGAGAAGCGAATGATATCTTGGGGTTAATTAGGACTTTTGCTGTATTCTTTTGTCTCTGTAATATGACGGACTTGCACTGACCTGTCCATGTATCTTTGCTGTGCAGGCATAGATGACCCAGAAACAGGCAGAATGGTAGGTGCTGTCTCATCAGGTGACAGGCTGGTCTTGCTACAATCCAACTGATAAATAACCCCACAAAAACAAAACAAAACAATGACGTAATTGGTATCAGGCAATCCTGGAAAGTGGAAAGTTATGCACAGAGAATATAATTATGCGCAACAAAATGAGTTGTGATCAGTTATGACAGTTGCTTGACAGAATATGCATTTGTTGTATTCATTTAAAAGTTGTCCACATGCTGTTGATGTGTACTGGCACCATAAACAAACCTGGAAGTACATGGTCATGGCAATCACAAGGCATCCAATCTTATCACCTGACAATCCATAGAACTGAGGCTGTGTATACATGCAAAAGTTTTCCGCAAGTCAGATTGGATGACTGAAAACCCGCAACGACAGAGGCCGGAATATATCGGCCAGCGAGTCACAGCCAGAGACCAAGGCTGGAAATATGACTGTGCAGCCCCAGGGTGATGGCTTGGACCCGCCTGGCATTGCGGTCCAGTGAGACAACAAGCACATGCATTATGTCATCTTATGTATTGTTCATTTACTCCAGTGATGTCACTTGAACCACCTCTAGAAATGTATAAATGTTCTTCATTGTTTACGATGGTATTCTGTAGGTACAAAGAGCCTTCAAGATTACTAGTCAATCTCAGTGTCATTACCTTACTCAGTAGTTGGACACACATATTGATGCAGGATATAAGCAATCCAAATGATGGTTCAATGTCAGTCTCTAGAGTTGGTGTGCTAAACCCAAGGCCTAGCAACATCTGGTACTCCAAAATATCAACACTCTGTACAGTAACAAATAAAACCCATAGAAATATTTAAAGATGACTAAAGAAAGTTAAGTGTGTAAAAGGGCAAGCACTGATAACACATGAATGCAGAGGGTTGTTTGCATAATTTTGCAGAACTTCCGTATGACATCTACGTCAATAGTTCAAATGAATTAAATGTTTGGAGAGGTTTAAAGTGAAGTCCCAAAAAAGCAACATGAAGGCAAAATGTACTACTGGTTAACCTTTTATTTTGTTATAAACATAAGTAAAAACAGTGTTGCTAGAATACAAGAGTCTCCCAACATTTATTGATACATACAGTTTTCTGTAATGATTCAATATCAGGGAGAAAGTCTTTTCTCAAGAAGGCAAGGATGATGTGTGACACAATCCGATAAACCCAACGTATATCACTGAATAGAACTTTAGATACTGCACTGAGCATTTGTTTCATTCATAATGCTTGTTTTTGAATGAATTACATTTTGCCTTCGTGTTGCTTTTACAGACTTCATTTGAAACCTCTCCCAATATTTTATTTATTTGAACTACTGACGTCGATGTCATACGGAAGTTCAACAAAGAGGTTAGTCTCAGCTTCAAAAGGATGCCAAACACCTCCCATTATTCTTGTATCATTTTTCAAGGGGGGGGGACTGATCAGTGATGAGCATTTTAGTAAGACTTTATTTTTATACTTTCAAAAATTAAAACTGGATGTATGAAGACAAAATACGATGAAGAAAATAATAATTTCAAAAATAAATAAATAACAGGATTTAACAACAGCTATCAAGTAATTTGTGAACGATTCAATAGTTTAACATAAATTAGTGTTTGATCACCTTAAGTGTGTTCCCAGATTATATCACATTACATGAACAAAACGCTAGCTTACTGGGTTCAGCAGAATGGTCAGCAGATCTGGGCTGAAGTGTCTCAAGGCAGCCAAGCCATGGCCCAATATCACCAATAATCTGAAGTAAGATTGAAGTTAAAACTAGTTCAAAAACACATGATCAATGACATGATTTATCGTTTTCTGAGTTGGATAAAGAATGGGGTGCCGTGTCCTTGTGGCTTGAACTATCAAACTTAAGATCTGTGGGTAAATCTGCATATTGCTTTTCACTCTATTGGGTTGCAGCTGTCAATTTCATATCAAGATTATTGTTGAAAGTTGAAAGGGCAGGATTGTCATTGAAAACTCTGCACCACAGTTTAAAATTGACTTTTCTTGAAAAAAAACTCCCATCTCTCTGCTCTGCTTACTTTTCTCCTGGAGTTTTCCTCAATTCCTTCCAATTTGAAAATTCATAGCAACCATGATTTTAGAAGGAATGTCATCCATGCAAGACATGCAGTTCATCATTTAGTGACCATTACTTTTTTTGAGCTGAGGCTGCTATAGCGTGACTTTAACATGTTAAAACACGAATTGAAAAACACTATGAAGGGATTTCCCAATTTCACCCAAAAGAAAAATGTCAAGGATCAAGTTTGGACTGAATCTTGTCACCAGAGATGGGAGGCAAGGAAAATACCCAAGTGATAACCTGACTGCTATAATAAGCAATGTACAATCAAACCAACAAGTACAGAATAGGCAATGGAACTTTGATTGGAAATGCTAAATATAATGGATAAACTTGACTGAGTTTAAGGAAATTATTCTCTTTTTTTATCTCAATAGTAAATACACTATTATTATGCCACAGAACATCCCATGCCTGCTCAACTGCCTTTTTCAACGTCACTCAATGCCCTCCACAATAGCCACACACTTGCCCAAAACCCAACATACCTGGCCTGGATGTGCTGCACCTCTAGGCTATATTTATTCTCTGCCAGATCTGTCGTTGATGTCTGCTGTCGTAGCCTTATTGGGGTGCCGTTCATTGTCAGCACCATACGCTCTTGCTTATTCATGTTTGTATGTTTGGTACTCTTCTGCCAAAATAAGACACAATTCCTAAAGTTATGTGTCTAACCAAAACAAAAATGTTCAAATTGAATTGATAGGCCTGTTTACATCCAAACTCACCCCTGTCAGATACTATAGAAGCTTGTTACCTCACAACTCACCTGTCATATACTACACCAGCCTGTTAACTTACAACTCACCAGTCAGATACTACATCAGCCTATTACCTCACAACTCACCAGTCAGATACTACACCAGCCTGTTAACTTACAACTCACCAGTCAGATACTACACCAGCCTGTTACCCCACAACTCACCCGTCGGATACTACACCAGCCTGTTAACTTACAACTCACCTGTCAGATACTACACCAGCCTGTTACCTCACAACTCACCCGTCAGATACTACACCAGCCTGTTAACTTACAACTCACCTGTCAGATACTACACCAGCCTGTTACCTCACAACTCACCCGTCGGATACTACACCAGCCTGTTACCCCACAACTCACCCGTCGGATACTACACCAGCCTGTTAACTTACAACTCACCTGTCAGATACTACATCAGCCTATTACCTCACAACTCACCCGTCAGATACTACACCAACCTGTTAACTTACAACTCACCTGTCAGATACTACACCAGCCTGTTACCTCACAACTCACCCGTCGGATACTACACCAGCCTGTTAACTTACAACTCACCTGTCAGATACTACATCAGCCTATTACCTCACAACTCACCCGTCGGATACTACACCAGCCTGTTACCTCACAACTCACCCGTCGGATACTACACCAGCCTGTTAACTTACAACTCACCTGTCAGATACTACACCAGCCAATTGCCTCACAACTCACCTGTCAGATACTACACCAGCCTGTTACCTCACAACTCACCAGTCAGATACTACATCAGCCTATTACCTCACAACTCACCCGTCGGATACTACACCAGCCTGTTAACTTACAACTCACCTGTCAGATACTACACCAGCCAATTACCTCACAACTCACCCGTCGGATACTACACCAGCCTGCTACCCCACAAGTCACCTGTTAGATACTACAGCAGCTTATTACCTCACAACTCACCCCCGTCAGATACTACACCAGCCTGTTACCTCACAACTCACCCGTCAGATATTACACCAGCCTATTACCTCACAAATCACCTCTGTCAGATATTACACCAGCCTGCCACCTTGCAACTCACCTGTCAGATACTACACCAGCCTGTTACCCAACAACTCACCTCTGTCAGATATTACACCAGCCTGTTACCCAACAACTCACCTCTGTCAGATATTACACCAGCATATTACCTCACAATTCACCCCTGTCAGATACTACACCAGCCTGTTACCTTACAATTCACCCCTGTCAGGTACTATAGAAGCCTGTTACTTCACAACTCACCTCTGTCAGATACTATACCAACCTATTGCCTCACAACTCACCTCTGTCAGACACTTCACCGGCCTGTTACCTCACAACTCACCTGTCAGATACTACACCAGCCTGTTACCCCACAACTCACCTCTGTCAGATATTACACCAGCCTGCTACCGCACAACTCACCTCCGTCAGATATTACACCAGCCTGTTACCCCACAACTCACCTCTGTCAGATATTACACCAGCCTGTTACCCCACAACTCACCTCTGTCAGATATTACACCAGCCTGTTACCCCACAACTCACCTCCGTCAGATACTACACCAGCCTGTTACCTCACAACTCACCTGTCAGATACTACACCAGCCTGTTACCCCACAACTCACCTCTGTCAGATATTACACCAGCCTGCTACCGCACAACTCACCTCCGTCAGATATTACACCAGCCTGTTACCCCACAACTCACCTCTGTCAGATACTACACCAGCCTGTTACCCCACAACTCACCTCTGTCAGATATTACACCAGCCTGTTACCCCACAACTCACCTCTGTCAGATATTACACCAGCCTGCTACCCCACAACTCACCTCTGTCAGATATTACACCAGCCTGTTACCCCACAACTCACCTCTGTCAGATATTACACCAGCCTGTTACCCCACAACTCACCTCTGTCAGATATTACACCAGCCTGTTACCCCACAACTCACCTCTGTCAGATATTACACCAGCCTGCTACCCCACAACTCACCTCTGTCAGATACTGCAGCAGCTTTGGCCTGATCAGCAATGCCACACAGCAGTGACACAGCGACGTCACACACAGCAACAGTCCTTGGACCTCTCCAGTCCTCATGCGACTGCCCAGTTCCTTAGCAAAGTGTGAGAGCTGGTAGATGAAGGCACTGGTTGTCTCTGCTTCCATCAGGCAGGCTTGGCTCTGGTTGTACCTCACAGCATCAAGGCACTGTACAAACAAAAGGGAAATAGACATTTCTGTACAGAGTGCCAATTCTTGTACATATTCTTAACATATTTCTTCTGGTTTCTAACTAGCTCATCATGAAAAAACACATTGACAAATTGGACGACTAGCCAAGATAGGGTTGCTAGCTCAGTTGGTAGAGTTCTGGTAGTTTGTTTTGGAGGTTTGCAGGTTTGAATCCTGTTCCACTCAATTTCAATGTGCAAAATAAATTCATGAAAAGGGAACCTAGTCAAATTCCCTTTTTGTCTCATATCACAATTTCTTGGTTGAGTAAAAAAATTGAATGTAGCCGGATTTAATGGTGGCATGTGCAGAGGCTACATATTTTAATCCTGCTATGTGCCATTTGTTTGTTCAAATTTATATTGATTAAAAGTGAGTTAATGAAATGAGTCTTTAATGGTTATTATTTTACATGAATTTTTCTCTTAAAGAAATAAGGAGGAAAAACAACAAAGAAGATTAATTCCTAGACATACTGAGAACAGTGGAGAGCTACTTTAACGAACATCGAGGGATCCACAAACAAATGTTCATAATAACGTTTGTTTGATGTAGTGATTTTGAGCCACTGGTACTTACAATGGCGACCGTCTCTTAAAATACCACCTAAAATTGGGCCCTACTTGAAGCGTGCCCTATTTCGACTGGATTTAATATGTGTTTATTTTTCCCACTCCTCCCCCCCCCCCCCCCTGTTAGCCGTTTCGATGTGCAAATCAAACCACCCATGGTTACATCGTGTTTGAAAGTTGAAGAGTGATAGATGGCTATTATTTCCCCAAGGAATAAAAGGGAAAATCACCCGTTGCTAAAGTTCCGTGATGACTCCTCATGCGGCCATGAGATGTGAGAAATGACAGTTCACTATTGGTTAAAAGGGGGTACTGGCGGTTCAAAATCGCTATACCATTGGATCGCTATTGCAAGCACTTTCTGTAGATCCCACGATGTTCCTTATAGTGGTGGTCCATTGTACATGTCATGCTTTATTTATGAAAACTGTGGTAAACTGTGTACAGTAAAATTATGACATCACAGACAAGAAGAGAGGAGCCTAGAAAAGGAAGAGGAATGGCTGGGATAAAGTTATGTTTTCTATTTTGTTTTGTTTTTACACTTTAACCTTTAGTTTTCAAAACCTAAGCTTTGGAGGAAACAAAACAACTACGGCTCAGGAATAAGCTTGAGACGCTTCCAGGAATTGGACTCGCTCTCGGCTATATTGCATTCACCACCAACACAACATGTGTACGTGTTCATCTTTTCAAACCGTGGTCGAAAAATACCAGAGAACTAAAGAGAACTATATCGTCCACGATTCCCAGCATACGTCTGCGATTGGGGTCGTATACAAAACCTATGGGAGTCTTCCTAAAAAGAGTACAAATAAAAGAGGAACAATAGGACGTCCACGATCAACGGTAAACACACCTTTGGGTATACGTGTGCACGTGCAAAAGATGTGCAAGTTGTAAGGTGTAATATGAATATTCATGTTCTCCTGTATCTTAACCAATCAGACTGCTCCGTCAAAATCTGGTAGCAATTGCTTTATGAGGTGTACAAAGCCGAGAACAAGTTGTTCAAGTCAATAATTGGAATCGACATACACACTTATTGGGGAATTGGGAATCAAGAATGCACTAACCGTCCCTAACATGTATACCCAGGGACAGTGTGCGGTAGTTGTCAATATTGCAGCAGGGTGCGTGACGGGCAAACAAAACTTGGCCAAATACTGATTGATTTCAAGTCTTCAACAATGCATAAATTGGCTTAAATGAATAAGTCTGTAGTACATTGACCTTGATTAATTTATGGTTGCCTAGAAATTAAGATAATGTTATGCTGGATCAATGACTATAGCTTTTATAATGATGGAAGGAACTATACAGAGGCGTACAACTGACCTGCATCATGCGTTCCCGATGCACTCCAAAGAAGTCCAGGGCATCCGGTAGGAAACTGTGCTGTAAGGTTCCAAGCATCACCGTTACCACGGAGATAGAATGGCGATAAATGGACAGCCAGGTTAACGTATCTGTTTTCTTGGACTGTACACATAAAAAAGGAAAGTAGGATTTTCGGTGTCTGGTTCTTTTAAATTACTTGTGTATATCAACTTAACCACAAAAGAGTGTTGTGGCATTAACACCTAGCTTTGTTTCATTTTCTGTTGTCAAAACTAAAAACTATGTTCCTTTTAACTTGAATAAAAAATAACAGAAATTCAATGGTCTAATCTATTATATGATAAATTTTGCATGGTGAAGGTGACAATGACAGACATGTGGTTGCGAAGGCCTTAGCGTCGCTGTTGTTAGAGAAAGTTAATCCAATTACGTACTTGGACGCTACGTACAAAATTTCTCCTGTTTGGAAGACTGTATCTTCTTGGAACTATCAGGGTTTGTTTCCCTTATAATGATCAAATTACTCTTTGTTGAAATTGGAAAAATAGGCCTGGTTACGTGTATTTTTTTAAAGATGTAGCACTGGAGTTTGCAATATTTGTCAATCTTTTCAAGCCTCACAAATATCAATAAGGTTTCTATCCATTATGGTATGCAGTAAAAATTTGCAGTATCACCTCCTTCACAAATTATCAATTAATAAATATCACCCTTTTTGCCGGCTTCCATTGGTCGATACCGAGACCCATGCGAAATCATGCTGAGCCACACTATTAATACGCTTATATGCGCTTCATCAATGTTGCCCCAAAAGCAGCCAACCTGAAAACCGTGCACACGAGTTTGGTCAGGAAAAAATCCTCATCAAAATTTTCTTTGGAGATACATGTAGTTAAAGGTGCAACACAAGCGTTGGCAACAACAAATTAAAATGAAGTTAGGAATATACTTAGATGATATTAGTGTTCATCTACTCGTGAAATAAAAACTTGTGGGATTCCTAGAAATAGAGATAAATACATAGATTTTGGGACATTTTCGAACGCTTTCTTCACGACTTTAAGGTCAGCTTTACCAATAACCAGTATTGACGTTTTAGCATCAATGACGGTGGTTTTTCACTGATCATACCGAGCATATTTTTTGAGAAACACAACGTTCAAAAAGCCATGTTTTTTGGGGGGTGCATGAATTTCACTGCTCTGGTCGGGAGCCCAATGAGGTTTAATCATAATTTCAAGTGCAAAAGGTTTGAAGCATGGGATATGTAGGAGTGACTACGACAACAGTAAAATAGAATTTCTTAAGTTTGGCCAGTGGTGCGTTGGGGGGGGGGGGGGGGGGGGAGTCCCTTACAGTCCCCCAAAAATTCGATTTAATCATAATCTTGAGTGCAAACCAAATTTTTTTCATGGATCGAAAGTTTATCATGTACAGAATTGTATTTGCATACTTAAGAACAGTATAAGTAAAATCATCATCGCTGGGGATCAGTGGCGTAAATCTGTGCTGGGGAGTGGGAGAGGATGGGGGATGACCAAAATCTAAGAATTGCCCGGCCGTGCAAATTCAAAAAGCGCTTCAGCAAGTATACTCGCATTTTAAAAGCTTTTGTACTTTGTTTCTCCACTTTCCAGTGCCAACACATTTGGGTTGTCGGGATGTTTTAAAAATACCTCACAATCCACATTTTTTTCCTCATCATGAAAAAGTGGGGGGGGGGGGGAGATGATTCAATAGACCATTCCCCCCCCCCCAAAAAAAGTGGGGGATATCGTAGAAGCCATCTTCCTCTGCCCGTCCATCGCTGGCGACTGGATGTTGAACGATCTTTTGCTCTGTTGCTCTTCCCCACATCCTCGCCACAAAAGCAGCTCGTTTTGCATGGCCTCACGCAGCTCAGCTTGACAAGGTGGAAGGCTGCTACCATCGATGCTTTGTGGCTTATGTAATGGATGTGCCGCCCTTGCTTTCGGGGCGAATGCTTTCTCGAACATGAACAGTACTCATTTCTCGGTTGTCGTCATCATCATCGCTGGGGACTAATCAACTAAACTTCCTACTTCAAAGCAGCCCATCAGCCAGTGTTAATGATATCATCACAATAAAGTTCTCAATATTGATTATTGTCAACTTTAATGCAAACCTTGTCTGAACTGAAAACTACTACAAAGTTAAGATGCTATAATTATAAACTCTGGTGATCTCATATTCCCCATTACGTAGGTATTACATCCATTCGTGATTGAGGAGGTAATTAGTTGCACTCACTTTCATGATTGTTTGTGATATTGAAACATTTTGTAGGTGGTGTGTTTTGTTCCTGTGTGGGGTAAAGTTCAAACTGACGGTCCTTTTATCATTTTACTCCTAATCATCATTCTAATTATTTATAAAACATGTAAAGTACATAAGGTTCTTTTTGATCAGACGTTGCACTATTATCTTGGTCTTAATCATGTAATCAGAGAGGTCCATAATAAGCGGTTGATCCGCACGTGAATGCAAGTTAAACTTATATTGTTCTTAATGGTGCTCATTTATTTATTTATTTATTCCATTTCTTTAAACAGGGTATGCCCAAACAGTTTAAAACTGGTTCCCATTGGGGCCCTGAATACAATAAATAATGACTACAAACATGTATAATTATACAATACATTACAAATACAATAAAATTCAATACAGTGAGATAAAACATTTTTTGATTAATGCATAGGTGTTAAGTAAATATTATAAATACAATATATTTTAAAACTATTATAACTACATGTACAGTGTGAATGCTTTACTATAAAGTTGATTCAGTGAACACGAAAAATTTGGATCTATCTTGTAACATCAACAAAAAAAAAATATTGCTGTAACTATATTTGCTGATTACGGGAGGGGCAAAAACCCCCCTTTTGAAAGAAAACACGGGGAATTTCCCATCCGGCTCCTTATTATCTTCTTATTATCATGGCAACCAAGTTTGTTAACTCCGTAGATCAGCACATATCTAGATTTGTATAATCAGAGAAGACAGCGGCAAATACACAAATACTTATTTGCAGAAATATTATTACTGACTGAACGTTTTACGTAGTTCAGATTTGAATGAGGCTAGTGAAGTCATGGTTCTCAACTGCACATGTAAATTATTCCAAATGATTGTACCAGTTACAGCAAAGCTTGAGGCATAACATTTGTTTTTTTGGCAAAAGGAATCCTCAATGCCATATCAGTGGATTGTCTTGTTTCACGAATCTGAATAAGTGGTGTAAACATATTTGTCATATATAAAGGAGTAATTTCGTTTATACATTTGTAAACAAGAATAGCCTTTTTATACTCTACTCTAGTTCAGCAAATGACATCCAATTAAGACTAGCAAACATATCGGCTGAAGGTGTTAAGAATGCACACTTCAGGATTATCCGCGCGGCTCTTTTCAAACATTTATTAAGAATATTGTTTTGTGATGTGTACCTTCCTCCCCATACAGTACAACAATAATCTAAAGATGACAAAACTAAGCTAACAAAAAGAGAGTGCAGACAGCTTTGGGGAACATAGTCACGGATTCTATTTAGCATACCTAGTTAAAAGGAAACTGTTTTCTTCAAGTATTCTACGTGTGGGCCCCAAGTTAAAGTGTCATCAATAATAACACCTAGACACTTACAAGAGTGCACCTTTACAACTGGACTACCAGCAATACTGACATTAAGGTCAGTACCGCAGACTTTTATATTAGTTCCAATAAGCATGGATTTGGTTTTGCTGGTGTTTAATGTAAGTTTGTTTCTGACACACCAGTCGTAAATTCTCGCTAGGGCTGTATTCAAGTTGTTTTCTACTTCAACACTGGTAGAACTACACGTTAATGTGGAGTCGTCGGCATACATGAACAAATTACACTCACTATGGATACAAAGCTGTAGGTCACTTGTATAAATAATAAATAACAGTGGACCTAAAATTGATCCCTGTGGTACGCCGGTGTTAAGTGGTAGGGCTTTAGATATGTTGCCCTCAATGTTCACAGATTGACTATATAGACCCCTGGTGATGTTTGATCCTTTCTTAAGTAGGGATGCCACCACTTGAAACTTTCTTAAGTGACAAATTTTGCTCCAGCGCAGTGTAATGTACTAAATGACACTTGTTTTATCCTCTGCACTCGTAACTATGATTAAACATGTAATTAGCGCTAATTAAAGACCTTCTTAATTGGATTTTGCACTATATATCCTGTTCCTAAGCATGTAATCAGTGATCGGTCTATGATAAATTGTTGATTTACACAAAAGAGTGCAAGTTGCACTCAACGTTATGGTTATTGGTGTTTATTGACCCCTGGTGACCTTTGACCCTTTCTTAAGTAGGGATGACACCACTTGAAACTTTCTTAAGTGGCGGATTTTGCTCCTCCATCAAGGTGTTAGGAACACATTGACACTTGTTTTATTGTTGCACTCGTAATTATGATTAAAATGTGTAATGAGCGCTAATTAGCTGGCTTCAATTGGACTTAGCACCAATCATACTGTTCTTAAGTATGCAAATACAACTTATTCCACAAAAACTTTCAATCCATGAAATAATTTGGTTTACACTCAAGATTATGATTAAATCAAATTTTTGGGGGACTATGAGGGGCTCCCTCCCCCCCCCCCCCCCACGCACCGCTTGTGTTACACCTTGAACTATCTCCAAGGAAAATTTTGACGAAGAGCAGATAAGCATATTCATTAGCGTGATTCGGCGTGACTTCGCATGGGTCTTGGTATTGACCAATGGAAGCCTCAAAAAGGGTAATATTTATTCATTAATAACTCGTGAAGCAGGTGATACTGCAAATTTTTACTGCACACAAAATAGGATAGGTACCTCATTAATTTCGTGAGGCTTGAAAAGATTGACAAATATTGCAAACACCAGTATTACAACTTTTAAAAAATGCACATAACCAAGCCTTTTTTCCAATTTCAATCAGTTCAGGTCAATGGCTACCTAGGCTTCCTGAAGCCATATTTCAGTTATTCTATGTCATGCTAGTTTTTGAATTTCATCTTCTGACATTGCCTTCCCACAAAAAAATTGTAAAAAAAGTGTGGGTGAAAAAACCAAACAAATAAACAAACAAACAAACAAACAAACAAACAAACAAACAAACAAACAAACGGACAGACCCCTTCTCTTTTGGGGACCTTGAGGGCAAAATAACAAATTGATAGACTATCAGACTAATAAAATCGAAATATCATGAGATATTGTCATATCAAACAGGCTTGTCTAGAATGGTTACTTATCTGTTTATATTCCAAAACACTTGGACAGAGATATGTTTGTCCAAAAAAAATGTGAAGTATAGGATGTATTTTTCATGAAATATCTACTTTCGTTATTCAAAAATATACAAATCTGTACAAAGACATACCACAGAAACAAGTTTGACTCAACAAAATGAAATTTGAACTCTGGATCAACCTCCTGCAATTGGCTGCGATGAAACTGAATGAACTGATACCCTTTTGAATTTGAATGAACTCATTTGTCAAAGAATGCACAACCAATAAAACTGAATGACTCATGTTGGTGACTGAATGCTGATAGGCAGCAATCCATGACATCTTTCCATACTTCTGTAATGAGAGTTTCCTACCTTTGCCATATTGTTACCCGTCAGCATGGCTTCTCCATTCTGTTGATGTAGCTGTAGTAGCGGCAGGCAGATCTGCTGTATCAGTCCACTAGTCTGCATAGATTCTGCCGCCTGTTAGGTACAACATGGTTTACAATCAATACAATATACATGTAAACACATTTTTGACAAATATTTTGATAAACAGTGTGTAAAGTGACTAAACTCTTAACCCAATTTTCAACCTAGTCAAGTCTGCCTGGTACTTTGTTTTTTCCCCGATGAGCACTGAAACTTAACATTTACAAATCAGCATAACCATGGCTCATGGTGGCATAAATACAGAAGGTTCAGCAGCCAAATGTCATGAAGCCATCGTTTATGGAGGCATTTAAAGTACATATGAAACCAAGTTTAGAGACTAGATTTTATTTTTAAAAATCAGCAGTAACTGTACCTATTCCACACACAATTGCATATAATGTGTTTACTTTTTACATCAGGAAAAAGCACATTTAAGATTCATTTCCAAACATCCGCCTTGGCCATTTCATTTCAAGCACCATCATCTCATTAACGTGATGAAATTTGCATTTCCAAATTGTGGAATCACTGGTTTCAGTCACTAGGTAGTGCAGTGCATGCTCCTGCCTATAGTGCAGAATGATGCATGTAAGCATTGTACAGAAATGCACTGATGTTGCCCTGCTGCAGTTAGCTGCCACCCTGAACAATTGACCAGCTATTTGAGTAGGTTGACTGGACTGATCTCTTGAATAGGAGCATAATCTTATAACAGAGAATTGTTGTCACACTGAAGAAGGCTTGCTAGTGTTGAACTCACAGAGAGATATGACCTAGGTTATCATAAATATTCATTTGATTTTTGCTTTGTCATCTTAGCAGATCGGATAATTGGATGTCGGACAGTTTCATGCAACTGTCAAAAATCATTAAGAGTGTGCTAAATGATTTGAATGCAATCGTCCATGCTACAATTGTGAGTACTGACTGACCTGTGGAATACTAGCCAAGTCCAGTAATAGCAACAGCACAGCCTCAGTGTAGTGTAGCCCCTGCTGGACCTGAATACACAAATGATATCATCATTTCTACTCTTTGCACTGAATAAACCTATTCAAATACCCAACACTGGGTAGGTTCAGTTTTACCTAAAATTGAATGAGATATATCCCAATTACACTTTACACTCATCAAATGTTAAGGATAACATCACTATATGCCTCTAACTGTGCCCAACATGCCTGAAAGCATTTCATAAATGAAATCAAGTACTATTATGCAATGGGCATTTGTAGCCAAAATAAAAATAAACTAGAGGTTCGCGTTTGTTATTACAAACGCAGAGTGGTCAAGAGACAACTATTTCATTATACATTGTCCAGTTAAGCTATGAATATGTAAAATGTCAGAACAAAGATTCTCCAACTTGAACCGTTCCAGAACAACCAATTAGTTTGTACAAAAAAAAGGCATCTATTTGGGATGATAAATTTTAGTATACATTTTAGGTACACATGCAAGTTATTTCGGTTTGATGTCATCAGTCAAAAAAGGGAAGGGAATACTGATTTAGTTCAAGGAGGGTACCTTTTTAACATTAAGTAAAAATAACCCATAGAAATATGGAAATTTTAAGTGTTAGTAATATAATAACACCCAACTTCAGATTAGATAACGCCATTGTATTTGGAAGCAAAAGGTCAACATTAAGACTAGTGTAACACATAAATTGGACAAGGAACAAACTCATGAGACAGGGATCAAATAACGGATGCAAATAAACAAAAAGAGCATTGTTAAATTCTCCCTACAGTAACTTCCAGTTTGATGACGTCATGATTATGAAACCTTACACATTCATATGTGGTTGCTAACGGAATATGAATGGAAAATGTGGTAAATTTTGATTTGAGGGTTTTCAAATTTTAAAAGAATAAATTCTTTTTAATGTGCCGCTCGAGGGTGCCTTTTCGAGGACGACGTCAAAATTATGTTTTTGTATTTGGCATTCCTCACTTAACACTTCCATAATATATTTGTCTGCAGTAAAATGCATCCATTTTACAGTTAGATTCAATTTCTATTGCACTTCCGGTAACACGGGAAGAGAAGGTCAAACGGTTTTGTGCCAGGGAATATGAAATGTTGCTCAAGGCACCCTCTACAATCTCAAGAAAAAATGAGCACGATACTCTATTTAGTTCAAGAGATAAAGCTCATAATATTTTGTCAAATTGTGCTCTCAAATGGCTAGTAATTTCATACCCTATCACATCATGATGACGTAACAAAATTTATAACAACTTCATAACATGATTCAACTTCACACTAGGTTTTATGATCATCCCGTGAACTGTTAGGAAGAAAGTGTGCTTTGTTTTGATTTCAGGCTAACATATTCATTTTGAATTCATTTAACTTTGACCTTCTGGAAGACCCAGAAGTAAAGGTCAAGCAAGTTCACCTACACTACAAAAAATGTTAATCAATTAATAGTTTATCCGATTACCAGGTCTGAAAATGATTAATTATATTTACCTATAGTTATAGGTGAAAAAAAGATCGTCGTTTTTTTTCTTCAGATAAAATCGCTTGTAATTTGACACCTGATGATGTCATCATGAGGTCAGGGTAAGATGCACCACTCGGGATGAGGGTCGATATATGTTGAAAGTTACAAGTTCATATCATATATCGTTAAAGAGAAAAACCGCGGAGAATTATTGTCCGAAAAAAAAGAAAGAAGATTACTCGCAGCAACTCCAAATCAGATGAAAACAAAGAGTTGATGTTATGGCTGGTGTGGTGTTTGTTTTCACATACCTGCATGCAGGATTGTAGTGTAGTTAGCAACAGGTTGAGCACACCATGTTGTCTGAGTAGTGGTAACCACACGCTGACTCTCAGCTTCTCACCAACTAACAGCTCATCAAGGAGATATGCAGCAATGGTTGGCATCTACTCATAATCAGCAATTCATAAACCAGAAAAATATAAAATGGCTATCGATAGCTCAACTAACTAACCTTGTAACCCTATGCATGCAGTCCACACTAGTCTAGTCTTGTAGCTGCAACGATAACTGTGGTGGCATCACATCACACACAGGCCATATTCAGAGGTTAATGCTCCTTCAACCAATATTGTGCAAATAACTTTTCAAAATGCATTTGCATCTCAGTACTATCATGTGATCGTGGTCTACGCTCTTCCAAAAGTGAACTTCCTTTGATTTTCAACACCAGTTGGTAGAGTGACACGACATATGGTTGTGGGCAAGTGGTAAAGTTAAATCTATCTGGAGACAACATGGCTCATCAGGCCGGTGTTTATCTCTGGGTTTTCTGGCATGAAGCAACAAAGAATATTCCTTCTCTCCCTAGTTCAGATGCCTGTACCCATGCATTCTCCTAGGGGGAAGGAGGAAAGTAAGGGTCCAGGAGCTTGCCCAAGAACATCATTCCAGCCAGCAGCTGGATTGGAATCCCTGACCCTATCATCAGGGATCACAAACCGTAAACATAAAACCACACTCCGCCTCATTTTGCTCTTGGGAGTTGTTTTAGTTCCTGAACATCCTCACCTATTCTCTTGAAACTGTTGAGGGATTGTCTTGAGTAAAAATGATAGAATTTGTATCATGTACAACATTAAAATATGACACATCATTAAAACTTGTACATGCATTGTTCTCACCGAGTATTTTGAAACAGGCAGGGACCCAGTGATGTCCTGTTGTATTTGCTCCAGCCCATTCATGGACCTGGTGCCTGCTGGCCTCCCTGAAACATCTTTTAAAGCTGTGATGGTAGAGGACAGACCGGATGCAGTGACCGACCCCTGGACAGTTCCCCGACCATAATCCAAACCAGCCCCTCTGTCAGACCCCTGAGCATAACCCCCAACAGAGGGAAGAGACTGTTTGGTGGTGCTGGGTAGTTTGAGGTAGAAATGGCTGCTGTACTGTAGGGCCAGGCAGATGATGGGTAGCAGGGATTCAATTGTTTCTACATGAAGAGCTATGACATAAACACAAGTGAACAAACATGACTGATGTAGGTCTGGAGACTGGTCTAGAGACTGATTTGTTAGGTCCTCGCATTTCCGTGGTCTTGACTTTTAAGATTCAGTCTCGAGCTAGGTCTCAGAGCAGATGTATCACAAAAAGGGACAAAATACTAAAACAATGCTTCCCCAAAACAATTATATATTGATTGAAAATTGCGACTCAAATTGGTAACAATGACATGAATGAGCCAAGTTTGTTTTTCAGAAATGAGTTCAATACAAAACTTTTGTTTTAATATTTTGAAGAAAATGGAGTGTTTTCTTTGTTTAGATCATTTAACTGTTTAGAGCCCAACCTTAATATACAAACTTGAAACACACACAAGCCGTTTTCCAGTGTACCTTGTTTGCTAGTGCGTTGTTTCAGCAGTGTAGTGAGTGCCGTCGTGATGGATGTGACAGCATTACTGAGACCTGGAGAGTCTGAATCCATGATTCTCTCTAGCACAGCCACCAGACTGTCCATGTGCTTCCATTGACTAACCTGGATACTGTAACAAAAGTAATCAATAATAATGGCAAGATCCATGTTATTTTCCTGCTTCTAGACACGACTGGTTGGCCTATGTGGTTAAGTAGTGCTGCAGTCAAACCATCAAAACGAAAAAAATGTGCCAAACATGGCACTTCAACCGAACAGTACCAAAATCAATTGTTAGGATAGAAAATTCTGAACCGAACCTGAACCAAACTTTAGGGCTCGCTAGGTTGCAGACACAGATCTCATAGGTTCTAGTAAACATTCTAGTCTAGATCCTTATTCGAGGCTGCTTATTTTCTATCATTAGGTCAAATAACTAACCTACAGAATTTAATTGTTGGATGAAAGAAATCGTCTATAGCCTATCATGGACACTGATACACTTACAGTGATCCCCACTTATGGTAGAAACATCATGATGGCTATAATATACAAACCACCACTCCACGAGTGTTAATCTGCACAAGCATCATGACAGCTATAATATACAAACCACCACTCCATGAGTGTTAATCTGCACAAGCATCGTGACGGCTATAATATACAAACCACCACTCCATGAGTGTTAATCTGCACAAGCATCGTGACGGCTATAATATACAAACCACCACTCCATGAGTGTTAATCTGCACAAGCATCGTGACGGCTATAATATACAAACCACCACTCCACGAGTGTTAATCCGCACAAGCATCATGACGGCTATAATATACAAACCACCACTCCACGAGTGTTAATCTGCACAAGCATCGTGACGGCTATAATATACAAACCACCACTCCACGAGTGTTAATCCGCACAAGCATCGTGACGGCTATAATATACAAACCACCACTCCATGAGTGTTAATCCGCACAAGCATCGTGACGGCTATAATATACAAACCACCACTCCATGAGTGTTAATCCGCACAAGCATCGTGACGGCTATAATATACAAACCACCACTCCATGAGTGTTAATCCGCACAAGCATCGTGACGGCTATAATATACAAACCACCACTCCATGAGTGTTTATCCGCACAAGCATCGTGACGGCTATAATATACAAACCACCACTCCATGAGTGTTAATCCGCACAAGCATCGTGACGGCTATAATTTACAAACCACCACTCCATGAGTGTTAATCCGCACAAGCATCGTGACGGCTATAATATACAACCACCACTCCATGAGTGTTAATCCGCACAAGCATCGTGACGGCTATAATATACAAACCACCACTCCATGAGTGTTAATCTGCACAAGCATCGTGACGGCTATAATATACAAACCACCACTCCATGAGTGTTAATCTGCACAAGCATCGTGACGGCTATAATATACAAACCACCACTCCATGAGTGTTAATCTGCACAAGCATCGTGACGGCTATAATATACAAACCACCACTCCATGAGTGTTAATCTGCACAAGCATCGTGACGGCTATAATATACAAACCACCACTCCATGAGTGTTAATCTGCACAAGCATCGTGACGGCTATAATATACAAACCACCACTCCATGAGTGTTAATCTGCACAAGCATCGTGACGGCTATAATATACAAACCACCACTCCATGAGTGTTAATCTGCACAAGCATCGTGACGGCTATAATATACAAACCACCACTCCATGAGTGTTAATCTGCACAAGCATCGTGACGGCTATAATATACAAACCACCACTCCATGAGTGTTAATCTGCACAAGCATCGTGACGGCTATAATATACAAACCACCACTCCATGAGTGTTAATCTGCACAAGCATCGTGACGGCTATAATATACAAACCACCACTCCATGAGTGTTAATCTGCACAAGCATCGTGACGGCTATAATATACAAACCACCACTCCATGAGTGTTAATCTGCACAAGCATCGTGACGGCTATAATATACAAACCACCACTCCATGAGTGTTAATCTGCACAAGCATCGTGACGGCTATAATATACAAACCACCACTCCATGAGTGTTAATCTGCACAAGCATCGTGACGGCTATAATATACAAACCACCACTCCATGAGTGTTAATCTGCACAAGCATCGTGACGGCTATAATATACAAACCACCACTCCATGAGTGTTAATCTGCACAAGCATCGTGACGGCTATAATATACAAACCACCACTCCATGAGTGTTAATCTGCACAAGCATCGTGACGGCTATAATATACAAACCACCACTCCATGAGTGTTAATCTGCACAAGCATCGTGACGGCTATAATATACAAACCACCACTCCATGAGTGTTAATCTGCACAAGCATCGTGACGGCTATAATATACAAACCACCACTCCATGAGTGTTAATCTGCACAATACCTGGCACAATGCTTCCGCCATTACTGGGAACCACCAGATTGGTCAATTGTTTGAGTCAACATTTATCTTCCAGTAAAAATGTATTTTTAGTCAAAATCTCACCAAAATCTCTAGATGTAGTAGAGATCCAAAAGTGGTAACGACTCTATTAAGAAACTGTTGTTGGCTTGGCATGAGGCCAATTTCATGGATGGAATTAGTAAGACAATTGTCAAGCAATGACATTATTTGCTGACAATGAACAGGGAACCAATCAACGCTCATGCAATGTACACTACTTGAGACTGCTTAGCAATCTTGCTGTGAAACATACCCTTGGTTTGATTTCATGAACATAATATTGCTGAGCAAATCTGCGCGCTATAATGCAAAAAACCATCTGAAGGACAGTCAAATATACTCTTTGATTAACAACCGTGTGTGTTTAGAAGCTCTTGGTGGTAGTTCTATGACACTGGGCCTAAATCAATGTACATGCAGTTTTTTCTAGTCCTTACTTTGTCCAGTGGGTCAAGAGTGACATGTAGAGACTTGATAGCAGCGAACAAGCCTTCTGATTGAGGACAGAATCAAATTGATGGGACTGAAATGAAAATAAAAACAAAGAGTTACAACTGGATTAAACATACATGTAGTGGACAACATTTGCATTTGTTGTGATTTTGAAAGATTTGGAACTACATGTATTTGTTTATAGCAGATATTGTTCTAGTGACATATTCAAGTTTTCTGTGTCCATGGGTGTCAGAATAAAACACACAAAAATATGTTTGTCTTCAACTGTCAAATAAACATATATGTGCACAAGGTTAATGACTGGCTTGCATCCATTAAGAGATGTAGTATAACAAAATCCCTCTCTTCTTGAAGATGGAAGTATACCGATGTTATGATTTCACAGGATAAATAATAATAATAATAATAATAAAAACGGATGTCTTATATAGCGCACGTATCTACCAACATTTAGGTACTCAAGTCTATTATTAAAGAAAGGTAAATAAAGTATATGAGAAATATGAGACCCATTATGTAGCACCTTATTAGGGTTGACAAGATGCTGTGGTGCATATTGCAGCCACTGCCAGAAATACCGGGGCAAACCCCTTCTCTTAGCGATAAGTGTTACTGAGTTCTTTAACGTGCATTACTCAACACACGGGACCTACGGCTTTACGTCCCATCCGAAGGACGAAGCAATAATGGTAAAGTGCCTTGCTTAGGAACACAAGCACCATGTTCCCACGGTCAGGATTCGAACTCATGTACCACGGCACACAAATCGAACTTCGTAACCATTGGACCACAGCACCCCACCAGGATGATTGTCACTAATACTTTAATACTTGTTTTAATCAATGTTTCTGATCCCGTACATTTTTAATGAGCTTTTAATGTAATATTATGACTTTTATGCGATTAATTTTGTAAAGCGCATTGAGATTTTCTTTTGATGTAATGCTCTATATAAGAATGCATTATTATTATTATTATTACTTAAAACCAAATAAGCTATTCTGGATTCATTTCATAATTTATTTTTGGATTCTTGCAATGTTGAATACTTGCTAAAAAAATTATTTAATAATTGCTGAGAAATTCCAGGAATGTGCTTAGTTAGGAGTCCAACCTATGAAGTCCTGTAAATAAGATCACTCACCACCAAGCTTGCTGAGGTAAACTGGCCCACTGACTGAATAGAGTGTTTATAAAAGTACTTCAGTGAAGGCCAATATTTGAATTACCGGATATTAAGCTGCAGAAGGTATACATGCAAGAGCAAAATAAACTGAGCATGCAACTGGGCTTGCCAAATGAGTAACAATTCTTTTTCTTCACGTCCTAAGAAACTAGAGCACGTTTGAGTGGACTGACCTGGCAATGGATGGAAGCTGCTATATCAGACAAGATGACTGACTGGATCTTAGAGTCAGACAACTCCATAGCCTTGCCCTGTGAGTGACAGAGAAGAACATGGTAGAGTTGTGTAGGTGTGTGAATACTGACAGCAAGTTGAGCTATCCCAGGAAAGAAGTCAACTTTGTACCACTCACCCTATCCAAGGATACTTACAATACTGATATTATATTGTGTATGTCATATCAAGCATTGTGGGTATCTTACAATCAACATAAATGCACGTACATTGTATGTTGGGGCATCAAGAGCACACTGCACTGTACTGACACTAGGTCACTGTTTATACAATATCCATCCAATGAGAGCTCAACGATATCAGCTATCAGTGAGTATGATTCAAAGAGTCAATCGTTAGCTGGGACTGTGACCAATTTCATCACTACAGGACCTCCTTACATCACATTATTATCTGTATCATGCAAACTTTACACTTCAATGTGATCCAATGTGCCCTGGTGCATCATATAGCTGGCCAGCAAAGAGCTCCCTACTCTAACACAACAGGTTTTCTGAGTTCTACCTTTTGGCAACCTCATTTTCTCAGTGCATAGTTCTGTATGCCCAAAGCATTTCATAAATGGCAAAAACAAATTGTTCTTATTAGTTTTAAAAGCATAGGCCTATAGGGTCTTTTGCTTCTCATTTTTTTTGTTCAGTTCCAATAATAACACCACTCAAAATCCAAAGAAGAATGCTCAAAACCTATTACCTGTTGAAGTTTCAGCTCAGTGGTTATATTACACTTTTTGAGAAAACAGTGAAAAACATGCACAACTTTTTGATCACACAACATGATTTCTTTCAAATGACAGAAAGCATAGATGGAATAATTTAATCCAAGTAAGCTTTGTGATAACAATTCGGTAGATCACTTTTGTGATGAATGCAAATGATCCCATATGCCTTTTAGCATACAATTATGATAAGCACTGTTTTCTGTGTAGCAGCTTTGTGAAGTTGCGTCCTAGTCGCATGCTTACATGTGGTGAGGCAGATACCAGTAGGAATGTGCGCCAGGCTTGTATGAGAACCAACAGCTCATGTTGACGTATCAGGTATTCTTCACAGTCGGTCTGCTGTCCTGCTGCAGACTCCAGCAAAGTGTGAATGCACTACACAGATAGACAAATATGCCCCCCCAAAAAGGACAGAGATAATACATTAACTACTGTGATGTGGCCATGGTGTTTTGTACTACACACTGATTAAAGAAGTCATTTGGGGAAATATACGCAAGCAGATTGTTGCGCATTATCTGCATTGACACATGCATATCCTTATGAACATGTGAACATCACTGTCATTCGGCTGGCTTGACAATGACCGAGCATGTGTGCCTTGTTATTTCCTTCCAGCAAATTTTCCTAGCAATAAGAAAACTTCACCACATGTCCACGTGCATATCGTGTGAGACAACATTCACACAATGTCTGTATACTCATGTGTGTATTACTAATGCATTGGGCATGTATGTGTTTGGAGTTGTCTGAGGGAGAGTTGTAGTCATGTCCCAACCAGTCAATCACAAAGTCACTAGTTATTCAAATGAACTGAGACAAAGAGTATATCGTTACTTGTGACTTGACTTTTGAGATGATTTGTGATGAACTTGTGTGATTTAACTTCAGATTAGACTTGTGATGGACTTGCAATTGGTGATGGCCAACCAGCAAACAGGTCTAAGGCACAAAGAGCACATGCATGCAAGATTTTGGTAGTTAATAACAAAAATCACTTAAATGGAACTTATGATGCTAGAAACAAGGCAGCATGCCACACACCTTTGACCAATATGTGTACCTATCGTCTTGCTTCAGTTTCTTCAGGACAGTTTTCAGATCTTTCTGAAGATTTTCTCTAGGAGGAAAAAAACAAGACATTATTTCAGATTCCAGCCATGTTTGTGTTGAGTGATCATTTCCTTGACTCAACGACTGATAACCAATCCAAGTCTTTGTGTCTCATTTTGCATTAATTATATTATCACTTGTGCAAGATATTTAGCATTTTGTCATAAGCATGAAACCACAAATATGTTGCAATATTAAACATATGACCTACTAATTTCCTTCTTCTAAACCCAATGACCGTTGATACTGTAAAAACTCAACATCTTGAGAAAGATTTAAGAGATGTTAAATTCTGTTCAAATGGCTGTTTGACTACCTTGAGACGTAGTAGCACTCTAATGCCAGGATCTTGAAGGCATAGGCACGAATCTTGATCTGTGAGCTGATACTCTAGAAATATACAATAGATTTAACACAATCAATGATATCAATGATGAGCAGACCTGCCAACCTTTGGGATCGAGAAACTGTATTCTGAATCTCCAAAAGTTGTATTTTTCATAAAAAAAACTGTATTTTTCAAAAATATGCATAGACGGGCTATACGAACAAATAAATGTGGCTGCAATGCTCCATTTTTAATTCATCTTAATTTAAAGTTATAAAAACATGACTGGAGGTCTCCCTGTGGGTGGTAAACCCAATCAAACAATTTGCATGAATAAGGATATTGATCATATACCTTATTCATGAACAAACTGCTTTAAAAACTATTCAATGCAAGTCTACTTAAACATAAATTAAAGACTAGACTTCCTCATGTTTGAAATAAATAAACCTATAATGCAGGTGAAACATTCATATGACTTCCAAGTATAATCTAAGCTTATTCATGTTTAATCACGTTGCTGCCAAGTGCCAGTTTGATTCTTGAATCATAATTCACGTGCACGCACCCGAAAAAGAAATCAATTTCTTGCATTTGCTGGCTGATTTACCTGGTTCGGTTTGAGCCGCCCGCTTTAATTGTTGATTTTTCTGATTTTTTAATTGGTTTCAGAACGTAGTATCAAACTCTACTATTCAAAAATGTTTGACATAACGGAACACCACTTGCATGCACATTGTGACTATCGTCCACAAACATCAAAATGTATTCTGTGTACTTGTTTCAGTCAATTTTATCTGGCAGAAATCTACACTCACAGCCGCTTTGAACTAGGATTTTTCCAGGCGTGTCAAATTGGTCAAAACCTTTTTTTTTATGGGGGAAAAACGTACAGTTATTTTTCAACAAATTCCCGTACGAAATACAGCAGAATCGTACTAGTTGGCAGGTCTGGATGAGGCATAGTTTATACCCATCATGTTAAATCAAATGGGCCATAAATAAATTGCTCTATCCGTGCTATTTTCAAATTTCACCTCGACATAGAGATTTTCTTATTAAATTGCTACTTTTCTAACAACATAAAAGTTATTCACTTTTGAATTTGACAAACAAAAACTGCACGTTTAGCTATGGAATAACTACTTTACAAATTTGAATTTTATGCAGCCCAACAATATTTCAGGTGTATCTTTTGTGCATTGTTGGCACAAACGCAACCCAAAATATCATACTTTCACAGGGTTGAAAAACGTCCTAAATAGAAAGTAAAAGTTTTCCATTGAAGTAAAACGTACAAATTAAAAATTTATAAGGAGAAAACAAACTGAATATGTTGAAGAGCATGGGTAGAGCAAACTTTAAACTTGAATAGGCCATTTGCAAATTAAATATTCTGATTTTTCTTTTCATTACAGCTGCAAATTCTAACTTTAAATTTTCTAGATGAGATACACTCACTTAATTTTTTTTGGGGGGGGTTCTAATTGGATTTTGTTTTTTGTGGGGGGATTTTTTCTTATTGGAGTTTTGTTTAGCTTTTTGGGAGTTATATATCAGGGAGTAAAAGTGAGGAAATGATATATTGAACCTTTACAAAACAATTCTGAAAAGTTAAATTACAAATATATAAATTGTATACTGAAAATTATAATATAACAATGATTATTATGGGAAATTGTACCTTTGGGAGACAATCCTAACTTTAATGACACTTAACCCTAACTTAAACTTATTTTACCCTCACCAAACTTTGTAATTTTGCATTCCAAGCAAGTGATTAAGCCTTTTTGCGACAACAAAATTATTCCTAGAAAAAGGCCTTGAACATTAGGATCTACCTTGTCCCCCTTAAGGTACTTTTCAGGCCATTAACATTAATCATTACTTTAGTAATACGTCACAAAGCAAGTAATACTTGTGGTTCAATGTCATTTAGCTCCCAACCATTACAGTGGCCAATCCACTTATCTCTATATAAAGACTGGATAGCTAATAAAGAGCCGCACAATGTACGAATTTGACGCCATATTGGTGAGACCGGCTGGTGATCTACAAAGGACAAGTTGCCGTCTTTATAGACAGCTTGATTTCTTTTGTAACGTCGCGGCTCACTTGACTTATATTTTGGCCACCACCACTGACCAACTGACCAAGGTTTACTACAATTTTTCTAACGTAGTGGTTACTTTTATAATGCCGCAAATCACTTTTTCGGCGTTTTTGAAATAATAATCACTACGGAAATGTGTTCCTTTTAGAACATCATAATATGTGTACGTGACCAAAATGCGCGTCAACTGTTGATACAACGCGCGCGTATTTACGCGTAGAACGTTCGTATTATGCGCGGCCATCTTCGTGAGACCGGGGGCGAATTGGTCAATATGCAAAGTCTACTGTGTGAATGTTGTATGCATATCCGCTATCCAGTCTTTATATAAAGATCAGTGGGCCAATCTCACCTGACTACCACCCTCAGGTACAGGAAGATGTTTGAACAATGGAGCAGCTACGTCATCCCAGAATTTGGGTCTACAAGAGAAAAAACAACAAAAACAACAAAAACAAACAATAATTAAATAACAAAGAGCACAAAGTTTATTTGTTCATGACATTAAAATGTTACTTCAAGCATCATCAGCTGGATGTCTTGTCATGAGGCAAATGTAGTGCCAATCTGCTGTACAAGGCATTGCATTGCTAAACATATATATGACGAGTTCCTCCATGAACCGGTCTGAGTTTCACTCCTGAGTAGCCATGAACTTCATTGGCTTAAAGGTCAAGAATACACTCTAAAATGTGTTGACCATAAAATGATAATGGTTGGAAAGATCCTTAAAAAAAGGACAATACAAATCTGCACGAAATATACCTTGAAAACGTGCAGTTTTCAAGTTACAAAATTGTTGGCCTCGGGAGGCACACATGTTCTCTTCAAAATGTTGCTTTGAACAAACTTGCTCTCATTATCATTATGGCTCTTTATTTGTTGGCTTTGTTCGCTGCTGGCAATACGTGTGGGCCAGATAATAGCTACCACGTCAGATGCAAACAGAGTTTGTCAACAGTTTCTCAGCAGGTAAAACACATAATGTGGATTTCCCGTTACCCATCAAAACCACTATATTTTGGTGATCCTCAAAATAATGTTGAAGTAGCATATCTTCAATTGCTTTTCTTTCATTTTGAACCCAACAACAGATGACATGAGGAAATTCATTTCAGTTTATCATGTTCCTGTTGCGCTCAGGATTTGTAGTCATATGGATTTACACAAGAGTTTGGGTCTTTGCAGCTTTGTTTTCAAGATATAGCAGAATAAGATGAAAGATGCAGACTAAGGAGTTTGCATGTATACATATCAGGTGTACATTTCTTACCTGATTCTGAGCACAGAGAGGGCAGTCTCTCTACAGTCCAGCCAGAGAGCCTGCAGAAACCCCAGGGCAGCACAGTGGAGGTCTGGTGGACAGTGAGTAGTACCCTAGCACCAAGAGAACAATGACCAATAACATACAGATAGGAGTTAACATAAACAGCTTCAGTGTAATACAAGAGATTTATAATTCTGCATTGCACCGCAGTTTTGCCTTAAAGGTTCCACTTTTCAAATTCACAGAGGCCTTCCTGCACATATCAGGAATAATCAGCAGAGGGTTTGAGATCACCGAGGGGCCCAGAACATTGTAGTGTATGTGGTTTATGTTTGTATAAATATGCCTACAGGAATCTCTAAAATACCAATTTCTTTTGTTGTATATAAACCTTTATAGGTAAAAACGCCTTTAAAGTAAAACCTTAGCATTTGCAGAATTCAAAAGGATTCTTTAATATTCCAGAAATCAGGAAAAATCCTGACAAAAAAATCTTGAATCAGGAAAAATCCTGACAAATTTTACCCCTGATATATTGCCTTACAGTTAGTCACCCATCTTTCTTTCTTTTTTTACATGTGATACTAAATAAATGGAAATAAATTTTGAAATCCTAGGAATTTGAAACCTTCCTTGATGGAACGAAATCCACCTTAAAGCCTTCTCATCATCAAAAACAAGAGAAACAATGTTGAGTCCTTGTCATTTTGTGTAAAATGAGACGGTTTGAATGTCATCATTTTTCTTATGATGCATTACGGGCTATAGCACGATATAAGTGTTGCCAATGGACGCGTTTTAATACTGTTACTTGCTCATATAAATGAGCAATTCCATGGATACGACTGGAAATCCACATGCCATGTTCGTTGTGTATACAGCATAATATATATAAACCTACTCTGAACACCTAGATAAACATATTTTTATCTATCGGCACGTACTTGTAAGATTTTTTAAAGGCTCAAAAGCTTATGCTGCGATCTATATATTTGTGACGCATTCTGTAAAAAGCACATGCTCTCTCTATGTTGACAATGTCTTTGTGAATACCCACCTGTTTGACTTCTTCAATGGTGTCAAGCACAGCATGCAGACAGCTAATTTTGCCAATCTCCACCTGCTGAACAGAAAGGGCAGTTTTCTCACATTATTCCAATATTATATCTTACAAAAATAGCCATTGTAAAAATTGTGGTTTCCCTTGTCCAACAAATAAAACATTGCACAGCTATGCCAAGTTTTCTGAATTTGATAAGTATACTGCATAAGTATACTGCATAAGTATACTGCATACTGCACAACAAATTTGCAGTGTAAATATTATGCATGAATAAATTACACATTGTTTTGTGAAATTGCTGATAATCACTCAATGTAAGAACTGTAAAATGCATTGCTCCTTGAGTTTCTGTATTTCATATGTTACTTTTTAGGACCGTTTGTAGATAAATTTCATATATAAGAACTCAAGAACAGTTCAATTTCCACAACTAAAAAAATAGGGAAGTCATGGGGCTCACCATGCAGACTATACAGACAAAGCTGTGAGCTGCAGAGGAGTCTGAGGAGCCAGCTTGGTACAATAGGTCTTCCACCCCTCTGGCCAAGGATTGAATTCTACTAAGGCTGTCAAGTGGAGCAGCATTACAGTCTCTGCCTTACTCCATAAGGATCTCTTGAATTTAATTCCATGCTTTTTCTTTTACCTCTAAAACTGAACATTTTGACAATGTTTTCTTCTAGGTTTCTTCAGGCTAATGCACATTTGGGAAACTCTCACCATCATTACGAGAAACAATATCAAACAAGTAGATTACAAGAAAATCAACTCAAGGGCAGGTAGAAAGCACCACACCCACCTTTGTGCTGGAGGGCAGAGTAGATGTCTCAGCCTCTGACTGCTCCCCAGGCTCTGGCTTGACCTTCTCCAAATTCAGGAATAGTTCACTTAGCCCTGGCTGGGTTTCCACGGCAACTGTCAGAAGCTCCAGGATGCCGACCTTTAACCTTTCATCCTGATAGGATTCAATTGCAGGGAAAAATACTTGAAAATCACTGGATTCAAAATGTCTTTACATACGATGTAAAGCAAATAATATACTGTGAGTAAAATTGATTACAACTTACACATTCTGTAAAAACATAAAAATAAGAAGTATTATTAAAAAATGATACGGATCTTATATTAAACTATATCCACAATCCAACGTTTTAAAGCTAGAGTCCATCATCTGCAGCCATCCGAAAAGTAACTGGCGTAATTATTGTTGAAAAACAAACTTGGTTGAAAGATAGTAAGGGAACTAAACTCCCTGTGAAATTATTCTTTCTGGGAAGCTGTCATTTTGAAGTAATCAACGAAAGAAGGCATTTCCAACGGTGATTCTTAAGAAGCACCGTAGGAAAATTTAAATTAGTAGTTCGTTTTGTTATTCAGCGCAGCGCGCACAAGTATTGGAACGACGCACACGCGCGCGCAGTTGTCATAATTCGTCGGATCAGTGCGCGATGTCGCGTATAGCTGCAATTCAAAACAATTCAAAACATGATTCAGTAACTTTTGATTTGAAATTGAGATCTTAGAATGCTGTTTTTCTCGGAATGTACAGCTGAAGCTTAGCTGAAACTTCATCAGGTTAGTTGCTCAGTATCCTTCATTAGATTTTGAACTGTTTTGTTGCTTCAAACGAACAAAATGCACAAATTACAAATGATGGACTGTAGCTTTAAAGACTTATGTTTAAACATACAGGTGAAAAATAGCAGTTAGAAAAAAAACTAATTCAAGACACTGATTTTCTGATTGCAAATCAGTGCCTTAATAACAGAAAATTAATTAATAGGCAAAACTATCAGGCAACTTTGCAACGCAAAATAAAAAAATTTAAAAAGTTACAAAACAATCAGATTGACTAGGGAGTTTCAGATATTGAGCACCACCTTAGGTCCAATCCTTTAAAGCAGCAGAGTCCACAAATAAGTTGAAACCAAAACGTGACACTTTATGCATTAATTTTTGCATGGCACACAGATGGGTTCAATTTCATAACTAATATTACTACCGATACAGACTTGTTGGTGTATGATCACCATGCTGTGCTCACACCATGACTACATCAATTCTGAACTAACCCTGTAAGAATCTTAAGTTATGGAATGCAGTCATGCAATAGCCAATGGTCCACATCAAGTTCAGAAATAGACTGACTTTTGAAGCCACATTTTCGGCTTTAAGGTCAATTCATACTCATATGCAAATGAGTTTTGCGCCACAAATTTGCAAAAGTTGAACACATTACAATTCAGTCGAATTTTGCAGCAAACGTTTTATGACGTCAACTTTGTTTCACATTTCCATTCGCTCGCAGTGTGAACCAACCTCAGCACAGATTATCTGTTCACAATTAACAAAGCCATGAAATTGGCTTAGCAACACAGAAAAATATATGGAGCACTGAGCTATATTCCATGCAGGCTTTAAGACTTGGGAGAGAAGGGCTTGTGAGAGCTAAAGGTTGTTGGTTAACTGACCTCTGAATGTGCCTGCAAACGAGACAGGTAGATATCTCGGATAGCTGCTGCTTGACTGCCAAGACAGCCAAAGATAGACATGGGTGCAACCTGCAAGAATACAAGATAGGTTGGATTGAGGTCATCAAATAGCTAGCTGTTATCAACATATCAATGCACAAGTCAAAGTGAAAGTTAGGTCACAAAAACAGGCACTTTTCACTAAAAACATGTCGTAAATGTTTTATTGTGTCTCAGACACTGTAACATCAAAGGTCTAGAATGGTTATTTGTGAAGTTTGTGAAACTGTATGTGACATCCTTAATGCATCATTTACACAGCATTTCATGTCTAGCAGAAAAAGCTCACAACAATCAGTGATTAAATTCATATCTCACAAAGGAATCTTAAAACAATATTCATAATAGGCCTAATTCATAAACACTGGAGACAGTTTACCTTTTTCTATTGGTTGAGGGCTTGACATATGGGTGATTTTAAACAACGATTTAAACACCACTAAGATATGTTTAAGGCTGGTCGTGTACCTAATGGTACAAATGATCTGAACTGATCTCCACATAAAGATATCGGTGTTTGAGTACACAGCGTATGTCGTGCGCACCATAGAAATGACCCAAACATGGAGTAAATGGTAGATCAAAATCATCGGAACTTTGTCAACTCTTCGACCTTCTCTACTGTTTTTGACCGAAAAGGTATTTATGACTGGGTATTGTAATGTGCTTGACTAGTTTTAAACCACACATTCATAAATACCTCAGACAGTTTAGCTATTCCTATTGGTCGAGAGCCCGTCACGTGGCCGGTCTTAAACGGATGATAAAGACATGGCTAGCTGGTCTTAAACACTTTTCCAGTGTCACAATAAAATGTGGACTCCTAAAAATCCAGTGCCTCTTACCGTTTCATTGGTTTAACGTTCACAATCCTCACGTAGGCATGCGCAACACTACAAGCGAGTCAGAATTTTATAGTTCTAAATTCAAAACGCAACGCCCCAGGTGCGTTCTGCGTGACATCACGCAGAACATGTTAAGCGCGCGTCAATCTCCATAAAAGGGTTGTTTACATCTTACTCGCCAGCTGAACACTCCATTATTTTGCTAGAGGGATGTTTCAAAAAGCATGAAGTGAACTTGTTGAACAAAATCGGGATTTTTTGAACGAATTATTTGATATTTTTTTACGGATAAGGTATTTATGAATGGGAATAAATATGTGCTCGGTCGGTATTTATCACTCTGTTTAATACCGCTTAGAGTCTGGGTGCTGATAATTACCCTCGCCTCCGGCTCGAGTAATTATCAGCACCCAGACTCTAAGCGGTATTAAACGAGTGATAAAAACCTCCGGAGCACACATTTATTCCCTTATTTATAATTGCTCCATCACAGTATTATATCCTCATTATAATATTATCTTTTTGGAATTATTTACACAATATAGGAAAATATAGGAAAGTAGGAATGCATTGATTTTGCCATCATTTACGGGAGAATGAAGTACTCTTTCCAAAGATGCATTTCAAAATGAAATTAAGTAGGGCTGTCCCCAATATACTGAATATTCAACCGAATCAACAACCGAATTTTCAAATAGTTTTTACTGGTTTCGAATATTTGAGAGAAGAAAAAAAATCTAGCCACCTTCACACATGACTGTGATGTTATTTTAATCTTAAAATTTGGGCTTTTATTGTAAGATGTGACTTTTTTGTCGATTGCGGTTCATTGTTCCTATCCTTTGAACAGGTAAATGCCCTTGAAAGTTATAAAATACTTTAACTGCAAAACACTTCAGCGGCCCATAATATAGATTGCCGCGCCGAACGCACATTTTATCTGGCGCACTTTGCGTGCAACTTTGGAGCGGCGTGGCACACAGTTGCAGCTGGTCCTTATAAAACTTGATCAGCGAGTTTTGAATATCCAAATATTCGGTCAAACACACTTTCAAATAATCAAACACTAAATAATTTGAAAATGGACAGCCACAAATTAACCGCTTGACAGTTAGTTAATGGTGGATGATTACAGATCTCACCATGGCTACTCTCTTGAGCAGCAATGTGGCCAGTGTAGGCAACCTGGGATCATGTCGGTGGTAGATATAACCAGCAATCAGGCCTATCAGGTGGGGCTGGTGTGGCAGGCCTGTGGTATGGGAGGTCAGGGTTTGCACTAAGGGGCACGGGGGCTGACCAGGAGGCTTCAAGAGAAGTAGGCGGTTCAGGATGGACAGAGAGAGCTTGATGAGTTGGGAGAGACGCTCTGCCGCACATTCAAACGTACTGGGATAAAGAAAACAAGAAAGTATTCTGATACTGTTTTGCAAAGAGGTGACATCAAATCTGTTGTATCTTGTCTTGGTTACTGAAACTTCAGTGGTTTGTAATGGTCACATTATCAAGTTTGAAAAAACAAGAATAAGCCATCATTGACATCATACAAATGCTGCCTTTCACATCAGTTGTGTCACTACTGCACACTTCAAAACAGATTGCATCATGTCAAGAAGCAAAGATCACAGAAATCACAAATCAAGTAAGAAGGATCTTTAATCTTGTGATGACCATAGCGGCCCAAAGCAGCCAGAATTGAAACTCCTGTAGCTGCAACTGGCTGACAGCGTAGCAATGTTTTTCTTTTTTCAATAACAAATGTTCATGCAATTTAAGCAAACAGCTTTCGAAGACACTATTTTGTACGAAAACAAAGACACAAATTTTATTATTATTATTTTTCTAGTTTATTAAAAAAATTGTGTGTAGCCAGAGGCTAAATTGCCACAATGCGTACAAATTTGTTACACTTGGTAAAAAGCTTCGGGCATACAGCATTGTACACTAAGGAAAATTTGGTCAAATGATCAATCTACAGTTTCTCTCAGCTTTACACAACTCTAACCTTTCTCATTTCAGATTAACAAATCAACTGACCTCCCCTGATCAATGATTCTCTGTTCCAGAATGTCGATGCCTGAGGCAATGATGTAAAGTAATGCCTCACCAGCTGGGGTGTACAGAAAACCATGCACACACGTCTCACGAATTGATGCAATACTAAGGGTAAAAAAACAAAAACAAATTTAACAACATCAAGGAAACTTTCCAATTGAAAATGCCCATGCCATAAGATTTGTATTGTTTAACACAAACATGATCCTACGATGATATTCCATCTTATGTGCTGATTATCCCAGGATAAATAAGAGACTATCATTTTTGAAATGGTTTTGGGTACTTCTACACATACATTTTCACAGGATTCATGATCCAGACCAAGGAAATTGGCCGGCTAAGCCTGCCGTGGTCTACACACATCAACTTTTCAGTCCTGTGCGGCGACAACTTTGAGCTTTCTTGTTTTGAAGATGGGTCGTCTTCTTGGCATGACAAAAGTCTGACATGATCCCTACAAAGTTTCTACCTGGATCACAAAGAACCAAGACAACCTGTTAAATGTCCCTTTCTCAGAGGGGTCTTGCTAAAACTTCAGAAAGTTAAAGATTGCCGTATTTACATTGGTACACAGCTCAACAATTTCCCTACACGTAAGTATTGGCGGGAACCAGTATTGTCTTGCCTGCAAACGTACCTGGTATCTGTTTATATAGCCATGATGCACTAGGGCTGCCGTGAAGCCAGTGATGAATACGTGTGGTGGGGTAGGATATCAAAGGACTTACACTGTATGTGCTTATCTATGGACCGGGACCAGACTATTGCTCTATTCTCTCCATTTCCTTTTTTTTTTTTTAAGTAAATGTCACTTATGACCAGTGTTGTAGTCGAGTACTTTTTTCCGAGTACCGAGTACTGCCGAGTACCTAGGTTGCCGAGTGCCTAGGTTGCCGAGTGCCTAGGTTGCCGAGTGCCTAGGTTGCCGAGTGCCTAGGTTGCCGAGTGCCTAGGTTGCCGAGTGCCTAGGTTGCCGAGTGCCTAGGTTGCCGAGTACCTAGGTTTCTCTGAGTAGGAGTACTTGAATGTCAGAGTACGAGTACAAGTACTTCCGAGTACAAGTACTTCCAAGTACGAGTACGAGTACTTGTATTTCCGAATATGGCACCGGATATACTGTGCTTGAAGCCTAAAATTATGTGTACTGTTAATCACTTGTGATAGGGTTCGTCTTTGTAAGCTTTTAAAGTTATTTTGAAGTTAATTTGTTTTTTAAATCGGCAACAGCAGTCTCAAATCAATGTAAATGTATTTTCCAAGGAAATGCTACCCAGCTGAGATACAGACATGAAAGTTTAGGGTCAACTGTCATTTAATAAAATTAATCTATACAGTGTTGTGCATTTAATTTGTATTATTATTATTCATGTATTTTCAGGTCCTTGGATTCCTCAGAAGAAAAAAAACTGCAAGTACAACAAGCATTCAAATGGCCGAGAAAAAAATTCTTTATTTCTACTTAGTTTCAACCACTGTTCTTAGTGTTCTTACAAAAGCAGGGTGTTTCTTCCGCATATGCTTGATGAAGTTCCGCATAATGCTTGATGAAGTTTGAAGATGAAGTTCGAAGTTGTCCCATATGTTTCTGATATGCGAACAGCACAAAACATGCACGCTGCACTTTGGCGTTTCACGCCATTTTGGACAAATTCCCTGTGATCCTTGAACACAAACTTCACAACAGTGGACACATATGACATGACACATGTATTTTGGGGTTCATTTCACGAACAATGTATACAATTTGGGTACAAAAAAGTGACTGAAGTGCCACACAGGCAAGCGTAAGCGAACGTCGACTGTACAGGTACATGTACAAAAGTACATGCAACGTGCATGCAAAAAGCTGTTAATTCACGGCTAGCTGTGTTTGTACGGATGTGCGTGGAATAGAGAACATTTCGATTTCTCCGCAATCAATCACTTGAGACTCAAAGTATCGATAAAATAAGGCCGTGGTAACGTAAGTGCTATACCTTTTTTTTTATCGAGTATCGCTATTTGAGTACGAGTACTTTGTTTTATCGAGTACTGTTATTCGAGTACGAGTACTTTGATGATCGAGTACAATTTCGACATGTGCGAGTACGAGTACTTTGCTGCTCGAGTACGAGTTCCGTCATATCGAGTACGAATACTTTGACATTCGAGTACGAGTACTGAGTACAAGTACTACAACACTGCTTATGACAAGGTTCTGGAAAGGCCACTCAATGTGAGGGCTACACAATGAGGGGAAAGACAAGGGAACTGAGAATAACAACAGGTTGTACAGAAGCAGTTGTTTATATGGATGTTGCACCATGAGAGTAGCATGAGACAGGTCAAGAATTCCAAAGTAAGGCAGTGCATGGGACATAATGGCAAGAATACCTTGGAGAATCTGCTCAAAGACAATGACTTTTATGGATGAGAACAAAAAGCGTTTAGTGTTGCCAAATGTATGTTCTCTTTTTTGATAACCCAGCAGAAGACCACAGAAAGACCAATGGAGTACAAATCATTACACACATTGAAGTACTTACGTCTTGGAAGCATCAGCGACAAATGGCGCTGCTTTGGTTTGTCCAATAGTTGGGAGAACATGGAGTACAATGTGGAATATATCCAGACTGCACTTGCCTGCATTGAGCATAGACATAAAAGACTTGTGAATGGGAAACTGTTTAATAAACAGGCGGGAATGGAGATGTGATTGTTTTCTGTACTTGTGTAAAAGTAAAGAACTATTTGCATATGACAAGCATCTGTTGAGATTACAGTAAGTTAATAAGACTGGTGTTGCATTGGGGAGCAGAACTGTACAGGATATGAAAACAAGCTGCACAAGTTGCTTAGCAACAGTCAGCAAAAGGCAAAACCTAAGATTAGAAATCTGTTCAGCTCAGCAAGACAAGTTACATCCATCAAGACACATGACAAGTTGTGTATTATAGCTCTTACTACTAAGACCTTGAGATCAACCTACCCACTTCTTCCCTATCGTCAAAGGGAGCATATCTCCAGTTGTGGAATGCTGAGAATATTTCTCTCTGTACAAACACAACGCAGGCCAGCAGATCCTGATGTGTAGCAATGTCTACATCAGATGTACACAGACCCTGGATGTGAGGCAGATATTAGGAAAGTAACCATCAGAGATTTTTGTTTGGGGGGGGGGCAGTGCCTGTGATGATCAAAAATGAATGCATCGTCCATGTGATTCTTTTAGCAAGATGTTTTTTGCACATACATCATGCGAAGTGACTGTCCGTAAAAAGAGAGGTGGTTCTGAAAAGAACGTACCAATTTGGTCAGTGTCCTCTGACTGTCATCGGAATTCTTCTCCTGTACTCATTTAAGATTCTCTCTCTCAAGGTACAGCATTCTCCTGGATGATAGTCGAGCACACTGACATACTGGTTCTTCTCAAAATGACTTCTCTTTTTGGAAGCAGTTACTTCACATGCCGTGTCCATCAAGCTGCCTAGTTGTACCCTCATCATGCAAATCATGTGGAGCCTTGGGCCCTAGATCTAGGATATCTTTTTCATGGGACTGTCCTACCTCAAGCAGGATCTTGAGCAGGCGCAGGAACTCCAAGGTGACAGGATATTCTCCTGTGGGTTGCTCCTGGCTGACCAACAACTTGCCGTACTCTGCTGGGTAGATACCCTCACCACTGAGCCATCAAACATGGGTGGAGAAAAAAATACCATAAACAGGCTTCCAAGCCACAGTTTGAAATGTTGGTCTTTGGGGGATTTGAGCTTTGATCACAAAAGTGAAAGGGGAGTAGAGTAGTACTGTGCCAACCTGACTCTGCCTTTTGACTAGGCCTACATCTTGTTCTTGTTGATGTCCCCTAATGTGGCACGGCCCCTAATGTGGCGCACTGTGATTTTTTTGCCTCTAGTTCCTAGCTAGAGCAAAAGTTTAAGCTCAAATTTCATAGTAAGCAAAATTTCATCAAGCTCTAAACATACCTGTTCATAAACCTTCACTTTTCCTACCTTTACAAAGTTAAGAGAGAAATTTTATTTTGGCGCGATTTCCAATTTTGTGCCCAAAAATAAGAAAAAAACTTTTTTGACAAACATGTACATATAGTTGGATATGTGAGTGGAGATAATAATCCTTTATCAGATTAACAAATTCTCAAATGTTAAACATCCGTTAGGGAACACTTAAAGCATATTGTGCCCAATTTCCGGATGCCACCATTTTTGATTTTCGGACTAAATTCATGACACTAATACTGTTCACAACGGTTCAACAGCAAACATTATTAAGGTAATAGTACGAGTCTTTAACTGCATATATTTAAAGCTTGTCAACAAAGAGATTTGTGAACACTTGATGAACGTCAGGGAAAACGTCGAAGTGCGCTATATCAGGGAACTCCACTATAATGCTCACAAAAGATTATTGACATGGGACAAACATGTCTTGTACCTGATGGCTTCAGCTGCATTACTGTACACATTGCCGGTATGGGGTAGGAAACCAGACTTTTGTATACTCTGCCATACCTGGAAGTACAAAAACATACACAGTTTAATAAAGACATTCATTTAGATGTCTAACTGAGTGATGTAAAAATGACAAATTGTACATGCTAAACATTTGCTAAGAATGAAAACTATCTGCTGAGCAAAAACAGATTACCGACAAAATGTCACGCAATAAACATGGCTTGTGATTGGTTCTCACATGATTTCTGCTTGACACAGAAATTGGCGAAGGAACTCTGTATAAATGGACAAATACCTGTCTGGGCTGATGTTTAGCCAGGACACCGATGCACTTGAGGCAGACAGACAGCAGACCCAATGGGGGATTTGTCAAGGAAGTCAAGCTATAAGACCAATGTAACAGAATCATGTCAGGCTTAGGGTGTGTATGGTGTTGGTAATAGGCTCTCCTCAAATAGCATGATATAGCAACACTAATATAGTAAGAGTAATTCGTTTTGATGCATAAGTGGAATAATCAAGATACAAGTTGAATACGCAAATGGTTTTTCACTTGCTGAAATCATTTGGATTAACACAAACTTTTTAATTTATCATACTCGATTTTGCAACTTTTATGCCTTCACATAATCCAGAAGGTTACAGTTTCTGAGGGCTTTGGACAAATGCAGGACTATGTCACTGTCAAATCAAGCACTACTCTCTATGGCTCACAAGTTTCACAACAGCATGGCAAAATGTATTAGGAGTAAAAAAAAAAAATGGATTTTTTTTTTTTATTTGAGGTCTAATTCCAATAGCCTATTACTGTTGGGCCAGTCAGTAAGTAACCACAGTGGATAATAAGAGAAACAATACCTAGATAGCAGTTGATAGAGGCAGTCAGTGATTGGCTGAAGCTTGGATGACAGTGACCAATCAGCTTCAAGGGTGTGGGTCACAAGGTCAATGATGGCCTCTGATTGGCTGACTTGGACACCTTTGAAGAAAGATGCAACAAACACAAGGAAACATTTTTAGAAAATGGAAAGTTCTTGAAATCTCTGAAACTTTTATAATCACAAAGTAAAGGGTAAATCAAACTGACACACTGAGTTTGAGAAAAGACAATAAGAGCGATTCAAAATACAGTAAATTTTGCTTTGCCTGTAGCACATTATTGGAAAATGTCCATATCACTTTGTAGATGGTCAAAAAAGTAAGGTAAAAAAAAGAAGAAGAAGAAAAACTCACTTTTGTTCTACATGCAGTTGATATTTGTTCTGTAAATCAATACTTTTTTTTTTTTAAAGTTACGAGGCTTCTTGTCTATGTCCTACTGCACATTAACAAATCATTATTAACAAATCATTATTTTTGGCAGGGTATTATGTGCAGTAGGTCTTCCATTCAGTTGAAAAGTAACCTCTTCAATGGAAATACTTCATGGCATGCTATAGTGTGAAACCCTTCTACTGTTTGGACTAACCTGATGGTATGCTGCCCTGCCTGATTCGGACCAACAGCCAGTCAATCAAACTATGGAAGAGCCACCAACCGCTGAAGTCAAAACTCCAACGAATCAAATCAACTTCAGAATGAAAAGCAAAACAAAAAGAATGTCGTTGTAATGAGGATATAGGAAATGACAGTAATTATTCCTTTGGAACTAAGACGTTTGACCAATTGGTTCTAATATGCTTTCCTGTGCCAAGTCTGTGCCTTGCTGAGAGGCTAGGCTTTGTCAAGGACAATGGAATGGACAGACTGGAGGGTCGAGTGCACCCAGGCGCATCTCAATTAATGAGCTACAATGAACAGACTGGAGGGTCGAGTGCACCCAGGCGCATCTCAATTAATGAGCTACAATGGACAGACTGGAGGGTCGAGTGCACCCAGGCGCATCTCAATTAATGAGCTACAATGGACAGACTGGAGGGTCGAGTGCACCCAGGCGCATCTCAATTAATGAGCTACAATGAACAGACTGGAGGGTCGAGTGCACCGAGGGGCATCTCAATTAATGAGCTACAATGGACAGACTGGAGGGTCGAGTGCACCCAGGCGCATCTCAATTAATGAGCTACAATGGACAGACTGGAGGGTCGAGTACACCCAGGCGCATCTCAATTAATGAGCTACAATGGACAGACTGGAGGGTCGAGTGCACCCAGGCGCATCTCAATTAATGAGCTACAATGGACAGACTGGAGGGTCGAGTGCACCCAGGCGCATCTCAATTAATGAGCTACAATGGACAGACTGGAGGGTCGAGTGCACCCAGGCGCATCTCAATTAATGAGCTACAATGAACAGACTGGAGGGTCGAGTGCACCGAGGGGCATCTCAATTAATGAGCTACAATGGACAGACTGGAGGGTCGAGTGCACCCAGGCGCATCTCAATTAATGAGCTACAATGGACAGACTGGAGGGTCGAGTACACCCAGGCGCATCTCAATTAATGAGCTACAATGGACAGACTGGAGGGTCGAGTACACCCAGGCGCATCTCAATTAATGAGCTACAATGGACAGACTGGAGGGTCGAGTGAACCCAGGCGCATCTCAATTAATGAGCTACAATGGACAGACTGGAGGGTCGAGTGCACCCAGGCGCATCTCAATTAATGAGCTACAATGGACAGACTGGAGGGTCGAGTGCACCCAGGCGCATCTCAATTAATGAGCTACAATGAACAGACTGGAGGGTCGAGTGCACCGAGGGGCATCTCAATTAATGAGCTACAATGGACAGACTGGAGGGTCGAGTGCACCCAGGCGCATCTCAATTAATGAGCTACAATGGACAGACTGGAGGGTCGAGTACACCCAGGCGCATCTCAATTAATGAGCTACAATGGACAGACTGGAGGGTCGAGTGCACCCAGGCGCATCTCAATTAATGAGCTACAATGGACAGACTGGAGGGTCGAGTGCACCCAGGCGCATCTCAATTAATGAGCTACAATGGACAGACTGGAGGGTCGAGTGCACCCAGGCGCATCTCAATTAATGAGCTAGTGTCATTTTGATTGCTGTTGGTCAAAAATGCACATGAAGAAACATAAGGTGTGGAGAACTAATGAATACAGCATCCTGTCAATCTAATTACAATCATGCAAACATTTGTGCTATTGATGGCATCTGGTGAGGCAGCTTTCTGATGTTTAGGAAATATTTGGTCATCCACTGTCAATACATCACACCTTCAGGAGGTTAATCTCCTGTAGTTTCCTTCAAATTTATAAAAAAAATATGTCGTGATATGATGACACTCCAAAACCCAACCTTGAATGTGTTAGGTTGTGAGGTTTGTTAAATTACTGGTTGATGGACTTTAGACCTTAGGATTTGTCACTTTAACGATGGACATCTGTATCTCTGGTTAGGCATGTCAGAAAGCTCTTAACGTAACGAATAATCTAGTTTCCAAATTCAAGAAGCAAATTTGAAATTTCAGCATGCTCATGTGGGATTAAAAAGTATGTGGAATCCCTCCGACTGCAATGGTGAGGGATGCTTTGGATCAATCGGTAAGGCACCTAACAGAATTGTAATTGAATCTTCTAATACCAGTTTGAATTTAGTTATGAGTCCAAGTTTCAAATCACTCATTTAATTACAAGTTTTCTTGTTTCAAGTCTGAATGTCATGCGTTGAATTACTCAGCTCAAGTCTCAAGTACGAGTTGGTTCAAGTCTGAGTGTAAACCTTAAGTCACTTGGTTGCAGGCTCAGTTTCAATTATTCTTGTTTCAATTTGAGTTTGGTTATGGAATTGTTTGAATCAAGTCTGATTACCTCTTTCCATTACTTTAAACAAACTTGCTTCATGTGTAAATTTGAGGTATGAGTTGCTTGGTTCCAGTCAGAGTCTTGCGTCCCTTGATTAATTCACAGTTTAAGTCATCAGACATTTGAACTGAAGGTAAGTCTGTGCCACAGAATATGAATTTATAAGACTTACTCTAGAAATTTGAAACAAGGTGCACAAAAGTGAAGTGGCTGTAACACAACAAGAATTTAAAGTGCTCCTATCTTGGGAAAAATGAAATTTCTTGTAACCTTCCACAAACAAAAGGTGGGTTGTTTTATTTCATGAGATTACACAAGAATGTGTGGATTCATAATTTAAGAATTTATGAGGTGCAAAGAGCCGAGTGAATTCGTAAATTAAGAATCCACACTTGCGAGTGTATTCTCTGACTTAAACCATTGCGTCAAAAGAAGCATTGTCATTAATGGTCCAGTTGAGTGGAGATGAAAAGACTTGCATATCTTGTACTGTGGCCATTTAATTAGGCGTAATTTACATTTAAGGGAGTTATTCAAGGCCCTTATGTAATCAAGCTTTGTGTAAAGGAAATTTGCATTGTGGCATGTTTCTGTTAGAATGCGTATAGCCACACCCGTACAACCAAGTACCTTTGTGTGTAGACTCCTTAACGTCAACATGAATAGTTGAGACGACGATTTGCAAAATGTTTAAAATGTATTTAGAATGCGTTAAAAAAAGAATAAAATTTAACGTGTGATAAGTTTGATGAGGTCTATACACAGTTGTATATTTTTTTTAAAGTACATTGTTCAAAGTGTGGATTCATAATTCTGGATCCACACTTTACTAAATATTCGTCGTTCCGAATCCACACTTTGTGACCAGTGTAACAGATTTGTTGTTCCGAATCCACACTTTGTGACCAGTGTAACAGATTTGTTGTTCCGAATCCACACTTTGTGACCAGTGTAACAGATTCGTCGTTCTGAATCCACACTTTGTGACCAGTGTAACAGATTCGTTGTTCCGAATCCACACTTTGTGACCAGTGTAACAGATTCGTTGTTCCGAATCCACACTTTGTGACCAGTGTAACAGATTCGTAGTTCCGAATCCACACTTTTAACAATAGTGTGACGTCATAGCAATGGTTTAATTCAGTGTAACTCACCCCTGTTTCTCTGGAGCTGGGAACCCAGGGAACCTGCTGGTATGATGAATCCTTGACAATGATCACCTACATAACAATGAAAGAATCACATCGTTATACAAAGATGACTAGGTACAAAGTTATAATCAGACGCATAAAATAAGTTTCTGGTGTCTGGTCCTGGGTTACATTAGTGAGGTGATGCAGTTTTTGGCAGCTTGTGCATGTGACAAATAGACGATACTTCTTTCTTCCGAGGGCAGACATTTTCTAGGGGGAGTGCCACAAATTATGCAATGTTCATACCCCTGAAAAAGTCTATTGCATTGCATGATGTTGGCCCATTGGAATGGTGATGGCTAACTCCTATCTTCCTCTCCTACTCAGAGTGGTGTTGGACTGACAAGCAGGCTACGTCTGTGAGACACCATAGACATGGCATTGATGATTGCTTGAAGGTCTGACAGTACATGTAGGTGGGTAACTGCTGTGGAGTCAGCAAACTGAAGCCCAAAGACAATGGTGTTTGAGGTCAGCATGGTTGCCTTCAATCCTCCGAGATTGGAAAGACTACTGTCAAGGCAGTATCAGATTCTGCCCGAGTCAAGCTGAAGTGCACCACACAAAGAAGACAGCAACAAGGTGCATGATGAGCCAGACTGGGATAATAACCCAACCCTACCTGACTCCAATCGAGACCTCAAAGGCTTCTGACTCCTCAACATTCATTGTGATCTTGGCTTGTATGCAAACCTCTAGAGGATAGCCCATAACATATCTAGAATTTATCAAATGCCTTTTCAGATGAATGAAGGCAAAGCATATCCTCCCTTGCTGCTCACAACATTTTTTGAGGAGGTGATACACAAAGATCGTGTCAATCATGCTGCCATCAGCTCAGAAACCCCAATGAGTTTTCGGCAGAATGCTGTCAGCAAAGTGCTGGAAATACCATACAAATTGGTGAGTATCATTCAAGCAACATTAAGCAGTGATATATCAAGGATGTGGTCACAAACAGCTCTATCCCCTTTCCTCTTATAGATGGTCACAATGGCGGCATGCTTCCAGCACTCAGAGATTTTACAAATCCTCCACAAGGTATGGATGACGTAATGGAGATATGCCAACGTATCAGAACCAGTGTGACTGTAGATTTTTCTAGTAATTCTAACACCAGGGGATTTTCGGTTTCACGCATTTTAAAGCTAAATAAACCTCAACAAGGCTTGTTTTGTCAGCAATGTCTGGGAATGACAAGTTGGTAGCATTCCCAATTTTAAGGAACCAACTTTCGTCTGTTCAGAAGTTCACAAAAAGCATGCAGCCAATGTCAAATAATGGTGTCTATTAGTACCTTCTTACATCTTACAAAATCCTCCAAAACCCATGGTGCATATTATAGGAGTCAAAGTCCAAAGTCTAACCTTCTGGTAGGAGAATCTTGTCCTGCATCAACTTCCAGACTCCTTTCTGATTGGTGCTCTGCAGGTCCACTGATCGGTTATTGTCCAATGGCTCAGTGAAGGTTGGCAGATGTTCCAGGAAGGCAAACACCTGTACAATTACCCAGGCAATAGACTTGCATTAAGTTGACAGTAAGTATTGGAGTTGAGTCTTTGATGCGAGTCCAAGACTGCAACAGTAACAAATAAAAATAAACAGGTACAAAGTATGGATTTGACTTGAGCAGAGTAGACTTGGTTCTGGATTCCAAATCACCTTTTGTAATAACATGGTCTTGGAATCATAAACAATTTTTGTAATTCCTGACTTGCTGAGCAGATGATACATTATGCTGGAGTCCTGGTTTAAATTTGGGTTATTGACAAAGCTAAATTCAAGTTTGGACTTCTGCCTGAAATTAAATGTTTTTAACTTCAAATCTTTAGGTTTCTCATGTTGACAGAGAAAGATGCATAACATATGAAGGACGGGACAGAAACTGTATACATGTCCCTTAAACTTCAACCGCAGGGCTTAAATAGAATCTTTAGCAGTATTACAGGTAGCCCACAAACTTGACCTGGGTGCGTTCCACTTGCAAAGTCATTGGAAAATCGTTGGCAACGATTGTGTAGTTCACGTAAAAAGTGGAATGTACCCCAAGTTCCCCAATGTTTGGGATTTTTTCTCAATTTCTCAAACTCAGTAAGAAATAGCATAAGACTAATAGAAGATTGTTTATTCATTTATTAAAATCTAAAGATGTGCATCTTTTTGGTTATTCCTTACACTCCAACATCACTGCTAGCAACAAATAAGGGAGATAATGAAATTCCACATATAGGGACTCCAATGTAAGATAATGGAATTCCACATATAGGGACTCAAAATGTTTTTCAATGTGGGAGACTTTGATCACAATTTCTCATACTCAAAAATGTCGCTGGGGTTAGAGAAGGTCGTTCATTTATCTTATTGAAAATCTTGAGATGTACTGAATTTTCATGACCATATATTCTTTTTTCTACAAATGGCTATCACAACCTTATCTATGGAATATATGCTTGCACACAAGCATCTAGATGATATTTGTGCAGATTTGGCGATTAATAATGCAAAACAAGACTGCTTCTTGACCTCCAGATTCTAACCATTCAGCGGGCACCTTCTATCGGGTCTTTGATAACCCGTTGTTGTATTATAAAAACATGGCAGCCAATTGACCAATCAACAGCTTAGTCCACATTTCTGATCAAAATGACATCACACTTTCTCGACTCCGATTGGCTGGCGCATGGGGTGGAATACAATTGGCATGTTGGGATATATCAGATGTTCATAGTGCGGCTCTGCACACGTGAATGTCTGATCCTCAGACTAATCACAACCTAGTACTCCTCCAACAGCTAGTTCATGGTGGTGTTACTCATTACCTGTTTGCTGCCCTCACTTGTCAGTGGAGTCAGCAGTTGCAGCAGTGGATTAAAGTCCAGTGGAAAGCTGTTTGTGGAAGAGTGAAGAAGGGAGAATATACCGCCCTCTATGTCCTAATTAGAGAACAAGAAGGAGATGAAAAATATGTCTTAAAATAAGTCTCAACTCATAAGTTTGCTAACATCTTGGGAGAGGTTTGCGGATAAACCAAGTGAAGGGACTAACTCTTACAATTCAGTGGTTCTGAGAAGAACTCCTTTGGTTTCCACATCTGGTTCATCTCAGTCCAAGTTTTCCTTTATAGTTAGCACTGTACCACCAAACTGCTTTCAATTCCAGGAAAGTGTGGGATACACATCAACCAATCCAAGTCTCATATTGCATTTTCTAACAAGGCATATTGCCTGATTCTTCTCAAGCATTCTTCTGCAAATCTTGCATATTAAAATGAACTCGCATTGTGACAGTAATTTTGATTACAGTTCACACTGTTATACTGAACACAGTTATTTTCTTTAAAAATAACTGCAAAATACCTCACGAAAATAATGTGAACAAAGAAAATACCAACAAAGTATTGTTTAGTGGAAATTAACCACAAGTGAGAATGAAAGATTGGTATTTTTTGTATGATGAATTTTGTGGCTGACAGATGTGAATTTAATATTAGGCTTTGCTCTTCATTGGCGTCAATTTTACAGCTAGCAGCGTAGATCGTTGGTTAAGGGCAATACCTAATATTGAATTTACATCTCCAAGATGTAACATTACATCCTATTAATAATAGTAACAGATAGAGGTAACCACGCTTTTATCAGTTTTGAACCAGCCAGCCAACCATTAAAATGTTGGCATAAGTAAGCAGTACACGTAGGTTGTGGGTTTGAGTCCAACCGAAGTGAGCTTGTGAAGGTTTTCTTGCAAGCCCTTGGACAACACTGAATATACAGTGTTTATGACATGATATTGGTGGAGGGAAAACCAAATATTGAAGGATTAGTACGATTTCTTAAAATGTTTTCAAGCACTAATTCATGGCCCATTTTCACTGATTACAAATCTTTACATGGACAGATTTTGAGAGAATTTTGGACAATTAGGTCAACTTACATTGTCCCAGAACTCCTGGCATAGCTGAGGTTGCTTGAGAAGCTGGCAGGCTAAATGTATCAAGTCCTACAGAAAGAAGTCATGTCAAATGGTTACAAAAACTAAAACAGTTCATAAAGCATTTTGACTTGACACACTGAACCATTTCTCTATGATTGAAAACAATGAAAAGTTGATCCCAGAAGGCTTTGAAATGTACTGTACAAAAATCCATGTAACTACTATAGATTTATCTCTTACCCCTGCTCACCAGGTTCACAACTCAGTGCCCCAGGGAGTATGACTGCTGTGCAGAATTACCACTCAGCAGTGCAAAACACACGTCACATCCAAACTACTTGGCTACATCTGACAATTACACATGTGTCTATGGGAGTGGCAGAATCCACTTCACATGATGCTTCAAAAGCAGCCATAGCTAATCATGTATATTCACTGTCATTCTTAACACCTGTTAAGAATGATAAGTATGTTATCCATACCAAGCAGCATGGCAAGAGTTCTTCAGTCAACACTGCTTAAACAATGACAGGTTCTTATACAGCGCTTTTAACTAAGATGAAAGCGCTTTACATCATTATTACCCTGCTCATTGGGCCAATGAAACATTCCAAATACAATCTCAGCTCCCTGGGGAGTATATATCTCCATGCTGCCATTTCAGCGCAAGGTAGCTACAATCATCAATCACAATAACCATCTCTGCCCTCACAGATACCCATTTACTCCTGGGTGGGGAGAAGCAATGAGTGACAAAGTGCCTTGCCCAAGGGCATACGCACCATAACCGCAGGCTGGACTCAAACCTACAACCTGCAGAATTACCCGCAGACCACAAATTTAACGCCCCAGACCATGAGGCCACGGCACTCCACACTTCCACTTCCTCCTTTCAAAGTCTAGAATACGATGTAGTAAAACCATCATACTTCTCTCTCATTCTAAGGGCATCCCTTTTTAATATGGTTCTCATATTTTGGCCTACGGAGTAGGATCAATCTGTGATACTGAGACACAAATTTCACAATGTTACTTCAACATATAGGTAAACTGCAGATGAAGTGTTATCTTGTTTCACTGTACGTGTAACTAGCCAAACTTTTAAAGTTGGGTTTTGCCTTCCACCAATGCACATTTATAAGCACTGTACACACAGTGCAATCTGTATGCTCAGTGTAGTCTCAGACCTGACAGAAATACATTACAAGCATAGTTAGGCAGAATTCTAGCCTACATATGGACTCTAAGTATATTATAATCACTCTCAAATCTAGAGAAGTATAATCTAATGAATTGATAAAGACAATCTTCCAAATGTAAACTTTGGTCGTCATTTCAGTCATCTGTGGCACCCCCCCCCCCCCTAGCCATTAATTGCCAAGAGGAATTGTCTTAGGAATGTAAAAATGTACTTCAAAATAATCAATATCCCTGGAACTATTTCTTCAGATAATAATGCGAAAACCAAGTAGTATCGTACTGAGTTGGACCCAGTACCCATTAGGGACCTTGACCATTCAGCCCCGGCATGAAAAGGGCCCCCCGGTAAGCTCGTCCCCTCCCAAGAAGTCCTTTCGTACCGTCCCAGCTACCGGCCCAGGAGCTGGTCCGGTTGCTAATCAGGAACTCCTCTATCCTGGGGTATATTGTTTGCAAGTATGGACACCTGTAATATATCCCGGAAGAAACCTGCTTGTGGTTTTCATCTCTCAGCGCGAAACAATAGAACACTTCCGTCGGCACAGATCAAAACCCCTGCCATGCGGTTTCGCGCACAATGGGACCGTAAATTAAAAAGGCGTTTGGAAGGATTTTATCTTTAATCCGGTAAATCTGCTATTGTTCTGCTCTGGACGTTCTCTGAAGGGCAATAAATTGATGCGCCTGACTGACTTCAAAACTTCTGGTCAGACAGGACCATGTACCGGACGAGACTGGGCTGAAGACCGGACTGGCTCTGGACCGGACGAGGTACCGGGGGGCCCTTTTCATACCAGGGCTGAATGGTCACGGTCCCTTAGAATGCAGCACTATCAGATCTGAACCAGCTAGCTGATACTGTCAGGCTTGGTGATCCAGCTCAGACATCTGCACCAGTACGCAGGTCATAGGTTTCAGTTACTACTCTTGGTCAGCACAGTGCTAACACATATTTACCAGACGAGGGCAAAAACCCAGTTTTTTATTTCTCACCACCTTATGTGGTTGAATACTGGAGTCAGTTGTGATACTTACATCCCGTGTACCAAGTGTGTCCTCACGAAACAGGGTCAACACTAACGTCAGCAGGGTGTATACGATGACATGACACATCAGACTAATGACCTGGAGAATAATTGAGTTACATATCAGGAAATACATTATGGCATTGTAACACATCAGGCTAGTCACCTGAAAACTTCTTTTGAATTACTTAGCTAGGGCTTGAAGTAACACACATGTATGTGGGAGGTGGTTTCAGCGTCAGCCATAGGTGCGTGTTATATTTCTGGCCATAGCCAGGATATTCAAATATAGCCATAGGAGGATAGTTGAGAAAATATCAGGAGGGCACATAATAACATGACACACCGGGCTGATGAACTGAAAGTCATTTTCAAGGTCACAAAGGTCAACAGTTGCCAGATGCAACATAATGGGTTAAACCACAGCCCAAGGGGTGGGGAGGGGATGGGGAAGGGAAAGGAGGGGTAGCCACGCATCTGAATGCACACTCTGCAGACATGGCTTATTCCATCAGTCTCATGCCGTTTCTTAAACCCTGGCTCCATCTTCATCTCCGGCTTGAGGTATACAGTTTGGCAATGGAGCTGCAGCCAGAGATGGAGACAAAACAATGGGTTGCTCAGCTCAGTACTAGAAACCAAAAGGCTTGTTTTTTTCTTGGTTCTTTTTTGCATTTTTATACTTTCAAGTAGAGTAGCAAGAAAGCACACACACCGCACGCCACATGAATGTTCTTACCTCTCATAAGACAACTTTTCAAAATAAAATGATGTATTTAGCTTATGACAGAATCCACATTGCCCACTCTCTGTGACAATTTTCAGAAACCTTGTGCTTTCCTAAAGATGTTCTGTCCATGATATTGGAGTTTCACCCCAATTTTTCTTCTGGCGATATACAAGTTATTCACTTTTAAATGAGACATCAACTAACAAAAAATTGGCTGACTTTCAGTTACTTAGTTATGGAATAATTACTTTACAAATTTCATGTTATTTGGGGCCTGACAATAACTCAGTTCTTGCAGGGTAGACTGGTTCCTACCTCCCTTTCTAAAATTGATATTGTGGGGGCCCGGAATGTGTCTAATCGCAGGGTGGGTCTGTTTTGGGGCACAAGCAACCCATAGTTATTGTTAAAATAAAAGAGTCAGAGGTTAACATTTGTTTGGAGGAAAATAATGACATATTATTAAGAGTAAGGACAGAACATCTTTCAAATGGCAGTTCTAGTTTAGAAATCAAACGTGGTGTGTGGAGCAAACAGTGGCAGCTGATCTCAGGAATACAGTGCATAAGTTATGCCATCTGCGATCAGCATACTGACAATCAATTTCACAAAACCCAGGGTAGCTGCATGAGGCCAAAAAAAAAAGTCTCCGGTTTCTGGTATGCGCGCGCGTCGCCGCAGCTATGCGCGTCGGCAAAATGAAAAAGTTTTTTTTTCAATACAAGATGATGTCTCAAAACCGCCAAACTCACTGGTTTGACTGGAATTCTGCTGCTGCACAATTTTAACGTGTTTTTAGATGGGGTTATGATCGAGAATAAGCTTTATGTGGCCTCTCTGGACTCCCATATATTTGCACAAAGTTTAGTCGGGCACCATTTGCAGTCATCAGCCGACATTTGAAGCAAAAAAAAAAAAAAAAAACAGGTAAAAAAAAAAAAAAAGCCGCGTCGCCGCACCACTTTTGGGACAAGCTCCATACCAGAAACCGGAGACTTTTTTTTTTGGGCCTAACAGTTAAATATTTTAAACCTCTTGGACAAGGACAATCATAGCTATTTGGCTACAATTTCATATCTGTCACTACACAGTCTTCCTTTACAATCCTGTGTAAACTTACGGATTTCTTTTCCGTGGAGAGGGTTCTCAATTGGCTAGAGATGTAGCAGAACACCTGCAGCTGTACAGCCTGCTGGCCAAGCCTACGGACCCCAGTCATGTCTGCCTCAGGCCAGAGGGTGCCATGTAGCACCAGCCAGGCAATGAGAACAGGGCCATGCGATGGCTGAGACCCTAGATTCTGAATGATTGAGGACAGCTCCTGCACACAAAAAAAACAGGCAATAAGAAAAAGGGAAAATCAGGGTCAATTGAATGGAGATGTTTTCAAGGGAAGTCAAAGTGGCACTGTAGTTTCTTCCTTGTCTTCCTCCTTTAAGTGACCTTGCTTCAAGTCTCTATCTGGTTCGTAAGTGACTACGTCATACATGCGCGTACCACTGATTACTACCGCCCATTGGCTAAACACACAACTTTGTCGACAAAATCACAATTATCAGCTGATAAATGAATGTGTTCAATATTTGGTTCTGCCCTTCACCGACATATTTTTATTATCACTGTTTACTCAATGTTAATAAAATACATCAGTGAAGAGCGAAAACCCAATATTGAATTTACCTCAGCTCGACGCAAATTCCATCTTATGAAAAAAAGTGTGTGTTGATTGGCTTATACCTCTTGCCCTATTCATGAATGCTGATGACCATTTATCTCTTTTCAAAATATTGAGATATACTTACTGTCATTATCATTAACAGTACATTTCACGGATACTAGAGATCATGGCATGTTCGGTACCTTGTTGTTTTTGTCATTGAATATAAAGAGTCAAGTCTGAAACACTGTAAGGAGTTTCTATGCAGTTCAGCAGACAATTAATTTGTGAAATCTATATGGGTATAGGGCTCTAGTTTGAGTAAGTAATCCATTTTCTGGGATAAGGTAGCCCATATCCTTTGTGACATCTAACTTTGAGTGTACGTACCCCTACTAGCTTTTCATTTGATGCAAGACGGTGACTTGATGGTCTGTGAAAGAGAGAGAGTAAACACAAAAGCCCAGTACATCATAAACAATGATCCCCACATAAGCAAACCAGTGTATTAAACATGTTGTTCAAGGACTTTCACACTATCACTTGAAATGGACTGAACAAGTTGCTCTGCTGAATATCATTGCTTAACCTTGTAGTGATTAACAGTGCTTCTAGTCCATTTTCCACTGTTGTCCTTTTGTTGATGTGTATTTTATGAAAGTACTAATGCCTCTGAGGTGTATGAACATAATTCTACACATTTGTTTGCTTTAATCATTTTCATGTACATTACTCACAAAATCCATTCTATTTCCTGACCCAAGAGGGCACTGTTGCCGTGATGTCACATTTGCTTATTGTACAGTGCAAGGATTTTTCCATACAATTTTGATTCTTAGAAGCAGCTAATTGAATCAACTTGGATATATTCAGACATGAATAGTAGAGGGCACTTCTTGACCACTCACAAATGTTGCATGTGCAGACCCTTTGACAATAAGCACACTCGGTGAGCAAGGTTAATACTGGTGATATATATATATATGCCCAGTGAGATATTGATTTCTGTTGCTATTTAGTCACTGCACAAGCACGAGTATTTTCTGAGATTTTATAGGGACAACTTTTTTTGTGTAAGCTACAAGCTGATTATTTGATGGTCTGTGGCATTGGAGATCTATGAAGGTGCACTCTGTGCCGTGAACCATCAGAGTAAACTAAACCCCTTTCTGTGTGTTGTAAGGAGAGAATGTGACATGAAGCAGGTGGTATCTAAAGGTTGAACCTTGAGGTACCACCTGCTTCATTTCACATTCTCTCCTAACATACCTATAGTATGGTCCCTCCAGCACAGCACTCCATCCAAAAAGACAGTGGGTTTAAGCTTTGAAACATAGTTGTGAAAAGAGGTTCACATTTTCAAATAGATTATCTGTTTGACCAGGGAGGTAATACTCACTTGTCTGAAGCTGGTAGGCCTATTAATGGGTCCAGATTCATGGATTCAACCAGTAGCATGCTACAAAGGAAGCTGAGAACACAAACCAATGTAACATGTTAGGAATCTCAGGTTAGAAACCTTCCTTGAATAGCAGCTGTTCATTTTCATTTCTCCTGGGCATTATTGGTTTGAGGGAGACTGCTCTAGTTAGCCCAATGTTTCTGCTCGCGAAATGAAATTGGTCCCTGGTCATTCCGCTGAACTTTGTTTTGTTTGCAAACTTTAAGTGCCATTATGTAAAGGTGACCATCAGTTTGATAATTTGTTACCGGGAATAATAACAGCTTGTGATCAAAGTTGCACATTTACTCCCTCAATATACAAGGGAGTTTGTTTGTATTTTGTTTACCGTTTTATTTTGTGTTGATTCTTCACTGTTTATGGACAGTTGAATGATACCTTCTTATAGTCCTCTGCAATTTTGTTTGTTGCTTTAACCAAAGTTTGCAAACTACAAGTTGGCATCAAAGTACCACTGTGATTTAGCAAAGGAAAGATGTATTGGAAAGTACACTTTTCTGACCTGATGCGAGCTGTCAGGTGATGAGCAGACTCCTCAGCATCCAATAGATGCCTGTAGGGCTGACGAGTCCCAAAAGCTTGTTTCTAAAACCAAAAAGAATATCACAAGCCATGAGAATAAACCATACTGGTAACAGAATGAACAAATCACATCAAAAATTGGGTTGAAGTGGATTTCAATCAATCTTTTCCACACATAGTTTAGCAAAATTTCGACCTTTTTTAAAACACAGAGATGAAACTGGCTTATGGGGAAAAATCGGAAAATAGGCTGTACAAAAATCCGTGTCCAAAATTTGGACCACATCGCAGTTACACATACGTACATGTGTGTACAATAAACTTTGTGCCCAATTTCTGGACACCACCTCCTGTTTTATTTAAGATCCAAACGAAATTTTACGATGTGAAAAATGTTCAGTGCTTCCATAAAATTAAAAGGCCTGAATTATGGTTAGAGTTACTGACTTGTCAACAAAGAAATTCATTTCTTACTTGATTAATTCAAAGCAAAAATTCCTGGACAACTCCACTAACATAGGTGGGAAAAAAATTGGCATTATCGTCTTTTTTTTCTAACAACCGCCAGTGAATATTATCTTTTATGCTCTCCTTGCCATCCTCAAGATCTTCATATTGATTTTTAAAGCATTGCATTTTGCATAACTACATCTGAAACCTTCGAAAATCTGTCACCATGCTCCCCTAATTATCCTAAATCCATTGGACTCAGGGCTGTTATACCCAGTCACTTTATTTCAAAGAACTTGTTAAAACGATGTCCATATTTTGAATATGTACAAAGAAGAAGCCGTTGGCTCTACTGCACAGTAATGAATTAAGGAATTCCTGAAGCTTCATGGCAAAAATCCATGATAAACAAATATGGGACTGATTTTCTCAATGAGGTTGAATCATTGTTACAAGGAAAAAACAACCCAAAAGACAAGCTACCAGCCAAACACAGTTAGACGGATAATTTGAAAAAACCTGGAAAAGTTGAGCCAGATTCAGGAGATTTTCAGATGGATCTTCTTGACCTCGAACGTACAGGAGAATAATTTCCAGCAGCTCACACTGATGAAAAAAAAGAAGTAAAATCAAACTATAAAAAACAGTGTTATCTTGCAGAACCCCAAAAGTTACAATGCCAATTTTTGTGTTAGATTTTGTAAGGTGTAAACAAGTAGTGTTTGGTTCCAGCTGTTATATATTGTGTTGGATTCAGCAGGCTTCATACTTCATACATAGCTGGATCCAGATGGATACAGCACAGTCCTCAAAAATGAATGAGATGAGGATTCCAACCTGCCACCGCTGGATGACAAGTAGAGGTGCACAATGCTGCTGATTCCTTCCATGATTTACAAGTTGGTATAATACTAATAGATAACCTTGATGTGGTATTATTATGGAAAGAACTCATAACATAGAATATATGACAAGCCCCTCACAATTGCTGGTCCTACTTTAAAAACCTGGGCACTCATTGTTTCTATATGTGGAACCTTTTAAATAGTTGCAAGGTTGCCCCCAAAATGATTGGATTTTCTGTTAATTGCCCTCCCCCTAAAAATGCGCTACTTGTAACGTTGGATGGATCATGAAATCATGGGGGGGGGGGGCCTACATGTTTAAAGTCAGCTTTCATCAAGTAAGGGTTCAATAATCACAGTTTTGTCAGTCGGGGGGGGGGGGGGGAGAGAGGTCAGGGGTGGACTTAAGCCACCTTAGCCCACCTTCCTTCTAGATCTTCCAATGGTAACCTTGTTATGTGTGAATTCCAAATCCAATGAAAAAGGTTATATTGACCTGCTCTGTGAGGGCCTGTAGACACCATCGGATGCTATGTCTCTCACTCTGTAACACAAAGAGAGACCAGTAAGAGACCTGGTCACAGTTTCATGGCGCTGCTAAGCACACAATTTTCTGTTAACAGAGCCTCCGTTTATTTCATGGTAAGCACAGCAAAAGGTATGCTAACCTTAGGGGACCTATTTTCTGAAATTGGGGACGTAACTAATGAAATCTCCACGTGCACGCAACTGTCAGCACATCCATGCTGTAAAATAGTACTACTAGGTCAGCAAAATTATCAGTAACAGTTAGCTCAATGTTTGTGCTAACAGTTATCTAAGCAGTGCCGTGAAATGGGGTCCCATAATACATGCAATTCAACCAATTACAATGAACCTATTAGTCTTCATTTTCAAATGAAACCAATGAAAGCAAATATGATTGTCAGGTTTGAAAAATTACAGCAAGCATGCACATAGGTCACTTTTAATACACAAAACTACAACAGCCATAGATGCAAGCAAATAATGAGATCACAATTTCAGGGCAGAAACACTACATTCTGAGGATAAACACTATTTTTGGCCGTTTGTTTTGTTTTGTTTACCTCCTAAGACAGCAATCCCCATTTATGTCTTACAGTGTCATGATAGCTGAGGTTGATCTAGGAACCACTACAAAGGAGAGACATGTGCATGTTTTGCAAACATGTCGCAAATTGGAGTTTGTTCTAAAGACCAATCAATTGGGACTGTTTTGTCAAAGTACTACAATCAAGATACATGTCAAATGAATTAAGAAGTATTTCAAAACTACACTGCAAAATCTGTGATCGCTTTGAAAGGGATGTAAAATGTTCAGGCGGCCTTGTTTGTTTTTGCAACAGACAGAGCGGAATGAAATAACAATTTGATGTACAATATTTCCTGACCATTTACCATATTTATTTGTCCAATAAAAATAAGGGATGTGCTGATTCTTGCAACAGTTCAAAATTGATATTTTTTTCGGAACAATTTTGGGGTCTAATTTCACCCACTGTACTTAGATAATAACTTAGATAAAAGCCACTGTCCCTTCAGCCCTATCTCTATGATAAATTTGGACCACATGGGCTATTGCCTTTTTACCAACCATTAAGGGACCCCTCTTCTGTCTAGTAGGTACCGGTGCGTTGAAACTGGTCTCATACTGCAGTAGTAACTTATCATACACCTTGGACTTCTCTAGATTTAAAACGCACTCCAGATACTGTTCCTGTAGGCAATGAAAAATACTTTCATTGAAACATTTTCTGTAGCCATAGTTTTGGTAGCCATAATTTAACATTTTGAAACGTATTGTTGTCCATATCCAGAATTAAAGTGGATACTTTTTATTATCTTCTTTTAAATGTTGGGCAAAGACAATATTCAAGGTGATCTATTATAGGTTGAATATAGATCAGAGTATTGGGAAATCCTGTCTGCACTCTTCTTGTGCATATTGGTGGCAGTGCACAACTTATAAGGTGATATTCACAGTCCTTGTAAGCATAATAGCATGCTGGGCCAAAGTGTCCTGTCTTGGTGGAGTGTAGTTTATTGTTTCACTGCACTAACAGGAGTGACATTGTTAAGATTCAGAATTCCAACTGTAATGAATATTATTGGAATGTTTTGTTCTTTCTGATAAGGCCAAAAAAAATATAGTTCTGCTTCCAGTTACCCTACCTACCCTTTTTTGACAGCCCCTACTCTAATATTTTGTTTTTGGAAAAATGAGGAGAAAAACCAGAAAACCATCAATGATTACCTTTTACCCTCGACTACACGCAGACACCGCCATATGATCATACACACACACACAAAAATTGCCCCAAAAAACCAAACATTCCCTACCTACATGTACCTACCCTATTTTGTAATCGGAAGCAGATGCTAGGATGATCTTTCAATGAGGGATCATGCTAGGATGATCCTTCACTTAGGGATCATGCTAGGATGATCCTTCAATTAGGGATCATGCTAGGATGATCCTTCAATTAGGGATCATGCTGGGCTGATCCTTCAATTAGGGATCGTGCTAGGATGATCCTTCAATTAGGGATCGTGCTAGGATGATCCTTCAATTAGGGATCATGCTGGGATGATCCTTCAATTAGGGATCGTGCTAGGATGATCCTTCAATTAGGGGTCGTGCTAGGATGATCCTTCAATTAGGGATCGTGCTAGGATGATCCTTCAATTAGGGATCGTGCTAGGATGATCCTTCAATGAGGGATCATGCTGGGATGATCCTTCAATTAGGGATCGTGCTAGGATGATCCTTCAATTAGGGATCATGCTGGGATGATCCTACAATTAGGGATCGTGCTAGGATGATCCTTCGATGAGGGATCGTGCTGGGATGATCCTTCAATTAGGGATCATGCTGGGATGATCCTTCAATTAGGGATCGTGCTAGGATGATCCTTCAATTAGGGATCATGCTAGGATGATCCTTCAATGAGGGATCATGCTGGGATGATCCTTCAATTAGGGATCGTGCTAGGATGATCCTTCAATTAGGGATCATGCTGGGATGATCCTACAATTAGGGATCATGCTAGGATGATCCTTCGATGAGGGATCGTGCTAGGATGATCCTTCAATTAGGGATCAAGCTGGGATGATCCTTCAATTAGGGATCATGCTAGGATGATCCTTCGATGAGGGATCGTGCTAGGATGATTCTTCAATTAGGGATCATGCTGGGATGATCCTTCAATTAGGGATCATGCTAGGATGATCCTTCGATGAGGGATCGTGCTAGGATGATTCTTCAATTAGGGATCGTGCTGGGATGATCCTACAATTAGGGATTGTGCTAGGATGATCCTTCAATTAGGGATCATGCTGGGCTGATCCTTCAATGAGGGATCATGCTAGGATGATCCTTCAATTAGGGATCATGCTGGGCTGATCCTTCAATTAGGGATCGTGCTAGGATGATCCTTCAATTAGGGATCGTGCTAGGATGATCCTTCAACGAGGGATCATGCTAGGATGATCCTTCAATTAGGGATCATGCTAGGATGATCCTTCAATGAGGGATCATGCTGGGATGATCCTTCAATTAGGGATCGTGCTAGGATGATCCTTCAATTAGGGATCATGCTAGGATGATCCTTCAATGAGGGATCATGCTGGGATGATCCTTCAATTAGGGATCGTGCTAGGATGATCCTTCAATTAGGGATCATGCTGGGATGATCCTACAATTAGGGATCATGCTAGGATGATCCTTCGATGAGGGATCGTGCTAAGATGATCCTTCAATTAGGGATCATGCTGGGATGATCCTTTAATTAGGGATCATGCTAGGATGATCCTTCGATGAGGGATCGTGCTAGGATGATTCTTCAATTAGGGATCGTGCTGGGATGATCCTACAATTAGGGATCGTGCTAGGATGATCCTTCAATTAGGGATCATGCTGGGCTGATCCTTCAATGAGGGATCATGCTAGGATGATCCTTCACTTAGGGATCATGCTAGGATGATCCTTCACTTAGGGATCATGCTGGGCTGATCCTTCAATTAGGGATCGTGCTTGGATGATCCTTCAATAAGGGATCATGCTAGGATGATCCTTCAACGAGGGATCATGCTAGGATGATCCAACGAGGGATCATGCTAGGATGATCCTTCAATTAGGGATCGTGCTAGGATGATCCTTCCATTAGGGATCGTGCTAGGATGATCCTTCAATTAGGGATCATGCTAGGATGATCCTTCAATGAGGGATCATGCTGGGATGATCCTTCAATTAGGGATCGTGCTAGGATGATCCTTCAATTAGGGATCATGCTGGGATGATCCTACAATTAGGGATCATGCTAGGATGATCCTTCGATGAGGGATCGTGCTAGGATGATCCTTCAATTAGGGATCATGCTGGGATGATCCTTCAATTAGGGATCATGCTAGGATGATCCTTCGATGAGGGATCGTGCTAGGATGATTCTTCAATTAGGGATCGTGCTGGGATGATCCTACAATTAGGGATCGTGCTAGGATGATCCTTCAATTAGGGATCGTGCTAGGATGATCCTTCAACGAGGGATCATGCTAGGATGATCCTTCAATTAGGGATCATGCTAGGATGATCCTTCAATGAGGGATCATGCTGGGATGATCCTTCAATTAGGGTTCGTGCTAGGATGATCCTTCAATTAGGGATCATGCTGGGATGATCCTACAATTAGGGATCATGCTAGGATGATCCTTCGATGAGGGATCGTGCTAGGATGATCCTTTAATTAGGGATCATGCTGGGATGATCCTTCAATTAGGGATCATGCTAGGATGATCCTTCGATGAGGGATCGTGCTAGGATGATTCTTCAATTAGGGATCGTGCTGGGATGATCCTACAATTAGGGATTGTGCTAGGATGATCCTTCAATTAGGGATCGTGCTAGGATGATCCTACAATTAGGGATCGTGCTAGGATGATCCTTCAATTAGGGATCGTGCTAGGATGATCCTTCGATTAGGGATCGTGCTAGGATGATCCTTTAATTAGGGATCATGCTAGAATGATCCTTCAATTAGGGATCGTGCTAGGATGATCCTTTAATTAGGGATCATGCTGGGATGATCCTTCAATCAGGGATCGTGCTAGGATGTTCTTTCAATGAGGGATCATACTAGGATGATCCTTCACTTAGGGATCATGCTGGGATGATCCTTCAATTAGGGATCGTGCTAAGATGATCCTTCAATTAGGGATCATGCTGGGCTGATCCTTCAATTAGGGATCGTGCTAGGATGATCCTTCAATTGGGGATCATGCTAGGATGATCCTTCAATTAGGGATCATGCTGGGCTGATCCTTCAATTAGGGATCGTGCTAGGATGATCCTTCAATTAGGGATCATGCTAGGATGATCCTTCAATTAGGGATCATGCTAGGATGATGATCCTTCAATGAGGGATCATGCTGGGATGATCCTTCAATTAGGGATCATGCTAGGATGATCCTTCAATTAGGGATCGTGCTAGGATGATCCTTCAATTAGGGATCGTGCTAGGATGATCCTTCAATTAGGGATCGTGCTAGGATGATCCTTCAATTAGGGATCATGCTAGGATGATCCTTCAATTAGGGATCATGCTAGGATGATCCTTCAATTAGGGATCGTGCTAGGATGATCCTTCAATTAGGGATCGTGCTAGGATGATCCTCTTACCTGGAATGGATGATCTGAGTCTCTGAGGAAGCTTAGCAGGTGTTTGATGCAATGAAGCAGCATCATTCGCTCTGTGAAATAATACTCCCATACCTGAACAAACCAATCAGTAATCAATCAATCCAAAGAATCAATGATCATTCTTTAACAGCAATCAACAACCAAATGTCACATTAAAAAATACAAATGATAAGAACATTAAATTTCTCATTTATATCACAAATGTCAGTGATTGATAATCGATAGTTCTCAATCATTTATCAAAAAGTCAATGACTAAAAATTAATCAATTAAAAAAAAAAGCCCCCCCCCCCCCTTAAAAGAAAAAAAAAGAAAACTAAACAAGGAAAGCTTAAAGTTTCTGGTTCTAAAAAGATTCAACGTTTTACCATTACCTTCTGCAGCAAAGCTTGAACACTCCGCTCATCCTTCAGAATCGACTACAAAAAAACCAACATAAACACAAATGTAACATGTTTCCAACAGTCTTAAATATTGTACAGCAGCAAGTGCAACAATTTACACTAGCTACAGACCATGTGACATTTGTTTACAACAAAAAGCGGTTGTGGTCACGTGATGCCAACTTTTAGCAAACGGTTCTCTTCTCTACAGTTCATGTATATGTGGTGGAGTGTTCACAAAGTCTGTTTGCCAGCTTACTCTGTCCCTCATTGCCGACAGCATATACATGTAGATTGTTTCCCTCCAGCCCAGTGTCCTTCTCCAGGAGCGTCTTCAGAGTGATGTGTGGTCGGCTGACACAATGCTTTGACACAGGTGACCATATCAGGAGCTTAGCTGTGGGTTCGTCGTTGGCGGGAAACGTTGCCTGCGAGAGCGAGTCGGCGACGCTTGATGACGGAGGAGATGCGAGGAAGTTTTCCGTACAGTTTCTTGTTTGTTGTGTGTGATTTCCATGACACATTGAAAATGGCGCGAAGCATTTTGGTGTATTTCCCATCGAAGGATTTCCGAAGGGAGACGTTCAGAGTCCACAAGTCGGATCCATAGAGGAGGATGGTTTCAACTGTGGCTTTGAAAACTTTCGTCTTTGTCTCCTTTTTGACTGGTGCTTTCCAAATCTTGTGTAGGGCGTTTATTGCACCCAATGCTTGACCTATGCATGTCTTCATGCCTTGCGCAGAGTTGGTGAGTCTGCCGAGATACTTGAAATCCTCGACAAGCGCGATTGGGTAACCGTCAAGGGCATGAAGGAGCACCACCGTTGATGGGTTCTCAAGTGCATATATTTTGTCTTTTCCGAGTTCAGAAAGAGGCCGACATCCTGGCAGGCTTTCTCAACTCTCTTCAAAACGTCTTGCGCGGCTTTCAGTGAGTCTTCCAGTAGGGCGATGTCGTCGCCTTCACCAATGCTTCAAGGCATTGGATGACTCAGAGAAGAGACAGACATGTATATGTGGGCCAAACAACATGCAAAAGATGCTTACATGTTTGGATGGGCCGGCGGCCTGTCGGCATGATGGCACAGGGCACATGGTCTACAGTCAACAGGATATTTCATGTTTCATGTATTCTAGACATCAAATTAGATTACACTTCTGAGCAAGGATAGCAATCCACAATTAATTTGGTACACAATTAGCAAAACATTTAGCCAGCATTTTTCATAAGATTCCTCTTGTCCCCGTAAGAGTTGGGTCTTGTCGGAGAAGCACTGAACATTGAAAACATTAAACACAATACATTACAATATCTGACACTACACCTGGCTCAAAAAGAAACTAAGCAATTTTTATAATCATTCCTGTTTGGACATATCTTGGGCATTGCAACACACAATTGCATGCAATTATGTAGGCCCCGCATTCAATTGTGTGTTGTAATGCCCATTGAAAATCTCGCAAATTGCAACTTTTGGTTTTGGGGTTTCAGGAGTTTCGGCACTTGCGCTCTCGTTATTTCTTGCACAGTGTTCCCAATTAGGTATCAAATTGAACCGGAAAGTTTCCATGACAAAACATGTTTCAGATTTCTTGTTTACCGAGAAATGTCCAAACAAGAATGATTATAAAAACTGCTTAGTTTCTTTTTGTGCCAGGTGTATATCGTCAGTAAACATGATCATGACGTATCAAGGTGCTTCTTATGCTTTTTAAATCAAATAGCTTTAAAGATATCACTCATTAGCTAATAAAGAAAACTCAGGGGTGAGATTGAGGATAAATGAAAAAATCCACGAAATAATCGGCAGAGGATTTGGGGCTGCCGAGGGCCACAGAGCAACATAGGATCTATGGCATATGTTTGTATTTGCCTCAAGGCATTCCATAAAATACCTATTTCTTTTGTTCTTTAAAACCTTTTATGTACAAACACCTTTATTGTAAAACCTCAGGAATTCTACATTTCAAAGAGGATTCTTACAAAAATCCTGAAATCAGGAAAGAGAATCCTGACAAAAAATCCTTAAATCTGAAAGCATCCTGACAAATCTCACCCCTGAATACTAAAGGCAGATGGGTGGATACAAGGCATCATTTTGTTTAATTAGCTTCCATTCAAATGTTTTGCAAAAAGTGGTAAACAAATTTTGATTTTTTTTTTTTGATTTTTTTTTTACATTTAACCATTTACACGTCCATACTTTTGAGTTAATGATCCCTGTGAATACAGTGCATTCTTGTGATGACACCTCAGTCACTGTTCAGTTAATGCCATTCAATGCTATTTGCCATCTTCACTCCACATAATGTTTGTGAAATTACACATAAAAACTACCCCAACAAAGTGATCTAAAACAATCACTTTTAGGGCACCACATGCAAAATGACTGAGCATATCTGATTTTGATAGGAAAAATGTGGTGAATGGTCAGGAAATGTCTTAAGTCTGACCGTTATTTCAACCTGTATCTTTGCATGCCCGACAGTTTTGCTCACCTGTAGTTGTGCACCAGTGCCCCTAAAAGCATTCAAGATATAGGCTTCAAAGAGATCCTTGCACTGCACTGCATCCAGGTCCTGCAGGTACACAACATTGTATCCAATTAACAATTACACTGCACTGTTATTCCTGGGGCCGATTTCACGAAACTCGTCTTATCTTGTGAATCATCTTAGGACTTAAGACGAGTCCCCCCTGTAAGATAGACACGTTCTAAGATTGATTTCACTAAACCCATCTTAAGCAAGACGCATCAAAACTACCAATTCGATGACTGTTTCATGTTTGTTTTCAAAGCTTGACAAAACAGTGGTTGAAAAGAAACACGCAAAACCAATTTCCTGTGCGCGCACATTGGAGACGAACTTTAGCCAGAAAAATTACTCTACTCAATAAATCTCACACCCAAGATAGTTCTACATAAGATGTGATAGAGTCATTCTTGCTCCCCATTTTATCACTCTATTTTAAAAAGTTGACTAGTTGTTTGGCATATAATTAAATTTTGTAAGTAATTTATTTTTATTAAAACTACCCACATATCACAAATCTTTCCAGGTCTGTTTCTACTGTGGTTTTCTTCCTCAAAAATATCACTCTAGGTGAAAATTTGTCTTTAATGAGAAGATATTGTAATGATTTCCAGACGATATTACAAATTAACGCACGCATTAATGAGATGAAACGACCCTCAGACCAATTTTAAGTTAAGACGAGTTCAGCTGCATTGCTAAGGAAGTTAGGACGTGTTGAATGCGTTTTAAGTTTGGTGAAATCGATCCTAGGACGAGTCGCGAGTTACGACAAGTAACCCTTCCTAAGACGTGTCTTAGAGTTTTGTGAAATTGATTCTGAGATGAACTCAATACTATGCTTTTTATTTTAGAGACTTTTAAAATGATGGATTTGTGTTTCTATGGTATCACAGACAAAAGTGAAGGGCAGATGATTTTTCTGGTATACTGTAAGGCCCAAAAAAGAATAGCTCTGCTTCCGGTTACCCGACCGACCCTATTTTTAGGCCGCGACCCTAAAATTTTATCGGCAACTCAAAAAAATATATATATAATAATAAATGAATACATTTTTTAAAAATCCCGCTGTCTTTTCTGTCTTCACAAAACACCTCACAACAACCCTTTTGCATAAAAAATGCTTGTATTTATTTGTTTGCCTACTTACATTCGCTATTTTTTTAGAAGAAACCTCTGCTGTTTTTACAAGTTTGCTTCGGGATAACTAGTTCCAAATTCAATGTCGCCGTGACCATATGAAAACACGTGCATAATGCTCAATGCAGTGATGACTGGTTCCCGCTGCGCCGAGCACTACAAGCTTCAGGGCCAAAGAAGACATGATGGAAATGCAGTAACCAGTCTATACATGGCCGCAGTGCACTGCAGTTGCAAGTCGTATTAGATATCATAAAAATGCCACGTAAACACCGATGGAAAAAGAACATTTTTGCAAGTTAATTCACAGAACTTGATCTCTCTTTTCTGTATATGTATTTTCCGTGTTCATGAATATATTTCGAGGTCGTACTACTCGTATTTGGACTTTGAAGTGATATGATGCAGCATGTTTCCCCGAAATTTCCTATCGTAAAACTGAGGTTCGTCACCCGCCACACACAGTGCATCACTCAGGCTTATACCGTGAGATGTACGGACAGTGTTGGCCAGTTTCCCGTCTTGACTAACATTGTGCATATGGTGTGCACCACCCGAATTTTCCATTATTTTTATGAATTATTGACCGTAAATATTTTGAGAATAATTAAGGTAAGTTTTAATCACTTTTTGAGGCCATTTTTTTGTATAGCTTTCGTAGTTCAATGGAAATAGTTCAGGCTGAAATTCGCATATAATTGAATACCCCATTCAATCAGCACAAACAAAATTGGCCCAAAAAAAATTCCGACCTACCGACCCCTTTTTTTGAAAGGCATGTAATCCGAAGCAGAATTTCTTTTTTTTGGCCTAAGCAAGTCAGTTGATCAAGAAGTGAGAAAGGGACTGGCTCAAGTTTGAACAAGCAGTAGTCTCCATTAGAACATTGCCTAGAAGCTTACCAGGAACTGGCCGAGTTGTTGCAGGAACTGCAGCTCTAGTTTGCTGACATTCTTGTCATCCTTCAACTTGGTTTCTGCTTCCTTACTGCCATGAATCAACAATACAAAATGAAACCCTTCTAGTCTGAAACACTTCACCTATCAAGTTTAGTGTTCAAGTATACAAATATTGACTGCTGTATGAGTGGTGTGATACAACTAGCCTCACAAGGTGACCCAAGGAGCATCCTGTTATTTAATTCATCATGAGTTAAAGCCAGGGTGCGACTTTAGCGGCAGCCCGCTAGCCAAATGCTGGTCCAAACAGCGGCGGGCAAGTCAAACTATTCCTGAAGTAGCCCGGCTGGCGAGTCAAAAATTATTGGGCTGCGGCAAAGATGAAAGGACAGGAAGAATAAATTCAGAAAGCAAACCTGTATCAATTTGTGTCTAATATATAACTGTTTAGGGTTAAATTATTAGATCTGTTTATTGAAAACACTGACAAGATTGCCTCAGGATACAAGTTTTACATGCATGCACATTGTTGTTCATAAACGAAAAACATGCAGGCTAGTGAAAATGCCCGCGGGCTAGTTAACAGTCTGTTTCAGTAGACTGGCTGGCTAGTGAAAAAAAAGTGAACCTGGAACCCTGGTTAAAGTTGTCAGTTTTTAGGGATATCTGAATTATAAAACCAAAATCTATTACACTGCACAATGTACAAGTTTCTATTTCAATAGAAATTAGTTGAAAATGTACTTGCACTTTTTAAACTAGCTCCCCATGCAATGTTTGAACCCAACTCATGTGTGGGAATGATACTCGCAACTCGCACAGCCATGTGCATTTGCGCACAGACCTCTGGCTGCTACATTGCTTTCTATGCGTATAGTACTGTGTCTGAGCCAGGCACCGTTGTATAGTCGTTTGTGCATGGCAAGATAGTGAAAATAGCAAATGCTATATGATGTGCTTTCGGCCAATCAAGAGACAGAATCTGTGGGTGAAGCATTATAATTCCATTTTACCACCTGCCCTACTTCATATCCATGCGAATACAGGATAGCATAGGGTTGGCTATGTTAGCATGCATGCTGTACCTTTGCTGCTTGTAGTACTGCAGACCATGTAGAAATAGTGACTCATGTGTGGATAACTCCTCTGCTATTAGGCTCTATAACAAGATGATACAAAACAAATATATAAAAGCAAGAAAACTTGAAAGCAGAGTCAAACTATAACTTAACATGGTTTAAAGGGAATAAACATCATTTGCTTTTGCTGTAATTTTCAGAAATGGATGGAATTGGGGGGTTGGAAATATATAGCAAACATAGTTACACTGACTTTTTTGAGGTTTTGGGGTCAAAAATGCTATAAAAACCAAGAAAAACAATCATTTTCCTGTAGTCTGGTTCCCTGACTCCATTTAAGAAGAAACAGAGCAGTTTACATACATTGGGGAATTGTAAGGTCAGGGAACCAGTCTAGCTGGCTTGTACCCGTTCATAGGTGTGTAATCGATTGCAAACAAGTGCGATGGTCAATTGGGGCCAGTATTTGAAAAAAAAACCAGTTTTTTCCAACGCTGGTCGGCCGAATCAGCGTTGGAAATTGATACAAAAATACCACTTTTCTTGAAAATGACAGTATACCAGGTGCCATGATTTTACAGGATGCTTTACACTGTCATTCACTAACAGTCCAGCAAGGTATTTCAAAATGATTTGGTAGTTTTATTTTTTGATGTTTGCAAATGTTGTATTTTCCCTTTAACATTTGTTGATAACCTGGCATAACTCTCAAGATAAGGCGTGTATCCTTCTCCTTTCGGAGTGACAACCCTACGGCCTTGTAAAAACTACAAAGCAGTGATCTAGACGCTCGCTTGAAGCACAGTTTGTGCCAATCAGGAACATTTACAGGACTGTCTAAAGTTTGGCATATATCAGAAGACTTTCAGTCTTTGGTTAACAAATAAAAAAAAATTACCTGAACGAATTAAAAAAAACTAAAGTAATTAAAAAAACATTCAAGAAAACCACACAAGGAAACTGACTAGATGCATTATAATTATTTTCAGATTGAACAAAGCAATTAAATGGAGCATGGTTTCGCAGGTTCAAACACCCTCCAGTCAATTTCTTTGTTCAATCTTAAAATGAAATTTTAAACATTCATTCCTTAAAAAACAGAAACAGTGACTAATGTATAAGCCAATTTGCTGAAGTCCAAATAATACTGTGGGAAGGAAAAGCCACAGATATTATGTTACACTTGACTTGCAAATTGCCACAGTGCTTTGCAGCGGTAAAATCACCCAAGTAGTGGCACTAATACCAATAAGATCTAGGGCACTGTGAGTTACTTACTGGTGCTTTCACAGCTGACCGGCCACTGATGATTTGTAACAACTCATGGTTGCATCTGTGTACATGAAACAAAGCAAGACCATGACAGGTAAAACATTACGTTTTCATAGGTTGCTATGTATTACCAGTCAGCTCTCTGGAGTCAACACCAAGTTTCATGAAAATAGGTTATGGATCTAGATAAGACAATGTAACACGTCCTTAGATGTAAGCACCCACCTATGAATTTGATGAAATAGCTGAAGGTTTGTCCTACTGTTTAATTAATAAAGTAATTTGGGGTATACCTCAAATTTTGCTTATGCGTAGAAGTAGTGTTAAAAGAGAATTATTAAGCAACAGGCTTTGGAAATTTGAAGACATAAGGCATTTTTGACGCCATGCTAGAGACCAAGACCAGACCGCGACTTCGCGATCGTCAATCCCGTTGTAGCACAGTACATCATGTGTATGTTCTGTGTGCCATGGCATGCGCATCATTGGGTTTTTCCTCGGTTTCCCACATTCCATTCGACATTCACCAAGGCCAAGCGCTGCTTCTATCGCTTGATCTGATTGGTCCTTTGATTGTGGCACTCACTGAGTCAACCAATGGAAACTTTCATTGCAAGTTCCACGTACATTTCTGCACGCATTGTTCTTGATTTTTTTCATGATCGTGTTAAGTATTTCCAATCGATTTTTTCACCTAATATTTTACTGATTTGCCTGAAACTGTTGGATGGATCACATTGAGAACATTTCATTGCATGTTTATCATGTTTATTTTTGTTAAGATGAATTGGATGGGTGGAGCGATGTGTGTCAGATTTGTTAACATTGAATGGGATCTGATAGTGGTCTGCTATGTCGGACCCGCTGTCATGTTCTAAAATCGCGGCGCAGCCCACGGCGGCATCCACCAACGCCACGATTTAGAAGATGGTCAGGAGATTTTTCACTAAAATAATGAATAATGAAAAATGAAGAAAAAAATGAAAGAAGCCTTCTGTCATCTGGAAAATTTTCGGACGCAAATCTAAAACTTTCATTCTCATGGCCTTATATTATGTATATGTACTATAAATCAAAGATCTTAAAGATAGTTTTAGAGTGTTGACAGGCGAAAAATGGCCCTACCGCTGGACTCCCTACCACGGCACAACACAAGGCACACAGGCATGACAAGCCGGCTATAGTTAACATGTCTAATTAAGTAGCCTACCTCAACATCTACTTCCAGAATTGTAAAAACCTTACATTTCTGCCGCCTGGAAGTACTCAACATCACTGATGTTTTATGGAAAGAATGTTGCAACCTGACGCCACTTTTTTATTCATATATCATCTCACTAAAGGTCAGTCATTGCAAATGTTGAAAAGACTTGCATCTGGGATCGAGTGAGAAACCTTTCCAATTTTGTTAGGAAATACTTAAAAAAGGAAATACTTAAAAAAAATCTTGACTCTGCATAGACTTTGTTGACTTTGCACATATTGTTGATGTACCCTAACGTGGCGCAGCCCCCAATGAGGCGCACTTGGATTTTTCCCCTGTAGCGCCTAGCTTGAGTATCTAAAGCAAAAATAAACTAAGTATAAACTAACCCTAAATGTGAAAATTAAAATTTGACAAAGTGCGACATGTTTTTGTACATGGTGGACATGTGGCCTATGTTTACGGAGGCAGTCCACATTTATGGGGCTACATCATGATCATCATGACAGCTGAAGTGGTGTCTGGATACTGCACTCTTTCCGAATTTATCAATAATCTAAAAATGTCAACGTGTTTATTTAAAATATACATCAATGACCATTCGCAGTTGTTTTAATTTTTCGTGACAGTGAAATAGCCCAACACAAAACAGTAACTTTCTCATACCTCAGCGTTCGCGTTGTACTCGGCGCCATTTTGTTGGATGTGTGTTGCACCATGGGAGTACATGTGGCTCAACCTCGTCCCCAGAGTGTAAAGTAAACACTGGGGACGAGGCTGCATGCGGCTGATTCCGACAGGTGTAGCGTGAATGTTCTGTATAAAATACGGAATTGTACGGAAGCGTATTTAGGACATGGGCAAAAAAAAAAAATTGAGGCCCTCTATTTCGCCCGGGCGGATTACTATTTCGCCCGGGAGGATTACTATTTCGCCCGGGCGGATTATTCTTTCGCCCGGGCGGATTACTATTTCGCCCAGGCGGATTACATTTTGAGCTGTTTGGAATTAATATGAATTTGCTTGTATTTTAGGAACATTTTGGGGCGCTTAATATAATAAGTTGGGGGATTATTTGGACAATAAAATTATATATTTCGCTACTTTTCTTCAAAACGGTTAATATCATAAACTTGAAACTTGGATTGAACATCCAGACAAAGAGTAATACATATTACCGTGACGTCATTGTGACGTCATCAGGTATTACAATAATAGGAAAAAATCAGGTTAAAGATGGTATGTACGTGCTTTCCCCAAAGTTCAATTTTTTCCCGAACGAAATTTAAAGGAATTTAATGCCCTATAACAAATAAATGTGGTTGTTTGCTTTTTCAGGCCTTTATACACCGTTTGCTTTTTCAGGCCTTTATACACCGTTTAAAAAAAGTGGTTTTTAAATGGCGCGCTTCAGTTCAGAAAGTGTGCACACTGTTCAGAACAAATTAGGAGCACCTCACTCTTAATTCAAAAGTTCAATTTAATTAATTGTTTAATTGTCTTGGGCCGATTTGTGATGTCGTGCGATGTCTCATTTGGAAGCTCATAACAAATTTAATGCTAGACAATTATCAATTCAATTTGAAAAGCTATTGTACACGATGCCACACCCCAAAAGTACCCACTTTAATGCTAATATGTAATAACTTAAGTTACCCGTAATGTTTATAGGTGTTTTCGATCTGTAATGATTTTTATATGTGGTACGAAATCAGTCCAAAAGAAGACCGATTATGGGCGGAATTGTAATCCGCCCGGGCGGAATAGTAATCCGCCCAGGCGAAATGCTAATCCGCCCGGGCGAAATAGTAATCCGCCCGGGCGAAATGGTAATCCGCCCGGGCGAAATGGAAATGGTAAGTAGTGGGCCTAAAAAATATTTTCGGTCATGTCCTAAATACGCTTCCGTAGATTTTTATATGCGGTACGAAATCAGTCCAAAAGAAGACCGATTATGAAGAATGATTAACGCCCTCTGTAGGCCTACCAAAGACAGAGCGCTTTCGAGTCTCGTTCTTTTTGGGTGCACGTGTGGCACCATGGGTGTAAATCCGGGGTGGGGGGATGGGGAGGATACACCCCCTTCTTGACCGAGGAGGGGGACGGGCCATTGGATCAACCCCCCCCCCCCCCCCCCCCCGATTAGCGTTGTGAAAAGCCATGTTGAGGTTATCTTTTAACTTTCCAACGGTAAATTTATTAAATAGATTTCGGAAAAACGATCAGACAATACAAAAGCTTTAGGCCTAACGTAAGCGCGCAAGTTTGCATTAAAGTACATCATAGCATGGGCGTCAATCGGTGAGGGACGGGGGGGGGCAAGTCCCCCACTTTTTAAAGTGGGGGATATCATATTGTTTGGTCCCCCCCCCCCCCCCACTTTTTTTGTCCCCGAATAAAAATTGTAGCCTACATAATAGGTTAAATGTTGCGGATATGTAGGCCTATAGGGATTTTCGTGGATTTTTTAGACATGAAAGTTGTCTGGTTTATGCATATCGTTTGTGCGTTAATGGAAGCTTGAGGCCAGCGAAGCGTGATGTCATGTACATGTACAACGTACTGTACTACTATGCCTATAGTTGTGTGTGTGAGTTCAATACAGAAACGTACTACTAGACGGTCCCTGAGGCTTTTTGTTGGTAGACATGTTTTAGGGCCCTCAGAAGTTCTCTTAATTTTAAATTGTAGGTCATTTTGTTTCAGAAACACATTTATTATTTAGTGTAAGTCCTAACGCGCGATGCCGAAACTGAATTCCCGACACGTAGGCCTATGCGTATACGTGTGACGTCACACGGATACATGTACATATGCGGATACGTGTATTTTTTTCCAGTTTGCCGAACGCAATTTGCATACTCTATTACCAAGTTATTTCTATTTTAATGACAACGATCACAAAATTCAGCTGTCATTCACTGATCATTTACCGTTAAAGTTGGTGTATACGTGCTTTTAGGGTGTGACACCTTGATAAATAGATTTTCAAATTGAATTGATAATTTTCTAGCATTACATTAGTTATGAGCTTTCCAATGAGACATCGCACGAAAAAAAAAACGGCCCACGACAAGTAATCAATCAATTAATTTCAACTTTTGAATTAAAAGCGGGACGCTCTAATTCGATCTGAATAGTGTGCGCAATTTTCGAACTGGAGCGCGCCATTTAAAACCAGTTTTTAAAACTGTACAAAGGCCTAAAAACAAACAAGCAAATATATTTGTTACAGGACATAATATTCCTTTAAATTTCGATTGGAAAAGAAAATCGAAATTTTGGGAAAAAAACACGTATATACCAACTTTAAACTTTGTATTTGAATGTCTGTATGTAATATGTAATTCTGACTCAGCTATAAAAATGGACAGCTATAAAAAAAAATTTTTTAAAAGGTTCCTTTAGTAAACCCCGCATAACTTCATATAGCATGCATTCATTTCAGTAATTCTTCTTTTGTTTTCAAATGAGTGGAATAACATGCTCTTTTAAGACATACATAGGGGGGGGCCTATTGGCGTATCAAATTTTATTGCTTTTTTAGAAACACAAATAATTAATCCAGGTCACTTTCTTTTGACTCACCCTGTATTCTTTTCTTATGTTGTGGCCTAATAACCCATAACAATTCGGCTCGGTTAATTATGTTACCATTTCGACCTGACTCCCCGACCTCATGTCCAGGGTCTACTCCCAGCTAGTGGGAGCTCTGAGCTAATAGAAGCTTGTTGCTTGACGTCATGAGGACGAGGTTGTATCCAAGCTGGGGATCGTACAGTTCCGCCCACGCAAACGTGTTTACGTTCGTTAGCTAGCTAGCAAACCCCAAATGTAACGATAATACAATCAACAAAGTGTTGTCAAAATGGCGCATATAACATTTGTCATTTATTTAAAGTCTAGTGTGCTGACCAAAAGAATAAAAGATATCTGATTATTCTAACAGGTCAGTATAGGCACGACGGTATACGATACGTAACCCAATGTGCGGGATCCTGCCGTTGTCACAACTAATATGCGTTTTCGTGGACATTGGGATGTGATCGCAATTGCTTGGATATTTCCAGGGGTAAAGTGCATTTCATGCTTGTTACATTCGACTTCATATCAATCCCACACCAGGCTATTGTTCAGTATCTGTATCACTTGGACGAGGTCTGGGCTTTGCGTCATGTTTCATGATGTTTGAATGTGACGGCCAACCTACGATCTATCTTGAGACGTCAGAATCGTCTGGTCCAGGAACCAGTCCCATTTTCAACGACGCATTGGGGCTTTATTCTTAACAATCGACAACAACATATATGTACTTATACAACTTAGAACTTAAGAAAACCAAAAGGTCTATCAAATACCCTGAATCTCTTACCCTCTAGTTTCCACAGGATAAAATGGACCTCAGCAAGTGCAACTTGCTACTTAACCTCACTTAGGAGTTGAGGCAAACGCCCTCTGGTGGATTCTGCTGTTAACTATATGAAAAGAGTGCTCAAACCTTGTGCAGTGGGGTTTGACACGCAACAGACCCCAGCTTTTAACAGAAAACCGTCAGTTCCGTCGCTATAGCTCTTCGAGATATTATCTAACGACGGCTAGTTACTAATCGGGCCAATCAAAGTCAGGAACCGTTAGGGGCCGATGCATTAAAAAGTCTTCGGGTAAGATGCTTTATCTTTCAGCTCATTTGCTCGGATACCATCGGTAACGTAGCTGGGCAGGGAGAGAGAGAGTGCAGCCGGTGATAATGTGCTACTTTTGCAGAAGAAAGATCTGATTGTCGCATCTTTACTATCACCTAAGTACTCTTGCTCTAGGAAAAAAATATAAGCTGACATTTTGGAGAAATACACAGCGACTGTTTAATGTCTATTGTCTAATACATTTTGTTGGACTTTTCTCCCGTAGAAATTGCCCTTACAAAGGGAAGCCATCTGTTTTCCTTCCTCCGTGGTTAGAGACAGTGGAAACAAAACGAATCGGAAACAAACGAGCAAATAATGACACAAATGGTGACATAACCATTTCGCATCGATTGCGCAACTGCCTTATAAATAATACATGTAGTAATAAATTAAAATTTGTATTATCATAACAATGATAAATCGCGCATAACATGTAACATCGAAATTTACATTAAAAATCACAAGAATTAAAACAAATTAAATCCAAAGTTTAAAAACAAAGGCAGTACAACCCAAAAAGGATTGGGCAACCATTTTGTAAGAGGTGCTTGTGCATTTTCATGAATCGACAACGGGGCCGTATCGTAAGCCCGACGCCTCATAGGTCCGACGCCTCATAAGTCCGAAATTTCGGAATTATGAGGCGTCGGATTTATGAGGCATCGGACTAATGGACAATGTTAGTATTCGGCCTCATTATAGCTCCGATGCCTCATATTGTCCGACGTCGTACAAAATGAGGCGTCGGACTTATGAGGCGTCGGAGCTATGGACCGTTACAAATTTGTCCGACAAGGCATGAACCAGTTTTACCAAATTGTGCACATTGTAAAATATCAATTAACATGTTCCAAACTGCTTATAACTGAATGAAGGTGCCACTAAAAAGTTAAGACGAAATTGCACGTTACAGGCTTTGGCCCACGGCCTATATGAGGCGTCGGAGCTATGGGGCGTCTGACCTATGATGCGTCGGACTTTGGGCCTTTATTTGGTTCGAGGATGAGATTTTGTCGGACTTGGTCTGACCTATGAGGCGTCTGACTCATGCGCGGACCGCTCGACGACGACTACCCTGGGCTCATTATGAACATAGCGTTTAAGAAAAATAAAGTTCACATCTACCAAAAAGTCGTAGCTCTAAGTTCGCCTTGTACTAGTGTTGTGCATCGGGTCGGGTCGACCAGGCCAAACCGACCCGAATCATTACAGATATAAACCGAATCCAAATCGAACCCGACCCGAATAAAACCAAATATCTGGCTTGGGCAACTGTGTCCGCTTTTTTTGTGCCTGAATTTACTCGCGTCATGTGAAAGTCGTCGTCTCTCAATATTAACTGAATCATACCGTACGGTGGGCTTACTGTGTTATATAGACCGTGCGTGATAAGAGTAGACCGCAAATCACATTTGGTCGTATACCGGGCGCAGTGCCATCTGCAATAAAAACTGCATCGTGCAATTGAATTTCCCAACCGATTCGTTTTTTCGGTTAATTTCGTTTTTTCCCCCCAAATGGCAATAACGCAAAACCGAAACCGACCCGACCCAACTGAAATGATGGAAAAACGAACCCGCCGTGGTCGTAGTTCACACACACAAAAACAGGAGTCACAAAACAATGCACATGCGCACGGGTCACACTGCGCACACGGAACTGCTGACATCGGGTCATTTGCACGTGTATGACGTAGTCACTTACGATCCGGATGCGATATTTTTTTCACAACTATCTGGGGTACTTTGTGCGCTTTCCTATGGAGCATGGTTAACATTACCAGGCTTGAGTGGAGGCTACTATTTTTCAACTTGGTACGGATTTCGGACTTTAGGCCCCATTCCCCTTTAAAAAAAAATCCTCCAGAGCCTCGGATCAGAAAAGAAAAAAGAAAATTGCTGCTATACGATTAGTATCCGACTGAAAAATAACGTTTCTAAGATAAAACTTGAAATTGTTGGAAAAAAAGAGCAAAATCTGATTAGTGCAGAGCATGGAATCGAACTCGGGACCTCTGATCATTAGCCAGCATGCTTAACCACTAGACAACGGCGGTGCTCGACCGGCCAAATCCTGCAATTCATAAATTATATACTTTCACACATGTAGAGAGAGTACGAAAGCCCATTAGCGCCACTGCAAGTATATGTTGGTAATTCGTTATTACGGATTATTAATTCGTTATTACAGATTATTTAATTCGTTATTACGGATTATTAATTCGTTATTACGGATTATTAATTCGTTATAACGGACTATTAATTCGTTATAACGGATTATTAATTCGTTATTACGGATTATTTAATTCGTTATTACGGATTATTAATTCGTTATTACGAAATAAATCTGGTACTCACATGCGGAGAGCACGAGATCAGAATGCACTGAGAGCTGGATAGGGTTTAATCAAAATGCAAAATTTCGGGAACAAATCCCCAGATTGTCGTAAAGCATAGTATCACCGACCCTGATCACAGAATGGCCGGTCTTAAGTTTCGCTAGATCAGACAAAGGCCCATTGGCGGCATGCGGCAAATTTTACATTTAATCAAATTTGAGAACAAGATCAAATCATGGAGCTATAATCAACTATCATTAGCTTGGAACTTGTAGATTATGGAAAAAATTTAAGAGTGATTTTAGATCAGACTAATTAACTTAAAAGCGGCGCAAAAAAGCGCAGGGGGGGGGGGCGTGGCTTTTACCCCCACCTTTTCTATTTCGCTCATGCCCTTGCGACACAACGGTAGAGGAGAAAATAAAAACCAGCATGTATTGGTGCCTTGGCACTTGTGAAATATGAAAATATGACTAAAGAGTGATTTTAGGTCAGAATAATTATCTTAAGAAGCGGCGCGAAATACGGAGGGGAGGGAGCGCAACCCCCTCCATGTTCATTTTTTCCTAATATCGTCGCAATGCACTTTTTAAATCCCGCCAAGTTTCTCTGACAGTTGTTCGGATGTCCTGTGGTTATTTTGACACCAAGTTTTCGTAAATAGGGCATACCTTCGTCGCAAAATGTCCATTTACCAAAACAGGTCGACTTAAATGTTATCTTTTCCCATCGCATTGCCCATGTTTAATTTACATGAGAGTGCGCATGAGATCGAGAGTGCCGACTTTTTAATGACCATGACAACAAATCATTTTAACAGGTTGAATTGAAAGTCCACACATGTACTACAAATATTTGGGTTTCCATTCAAATAATTTGAGATGTGGGAGGAGCATATCAGACCTCTGGTACCCTGAGATGGGTCCATTAACTTTGTATACAAACTTATCACTATATTCTTCAAAACGCCAGCTTTTCGCGAAGTGCAAAGGAAGGATATTGCAACTATTATTATTCTACACTCATGATATAAATTCAGACCCAAAAGACAATGGAGTGACCTTTAACATGCGTTTCCTTTTTTTTCTGCTGGCAGCTGCAACGATGATACGGCTGCATAGAAGGATTTGGACATGGACGACGCGAGGAGGGGGAAAGGCGAGGGGGCGCTTGTCCCCCCCCCCCCCCCGAAAGGAAAACAAAGAGAAAAAAAGGAAAGAAAAAGAGGCGCGATGTAATATTGCTGTAAATTTAATGGGTTGGGGGATGTCCCTGTCCTCTCTAAAAAAAAAATTAAATAGAGAATAAACGGTTGAGAAATATGCTTTGCCCCCCTCTTAAAAAAATTAATCCGTATTAACGAATTAAATAATCCGTAATAACGAATTAAATAATTCGTAATAACGAATTAAATAATCCGTAATAACGAATTAATAATCCGTAATAACGAATTAAATAATCCGTAATAACGAATTAATAATCCGTAATAACGAATTAGTAATCCGTAATAACGAATTAATAATCCGTAATAACGAATTAAATAATCCGTAATAACGAATTAATAATCCGAAATAACGAATTAGTAATCCGTAATAACGAATTAAATAATCTGTAACATATATACTTGCAGTGGCGCTAACGGGCTTTCGTAAGAGAGTATACGCGCGCGCGTAGGTAAAAGGTAGCGGCGCTCTACAATCCTGTAACCTTGATTCAAGTCACCTGAAAAATGGGTACCCTGTACTATTGTGTAAATAGAAAATTCGCGAACCGGATACTTATCAACCTCGTCCCCAGTGCTTACTTTATTTCCAACCTTGTTTCCAATAGTAAGCCCTGAATAGGAAACTTTCTTCCTGTATCTTGATTCGATACCGCAATTTGCTAGTAATGGATTTATATCGTGTAGTTGGTGTTGTTATTTCCAACGTGCATTACGTGTTTTCACGATCATTGTAATTATAACGTCCACGCCTTCTCAAAAATATTCCTTTCCAATTTGCTCATGAAATGTGATACTGCATATTGGCAGAATAAGATTTTAAAATTTGTTGACTTCTAAAACAATCGTGTTTTCATGTTTTCGTAACTCACGGCGCGACGAATTGATGCTGTTTTTATCTCAGACACCGCGTACGAAAACAAACGATGTAACGCACATGCAGGCATGGATTTTTCAATCAAGCTATTAAATCTAGTTCCAGACCACACAGACTACGTTATAAATGTGACGGAGATGTGAATTTCAAAGTGGAACCAGACTGGCTTGTGCGCCCAGAATACATCGCCCACAGGGAGTCTAATTTACATAAGTGTGCAAAAATTTAGCACATGCAAATGATCAAATACCAGGGTGAGAGAGCGGGTAGTGGTAGGCGCGTACAGCTCGACACCCTGGGAACGAGGTTGGATACGTGTATATCATGAACGACGCCCCCAAGCGTTGGATGACGTGTAGATCCCCCCCCCTAGACTGTCCCCCCCCCAAAAAAAACATATGGGGACCGGTGTCATATATTATAAAAAGAAATCCGACTCCTGTGAAAATCGGACTCCTTTTCCCTATTATTGGGTAATCCCTCGCACGTGACAAGCCACTTTCCTATAAATAGGCATATTTATAGGCTTTTATCATAAATGCGCATTCGCAAGGCAACGAGTCCATATTTCATGGAGTCGGATATACACGCTACACCGGTATTTAAAGCATTTGATTGGATCATGATGTTTTATACTCCCGAGGGTGCCATTATGCACCCGAGGGTGTTCAAAACCCAGGGATACCCGATCCCGGCAGGCAACTACGAAACTACATCTACACAGACATGTTCACACAGGCGGGCAATGATCTTTGAAAATTAGTTTCTCCCGTTTGGAAGACCGTATCTTCATGCAACTTTCAGGGTTTATTTCCCTTATAATGATCCAATTATGTGCTAAAAGTCGTAGTGATATGTTCATTACTTTTCGTTGAAATTGGAAAAATAGGCCTGGCTACACGCATTTTTGAAAGTTGTAACACTGGCGTCCGCAATATCTTAAATCTTTTCAAGCCTCACGAATATTATATATATAGTAAAGTTCCTATCCATTATGGTGTGTAGTAAGCATGTGCATAAAAGCCTCCTTCCCGAGTTATTAATTAATAAATATCACCCTTTTTGCCGGCTTCCATTGGTCGATACCGAGACCCACGCAGAGTCACGCCAGGTGACGCTAATGAATATGCTAATATACCCGTCGTTATTGTGCTGCCGGTACATGGGATGGGGCGGCAAAAAAAATCCTCGTCGAGATTTTCCTTATATAGAGATTGTTCCAGGTGTAACACAAGCGCTCGCAACAACAAAACTTGAAGCTGAAATTCGGAATATACTTAGATGATAAAAGTGTTAAACTACTCGTGAAACAACAACTTGAGTAGATTCATAGAAATTGTGATAAATACATATATTTGGGGAAGTTTTTGAACGATTTCTTGCCGACTTGAAGGTCAGATTTACCAGTAACCAGTATTGACGTTTCGGCATCGATGACGGCGATTTTTTTCACTGACAAGAAGTTTAGAATTTCTTCTTCCGTTATAATGCAACATTTCAATCATACTGAGCATATTCTCTGAGAAACACAACGTTCAGAAGGCCATGTTTTTTTTTTTTTTTTTTTGGGGGGGGGTTACGAATTTCATTGCTCTGTTACAGCGTCTTAGTATTTAATCGGATTTGCCTGACAACGACAGACGCTTCGCCTTCGCAACCATATGGCTGTTCGGCTCTCCTTGTTCATCGTTCATCCCACTCATCAAAGCTATAGCTACCGTAACATAGCATTATATAGTCAAACAATCACAAATTAAGACTATTTACTAAAATTATATATGTTACAGTATAACAAGATTGTTTATTTTTGAATCGCTGTTCAAAATTATGCGCATGGACGCCAGTCATTCAACACACGATTATCAAGAAACTCACGCTTATCTTACCACACAAAGTACACAAAATCACCAGTGTCTCCATGAAAGCAACTTTCAAGCATTTCAAATGCAAAGGTTGTAAATATATTGAGCAGCAATATCTCTCTCTTTATTGATATTTGCCAGAGATACTTTCAAATTCAGCAAAAATCGAAGCTCATTACCTCAAAAATTCCAAATTCGTGGCCACGCTATTGCCATTTTCCAACAGGCTGGTGGCGGACAAGCATTACCGTTGTGATTTTGAATTAAAGAGGCGGGTTTCAGATATGCCACACCATGCCAATTCCCGCACTGGCGCACGCAGCGCCTTGTCTATGTATGGCGAAAGCAATGGTCTATTACATTTGAGCAGATTCGCTTATTAATTATGTAAGACTCGACAACCGCATTTCAAGACCTCTAGATTTTGACCAATCAGCGGGCGCTTTCTATGGGCTCCGTGCGCCAACAAGAGGGCGTTCTTTGACGCGCACCGTTCCTTGTGTGTGACGCACGCACACCAGGGGATTGGTACTATGTACACGCAGTGGTACGGCCGGGCGTCGCGGCAATATCGCAGTCAGGCAAAATGGCATCGGTCGGTCACCCCCAACTGTACTTTCTTTGCTGGTGAGGGGGTACTTGGGAACAGAGCGGTATCGAGTCTTCGGTCATTCACCGTTGTCGCGTCATAGACATGGATAAAAAATACCCTAGACACAGCAACAAAAGCTGTGGTCACGCGCTCTGTATTATGTTACGCGATACGCGCCCAGCTGTTGTTGTATTACAAAACACTGCATTCGAATTGACCAATCACACGTTTAGTGATGGTTCATGAATGAAATGACGTCACGATTTAGTAAAGTCGACTCCGATTGGCTGAGGCGCGAGATCGCATAAATCTGCATGCTTGATATATCAGACGTCATACAGGAGACTTGGCTCCGTGGATAACGGGTGATACTCAGGCTACGCCACGCCCCTGCCTGCCCAAAAGTCCAGGGAACCATAAGCGGACCTAAAAACGCAGATAGGCCTACCTTTCCTACGTCCGCATAAAATACGTGGAGTGAATGTGGCGCCAGTTTTTATGGTCATGGATTAATGTGAACATTATTATGGAAACGCTGGTCTCATCAACCTCGTCCCCAGGGTGTCGAGCAGTACGCACCCACCACTACCTGCTCTCTCACCCTGGTATTGGATCATTTGCATGTGCAAAATGTTTGCACACGTATGCAAATGAGGAATAGTCTGGTGCCTGCCTGTCTTGGGTAAAAACAGAATCAATTCGTCACGCCGTGAGTTACGAAAACACGATTGTTTTCGAAGTTATTAAGTATGCAATATCACATGAACAAATTGGAAAGGAAAAGAGTATTTTTGAGAAGGCGTGGACCTTATAATTACAATGATCGTGAAAACACGCGATGCACGTTGGAATAACAACACCAACTATACGATATAAATCCATTACTAACCAAATGCGGTATCGAATCAGGAAACAGGAAGAAAGTTTCCCATTCAGGGCTTAAAATTGGAAACGAGGTTGGAAATAAAGTAAGCACTGGGGACGAGGTTGTGGTCTCATCTGCTCAATGTCACGTGCACTGTGTAAATGGGAATGCCCATTTTTTTCTAAAACAAGGTTCGCGCAATGCATAATGCCAGCATACTGAGAAACTTAACAAATCATTCATCGACTCATTTATTCTCAAGTTGCTTCAAGTTGGCCACAGACAATTTTGTTCAGGATCCCGCCCATTTGTACCGGGAGGGATCCCTCCTTCATTTCACAGGGCAGTGCCGGTGAAGCGTGAATATCCGACTCCATGAAATATGGACTCGTTGGTATATTGCGCATGCGTAAGTACGATAATATGTTATTTTTAGGATAGGAGAGTGACCTGTCACGTGCGACGGATTAACAATTTATAGGAAAAGGAGTCCGATTTTCATAGGAGTCGGATTTTCATATGACACCGGTCCCGTACATTTGAAGTCAGAATCTATTCAAAACCCCGAATGACTAGAACCGACACGCAAACGGTGTTCGCGAACAGGATTTTTACTCCCCACTTATTGGGAAGTAGATGAAAGAACGCCAAGAACAAAGGTACGAAAGCCCTGTAGTGCCATCAAATATATATTTTGTCCAAGTTCGTTTTTATGAGATACATTTTGTCGAAGTTCGTTTTTATGAGATACATTTTTCACAAAGTTCGTTTTTATGAGATACATTTTGTCGAAGTTCGTTTTTATGAGATACATTTTCTGGAAGTTCGTTTTTATGAGATACATTTTCTGGAAGTTCGTTTTTATGAGATACATTTTCTGGAAGTTCGTTTTTATGAGATACATTTTCTGGAAGTTCGTTTTTATGAGATACATTTTCTGGAAGTTCGTTTTTATGAGATACATTTTGTCGAAGTTCGTTTTTATGAGATACATTTTGTCGAAGTTCGTTTTTATGAGATACATTTTCTCGAAGTTCGTTTTTATGAGATACATTTTCTGGAAGTTCGTTTTTATGAGATACATTTTCTCGAAGTTCGCGTTTATGAGATACATTTTCTCGAAGTTCGTTTTTATGAGATACATTTTACGGAGTAAACGGAGTTTTATGAAGTTACGGAGCCCCTAAAGGGACATCCAAAATTATTTTCTTATCTCGTGCGCACGACATAATATCTCGTGCGCACGACATAATATCTCGTGCGCACGACATATATCTCGTGCGCACGACATAATTATCTCGTGCGCACGACATATATCTCATGCGCACGAGATATATGTCGTGCGCACGAGATATATGTCGTGCGCACGTGATAATTATCTCGTGCGCACGAGATATATGTCGTGCGCACGTGATAATTATCTCGTGCGCACGAGATATATGTCGTGCGCACGTGATAATTATCTCGTGCGCACGAGATATTATGTCGTGCGCACGAGATAAAAAAATAATTTTGGATGTCCCTTTAGGGGCTCCGTAACTTCATAAAACTCCGTAACTCCGTAAAATATATCTCATAAAAACGAACTTCGCTAAAATGTATCTCACGAAAACGAACTTCTACAAAATGTATCTCATAAAAACGAACTTCGCTAAAATGTGTCTCATAAAAACGAACTTTGGGGAAAATGTATCTCATAAAAACGAACTTCGACAAAATGTATCTCATAAAAACGAACTTCGCTAAAATGTATCTCATAAAAACGAACTTCGCTAAAATGTATCTCATAAAAACGAACTTCGCTAAAATAGATCTCATAAAAACGAACTTCCAGAAAATGTATCTCATAAAAACGAACTTCGCTAAAATGTATCTCATAAAAACGAACTTTGGGGAAAATGTATCTCATAAAAACGAACTTCGCTAAAATGTATCTCATAAAAACGAACTTCGCTAAAATGGATCTCATAAAAACGAACTTCCAGAAAATGTATCTCATAAAAACGAACTTCGCTAAAATGTATCTCATAAAAACGAACTTCGCTAAAATGGATCTCATAAAAACGAACTTCCAGAAAATGTATCTCATAAAAACGAACTTCGCTAAAATGTATCTCATAAAAACGAACTTCGCTAAAATGGATCTCATAAAAACGAACTTCCAGAAAATGTATCTCATAAAAACGAACTTGGACAAAATATATACTTGATGGCACTACAGGGCTTTCGTACAAAGGGGCGGACTTACCGCAACTTTGCGTTATTTTTGTGCATAAAATAGAATACACTCATTCAGTGCAGGGGGCAGTTATGATTAAAACAATTCTATACGTGATCAGAGAGTGGGCTTGTCTTTGGCAATTTTTATATCTGTTCCGGGATTAAATTGTTTTTTTTTCTTCATAAGGTCAGTATTTTCCCCTTCTTTTCATTTGGCGTTTTAACGTCCCGGCTGCCATCTTGAATGCGTGGCCAGCTGCACTCCACACGCGCTGTACTTGGGCAACTCAAGAATACTGTTCGCGGGTCACTCGAGAACGGGGTCCCGAATACGCTAGAAGCTGGTAACCTGTACTTTCTGAGCTGTATTTCTGTCATAAGCGAAGTATAGGCTTACTCATGTGACATTGTGACAAAGTGTGATGCGACCATTGATCTCCATTACTAATGGGATCAATGGATGCGACCGACCGTCTACCTGCAAACAAGGGCGGATCCAGAACACAATTTTGGAGGGGGCCACAAAATTTTTTGGACCCCCCAAAAATGGGTCCAAAAAATTACGGCGTGGGGTTCGGGGCCCGCTTAAGGGCCCCGAAATTTTTTTGGATTCTAGATGCTCTGTGGTGCGATCTGAGGCAATTTCTGACCACTTTAACCAATGTTTTTTGGAGGAAAAGATGGTGGTGTACTCATTGCCTGCCTTTATTGCGATGTCACATAAAAAAAAAAAAAATTGGTTTCGTTGGGGGGGGGGGGGGGCATGGCCCCCTGTGGCCCCCCCCCCTGGATCCGCCCTTGCCTGCAAATTCACAATTCAAAACACTTCATGCAGGCTTTCCGCCGGTCAACACTGACATCAACTATCTGCCGTGGACCATGGTGCTGTTGGTGCATCATTCACATCAGTAAGACTATTGAAAAATTATGCAATGTGCTACACACATAAATACGTCGAGAATTGGGAAGGTTAAACGGTTATTTTGCATCAAATATATTTTGTTAATACAGGCTACCTTACAAATGCAATCATTATTGAAACAGCCGTGGACAAACGATAGTCTCGGGGAAAAGAGAAGAAAAGATGAAAATCGGAGACGGAGCCTGGGGGGAAATGGTCACGTTTAGGCAACGGCCCTTAGTGTTCTTTTTAAAGAGGAAGACATTATCTTTGCCGGGAGTACCGGACCCTTTTTGGTGAGGACGATGCTTGGATGTCGCTCGTATAGTTCTTACGCGGCTGAAACGTGCGGTAAAACGTGGGACGGTAAGCTAGCCCAGGAACGTCGCATTAGGCACGTTTCCACAGGGAAGAATGTGGGGGAAGATTGCCGATTAATGGCCTGATAACGTCTTATCGGAGGCCAGAGGAGCGAGGACATCACCTGGTCCCCCTGTAATTGTGGATTCTCAAATTCATCTTGTGGAGCAGCATGTATTTTTTGTATTGCAGGAAAAGGTAGTTCTCCATGCGTAATGATTGCATTATTATATTCTACGGCTTTTAAGTATAGTAGGCAGCGATTAAGTCCAAACGTACTTGGTTCAAACATACACCAGCACAGTCTCGAACCAGCATTCTAATAAAAGAGGAAGTCAACTTTCTCTACTTTTGCTCAATGTTGCTCTCAACTGTGGGAGATATTGAAAAGAAAAGAACTTTCTCTCCGAGGAATGGAGAGAAAGCGGCTTTTGTATGGGGCGAATATCCCTTACAACTGGGATAGGTTTCAGATTCGGGCCAGTCAGATCCACTAAACCTTACAAGTTGATCAAAACGTTTTGACGTTAAAAAAAAACTAATAATAAATCATTGTATCCTCCAATCCTTCATCATTGAATTGAGGCCGCAGCTGCATTTGTTATTTTTTGACTTTTGTCAAAAGTTCATCTGAACTTCCAAACACATGTTTACTGGTACAAATAGCCTGTGCTTTGCGGTCAACTTGCCAGATTATTTCCCGTGAAAACATTTTCTTTTCAAGATTAAAATGCGGAAAATGGACGCAAATTAGCTAAAGCCTCGGGATTTTTCTCGCAGGGGAGAAAACTTTGAAGGCACAAAGAGTGGTCTTTCGTTCATTCACATGCGGTTTTTACGCTGGCGCCAAAGCCGTTTATTATGCGTTAAGATAAACAAGAAGCATGCAACCATTCAACCAATGTGATTATAGTTTAGAAATGAGCCAATTATGGTTGACTTTATCTCAAATGTGCATGGATTCTGATTGCTCAGTTCAATTCATTTTTGTTTTCTGGGGGAGGTCGATGAAGTAATTTCTAGCGGATTTATTCACCTGAACACCAAACCCAAATAATTATGTCAGGGCCATAATTTGATTGTTTCTTGTTCAGATGTTTTCACATAAAATGTATGTTGAGAAAAAAAACGTGGATTCTTCTACTCACTGATAAAATTATTTTAGCCGGAAATTTTAGACTCCAAATTTTGTCATACGTCAATGAATCGTCAATTATAAGGAAAGATGATGTAATAGAACCGTAATTAAAACTTATTCATGTTAACGACATATTGAGTAATAAATCCGAATACCTAATTTTTGAAGACTGAACAACATTTGCCACTGTCCTCTTTTCTTCTGTATTCAAGAGGCGATCCACTCAGCACGCTTCACATGAGCAGATTGAACAACTCACGGATAATGAGGGGAGGCAGCAGGACTATAGGGATGGCTTGCCCATACTCATCCCCAGTGACAAGCCGTACCCACCACATGCACATAATAAACAAGTCGGAATGGAATGTGACAATTCGGAGATCACACAGAAATTCAAAAGCAAAACAATTAACGTTTATTTGAATCTGACCTCGTGACGAATGTGCCACATAAACCAAGACACATGTACTGAGTGTAAGATCAAATAGAACATTACTCAATTTGTATGTTCAAACAAATCGTTTCAACAATATCCCGGTCCCCAAGTTAAATCATACACCCCAATCTTCCAACCTAATGTCTATTGTATGTAACGTTTGGTCCCAATAATGCTTTTTGATTCGTCGTGTGCACATTTTAATTTTTCCCCCTTTTTAACATTAGTATCTAAATAAATCTTAAAGATTTTGTAATGTTACTAACTGTTGAAAGAATACAGACCACTGTTTTGTTTTCCTTGTTGGAAAAGTTTATTTCTTTGATTTTTTCCTTCATAATATGACGTTGCTTATCAATACATGTACTAGCCTATATTTGTTTCAATTCACCTGCATACAAGTTACTAAACCAGAAACCAGACCCGATGTAGCGTATAAATTGCGCATGTACGGGAAAACAAGAAAACTTGTTTACACTCACCACCTTTTTCGACAGAGTTTTTAACTTTGGGCTTCCGGGCTATTTGGCAAAAGTATGAACACGACGCAAAAAAAGTCGGAATTGGAGATCCAAACAGGCGTGAAATCTGATTCCTATGGGCGGTTTTATGATTGGGGTGGCCGGCGACAAAAAGGTGAACCACTTGTGAAAACAACGCGGCGCATTCAGCTACCCGTACAAACGGAACCTACGATCCTGTAGGCCATTCCTGTGTGCTGTCTAGCCTTTTGTCAGCCGTTTCCTCAAACGATTAACTCGCATAATTGAACACAAGGAGGTTTACCACGGAAAGGCGTGATTTCCTATCATGTTTTTGTACAATGCCAACAGTAACCCCGCGCTGGCTTTTGTTGTGCGCAGGTTCCCGCGGGTTCGATCACCAGTCACCACTTTTCGTTGTACTCTTATTCTTTAATACTTTAAACAAACAACAAGCGGTTGTGCGCGGGTCCGAAAATGCCTTTCAGGTTCAGGAAAACAGTTTTAACAATATATTTCTCAAAGCTTTTTTTTTTTATACTCGCTAGGGTTATGTATAAACCTGGTAGATGGTGGCTTCATTATATAGTGCCCAGTGCCTACCCAGTCATGAGAAACATGAGTTAACCGCTTCACGACGGTACACAAAACGGAAGCAAATTGAAACCCAAGAAACGAAAATCATTCTCAATAATTATGCTTGGATAGAAATCCAGAATGTGCTCGAGATGAAGGTGTTTATCCCTGTCATCATCCACACTCAGTTTAGACACTTTGGAGCCACGTGCATGGTACATCATATCAAAAACTGAAAACTTGTCAAAAGCTGATATAAAGAACTAAACATCGCACGGCAATTAAATACTGGTGCTCCACGGACGTTCCTGGAGAGAACGAGAATGTGGACTGCATTAATGTTATTTTGGTGTGCGGTTCAGTGGCCAACCCACCATTTGGAAATGGGTTGGGGTGGCTGAGGTGGAGGTCCACGATAATTTCGAGAGATTCCCCACCCCGAAAAAAAATAAATAAATCAGCATTTAATACCAGAACTAATTAATGAAGATCTGAAAATAATACTAAAAAGGAATGTCCTTCCTTCTAACCGCAAGTTCTCCTCCATAGTGTTGAACTATTTTTCGTCGATTAATAATAAACAGATACAACATTGAATAAGGTATCAATAGAAAGCCTATAGGTTTTTCCGGACAATTTTGGAAAATACTGGTATGCATTTGAATTTGAATAACATAAATTCAATTTGGCGCTGATTTTGAGAACGACGTATATCCTGGTTTCAAATACGTGATTAAGCTTTCGGTTTGATGGATGCGTTGCCGATTATCACGAATGTGCAATCCAATTCGCAGAAAATCGATTTATTATTGTGACACGGGCTGAATTGAACATTATGTTTCATTTGTTATAATTTAAATTGAAATGTCAGTATACTAAATTCAATGCACGTTCAGGATTTTTTTACGACTGGATGCACTTTCATGGAAATAGAATTATCATTTGTTAAATAGAAACAGGGATTTGGAACGTTCAATTCTATTTCGCACAAAAACGAATGCTTCTTTTACAAATTGATGTACACATTTCCCAAAATTGTCCGGGAAACCTATATTTGCTGCCGTTTGTACATAGGTCTGAATGGTTTTCACTTGACATAATAACACTAAGGGGGGGGGGGGGTAATAAATTTGTGATTAGATATAAAATATTTCTTCCAATTTCGGACCAGAATGGTCCGGGCATTGTCATTATTTTTACGATCCGAAAGCGCCCTGGCCGGGTAAGAAACAATGCCGTCAACAGATTTTCATTTCCGATAAGGTCAATGGGACGTGTTTCTCTAGTTAGCTCGTCGGGACTGCTCACGTGCCTTATCACCGACGAATCGGCTCCCCGGCTCCGCAAAATGGCAATAAATTTTAATTCTTTTGGGCCTAAATGGCCGCATTTTTGGTATGCGTAAACACAATTTGGCGACCCTTGCGATCTGTCCGTGCGTTAAGACCCCGGCAAATACATGAATATTAGGATATGAAGGATAGGATAGATTTGAATATTCACGACTGACCCAACAAGTATTCTAGAAAATCTTTCACACATAACTTGTGATTCACGGCTTAAAAACTTGGTTGGCAAGTTTAATTGTTTTCAGTTACCCTGGTTCCAACACAGTCGACCCTCTTATTTCCGTGCACATTTATTTCCTAATTGTGTTTATTCGATTGAAACTGTAATTAAAAGTGTTTTACTGTATTTTTAGTGTTTTTGTTGTTATTTTAAAAATAAATTTGCTATTTTCCACCACTTAGAGGAATGCTGCTGAAACTATCAAAAATGAATCCAGCATACCTGAAAACATAAATATTGATACCAGGATCATCCAAATCGACCATATAGAAGCATTTCTATAAGAAAACAAATAGTTCTTAGGGGGTCGTTTTGGCGGCCATCTTGAAAAATGGCCGCCATCTTGGATTTTCAAGTAGCAAATCGGGCAGATTTGTGAAGTATACCCTAGAGAATCATTGTGCCAAATTTGGTGCTTGAATCACCATTTGCACGATTGTTCTGTTATCTGCTCCACTATCTCCCTCCCCTAGAACACGAAGCAGCAAAGCCAGGCCCTCGTTCGTTATAAAAAAGCGAGTGTGTGACCCAAACTGTGACCTACGATTCCTTCATAAGATTTTGTGAATCGCATCAGCCCACACCAGTACCAGTGCCTGGGATAGGGCGGGCGCTGGGGACGAGCGAACAGTGGCGCCAACCTCAACCTCGTTCCCAGGGTCTACTTTCAGCCTGGAGATAATAGAAGACCCTGTGTGGGAGGGAACCTTGTTTCTTGTATTCTAATGGATTTACATCGTGTACTTGGTGATTTCCAACGTGTAGGCCCACTGATAAGTACCTAGTTCTGATATCTAAAATATCAAAGAACACCTTCTGAGATGCCTGCCACTGAGCGAATACGGTCTATCCCCGACGCTACTTTTTAACCGTCGTTGTAAATTAATTCGACCAAATGAATATTTTGAAAGAAATTTACGGTATGCGAAGAATCCAAAATAATCTTCGCACTTTTTTTCCTTTGGTAACACGCTTATTTTGCCTCATTTAATGTGTGCTATTTTCTTTTTCTAGATGCTTGTATTTTGTGAAGCTTTTGAGTCCGTATTGGCAGGTTATTATTTTTTTATTATAAGCAATGTGGATTACAATATGAAATGTGATCTTAAACCCATGGTTAGTTGGTAAAATGTAAAATAGAAAACAAAAACAAAAAGGAATTAATCTTTTGGGCAATAAATTTGCTGTAATATATTATATAATATACAAAATACAGTCTTGTCAACAAAAATGACGGACGACCTCTACAGTGCTATCTGCAACAATTTCACAGATCGTTTCCCGACGGCGGTTATATGTATACATTATAATATTCACTGTGCCGATTTTGGGCTTCCGAGGGGTATACAAAGTACAGGTCCTATACACATCATTTCAAGAAGGGGGGGGGGGGCAGTTACCGGGTGTGGAGGCTAAGGATATACTCGGCCCAACTCGGACTCGTTGTAACTGATTGCTTATTGGTTTATTTGAATCACCAGCCTGTGCCGTCGGACGTACGTCCGACGGTACCACCCAGAAAAACAGGAATATATTTTGAGATTGCTATTTTTGTAGCAATACAAAAATTGTTTACTTTTGAATGAGACATCGAACGAAAATATCGGCCCACGTTTAGCTATGGAATATACTTGACAACTTTAGAACTATTACAGACCGACAAAAGAAGACAATTATTTCCAGCTCTCACAGGGTACACTACCCCCCCCCCCCCATCTGAATAAAAAGCAAATCAATCAACATTTGTTCAGAATGTTGTAGTCCTGGTTCCCTGACCTCACAATTTCCCCCGACGTCCAGACGTCTAAGTTGTATGTCAGGCAGCCTCCGTGGCTAAAAATAAACATGACGACATTGACGGCCCTTTTTTAAAGCTCGGCTTCGTTTCCGATTTCGCTTTATAGCTTTTAATGTTCCGATCAAATTTTTAAATAAATCACTTGCTTCATATATCATACAGTTATGATATACAGTTTTATATTTCTGTAAAAAAACATTGCCTAATGTTGACCTGGAATCTTCAAAGTTAGGCACCCAAAAGCACTGTTAGCAGGCAGAGCCGAATGGAGACCACGCCGAGTTTTGGAAAATCCTGGTAACGGTCGTCAAATTAAAATAGTACATGACGCAGCACAAAGTTCGCCCCTCGTACACGATCCGAGTATACTTGATGTACAAAATCGTCGTTAAATTTCAAGTTTCCTAAATGAAAGCAATGAATATTAATAATCACCTCATTTTTTTAAGTTTTTAATAATCAGTTAGCAGTTAATCAAACCTATGCTTTACTCGGAAATACTCGGGCGCTATCCGAATGTCGACGAAATGAATTCGGCAAACTTCGGACATTTTCCAAACTATAAGGTAAGATGAATACTGTGCAAAGGGAAAAATTTAAACGGAACTTGAAAAAATAGCATTGGGAGGTCAGACAAGAAGCCGAAGCTTGTACTGGGTCTGCTCCCTTCCCAAAGAATACATGAAGTTATAATAATTACCCTGGATTGGACATTTGGGAGACATCCCCATAGACTTGTGCACAACATTTTTCAAACTTAAATGTGCCCTAACCCAATATTCCCTTGTCCTTTTCCCACGAATTTCGGTATGTTTACTAATTAGACCACGACCAACAAATATGGTCTAATTGCGACTGCAAAATTGTGCCTCTAAAGGGGGGCTGTGACATTAGGAAGACATGAAAATGTCTCCCTAATGACCGATGTCTCCCATCTTGCGAAGAAATTACGATAACGTGTCTCCTTAATGGTACCATTACACGTATACAATTCATGATTAACCAAAGGAGATATTAATAATGATTCATAAATACCTCAGACAGTTTAGCCATTCCTATTGGTCGAGAGCCCGTCACGTGGCCGGTATTAAACGGATGATAAAGACATGGCTAGCTGGTCTTAAACACTTTTCCAGTGTCACAATAAAATGTGGACTCCTAAAAATCCAGTGCCTCTTATCGTGTCATTGGTTGAACGTTCACAATCCTCACGTAGGCATGCGCAACACTACCAGGGAGTTAGAATTTTATAGTTCTAAATTCAAAACGCAACGCGCCAGGTGCGTTCTGTGCGACATCGCATAGAACATGATACGCGCGCGTCAATCTCCATAAAAGGGTTGTTTTCATCTTACTCGCCAGCTGAACACTCCATTATTTTGCAGGAGGGATGATTCAAAAAGCATAAAGTGAATTTGTTGAACAAAATCGGGATGTTTTGAACGAATTATATGATTTTTTTTTACCGAAAAGGTATTTATGAATGGGAATAAATATGTACTCCGTCGGTATTTATCACTCTGTTTAATACCACTTAGAGTCTGGGTGCTGATAATTACCCTCGTCTCCGGCTCGGGTAATTATCAGCACCCAGACTCTAAGTGGTATTAAACAGAGTGATAAAAACCTCCGGAGCACACATTTATTCCCTTAATAATGGACGTTATTACATTAAATTCATGACCCAATAAAAATACGAAATGTAATAAATAAATAAATTTAATACATGAATAAGTTACATGAAGTAAATTACCATCCTTGACTTTCAATGTGTTTTTAATAATTTTAATTGGCAATTCAAGTAATAATTTTGCTCTTAATCACCTTTGACATTAACCGCAGTGAGAAGTAGTTTTTATAATATCATTTACATGCTGTAATCGACGTCACTGGGCAGGAAGATCGAATTTTGTTCCAAAGGAGGGGCCCTGGTGTCGTACGGTTGAGAGGTGTAGGGATGTTCTAACTTTATTAAGATGAAGCTTATTTGATGACCTGGTGTCGTAATTATGAATATCAGTGTTCCTTACAAAAAAAACCCCGATTTTATATTCAAAGGCAGTGTATTTTTTTTTCAAAATTATATATTAGAGCACACAATTTATATTTATAAAGATCATGTACAGATAAGATGTTGAACTTAACGAATAGCGGGGCAGAGTGATCTTTAAAGCTAGAACCGTTAATCAATCTTAAGGACTTTATTCTGAATAACAAGCAACTTATCAAGGTAGGTTTTATGAGTATTTCCCCAGGCAAGTATAACATATTGAAGATGAGGCAGGATAACGTATTATATTGGGACAAAATATCTATAAGTTTTCTAAGAATGCCAAAGTTGTGAGATATGAGTGTAAGGATTTTCTGACCATGATTTCTCCACGTTAACTTATCATCAATATATAATGACACCCCAAATTTAAAGGAATCAACCTTTTCAATATGATTATTGTAAAAACGAATCTTAATGTTTTTTTTCTACAGTTCGATTTGTAAAAACCATCGTATGTATTTTCTTAAATTCGAAGAAAATTTATCACATACAAACCACTCAAATACTTTAGTTAGCTCACTATTCATTATGTCAACAGCATCATTTAAATGTTTACTACTGTAGAATATGTTTGTATCATCTGCAAATAAGATGAATGTCAAAAGTGCAGTAGAATTACAAATATCATTAATATAAATAAGAAATAAGATAGGTCCTAGGATCGAGCCCTGAGGTACACCACAGGTGATTGGTTTGTAACCGGACTTTTTATTTTGCCAGACAACATTAATAGTATGCAAAATAATAGAACATGGTTCGAGGGGATAAAGTACGAAATAACTGGTCCGAGGTGTTGGCTGAGTTGACTACCTCAAAAGGGATCAGTAATTTTGCACTTCTACGAAATAAACCAGTTTGTATTTGTGTTATTGCATGCACCTCATATACATATTCAGTTTCATTATCAAAGTGGGAATACCTGCAATCATGACTGTCGTGCAGTTTTCAGTATGGTACCACTAGCAACTTATAGCCTTGTCACAAAGTAGCGATTTAAAAAAAAGGAGAAACAATTTCACAAATTTGCGCCGAGCGTCCTGATATGTGTCTCAAAGATGACAAATTAGTCAGCGCTGTATCAAGGTTTTGGATCGGCGGGGGAGGGGGGGGGGTGATTTCTGTACACGGCCCTTTTTTTCTGTACACAAAAAGGGACTCCCACTTCCTTTTTTTATTTTGCCTAATGTACTGCGACGGAGTACACGTAGTGTACAGTCGAGGTGCCAACCTCCCCCTCCCGGCCCCCAACCCCGAAGTGATACAAAAAAAATAGGTGCTTCCGCGGGTGTCGCTGGAGGGGTGTGTGAAAGTGGTTGTACCCCCGTATTATTATTATTATTATTATTTCTTTTTCTGCTCGGTAAAATTGTACCCCTGTTGACAAAACTGCATGCATGTGGGCAAATGGGCCTAAGCTACAACGAAGAGCGTCGCCTATCGTTCGATAGTGGCGCCCCCAATAGTCAGATCGTGTTCAGCCCCCCCCCCCCCCCGCTTATTTTTCGGCAGTGGGTGACGGGGACAAAATGTTGTCTACCTTCCAGCACGAAGAGTCTGCATCATTATCCCCCCCCTCCTCGTCAGCAAAATCCTGCATAGTAGTCGTACAGGCCCATGGGCATGTATAGGTCGCCGAAGGGGGAGACGGTTAACTGTTACATTACAATAAGCGTGATCGTTTGAGGGCCAGACAAAGGGTATCATTAAGTCAACCCACAACTCATCCCATATCGCCTTCTATACACCGCCGTTTAATCCTCAGATCGGTTCCCCCACTGGAATAATCCGGATCGACAAACTAATAGGATGTAATCGGCCAGCACTCTTGACAAACGGCGCAACCAACAATTAGACCGCCAGCTCCGTGTTCGATGAGCTTGGGAAATATTACTATTTTATTTTCACTAAGGTCAATTCCTACACAAGCTATCAAGAGAGTATGAGGGGAAGGGATGGTTTTGTCAGGCCTTTCCCGCCCACTCGGGTCAAATGGTCTGGTAGGCAGTCCCCCGTCACTCGGTCTAAAAGGAAGGAACATTTTTGTATCACTAATATAAACCCTTATATAAAAATGAACATGTCATGCCAACGGGAGTACATTGCCCCGCCACCAATACGCGTTCTCTGACGCAGCTCGATAAACCCGTCTGCCGTCCATTGTTCCTGGCACTGATCCGTTGAGGGAATAATAACCCCATTTTGGGGCGGACACTGACGAAGGAAGCCCGGACATAATAATCACATTAACCTTGTAGATATCTCTGCTGGGTTGTTGACCTACTAATTGGGTTCCTGTTATCGATCTGTTCTCCCCTTCTTTTTCAGGCGAGCGACGACCATCTTGTCGTGTTAGTGTGGATTTGAAGATACGATAAAATAACAAGAACATTGAAATCGAAAGAATGAGTACACGCTGCGGCGGACGCTTCAAAAGTTAGGTTTCTGCGATAAAGGAATGTCGTAAAGATATATACATTCCGGACAGTTGACCGGATTCAGGAGCTTTATTTTGCGGCAAGAATATTATTTATAAGTTTTATCCCCCTAAACTGCATTTTTTATTTGTCATTTGCCTTCATCAAAGTTTTTCCAGGCACTAAGACAACCAACTTGAAAAAAAAAATAAATCACAATGAGTTTGTTTTATAGTGTCGAAGTCTTATCTCTGACCGCTCTGTCTTTGTCGTGAGCAACCGTTCAGGCTGGGTGTCTTATTCTAGATGTCTTAAAGCTAGAAACATAAATATAAAACTGTATTTTAAATTCAAACCTATTTTGGGGCTAAAACCCGAAAATAGTACACAAATGAAAGTTCGAGCCTCCTCTCTTTTTATTATTAATATTATTATTATAAGTAGTAGTAGAAGTAGTATTTTTTTTTGGGGGGGGGTTTCCACCCCTCCCCCCCCCAATAAAAAAAGGAGAGGGGGGGTCGCCCGTCCCGCCTCGAGCCGTGTGCGCCATTATCACTACTGTAAGCCCCAACGTATCCACAGTGACGCATGTGTGTCGTGTAATAGACCTCAAATTATAACAGTTTTGGAATTTGTTCGCTTTTATTTCAGAATTTGTTATACAGAAACCCACAGTTTCAGTTCTAATACCCACGATCAAATAACCGCAAGTGTATCACATTTCACAACCCTAGCGACAGTTTGCCCTACTAAAGTCCGGGACAAAGACCCAAGAAAAACAGTTTAAGGTCCCATTGTTCGGCGGACATCGCCCCCACGGTTCATGCCCATCTTCCCGGTGCTTCTTTTTAAGTCTCTTCTCCAAATTAGAAACGGCCGCGGTATCTAAGAACAGACACTTATAGAGAGACTTAAGCTTAAAATTGAAAACCGCCTCTAGATTCCCAAATTGAATTACGGAAAGTTCTCAATTGGGACTGGTCGAAAGCACTTATAGGGGCTTCACACCTCCGCAGATTGGTTTTTGTTGTCGGTGGTTAACCAGGGTTTGAGTATTGGCTTGGGATTAGCTTAGTGCTTTCTTTGTATTGAGGGGGGGGGGGGGAGTTCATAGAACGGAATCGCCATTTTGAAGCGAATCGGGTGTGGTTTCCATGTCGTTCTCTATGTTTTTTTTTTTTTATTCTTTTTTTATTTTTAAAATAAGAACTCATCATCATTGGGTTAAGCTTACAAAAGCAGCCTCTCTTTAATCAACTGCGCAAAGAACCCCCCCTCCACTTTTTTGAGTTGTTTTGTTTGAAACTATGGCCAAACCCATCGTGTGCCTCCTTCAGAAAATGAGGCTCTCCGACTTTGGTATGCGTAATTGAATATTGGGTTGTTTTGTTCTTTATAAAAAAAAGAAGAGTTATTCAGCCATTTACAATTAAGATTATACGGTTTGTTACTTATCATGTATTCTACATTTCCAGTCCTTGAATTGAAGAAATATAAAGGAAAGAAATCTTTCAAGTCGCCGTTTCAAAACATCAAACAGCCGCGAGGGATCGACTTTCAATTATCTTTTTTAGGTTTGTCCAAATCCGTATTGACCAGTAAATCGCCTGTTTATTCTGTTAGCCGTTTCTTTGTGGTGGCAGTTTTCGAACACAATGTTTGTCTTTGGTGTGCCTTACATCTTAGCGATGGTGTGGTTAATGAGGCTTCTGTGGTGTAGGGGGCGATTAGTAAGTGGAGGAAAATCGAAACGCCTTGACGAGTTGAAGATGAGCCAATCTGACAACGCCCTCGCGTTACCTCTGTATAACTCCTTAAAGGGACATTCTTTTAAAGGGGACCTGCCAAAAAATCCTTTATTTTGCCACGTTTATGAAAGAATTAAATGAAAGTCTTTGTGAAGGAAAGGAAAAGAGAATTTGACCGAGTTAGTTCGAGAGACATTGTAAGTAGCAATTAACATAATTATTCGGAAATGTCAGCTGGGGCGTACATACATGTATTGGGGAATATTTCATACATCTTGAGAGTACGAAATGTGTCCACATTTTTCTTGTGGGATTTCTAAAGAAAGAACCCCACATTTGGTTTGTCTTAATTTTCGGCTTAAGGGAATTTGGATCAAATCTCAGACTTTCTGGAATAGACATTAGAGTAAGATATCTTGCTTCGAGGGTAGAAGCAATTAACAACTTTGATGGATGAAATTACAATTAAAACTTCAATACGTAATGATTTGCAACACATTATGAAAAATGTCTTGAGGAAAATCAAAACAGGAAAGAAATAAAAGAGCCTGTTAATGTCATATTTGTTAAAAGGTGGAGCTTGTTATATTTTACGTTCCTTCCTCATTACAAGACGTGCAATCATTTTACAACATCGCCAAAGAAGAAACGGATTTGTTGATTAGCCGGCCGCTGCCCAAGCCGACCTCGTCACTAAGCCCCGCTACATTTAACACTTTGTGCCACTGCCTTTCTCGGCGCTCGTCTTACCTTCAATTTTTAATGGGGTCGTTTACAGGCTCCTCAAAAAAGGGTATCAGTAACTATTATATTGAAGAGATGTGGATGTTTTTTTTTTTGGGGGGGGGTATTGTCTTGGGGTATTTTATCGAATTGTACGGAGACCTTGTGAGGGATCTATACGGTCGGAGCTGGCGGCCTCGAGGGGCGATCATCTACCCCTCCGTACATAAACACAGTGAGCTGACAAATCTTGGAGGGGACGGAGATGGGTTTGACGGGTATAATACTGAGTGCACTGACCCGCTCAACGTGTCCGCCCTTAGAGGATCCAAGATGACCGCCTCAATTTGGTTCGAAATTGTTGCCCTCGAATTCCTTTCAAATTCAAATCCTTGCTATGATCTCCCCTCTTTATACTTTTCAGATTTCTAATGGAGGATAATTCTCAGAGAAAAATCCAAAGACCATATGAATAGTTTTTAAGAAATTGGAAAATTATGAGAGTACTAAAACGGCCGACTACTTCCCTAGTTCGATTCTCTAATAAGACTCCGAGATTGATGATGCAGTGATGGGGGAAAAGGAGCATTTTTATAATCATTTTGCAGGGGATTATGAATGGACAAACGTGTATTTTCTGATCAAAATGCAATATTGTCGCTGATGGGATCAGACTCGGCAGAGCCAATCCAATCTATAGACTTAATTCGGGATCAGGTATTATGGATACGGAATTATTCAGTTTTGTATAGGTTGCAGAGCAGTAAATAGGCTCCAGATAGGCCTATGCCCAACCAATCACGATCTGCATGCTGTGAATTTGTCACTTAACAGAGAGTCTGTGGCCCAGGCCATTACATTTGAAGAAAAACAAGAGGGTGCGCCATGATTTCATCAATGAAGTCATTGCGATTGAGGCCACTGATTGATCAAAATCTGGATTTCAAGAGGTATAGCTGTCTTGCATAATAAACATTTTCGATAATCGCAATTCAGTTTGGGTCTAGATGACAAACAAACCAGGCAATTTGTTCACAAACCTATGGGGCCGAGTACCAGTTACTATTTTCATTTAATTCTTCCTCATTATATATCACGAATTTAGTGATTATCTTGTCACACATTGTTGCATTGGCAATTTGAAATACACTTGTATACTCTTTTTAAACATCACCTTTTTAGAGCCTATTAGAATGAAGAAAGTTTCGGGGAATCCCTTTTTAGCCAGTTTAATTACTCATGAATACTAATATTACGGCCCTGTCAATATTGACCAATCAGAATCAAGATGTCAAGCTCACAACACTTCAACACTGACCAATCACAATTGTTCCACTAGGCATAATCCAAAGCTAGAGGGCGTATGATCCTTACCACCGCCGTGGATTTCTGTATTGCATTTATTCCTACTAGTAGTACACATGGTGTTGTCGATGTGTGGGTTTGTCATTGTGAATGTTTCTTTAACAGTCTGCAGGTTCATACCCTGAGAACAAGCTGACAAACTGGACTGCATTATTTACAATAATAAATTCATTCAAAATACTAAAATATGAATATGGATGTATAGGCCAATATACAACGTATTAATAATAGATTTATATATTACAGGATTATAGCGGAGATGATTCATTTTATAACTCAAACTGAGTGAACTCACCTTTGAAGTTTCACAGATATTAACGATGATGGAAGACGTGATAACGAATAGGAAATGTGTTATTTAATATATAATCATCACAGTTATGCAATAAATTATTCCGTTTCCATCTCAATCATAAAACGCCGAACTCGGAATTGCAAAACATCGACTGGGGACGGGGAAAGAAAATAACTTGTGATAAGCAGGGGGAGGCAAGCTCTCATTAGATAATCATGGCACAGCAGCCTGCCACTTAGTAACGCTAAACGTGAGTAAAACACAAACTAATTGGCTGATACCACGGTGTCCCGAGCGCAGGTCGTCGGCACGACAGGTCGTGGTTTTGGCCAGGGAGGTGTTAGGAGCGCGCCACGTCGGTGTAGGCGTCACGTACACCGGGCGAGGCGCGCTAGGCTTGCCCCGGCGAAATGGATGTCGGGACGGATCAACATGGTCGGCGCGTTCGCTCCCCGGGGATTCATTGCGGCGTGGTAATCAAGAGTGATGCTTTTGCGTGATATATAGATTATGCGATACATAATGAGCTTTTCTTGCCATTTTCGTATAATCATGAGTGTCCGTGAGAGAATATATTTTCTAAAACTGTACATTCAAACTGACTAGATTTCCCTCATCCGCTGATGTAGGCTATTGTTTGAACAGATGTTGATAATTATTTGTTCACGGGAATTTTAAAATACACAATATCATTCGTTAGAATTGACCCAACTTTGACTTCCACCGGGATATGAGTAAATCCAGGAGCGGTGATATCTTGTCGACAACGGATGGAGACGGGGGGAGCACCTTGGCAGGGGCGGCGGAACGCTTTTCAAACTGGGGGGCAACCGTTGCCAAAAAGGGGCACTTGCTCGGAAAAAGGGGCACCTTCCGTCGGTCGGTGTGAAAGTGGAGGAAAAGAATATGGTCCCGTTCATTTCGCTATAAACCCTATATAACGAGGAACAAATTATGAACACGTTGTCCATCTCGCTCTTTCAGAATTAATCACTTTGGTGTTGTTAGAAACATAGCAATTTAAATACGCATTTTTTTTCAGCTGGAACCCGAAATAACACGGCGAGAGCTACTTTTATATTGATCATTCTCATTCAATGTGACACTCAAACGTACCAAGACCGAGAAGTTGTCTACCAATAAGGGGATTTGTACATCAAATTTGGTTGTCACTGCTTTATAGGTGTTGTAAATATGGAGTGTTTTGGATTGTTTTCATAACATCATTGCTAAGATCTTGGTCAAAAGGGATCCATTAATCATCCGGAACTTGGGAAGAGATGACACGAACATGTTTGTTTGTTTGTTTACATCTGACGCGACAGCTATTCTTGCTTTGTATATATACGTTTTTCCAGCAGTGAATAGAGCCATAGAATTATAGGCCTTATAAGCCAAAGCTGCCAACCTCAGACCAGCAAGGCATTTAATACATACCAGTAACGATTACCCGTAGGGAAATTATGTCCAAGTACTTGGCTTGAGTGACTTGAATCAAGATTAACACTCCAAACGGCTCGATTTTTGAGGACCAAAATCAGTTGGCCTTCCCATTTTTTTGTCGTGCGACTATTGCACGAAAACCGCATTTCAACGGTATAGGCCTATACTTATGAGAATTGTTGCACTGATCTTCCTAACTATTATTATTTTATGGGAAATGCTCCTTTAAGGCAAGGGTATCTTTTCTGTCCATCACCATTAAAAATTAGCATCTTTTCACGTTTCCCAATTCTTCACGCTGCACATTTTTCCCCACTAAATGCCCAGCATAATTTGTCTTGGGATTTTCCAGCCATTTCTCGACACCAAAATATGCACCGTACTTGCGGCGACACAGCCTCCAGATCACGCTCGCACTTTTATTTCACATCATGACATGATATAAAAAATCATGGTCATGATGTGACCAATTACAATGCATGGTGGGCATGCAATAGTCCGCCATTGGTGTAAAAAAGCTGATTTTCACCTTTCCCACGCAATTTTCTTTATTTTGGGGTACTTTATGAATAGGCCTAGTTCTTGCATGGAAATTGGAAGGCAATCATAGAAATACCATAAGTAGGCCTATACATCATTTGTGGGGATCGTGGGGACAAAATCATGAGAAATGATTATTTTGCCCCCAAAATGAGAATTGCAACCTTTAGCAGTAATATAGGCTGCCGAATGTAAATTAATTGGATGAATATTGACCATAAGAACGTTTGTGCCAAATGTCCAAGCATTTGGATACAAAATGTAGGAACCATCCCAAAAATACTGTATTTGACCAAAAATTGGATAATTTGTTTTTATGTCATTCACAGAAAATAGTCATGCTCAGAGCATGACATGTGTTTTGATATTTCTCTAGGGTTCCCTTGGTCCATGTGGTTTGCTTCCACCACAAAAATCCCACGGGGGCCAAGATTTGATAAACAGTGCTCCCTGACTATAACAAGCAGTGTTAAAACAAGACCATTAGTTGTGATGCTACATTGAGAAACTCGTATTTTTGTAGTAAATCCTGCCGCAAAGTCAACCCTAACTCATGTGCCTCAAACAGTCCAGTGCAGCTGCTCGTCCTTCTTCGTTCAAATCGAAACATTTATGGATTAACTGCCTCAAGTCAACCTCCAATCTTTCAGTTTTACAAAGTTACTGTAACAGGCAGAAGTAAAAGTCATAAAATATTTTTTTTTTGTGAGGCCAAATTATTTATGCGATTCCCGCCTTTTTGTCGGAGGCAGACGAAGCAGAAAGTGGAAAGTATTCAAAGTTAAGCAACGTCAGGTCCTAAGCCCGCTATGGTATATCCAGCAAAGGCGGCTATCAATAAGACAGGCACCAATGGAGGACTTTTTCTCTGTCTTTCTGTCTCTATTCCCCCGGGCCGGCTGGTCGATCGATCTCGTCCCTTGTTCTGCCCCGTCGCGCTTTCGTGTTGGCTGCCTTAAAAAGAGGAAGTTGTTTAGGCCCTCCAAGCGAGCTTCCCCTTCGCAGTGAAGAGAGAAGGAAGGGGGGGGGGGGGAGACGCCAGACTAAGTCAAGACTGCCGAGGTTTAACACAGCAGAGTAGCTAGCTTGCACTGAGGGGGGAACCGGTGGCGATATTGTCCAGCGGTCATGAGGCGTACCATCAGGGGTCCCCGGAGCAGGTGGGCCCGTATCGATCTGTCCTTTGCCTGAGCTGCCTCAGAGTATATGACGGACGGTTCCCGTTGTCGCCGATACCGCGACCTTGGCAGCGCCTCAAAGTGACTTTGAAATGAATCAGATGTCTGCGATTAGGTGATAGGAAGCGTGACAAAGAGAACGTAATCATCCCTCGATGGTCCGGCCAATCGTCCCCGTTTAATATGGAGACTTTAGGACCTGGGCCAAGTGCGCGAGGGCTGGGATTAAGAAAGAAACTCACAAACATCAAACCACGCGATCCAACACACGGCTTCTTAACCCACAGTCCGAAACGTCGCGTGCATAGCCGAAGTTCTATTTCCGTTGCGGCTGCAGTGTGTCCCCCCTTCTCGTCTCCACACTCTTTCGTTCACTCGACTAAAAACTTCTAAGGCGTTGGCAAGGCCACCGGAGTCATCCTTGGAGAAAATATTTCCGTGTTCGAAAAAAAAGCGATAATTGGCTGATTGGAAAAAAAATCTTGCTCGGGGAAAATAAGGTCAGGTGCAGGAGTTGCAGTCATGCGTGTATCTAGGTCAGGAGGAGTGGAGCGGCTTGTGATCATGTCAAGGTTAGCAGGTCCAAATCTAGCGCAAAAATAAGACCATAGGCAAGAATTTTCTGAACACGAAATCCCAAAGACAACGTGCACTTTAAAAATTGCTTTAGCCTCCACCGTTTAATATTTTGTTTCTGAAAAAAAAAATATTTCGATTTTATCACTGATATCATCCGGCGGTTCTGTAAATAAATATAGTCCCGCCTTTGTAAAATCAGGTCATGAAAGGAGCGTGACTATCCCTCGTTGGGTATTCATGTTTGTTCCAACATAGGCCTATATAGTACCTATTTTCAATTGACTGTTTTCCATTCAAATCTCCGTACAGGTATTTAAGAGTACCGATGTCTTGTGCTATTGTGTGTGTGTGTGTTTTAACCTGTTAACTTAGCTTATCTATTTTCATTAAAATCGCAGCCTGCAGACACTGTTTGGGCTTCACCATCTTTTAACATTATATGAGGCATGAATAATGCATAAGAGAAGAAAACTGTTACTAATAATTGGTAAAAAAAAAGATGTTTAGCCGATAACCTCCACCTGCAGCAGCCGTATATGTCCGCCTCAAGGTCGCCCAACTCCCAGGAATGTTTTCTCTTCTGATTTCCCTCTCCTCGCCTCCTTTTATTATTTTGACTACTTAAACCGCTCGTTTTCGTCTCATTTTGTAACTTCACCCGAAACAACCTGCCCTTCTGTTTACTTTTCATATCTTCCCGACCGAGCGCCAGTCCACTCGTCGCACCGTGCCCATCGATCGCAGGGTGCTGAGGGCAGTTGTCCCCGCGCCGTTGGGTGACAAAACACTGCTACTTTCTCGGTCTCCGGAGTGGACTCTTTTGTTGGCAATTTCCCCCCTCGCGGTGGGGTTCAATCTTCGATTTCCGCGCTCTTTTTTCGGCTTTGACTTGACAACTTGAATGAAACACAGGTGCAATTTGCTCATACCGTGCCCCCAAAGCAGCGTAGGAATTCATAAGATATCTCAGAGGGGCAGACTTGTCAAATGAGTAAAAGATCGTTTCGATCGGAGCAGACGCTCAGGAAAAGAGGGAGCTTTTCGGGGTGTCGTTAAGGCACAAGAGAGTCGCCATCGACCGGGCAGAAGGCAGTATCTGAGGGGAAATTCGACATCGATCTACAGTCGGAATGTCTCCGCACGGCACGGTAGTCCTTTTTTGAAGCTGTAGACTGCGTCGTGATTAGGTGATCGAATGCTTTACAGTAAGTTATACTCGGTCAACCAATCACGGGCTTAATATCCCGTCAAAATGGATTGCAGATCGCACTCGATTGGTCAGGACTAGTCACGTGATGGTTCTTACGACTAATCAAAACCCGTCATCTGATGACGCATGACTTTCTTCTCCGTGGTTCGGGGTCAGGGACAGCGATCAATTAGTCAATCAATTCGGTGAAGAATGGAATTTCAATTAAGACAGACAAACTTCTACATTTACACATGCCTCAGGAAGCACAAGTATAGAGATCATCAGTCAGCTAGTGAAGATCACAAGAGTGAAAGACGAGCATTTGAGTGACTATATACGAAGGGCAAAAAGAGAGCTAGATTTTTGCTTAGATTTGGCGATTTTCCTAAAAGAAAGCTAAGAACAGGCCTAACTTCCAACAAAACAGAACAAGAAAATGGGAATATTTCATCTCGAAATGGGTCATAATGATCGTCTTTAATTAAATGTTAACTGGTCACCAAGGAAAAGGGAAGACCAAAGTTTAGCAAAAAATTCAAAACAGTCGTCTCCAGTACTATTCTTGGTTTAGTTTTTAAAAATATATAAATATATATTATTTGTTGGTCGCTCATTGCTCCTCCCGCCCAGGAGTAAATTGGTACCTGTGAGGTAGTTACGTTGCACCGAAATAGCAGCATCGAGCTGTATACCTCCTAGGGAGGTGGGTTGAGATGGGATTTTGGATGTTTCATGAAATAAACTTATACGCCCAATGAATATATAGGAATTTATTGGGTGCATTCGTTTCGTGGTGTAACACTCTAGCTCCCAGAACAACAATTCTGGTGGGTATATGCGCTGTGTAAAATATACGCATTATTGTTATTACTTGTTTGACTTGTCATCTCTCCAAAAATAATTTCCAGAAATTCTGTCCCTTTGCCCATACCAACTCGTTGTGCAACACAGGCCCAGCGGCATCCGATTTCTTAGAGATGATGGTCGATATCTAATAATACACCCTGGGTACAAACACAAAGGAAAAAATTCAGACGACGATTGATCATGACTCGCCACAAACAGGCCAGCGGGGGGATCTCCCGATTAAAAGTCTATCAACCGTGTCGTCTAGTAGTTCCCCCGCAAACAGAAGAAGAAGGGACAATAGAGATGGGCCTAAAGATGTCTCAGGATTTCGAACCCCTGAGATTTCACCTCGAAACTTGTTCAGTCTTGCAGCGTGACCTAAACCGTTCCATTGGTTTCCCTGGAGAGGTGGAAATATCTTCGAGGAGTTTGAATTTTAAACAAGGTGACGGCAGCTCGCGACAAGCATGTGAAAGAGGCAGAGAGAGAGAGAGAGAGCGAGGGAGAGAGGGAATAGGGACAGGGTAAAAGAGTTGGAGATTGTTATCCAGACAGTGTGCCGATGCTATCAGAGTGACAGCAGCCCTGCCGCCTATTAGCCGATGCTTAAATCCCCTTCAAGCTTGGAGCTTCTCGCCCGACTTGCCTCAGTCTCCCCGCTCCACCGGGGCCGCTCATGGAGTCATTAGGGCGATAACGAGTCCCCATGAAACAGACGCAAATTCAAGTTTGATCCGAGCGAAGCAGGTTGCTGGACCTATTAAGCCCCCATCAGCTCGCCATCTTTACATAATTCCGCAAGGCAAACAGCGAATTATGGCATTCCTGCCTATCTCCCGGCCCCATCTCTTATACGATCACTTCTCCTTCGGTTTGCTGCCTCACTCAGCGACGATACGCGGGACTTTTTTTCTCTCCGCGCGCGCGTGGTAAGAATGAATGAATCAGTTGTGATTTATGCGATTACCCATGCAGTCTCGATCAGTAGACTGAGCGATCACACTCAGAGATATTAGGTCTACCTCCTTTTTGTCTTCCTCTGTTTCACTGATGAGGTCTTTCACAAGCAGACACACAAGAAACTATCCTGGGAAGAGCCTGCAAATCATCGTCAACAAAAATAAAATCCCATCATGCCCCCAAATTGGAAAACGTGACGCACGACGCTCTGGCCCTCGCAACGCGCAAATCTAGGCTAGATCCTAGAGCATACAGCAATCCGCGGTCACCAGGCTTAGCCCGTGTTTGTCGAGGGGACAGAGGGCTAAAGCGGTACCGAATCACTGCCGTTATCCACCCTCTCACTGTCCCTCGAGCTCGCAAACAGGCGCCAGGCCCGCCGCTGAGATTTGGTGAGGATTCTCCCGAGGACCATCTACTTCCGATTTCTACGACTTTTTAGCCTTCTTTTTACAGGGAGGAACATTGTTCGCGATGCTGGAAATCTTTTTTTGCTGGTTTGGGAAAATAGGGCCACATGCTAGTCCGGAGCCAGCCAGATTATATCCAAATATCGCCCCTCTTGCCCGAGTTAAGAGCTAGGTCAACATTGCTGGTGCTAGCTCTATCAAGAACACATTATATGGGAATCAACAGTGTAACCTTTCATACACTGATTCTCGGATCCTGGACTTTTTTTAAACTATTTTATTTTGTTTATTTGCATCGCACAGAATTCCACCGAAGAGAAAGATGAAACAGGGCACCCATGAAGCTTGTAAAAATCAATTTCAATATAAATTAAGAGGTCCAACCGAAATGACGAAAAAGTAAGTAACGGTGTACGATATGACACAGTTCGATTTCATAGGTTACCCATCAACTGGGGTAACTTCGGCAGATTTTTCTCCTCTAATATTGCATGTCAAAAAACATGAAAAGCTGAACACTTTTCCTTTAGTACTTTTTCTTGCACCTGGACCCTAATCTGTAACCAGCGGCGGCGGAACGCTTTTCAAACTGGGGTGCATCACCAAAAAGGGGCACTTGCTCGGAAAAAAAGGCACCTTCCGTCGGTGTGAGAGGAGAAAATTGTGAAACTATTTTCGTTCACATTGCAAGGAATACATGTTACCCGGAACAAAATTTACTAACACCATTGACATACACTTTTTAAAATGTTTGCGTTAAAAATTAAAAAAAATCTTAATTCCCTTACTCAAAAAAAATACATTGTATTTTATAGGCCTATTCCTGAAAATTATATAGCCGTCTCAATATAGCCACATTGCAGGGCACAGTTTTAAAGTTGCGAGTGGGGCACTAATTGTGCTCCAATCTTGAGAGGGGCATTGTATTATTGCGAGAGGGGTGTCGAGGGATAGTTTTCCATCTCGAGAAGGTTCACAATCTTGTTAATGCGCGAGGGGTATTTGTGTTTTTGGGGGGCACTTTTGCATTACAAGGGAGGAGACAATTTTTAAGGGCGATCATAATGCTTTCATGTGTGCGTTTGAGGGGAAGTTTTGTTTTCATCTCGAGGGGGCACATTAATGACCGCGAGAGGGGCACTTTTGTTGGCCAGGGAAAATGGGCGGGGGAAGTGCCCCCTTCCCCCCGGTTCCGCCACCCATGTCTGTAACCTAAGAACAACAAACATTTAATTCTTTAAATATTTATTCTTTGAATATGATTTAGAACCTCCTAGTGTGCTGCTAAAGTTTCCCCGTATATTGTGGCAACTTTGGCAGGATATCTGAATTGAATGAAATTGATATTATTCACAAAACTTGTACAATTACAATTATAATGATAATGATATTTATAACTTTTGAAGAGCGGAAATATATTTTTTTTAGGGAATGTCTTTTAAAGATCAATTTTATCATAAAATTGTCAGTAACACAGCGCAATAATAATGCAGTACGTGGTGAGACTTCTGCCAAAGTTACCCAGGATGCCAAAGTTACCCCAGTTTACGTTAGGTCATGACCCCTTTGTAGAGTTGGGTTGAAAGAAGAGGCTTTATAGTGGCAAGTTTCAGCCACTTGAATGGGGTAAAAAGTTAGCAAGGCTCATGACCTATGAGGTCCCAATGTCTTTTTTTTGCAATTGCAGCCTCCGGTTCCAATATGGCGATTCTGAGTAAAGAACGAGTCAGGAGTCAATTCTGGAAAAAGGCTTTTCTCTGGACTTAATTTCATCAGGCAAAAAAACCCCCACATGTTTCTGATCAGATACACTGTCTGCCTGTCTGACTGTAAATCAATTTCTCTGTACATGCGTCAGCCTGGTGAAAGAGTTCACGCTGGCACGAATATCGACTACTCTAACAATAGCAACCATCAAATAATTAATTCCAGAGAGACTCTAATCATCACATTTTCACAGGAGAAACCACTTCATTACGACAGCCGATAAATGATTGTCTCTGTTTGAGGTATAGTTTGGGTTCAATAATGTTGGGGAATTAAAGCAGGTGGAAAGTGTGCACATTTATACGAACAGTTTACGGAAGTTTAGCCTGTTTTCTATCCCGACCCACCTCAGAAAAACAACCATCCTTTTGTGTTCCCTTTAATCGAAGTCAACCACAGCCACATTACATAGTGCGCCCATCGTAAAAAGGCTAGGAATCCTTGACAGTATTTTGACAACTGTTGAGGAGCAACTTTGAAACAATGGATGATCCATATTTTGTCAGTCCCATTACTTATGATAACTACTTCACGTTCTTTGTTCGATTGAATTCAATGAGAGAAAGTACCGAGGATCTGCGGTTTTAGCGTGATTGTCCGAGTAAGGCTGGGGGGGGGGGGGTCCCAGCCCACATCGCCCCGTCCTAGTATACAGGCCTTCCCCTTGGCTCCAATATTCCCGTAATCTTGACCGGAATAAAAAAAAATCAAACAGATATGAATAATATAATATACAGAAAAAGTAAGCCAGTGCAACCGTCCCAAGGTCAAACTGAATGTAGATATTGGAATGAAATCTTCCGACTCACTGAATCTTTTGTGAGGTCTGCGATGTAATTGGGGCCCGGACAACTCAAATGGGTCCATGGCATATGTCACCAGTTAGCGAGGCTGTTAATTAACCCTAACCTGTTTGTTTTGTGTGTGGGTGTGTGTGTGAACCAATATGACTGCGGACAGACCGTGTGCTGTGATAACCCCCACCACAACCCCACCCCTAGTAAAAACCTTTAAAAAAAGTAAAACAAAACTAGAGGCACTGTCGTAGTTTGTTTGTTTGTTTGTTTTTTCTTAAATTTTTATCAATTTTGAGGGAAATGATGAATATTTTGTCCTGGTTTTGAAAGTGAATATGAAAAAGAACCATGGAGAATCGATACTTGATCTGAATTGACCGGGAACCGATCATGATAGAAACATGGTAGTGCAGGGATGCGAATTGGACTTAAAGGTAAACATTCAGATTTCGCTGAAATTTCATGCTTTAGATTGTTTTCTTATCATATTTCAGAGTTTTGGGTCAAATGAAATCCACATAATGTCTTACATTTACAGAGACAACGTGGAAAAAAATGTGGAAAACCCCGCAAAAACCCTTTGGGGAAAAACACGGGAAAATCTAAATTTATACCGTGGCCACCAAGTATATAACTCCGTATAGGCCTATAGCGTGTTATTGGTAGAATATCACAAATTGATGGCTTTGCATACATGTATTTCTGATTTGAATGTACTTGGGTAATCTATAGTTCTCGGGTATTCGTGCAAATTATTCCATATATTCGCACCACTCACAGGAAACTTGTGACATAGCATGCCTTTTTGGTGAAAGGGACTTTCAATGCCATGTTAATTGATTGTGTTGTTTCACGTATCTGTGTAAAAATGGTGCGAAAAGATTCGTCATGTACAAAGGAGTCATTTTGTTTTGAATTTTGAAAACAAGTATAGGCCTTTTTAAACTTAACTCTTTCAAAAAAAAATGGAGCCCAGTTTAGACTAGCAAACATATCCGCTGAAGGGGTGAGGGAGGTACATTTAAGGATCATCCGTGCGGCTCTATTCAGACATTTGTTGAGAATATTGTCGTGAGATATGTACCTTCCTCCCCATACAGTACAACAGTGCTCTAAAGTTAATATAACTAGAAGCTTGCAAAAAGTGTGTGCAGGCTGGTTTGGGGAACACAATCATGAATTCTAACTCCCTAGGGGGTGTGCAAAATCATATTCAAATTGGAGGGTTCAGGACTGTTAGAGCTATCATACACAATTTTAAATGAAACTGTTTTCCTTACGAATTCAACGTGTTGGCCCCAACTTCAGTAACAACTCCCAAGTATTTGACTTGAGTCTATGACTCGACACTACTCGAGTTCCCAACGTGTAACTGACTGGACTCAACTCGAGTCACTGCGAGCAAATGACTCCGCTCGACTAGAGTCCCTCATCAAAAGACTCGACTCGAGTCTAAGGCTAGTAACACTCGAGTCCCAAAATTGTGCAAAAATGTATTTGCGGTGACTTCGGTACAAAGTTATTTATGTTTGTGTACTTCACGTTACCGTCAAGTTGTGGCTGCTTATCGTGTATATGATACGCCGTATAACGGACTCCCATAATTTTATAATTTTATAATGTAGCGCACAAACTATAGGTTTTCCGGCTATGTTGAAAGATTTTTCATTCAAATTCACCAACACTATCATTCGATTTCGTCCCCAAAACTTTCACACGCTTTTAACAAAACCAGTTTAATAATTTACCATTCAATTTTAAAGTTTGGTCACCCTCTTTAGTCACCAGCAGGTCGAGAATATTCGTCATTACAGATCAAATTCGTCTAAGCTATTGCCGAATGGCAGCATTCAGAGATCAAATTCGTCTTATATAAATCAATTAGACGAATTTAATTTCTGAATAACACGATTCGGCGTTGACGAGTGAAATCGAATACCCCGGGTCGAAAACTTGCGCCTATTGTTTGAATTTGTTTGGACTAAATTTGAAATTGTCTGACAAAAGACGAAATTAAACTTTGGAAACGCACTAAATCGATGTTGCTGGACGAATTTGAATATAAGAATCGGTGAATTCGAATGAAAAACGTTTTAAAATAGCCGGGAAAACCTATACTATCCCGCAACCAGACTTTAAAGCGTTCATGCGGTGATTTTTTCTTAGGAACACATTTTGTGCAACTTTCTACTCCTCTTAAATGTATGAAAACTATTTGACATCCCTTTTTGGGGATTTTTAAAAAAAAATGTGTTTAAAGAATAAACGTTTAACATTTAAACTGAGGGCACTGTTGCTATGATGTCATTTCAGGAAGAATTCACTGTTCAGTTTAGGGGTTTCTGTTCAAATTGTGAAACCAACATTTGCTCATTGAAAACATTTGTGAGAAAATGTTGCCTATTGGCTTACTGCCATGTACACAACAACGAATCACCAAAGAAAAGAAAATTTATAACAGCAAACATCCACAATTCTAGCAACGTTTTGTGCTGAAATAGCTGTAACATTGAGGTTTCTACCCGGAATGACATCACAGTTTTGCTCATGAACATGGAAATTGACATTGGCATAAAAAATACCAAAAAAAATCACCAAAAATACCCTTAAAAACGGCAAAACGCAAATTGAAAATGAGTTTAAATGTGACCCCAAAAAACTGCACTTTTAAGGATAGCATTAAAAAACTTACATTGCATGAGCCCTTTAAACGCATTTCTCAATGCGTGGTTTTATCACCGGCTTCGGGCGATTTCATAAATCCCTATATGGAACTCAGGCTAAAAGTGTCCTGCTTTCAAAAATAATTAGATATATTTCTATATATTCAGAAACATTTTCGTATGTTGCAATTTGGTTTTGACGTCAGCGTAAAAATTATTCCTGACCCGAATTCAAACCAGAGATAAAACCGAAGTTTCACTTCTGTTACGAAGTCTTTGGTAGAAACAGCAGGACTGTCTATTGGGTACCATGCAGCATATTTTAAGTTTTGGATCTTCATAATAAACTGGTTCCTTTTGTTCCTTCTTCCATTCTGTAATATATTAGATGGTATTCAAATAAAATATCAGTGATTGGAATTGACTCGAGTATAAATTCGACTCGACTTGGCTCGACTCAACTCGACTCGACAACACACTGTGACTCGACTCAACTCGACTCGACTCGACAACACACCATGATTCGACTCGACTCGACATACTTGACCTAATTACTCGACCCGACTCGAGTTACTTCCTTAAAAAGACTGGACTGGACTCAAGTCACAAAATTTACTCGTTACCACTTTGTGATATCCACTGTGGCATTACGAATTGTCTGGTTTTCCAATTCGTTTGTCACAGACCGACTGAATAAGGGGAATAAAATCCAAGTTTTGGACCAGGACTATTTTCCCTCGAGTGCTTGTAATCGATTACGATTACTTTGATGATGGAGTACTGTGAATACCTTTTGATATTCCAGTACGAGTGCGAGTAACAGTTTTCACAAAAAGGCCCTACTCGAGTTGTACTTGAGTACGAGTACCGAGTACGAGTACTTCAACACTGATGAATTATTGAAATATTGAACACCCAACTGAGATATCTTTTCTTCGCTTTGAAGTTGTTTGACGTTCATGCGTGATTTCGAAATTCCTTTTGATGATATACATGTCAATCCATAAACAAAGAATATATCTCCGTTTTCCCTTTGTTTAATTGCACTAAATAATTCAAGCAAATGAGCTAAGTCCCACGTGGTTCCACGGTCATCCGCACATAGATTTAGAGGCACAACTGATGAATATTCATGTTCGATAAGTTTCTAACTGAATAAGGAAAGCAAGAGTGAAAACCATTGAAAAAATCGAAGTGAAGAAACATCATATGGCCGTAATGTTTCAGCTTGCCGCTACCGAAATTGAATAACCGAATTTTAACCTGAATGATAAAAAACTATTTGCTTTTTTAATTTAACGCCAATCTCCACATGGGACAAATTTCCGAGACTCGGACGAATATGAATGTTATATTCGCGAACTACATTGTACACTGGACCAAAAAAGAATTATACGGGGTGGATAAAAAAAACGAAACCGAGATGTTATTGCTAATTGGAACAGAAGTAGGGCACATGTGAATCAAAGGGAGATATCCTCTGTTAGGGTTGAATCTCCTCTTTAAAATGACACCCTGATCATGTCATTACATTCACGGTTGACTGAGCAGGAACCCCAACTCCCTAGGGGATGTGCAAAATCATATAGAAATTGGAGGATTCAGGACTGTTAGGGTTAAAGGGTCTATTTAGAGAATTACGCCACTTTTCAATTGTGGTTTTTGTGGTGTCATTATGTCACATAGTGAAAGGCTATGGTTGCCAATCAAGGCAGGTAGGGGAAAAAAAGAGATTTCACCGTGAAAAGTGGCGCAATTCTCTAAATAGACCCTTCTATAAAATTGGTCACTGCTCAGTCAACCGTGAATGCAAGTACATGATCAGGATGTCATTCTAAAGAGGAGATTCAACCCTAACAGAGGATATCTCCCTTTGATTCACACGTGCCCTACTTCTGTTCCAATTAGCAATAATATCTCGGTTTCGGTTTTTTTTTTATCCACCCTGTATTGGTGTAAATATGGAATCGGTATTAACAATATATATTCCAACGACATTCTAGAACGAAATTAATGTATCATTCTGTAGCATTTAAATGATACAAGTTTTTAAGTTACTAGGAAAACCGATATTATAATTTCTTTATTATTACAATAATATTACACGGGTACGTCATGACCGCTACGGCGACGGGTACCCGTAAGGGCGGGCTCAGGTCGACCTGCGATTTTTCGCTCCGCGACGTAGCCGTCGGCATCAAGCAGAAAAATAATGCTCGTGTCACAAACTGAGAAATCGTGTGATTATCGTGGGACAAGCAGCATCTCCACACAAAATAACCACAACCATGCTGACGTCACCCATGACGCGGCGAAGATTCTTCAGCATAGACGTGGTCATGTGACGTCTTCAAAATGGCGGTGCTCGTGTTGATGAGCAAACGATATTCCACGGCCACGTCTGCAGGGTCACGCTTTTCATTCAGCCATTTTTGCCGCACGCTGGTTGGCTACATGTACACAGTGGAAATGAGATGATCCGGATGCACGCAGGACGTCGTAACTTCACACAGGTCGACTAAGATGGATTCCCGCCTGTCGGAAACGCGTTCCGTCGCTGCGCAGAAGTTGATTTTTTTTTCTACTCTTGCGACTGTTGATTTTTTTTTTAGCACCGACTGATTTTGATCGTGTTAACATCGTCGCAGTTACATTCAGGTGGCACACCCCAAAAAAAAATGGCGACTGATATGTTCCCGACGGTCGTAGCCCAACGCAGCCTGATCCTGAAAAGTCAGTCGCAAACTGTTCTGTCGTCGCAAGGTCAACCTGAGGGCGGCCTTAAACACACACCTATTTAAGGACAAGACCCTTTTGCTCGTTCCCCCGCCCTGCAAACAGGAATCTGGGAAGGGCTGATGAATTTAAGCTCTTATTTGATAGATTTTGCGTGACCTGTGACCTGCAAGTCATCACGGCCACGACCCTGCAAGGTTTTAAACGGCCGTTAAGACCGAGTCACTACTCTTTTTGTCCCATTCATAAATGCTTATGTTTCGTTGAAAAGTGTAATAATGTAGAACAATCTGTAAAACTTATCTATTTTGTAAATTTTCAATTCCCGTCACTTGCTTAGGCTCCGTTTTGAATTCACGAAGGGTCAAAATGCATTTTATGCGACGCTCAAATTTGTCCACATGGTCCGCAATGAGAAAGAAATCACATCCGGTATGGAATGTATATGCATTTCTATGAGAAAGGTTTCGGATAGCATTTGCGCGCATTAGCTAACCGCGGTCTTTAAACAGCTGCAGCTGGATGTCTTTATATAGGTTATAATAAGTTACCCACAATGCCATCCTCACTTCCTTCACAAGATTCTGTGAAGCTCATCAGCCATTCCCAGCGCCCTGTTTACAGGGCGGGGGTTATGAGCGAACAAGACCCTTAGAAACTAATAATAATAGTCACATTTTTGTTTTCAGAAGCAGACTACATTGTATAAGGTTTGGAGTGTAGTTGTTCGGACTTACTGTATAAATAGTCCTGAGATCAAATACACTGTTAACTTAAAATATTTTGGACTTAACTTTGCGGCAGGCGCCATATTTTGGCAGTCCTCTGACGGGGCAAAATAATATGACTCGTATTACGGGAAGGTGTCCCGATTATACCTTCAGTTTCTGGGTGTACTTGATGGCAAAAGGCCAGATGTCGATTATTAAGATGATTGCTCTCAATTGCCACTCAAAGGGGACTGGCGCTCATTACAAAGTAACCTACCTCCTAACACAACAAAGACCCAGTTTTCATTATGAAAACGCTCCTTCACCTCTTTCTTGAAAAGAGAAGAGGTATTACATCCAGCTCGATTGGACGACAAACAAATGTTGACACCCGCTGTATACACACTCAAAGCTCAACCACATCAGTTCCCATGATATCATTGAGAAAATGAGAGAGAAAGGGTCTTGAATACAGCCAACGTGTGCTCCCAGTGCACGCATTGCAGTAGGCCAATCGTTTGCCCCTCGTTATCAATTATTTCTAATCATGAGTCGGGTTTTTATTAAGTTCTCGTTTAGCCTTATTAAATAGCCCTCCCTTGGATCCTCGCCATCGGAGGCGTAATAAGAATTAACGATTTTCTCCCCGTTTTGACATGAATAATTTGTGTCGTATTCAAGGTAATCGGCCAAATGCGATCTCGCGTGACAGCGCAAACACAATTCGGGGTTTTCTACCCCTGTTGTGTTTTGTTGTCTCTCGTTATTGTGACGTTGCGAGGCAAAAAAAAAGAGATTTAATGGGGATCCGTCAATTTTTGTGGACTGGGAGTTTATTAGCGGAACAAATACCAATAACGAGGGGGACGGGGAATCGAGCGGGACTTATGGCGAGTCTCTCACGGGGCAAACGGCTCGTAAACACCGGCGGGCTGTCGAGCAGGGCTCCGATCGATGATCGCTCGATGGCATGGGGCCCCAAAAATAACGGCGGAAATGAAGACGCAGGAAAACGCGCGTTTTATTGTAATTAATTGACAATTTAGCCGATAGTGGCGAAATTGCTACACACATTTCACCGCTCGGTGTGATACAGATGGTCTTTGGTTTGTCGGTTCTCAAGGGTGTCGGAAATAGAGGTCGGGGAGGGGGGTTGGCAAGAAGCGTCTACAAAGAGGAAGCGTCGGATGATATCGAATATCTACGAGACGATCTGTCAGAGGATAAAGACAGATAAGCCTTGACAATGATAATGAACCGTGAGTTGAAGAATGGGAAAACATGAACATGGAAGAGATATTCATGACAAAATACGTGAAGGTCCGCAAATCGTCTTCATTCGCCAATTACTATCGAAACGCGAGCCGTTATTACACGTGTTAGCCTTGGATTGAATATTGCACGCATCAGCACGACACGTCTTTGCCCCTTTTGTGGAGGGAAGCTAAAGGAAGTTAGTGCGAAAAGGTTTATTTAGTATGCACGTGCAGTGGATAATAGGCAGTATATAATGTTGGACTAAGTCTGACATTTCCCCCCAAAAAGTGTTAAATTATCTGCCGATTGACGGTTACCTTGCGGGAAACGCTGAAATGTTTGCGCGCAAGCCTGTAAATACATTTTTTTTTAAACGAGCTGAGCGTGGCCGTGTTGACATGAAAAAGTAAAATAAAAATATCCATAAAGGCATAACATATGCATGTAGTCCCAAAGTAACCTTCCGACTTATTATTACAAAGCTTACTTAGATTAAAGATCGTACTGGTACTAAATACCCAGTGACATTATTCAGTCTGGCTTGCTGTCATTTCGAGAAATCGAGAAGATTGCCAACGATCCGTCAATTGACTGATCATAGAAAATAAAGAGATCAATAGACGAAATCGTGTTTCGTAATCAAAAGGTTGGCCTCCCCCCCCCCCTGTTTTCTCGAAAAGTGTAATATCCACTGAGCTGCAACTTCAACAGGTTAGGTTGTGAACATTCTTCTTTGGATTTTGAGTGGTGTTATTATTGAAAACGGAGTTATTGCACGCAAAATCCGTCCGTAAGATTTTTTTTCTAGTGTAACCTTTTTTTTTTTTTTTTTTTTTTTTAGTACAGGCTGTTTACTGTCCGATATCCCACCTTAATAAAATGATAAACATGGGTAATTGGATCAGAACTGTAGGAATAACTTGCAATTAAATTGGTTTTCAAATCGAGGGACATTTTTTTTCTCCAACGAGTGTTGATGTTGAGATCGGCTTCATTATCGCCAGCGCTCACTGAGGCGAAACCGGGCAGGCTGTAACTAAAAACGTGCAGGATCTCACCCGCTTAAAAACCCGACCGAAGCGAAGTCATAAACACCCATTTAATACCACAATTAGGCTGGAGGATTGGATCCGACCGTGCATACGGGCGAGCGGCAGACTGGCTCGAAACTCGATCTAGCCCCGCTAGGCTTAGTCGAGCGCGATACATCAGCAACCGAACTGAAACGCAGCGAGTCCTATCCTCGTCTTCTTTTCTAGGCGTCTACTCTTTTAAAACATGATAATCCAAACACCAAACTTTGCCTCGTACCAACTGGATCGCTTTACGTCAATTTAGACGGCCAATTCGCCGCTTTATGATCGGCTCTGTACACTCCGTTAATTTTCAACAAGAGCGGTGGTGGATGAAAGAGAAAATAAATGATGTCCGAATGAGAGAAACAGATGTCAGTGTAATTAAATGATCGTGAGGGGAGGCATCAGACCTATTCACGGTGTTATTGTGAGGTTATCGGGGTTAGATAGCACTGTCCCAAACATGTAATCATACCGCCGCCATCTTGGTTTAGTATCTCAGCGTTTGTATCAGATAATCTAAATAAATTGGGCAGTAAATCATTGTGCCAAATTATATATATATATTTTTTTAGAAATACAATTGATTGCAAGCTTCATTGGGGATACCATATATGTGTTGGAATCCATTGCTTACCAATTTGTCCACGTTCTCGTATAGGACCTACTTTGCACGACGCAGGTTGCTGGGTTCGAGCCTGGAGCGGTACCTGTTCATTTCCTGGCTCAGCATGGCCTCGCCGTTGACTCATTAAGTCTGATCATATAACTTTCTTAATTTTAAAATGGGTTGATTAATTTAGTTAACGCGCATTTCTTATTTTTTGTTTTGACGTAGCTTAAAAACCATTACACAAATTGTGTAGTTTTTTTTTTTTACTTGATCCTGCACATTCTTGTATTGGGTCGTTGGCCTTCATCTAAAATCCTTTAACGTATTCAACAGTAAATACCAGGCGGAATGGGCGTACAACGCGTATAATTATGTGTACATGCGTACACGGTGTACACGTTTGAACAGAGCCACATAGAATCAGGTGCATGGCGCCCCCTCCTCCCCCCCCCCCCCCTCCCCCTCTACCGCTCTCGTATTTTCCAATGTTGACAAGATCGCTACGCTGGTGCGCTCTTTGTGGCGTATTTAAGATCTGCTCACAATTTATACTGACTTTTGGTTTATACCTCGACCTTTTAGATCTCGAAGATAGATTCTGTAAGCAAGTGTATCGAACTGGGCACAGAGATTGCAAGGAGACTATATAGTACAGCCGGAGTCATCCGCTCGCGTGAAATCACTTCTGACAATCTCATTCCTTGGGCAAATGACAAAAAACACCTCCTAATGTCAGCCTTGAAGAGGTTCTAATGTGCATGTGATCTCCACCGTGGAGTCACTCCAAATCGCTCAGAGCAAGACAGAGAAGATAGGGGACTAGAAGACACTGAGAGAGAGAAGGGGAGAAGAGAGTTGGGTGAGCCTATAATGCAAACTGCCCGCTTCATGATCGCCTCCTCAACTTGCAATTTACATCTCGTTCTTGATGAGTCTTTGGGGAGTTCAGTACGGCGTAGAGCGAGGTGAGGAAGGAAAGCGAGCGGGCGCGGAGGCGGATTGCCGGCGGGTCTCAACGGCCATCTCGCCCCCGCCGCATCTGCCAACTCCATCTGTCCGACTGTATCAGTTCCGCTATATGCTTAGCTTAAAAAAAGGTAGAAAAACTTTTAAAGATTTGTTGTAATGGGGCTTTGTTGACGCCCTTTTCGGTCATTTTTCTCTAGCATTATATTTGTAATATGCTCTCCGACTAATTTTTCACTTGTGTTGCTATTATCAGGGTACGATAGCAGAGTAAGCCGGTGCGGGGTCTTTGACTAAAGAAGTTACAATATGCAAATGGAGGAGGTGAGAGATCGTGCGTCCAAGTTAGATCCTGTCCTGACTGCCGCGGGCAGTTGGGGGCTCATACACCGTGTAATTGAAAATGAGATTGACTGTAGGAAGACAACACGGGCTCGGGCACGGATGATCGGAGGGACAGAGTGGCCAAGGGAAGACGACAAATCTCCGGGAGACAGTGAGAAAGGAATAACTGGCGAGACGACGTGATGATGTGCCGGCGGGATAGCTGGCGCTGGATAAGAGAGATCGGAGATCAAAACAGCACGATTTCGTACTGAAAACATCTGGGGAATGGAAGAGAATACACATACTATTCAAACACGGTTTGGAGGACAGCTATACTGCTAGGGGAGTGGATTACAATCAAATTAATCAATGGTGGTGAAAACTTTAAATATAGTGAGGAGAATATTCTTTTAAACGCTATAGTCATATTTAAAGGAATTTAATTTAAATTTTAGATTTACATTACTTTATTGACACATCCTCATGGTATTTACACTTTCTGCTTTAAAAAGTGCTAATAATAAAAACATTATTCAAGCCCAATTAAAAAACATTAGACTGAGAATAAGTGGAATAGACACACATCAAAACGAAAAAGAAAAATTTGGCCAAAAAATTCAAGCTTTCGTACAAAGAACTTTTCATGTTTTTAAAGGAATCAAGGACTACACAAAGGCGTCCAGTCAATACAAATGTTAAGAAAAAGGTACATAACTTGATTCTTCTACGGGTTGGGGGGGGGGGGGTTTACGTCACACGCCCTCATCCCGGCATCATCGCCATCCCCCTCCCATTCAGCAGACTGCTCACTTAAGGCCAAAGCCATATAACGTTGCAGCTGCGCTGTTTGAAATTTTACTGTAAAAACTACAAGTAGGCCTAAAAACAAATACGTACCTGAAAAATACGGCTAATTTCATGTCTTCCTCTCTTTAAGAAAGGCGTTTAGTCCCTCTGCACAAAACAAAGTTGTCAATTCCAAACAATTCTTCACACACACACAAAAACAGCACAAAAGTGACTATAATAAGACAAAATAAAGTAGGGGCCTATAAAGATTACAGCAAGTACAGTAAACATGTGCATGCCCGTCATAATCCATGGTCGCGCATGAGTTCCCGCCAAGCCCCGTGGACAAGTTTTTTTTCACAGGAAACACTTTCTGACGAACTCGGCCGCACTCGGGTTTCGTTGGGCTTAGCTAGTAACAGGTTTCGTTTTTTTCCTTTTTCGGTTACCCTTTTTTCGTTTTTGTTTTGGCAAAGAAAATGTTGTCTTAGTTTTTATTTGTTTGTGTTTCAGTGAAACAAAATGAAACAGATATGAGTGTGCTGCGTTTATTTACATAATGTTAACTGTATACAAAGGAAAACGATTGATGATTTTGTTTTATACGCATCAAAAACGGAATGCTGTAACTCGATGCGTTGTCCCTTTTTCTTAACGCAGACTCCAAAACGGTGTACGATAAAGGGTTTGTTTTTCCTTTGTTTCTTTTTAAAATTCAAAAACGGTACTGGTAAAGGGTTTGCTTTTTCTTGTTTTTGTTCAAAAATTTCAAAACAAAAATTGGCAAAGGGGTTTCTTTTTCTTTTTAAAAATTCAAAAACAAACATTGGTAAAGGGTTTGCTTTTTTCTTTTTTCTTTTCAAAATTTCAAAAACAAACATTGGTAAAGGGTTTGCTTTTTCATTTTTCAGTTCAAAATTCAAAAACAAAAATGGGAAAAGGGTTTGCTTTTTCTTTTTTTCTGTTTTACAGATTCAAAAACGCTAAACGGTAAAACACGGTTTGTTTTTCTGTTTTCGTTTTTCAGACGCATAAACAGTAACTGGTAAACGATTTCCGTTTTCTGTTTCTGTACCAAGATAATAATAGGGTAAACGGTAAAGGGTTCGTTTTTCATTTTTCTTTTGACAATTTTCAAACGGTAACTGATTGGACGGTATGTACACGGACCCACATGCGACGCTCCGTTTTGTGTCTGATGGCACCTTTGTTTTCATCTAAATTAACATGCACCAAAGAGGCCACATTCTGGTGATAATGATTCCAGGAAAATAGGTAACGGAAGAAAAATGATATATCGCTAAAAGAGTTGGGAGACAGCGAAGGTTCAGATGTTGCCCTCCACGACACAACCCTCTAAAATTCTCCATCATAGCCCCTTCATAAAATAACAAGTGGACTTCTACACGATTACGATGTGATGTCAAGAATGTGAGAAATTTCCCTTTTGGATATGAGACTAATTAAAAAGGGGGTTTACTTACTCTTATTCTTAACGTGCGGCACCTTTTCATAATGAAGGGGATTTCACTTTTAATTGGACCTCAATGAAACCCCGTATACTGAAAACAGTAAGATTTCAATGTTTTTTAAATAGGCCTACTCAAACTTACGATATTCTTCTTTAGTGTTTTAGGATTGCTGTTCATTTAATGGGCAAAACATTGTTATTGTCTTTCTCCAACGTAACTTCATAAACAATGTTTACTCAGGGTTGTCGAAAGACTTGTGAGAATCCACGACTCCCTGCTTACTAGTGGAGCCGTAAATTTACCACTCGACCACCGAGCTCACTAGGGTCGGCTGGCTAGATCAAAATTAATCTGATAATAGCAGCGGGTACTACAGTCTACAACCAGAAACTTTTTGAGGTCATCAAAATATTCTCCTCTGTTTTCTGATCAGTTTGAATGAAATACTGTATCAACAGGAATTTGGCTGAGGCAAGGTATAATGATCGTCAAATTGCTGATGTCTACGCACATTCTCTACAGTGTGATCACATATAGGCCATCCTACAGGTGGTGTCTGCCGGCGGTCAGCTTTTGGGTTTGGGTGCGTTCGATTAGTTTGCACGTGTGATATGAGTAAAACTTACACGTGAGGGTTCGATTAGTCATCATGTGATACTTGTGTCTGCCCCGGTGTCAACCCACACTACTCAGTGATGTAGTCGAGTACTTTTATCCGCGAGCTATTGAGTACCACTCACATCCCAGTACTTTGACCCTTGAGATCGAGTACAGGTTCCCAAGCCTACCTAGACATTCGGCTACAAGTTTTGTGAAGCCAAGTACGTACTTAGACATCGAGTACTTGGTTACCAAGTACGAGTACTTGGGACCTCCGAGTACAAACACTGGCGGCAGAACCGGGGGCGGGGGGGGGGGGGGCATTGACCCCTCCACCATTGGCCCCTCCACTTTTTCCACTGGGGGCATCCCCAGGCGCGGATCCAGGGGAGGGCCGCGGGGGCACGTGCCCCCCGTCAAATTTGAGTCAAAAAAAAAAAGGAATAGAAGGGTGAAAAAGAGGGGAGGTGAGGAAAGGAGGAGGTAACCTCCTTACAAAAATACCGGCGCCGATATTAAACATGAGCCTGCAAACATTGCGTACTCTACTCGAGAAGCTTCGAAATAAACCGCGATCCCATCGTACGTACCCCGTACGTACGTACGTACGTATTACCCTGCATATACCGTTATTAAATGCGATTCATACGAACGTACACGATTTATTCTCAACGAACATGCAGCTCATGTGCGCGACAAACACACGTTGCGCAGTGCTCTTTGGACCACACCATTGGTTAACGGTGTGTTTTAGTAAGAACAATTTGCCAGCAGTTCCACGCGCTTTTGAATTACAAATTATCCTTTTTTTCACGGAGTCCAAAACATGTCCTTGTTTTAAATTGACTTCTTCAACGTCACGTCATCATATAAGTTTTGTAAAGACTTTATTCGAGAAACGATGTAAAACCTGAAAAAAATTGATCATAAAACGTTTTTTTAACGAAGAAAGTTGAGATCCAAAAGTTGGGTTTTGACGTTACTACGCGTTGCAGAAAATACAAATCTGAAAAGTTTGGTACATAAAAGAGATCTCTTTGTCTGAGGACAAAAACAATCAGCAGTTATTGCCCAAAGGCAAGTTTTAGCACTCGAGACATGCTCTTGCAAGCTAGACAGAAAGCAAGTGTGTTGCTTTTTGAATTGCAAGCGGGATAAATTTGATTGTAGTTCGCCGGTGGCGACGCGGGCCGGCATCCGTGCCGGACTGGGAGGTATACACCTATTCCCGATGTCTATTTCTCAACGTTATCATCAACAATTATTTACTGTAATTTTTTTTTACATAACTAAATGACGAATCCACCTTCAAAATTGTACCATGCGTAAATTGCAATCATGGCGCCGAAAGACCCGATGTCTATTATAATGTAAAGACCAGACGCAGTGTCTCACACAATTTGTCTTGCTGCGCCGCCGATCTGCCGATGGTTTATTTACAAATACATGCACGTGCAATAGACCCTTTTCTTGAAATTGAAACTTGACTGAATTAAAAGAACATTTCTTTAAATTGTTTGGGCATTTTACATTATGCAAAAAAAGAGGTAGAAACTTGGATGACCGTATGATTAATTTCTGTAGTCATGAGATAAAACTGAGCTGTGAAGTTACAATGCAGGCTAATTGCTCCTCTGTTTTAGTTTGATTAAATTACACTAATTTTAAACTTGAATTCAATTAACATGTTCAGGCGGTTTCTTCTTGTTGATAAACTGAAAATTTCAACTTGAAACAAAACATTAGAAAGCATCCTTACACCAGTTTACAAACTAAGTTTTTACAATTCCTTTTTCAAAAATATAATGCACGAAGACACATGCAGACGAAAATACATGGTATCAAGTGAAGAACAGAAGAAACTGAGAAGGCTTGTAAAAGCAAGATTATATTTTAATCAATGAAAAAAACTTATAATCTTAAAACAATTTACTCAAATAACTCCGGATAAGAGGGGCCAGGAATTGCCTCAGATTGCACCACAGAGCATCTAGAATCCAAAATTTCCCGGGGCCCTTAAGCGGGCCCCGGACCCCACGCCGAAAGATGTTCGCGCTACGCATTGGTCTTCGGAAAGATGCCCTATACTCATCCTTGCAAGATACAATTCCTTTCAAAAATAATCACGGAAATAACTATGCAGACGAAAATGTTTGGTTATACAAGTGAAGAACAGAAGAAACTGAAAAGGCTTGTAAACGCAAGAGTATATTATAAACCAATGTAAAACATCCTTACAATCTTAAAACGTTTTGCTCAAATAACTCAGGGGAAAAGGGGCCAGGAATCCCCTCAGAATACACCACAGAGCATCTATAATTCTAAATTTTCCGGGGCCCTTAAGCGGGCCCCGGACCCCACGCCGTAAGACAGGCGTGATCCGCCCTCGCATTAGTCCTCAGAGCAAATGCCACAACGCACCGTTGCAACAGTTTACAAAACTAAGTCAATACAATTCCTTTTCCAAAATAAAAAGCAAGAAAATATAAAGACGTAAAATGGTTTTCGACTTTCAAGCACACAGTCACTTAAAAATTGTAAAAGTAAGAGTATGTTTTTAAAAAAATCCTTAAAATCTTAAACACTTTTGCTCAACTAATTCAGGGGAAAGGAGCCAGGAATCGCCTCAGATTGCACCACAGAGCATCTAGAATCCAAAAATCCAAAAAAGTGGAAACTTATCACCAATTGCCAACATGAATGACTACTTTTGAGCAAGACTGCATGATAACCAAACCTAGTTAGGCATACGCGATTTTTCCTAAAGTCCTTATACGAGTGCGAGTACGAGTATACATGTATATTCTCAAAAACTACTCGAGTTGAGTACTGTGACGAGGTCTACAACATTAACACTGCCACTGCCCCAGCTCGCGAGTCTCTGGTACGGTGGCTGCCCGGGTGGAGATATTTTTTTTCGTACGCCTTTTTTTCTGTACACATGCATATGGGCGTATTTCGAAGTACGTTGAGTTGCAAGTCAGGTTCTCGGAATTTATTTTCCCTTGAAAAAAATCCTCAAAACCACATATTGGTAAAAGACAAATGTTCCAGGTGAATGACAAACATTTTTAAGAGAAAAAAATGAAGTAAAAGACGAAGAAATTACAAAAAAAAAACCATCCACTGGGAACCGAACTCGCACCATCGGATTTGTAATCCAACGTGGTATCCACTACACTACAGCAGTGACTCGATCAACGTGGTTGTTTTAAACATTATATTATTGCATATATATGGCCCTCCAGCATAATTCTATATATACTAGAGAGCGTGTGGTATGGAAAAAAAAATCGCGCCCGGGTGCAATGACGTTGCTAGCCATATTGAAGATGGCGGGAACTTGGATGCGAATTAAGTACAATGCATGGAAGATTGACATAGATATTCCCAAGTATTAACGGTGTTGATCAAAATTTGAGAGCATATTATCTTCCGATTTCAGCAATAATATTATTAATCTGGTTGCAATGATAAAAGCAAGTTTACCAGTGGAGCAGACGACAGTGTGCCTAGTGTGTTTGCATTTGAAAGTCTCACCCGCCACAACCTTTGACCTTATTTTTCCGAAAATGCTAGGCGAATACACAGTAGCGTTCGATTAGTCACATTTGATGGCTTCGGGTGTAATCACCGTGTATACACAGAGAAGCTAATCGATCACACCCTATGTGTGTCTGTTTATAGATTTTCTACACGTCACGTGGGAATTGTTCACTGCCAAAGAAATGTAAGTATGGCGATTACTGTGAGATGAAATTACTATTTATTTTATAGACCTCTAAAATTGCCCAAGTGAGCTACATTTCAAATCTGTCATTTTTTTATGTCAGTGCCAATCGTACAAGATATAGGGCCTACGGGTGATTCTGTTGGGGTTCATTCTTTTTGTGTCAGATCTATTAATAAAGCTTCTTTCACTTTAAATTGTTTTATTGGTATACATTCTTAGACTAGTGTCAGTCCTGATAGTACATTATAAACTCAGTATCATTGATGCCAGTTCTATTGTGAGTTTCAAAGCTGTCAATTCAACCTGCATGGCTTGATGACACTGTCAGGCTGATACTTTCAGTCTGGCTGCTATATGGCATTTTTTCCCGTATTATGTAATTGAGCCTATTACTCTCCAATAACAAAATGGAAACAACTCTTTCCTTGGTAACAGAATGAAGGAATGCTACTCAATACTTTGTAGAACAAGGCACCAGTATAGGACTGATGGTAATAGAAATGGCACACCAGGGTTTTTCGACAGTCCAACACAGACAGGAAATCAGTCGCAGAGGTCAACTTAAACGTCTTGAGGTTGCCGATCAGGCACGCGAGAAGAGAAAAACATCAAATACAAACACTGCATGGCAGGTTTGCCTGTTTGAAATGATAGACTGCGACACGCTAAGGCTACGAGACTGCCCGATGTTTAATTAATCAAGCTAATTATAGGTGATTCCCCGGTGGAGTTTCGAGTCGAGAATGGGATGGTATGGTGAGGAAATAGCATCCCGACTCTCACGGGCAGTGGGTCCCTCAGGTGAGCCTCCGAGTTGCTACACGCGCGCTCCAACCTCCCTGGAGGAACCGATGGGTAAAAAAGAACCTTACCCACCGGTTTAAAAGTCAGACCCCGGCGCTGCTTAAACGGGCAAATTATCGGATCCCGCTAATGTTTCACTTTCGGCAAAGCGACTAGCGCGAAGAGCGAATAGTGGGAGATCAGGTAACGGGCAAGAATTAACGGCGGGTGTGAGCCGGCCAGGTCGGAGGTGTGAAACGGGCCGCGTTTGGCCCGGCGATGTCACGGCGCTGTGCCTGCGCGTGACGCCAACGCGTCTACTGAGACGGTAGATAGTTTCACCCGCTCGAAGACAAAATAGCTTAATGTTTTGGTTAATTTTAAGAGGGGAAAAAACAGGTTTCAGAGGGAGAGCTCAATTTTCAAAGGATGAGTTTGTTCTGATTCATAATGGGGCAAGGACAATTGCAATATCACCATCAATTATGCTTTAAGGTATTCTACGTCGCAAATGTCCTCATCCGTTTCAAATTCTACCATGATCCAGAAACTTCAGACCCCTCGGTACAGTGACGGATCTAGATATATTTTCCAAATGGGGAGGGGCGGTCCACCAATATGGGGCCGTAGCGAATGGGGGGGGGGGGGGGCGTGCTGGACCCCATTTGACGCTTGGGGCGTTTCCCCCCATTTTACTATATTCTTTATATTTATATCTCAAGTCTCCTCGAAGAAAAGGGGATGTTTCGCATCGATTAAAAAAAGGTGTCTCAACTCCTCTTCTGGTTTGATTACCGAATAAAAAGGCGGTCTTTTGTTGTGGGGGCGGAATTGCTCTCTTTGTCTTTGTCTTTCTTCTGCTGAGGCAAATCTCTGTGCTCAACAACGCAATGAAATAAGTCCATTGATTATTATGAGGACGTTTAGCCAAACAAATATCCCAAAGACCACGTCTACAGAAAAGGCAAATTATCCAGATGTGGCGAGAGTTTTGGCCTGATGACTTGGAAGCAAGTTCGCCATACGGACAGACGATAAGACACTTTATGGCGGTCTCAGTTGGGTGACAATGATCATTTTGCTTCGCGCGTGCTGGTGAACAGGGGGGGGGGGGGGAACCTGCACACCAGACAAGAGCCACACAAATATTAATATTTCAGAACAAATCGTCGTCTGACAGACTGGAGCTGATGAGGCGCTGTAGTTTCTTGCCAGCTCTCTGCAGGACACTGCAATACTCGAGGCAATCAGGCGGATAATAATGACACTTACAGCCTTTCCAAGGAACAATTTGGTGCCGTGTTTTTCTTAGCCAAGTTTAGCGAGCGGGCTCCGTACCGCACCGGTACCCATGGTCAACAGAGCGACGACTCGGGCATGAAGGCGATATATGCAGAGAGGGAAAGACTCAACTGACCTCATAACTTGGGACACTAATTATAATACCTCCTCCGACTTCTTTCTAGGAGACGGTTATTAAAATCTATCAAGTATAAAACGACAGTAATCTATCACATTGTCATTGCCTTTCATGCATGGTATAACATTCTCTGCTTTTTTAATTTCAAATGTTGAAGCCATGTGAGCTTATGTGCGCATGACGGTTTGGCGTGTCTGCATTTCTTCATTCTTGGAACATGTTGTCTTATGTTACATGAGAAATGACAATTTAAAAGAAAAACGCATTAAAGACACGCACGTTCATGGTCGTTGCTTGTTAATTAACAACTCCTGTGTAGCTTTTAATTATCTAGTGCTTGTTTTTGGACATAATATTCAAACCCCTGCGAAACAAACAACATTCGACGGTCAACCAGAATTGTTAAATTCTGTAAGAATGCTAATTGGTCAGCTGAGGAAAAATATTTTATCTATAGTAAATTTTAATATATTTGTTTTTGGAGGGGGTGAATTTTACGTTTTTATTTGTAAATTTATTCCTTTGCTGTTTAGTCGAGTACATTCTCTTGTCTTGTAATCATTTTTTGTTATTCTACATACGAATTTGTAAAAATTATATAGACCTATACAAATTATGTGATGATATGAAACAAATCAATACATCAATTCAATTAATGTGTACAGATCGACTAGACAAGTACTTTGACGCCTTATGGATAAACGCACGCGCTTTTGTGGCAAGAACAAAATGTTAGTCATCATTGAATTAGGCAAGATATGCAGAACTTATCACGAAAGACGAGCTATGTACTTTGCAGTTCGGAGCAGGTTATAAGAGAGAGAGAATCGTGTGTCAGTCTGAATCGCACCCTTAAAATAATCCCTCTTATCCGAAGTCAACCTGTAGTGGCCAGTTGACTGCACTGCCTCGTAGCTTGCGTTCGTTTAGCATTACATAAGCGCTCACTGTACAGGTTTTGTTTAACACCATAGTGAAAGCACTGGTGGAACTCGACGCTTTTTCTTGAGTTGAGCTCAAAATACGGGTCACGCCTTCACATCCAAATCGAGTGTATCCAAATCGGGTCATCATGTCTTTGCATGTGCTGTGACTAAAAATAAAATTTAGGCTAGCCCCCCCCCAAAAAAAAATGTAATATAAATAGCGTAAAAGTTGTGCATGGCTTATTACATTTTGTGAATCCTATGTCTTATTTAAGCGCTGTGCCACACAACACAACAGGACCACACAACACAAAAATCAACCATCAACCATAGAGCTAGGATTCAACCAACGGTGGGTTACGGGCACTTTCTCGGTCAGTTTTATTGTCTGCATTTTTCCGAGCAAACGAGAAAAACCCCGCTGTTTTAATACGATTTTATTTCCAAAATAAGTTTCGAACTGCCTTGTGTGGTGAAATAATCTGCCCCTGCTGGACACGCCGGGCACCAGATGGGAAGGGGCAAGCAGTCGGGCGCACCATCGGGGCTTCGGCGCGGGGAAACACCCACTCGGACTCGCATCTGGGCCCGCTGTCAGCCGTGACATATACTCAGTGGTCCGTAACATGAGTACTCTACCAGCGGGGCCTTCAAGCCAGCCAGGGACGCAGACTAGGTCGGCTAGGCATGCATGCGTGCACCGCGCTGTACGGACCCCACTTGCTAACGGTAAAGACGAACCAAACAGATGGAGACGACATTAAATCGGTCGGGCGAAAAGCTGGCATGAAATTTGCCCGTAATTCTGTTTTAATTGCCACGTTCTGTTGGCCTGATTGCTTCAACACGTAAGGGCTAAGTGGCACAGAGACACGCAGGTTCTTATCTTGGGCATATGTGTCAGTATAGTGTGGAGTGTCTTCCCGCTTGTTTCCTGGGATATTTTTTTTCTCTAAGTCGAGTGTGTGCCCCTCGCATCATTAATAAAAGTAGCGCCGAATTCAACCGAGGCCCAAGGCGATATTTAACACGATGTTACTCCCCGGAGCCCGCAAGTAGACCTCCAGCCCCTGTAAAGCGTAGGCAGCCGACGGGGCGAAACGGCTCTACGTGCCCGGCATTTCCGCCGGAAGCCATCTACGAAGGGTGCCAGGTCGCCAACAAGACTAACCGGAACGGATTCCTGCATTTGGCTGAGTGTCATAAAGTACACAGCCGAGGAATCACTCTCAGTTTCAGAGCCCCAGGCTGCGGATGCGACTTTGCACAGATAGATACAGATCGACCCCTATAGTAAATAAAATAGTAGGCCTATCCTATCACTGATTCATACACAAGTGACCTTATTCCTAAACCTCCCTGCAGCTTTGATTTCATCCCATAGGCCTATGTATCTTCCCCGAATCAATTGCGACCCTTGTCCTCAAGTATATTCCATTATCCGATTACTGTTTGCTAAGAATTTAAAATAATACATCAACAGTCCCTAAACTGACGTTCTCTCTCCGATTCACTTTGATTGAGACATAGATTGCGGTCGTAATGTGTCCTTGTGCACACATGCTTGATATCGAGGAGCTACCGGACTGACAGAAAGTGGATCTATCTGGACTAATCCGGTTCATGCTGGATCAAACCAGTCACGGCTGCGTCCTCTGACATGCTTCCGACTGACATTTTACAGACGAGATTAAGTTTACAACTGTCAATATTTGGAATGTAGTGCTTCTAATTCCTCGCATGGCCATCGCCAAGAGAGTTACACAAACAGGCAGGCAACGTGCGCTAGTCCTCCTTATACGCTTGTTCCCCTTAAAACAGTTTTTCTCTAATTTACAAATTAAGAATAGTCGCGTTCCCTTTGCACATTTGTGAATCGGCCTACTGGTATGCATGTGGCATATGTGACAAAACTGTCACAGGAGTTTAAAAACAACTTCCCCATCAATGCCTAAATTAAACATCAGGCTCTCCGTCTTTCTGGATTGAATATTTACCACATATTTCATTTAACTCGCTCTAAGGCAAAGTGAACCCAAGTTTCCCGTCATAACTACCCAGCGTCAAAGGCCTTAAGGAAAAAAACCAACATTATTTTGACACCTCCCATCATACAATTCGACTTCCAAGTTCCATAATGCGATCATGATACGAACATTGGAAGACAACACACACAACAGGTCACAGGAACCGTTAAGGGGGTACTTTTGTCCGGGTGATTTGAATTTCGGGTACGACATTTCGGTACATAAATTGAGCCGTTGGAGCGCAGGTCGTCATTCCAGTCATGCATCATGTTTCTTTTCAAACAGTTGCTTCGAAGGCTAGGTGCGCTAAGATCACCACATCTGTAAGTCGAAAACTAGTATGGGTGGAACCTGATACATAATGTCATGTGACACGGTGAATTGTCACTGACGTGATATGCATTTTGGCGCCAGTCTTTTGTTGACAGCTTGGCTAAAAATGCGATGACTGTATTCACTGCTGGAATTAATTACGTATAAAGGCGAGGCGAAAAATCGCTGCCACGTACACAAACTGTTTTTTCCTCAATTTTTTCTCTCGTAAATGTAAGACATGTGACCAGGAGTATGGCTTTGTATTGGCGTAAAGTGTACAAAGTCCCCTGATCATTTGTATTGGGTAATTGGCCCAGGACATCAAAAGGCTGAACGGACATTCTAGCGCGGGTACTGCGAGTTTGTGTTTGTCGAAAACATTTTTGCCAAGAGGCTGAGCTTGAGCAAAGCGCGCGCATCGAGAGTGAGCGTTTGCGTGTGTCGTTATTCTGCAGCCACGCAGACAACGCAAGTGTACCGCCAATGTCAGAGCTGGGCTCGATAAGTGTGAAAGACATACGAGAAAATTAGCGGTGTGAGTGCCGACAGAAGCGCCGCTAGGCAAGCAGACAGGTCGCTCAGTAGGAACCTAATTGGTAATCAGGTGTGATTGCGCTAACCAAATTATTGACGGTGTTACGAAGCATTGGAGAATACAGGAATATACGCCAATGAAATGGTCTTATGGTAAAAGGGCACTGTGCAAATGTGAAATCGAAACCGTTAGACGTTTTCCGACTTGTTTTAATCACACCAAAACACAGAATGTCAAAGGGTCGATTTTTTTTTCGGAAAAAAGGCTTAGGCTACTTAATGAAAATGCGAGCGAACGCTTAAGCATGTCAGGTTAAATTTTCTTAAACATCGATTGTCTTTTCAATATTGGGTTTTTGCCCTTCACAGACGATTTTCTTCTATTAAACACTGTATACTAAAACAGTCTGAGGCATCCGATATCTATAAATAGACCAGTTGTGTACTTTATCACTAACATGCCTCTCCAGCCTCTTCATTTAAAAACAATCTGATGTTTTAACATCACATTACAATAGACAGGCCTATGTGCTGCGAGTGCAGGATGGTCCAAAATGGCAGCTTGCTCTTGCCCAGTGCTGGTTTATCTACGGCTCCCTTCGCACGAGCAGGGAGCAACTACGGAAGCTTAAAGTAACCATCCGCGTTTTCGCGTTTCCAAGATGGAATACTAAGCTATTTAAGACATCTTTCCTAGATTCCTCAAAATGGAAAGACGTTTTCCCCTGATATATTTTAAGAAAGACGTCTTCCCTGATATATCTTGGAGAGACGTCTTTCCCTGGTACTTATACGGTAAGACGTCTTCCCGAGATACGAGTATCAGGGAAAGACGTCTTTCCTAGATAATATACTAGGTAAAGACTTCTTCCCGAGGTACTATATCAGGGAAAGACTTCTTTCTTATCTCAGTATTCCATCTTTCCGAGATAAATTATCTCGGAAACGCGGAAACTAGGATGGTCACTTTAAGCTTCCGTAATCAACCGAGCGATACCCGGGTGCCAACTTACCGGCTGCGGTGAAATAGTAATGAGGAATAAATATCCGTGTTTAATAAGCAATACAGAACTGATGTGCGAGTCACTATCATCGAGAACTTGCCGTCAATAAAAGATGAGCCCAAAAGGAGGTCGAGCCGCCATTTGATGGGTTCGCTGACGACGGCGACATGACAATCAAATTATGATGTAGACCTTCCTGTACTCTATGGATTCATGTATTATTTTTAAGCAACGGGATGAGCCGAATGATATCCCTCAACGTGGAGGTGACTAAGCGGCAGACGTGCCATTTTTTGTCTCTCCCGACTCGTCCTCGTTCGTGGAAAAGTTTATGAAAAATGGATAACGTTGCTGGGGTGTTTGACTGAGAAGTTTCTCTCGCTAACAGGCTTTGTTGGTTTTTTTTTTTACGTGCGCGAGTCTACCAGTGCGCAGTAGTGAACCAACTGTCATACACACTCATAAGTGATAACACAACTTCCATATATCGGGAAACACTCACCATTCTCCTAGTGTGCTTAAGACACACATCGAATTAAAGTCTGATTTGCAATCTGCCAACATGACAGATCTCATGACAGCCATGTCTGCTTATGTCAAGTAGAAGAAAACCACACATGACAGACTTTTGAGGCTTTCCTGTCTATTTCAGCAAAGGCCCTTAAAACTGCCCCATGGACTGAAATGATCAACTTCGGGTTCAAGTATACTTACCAAAGTCTTCGGCTATTGAAGCGAGTTATCTAAACAGGAGCTTGTCTACAGTCCTTCACGTGCACGGTTCTCAGATCCCTGTATTAAGTAGGCCTACTAATATTTTAGAGCATACACTGCAACTAGTACTAGGCCATTTTTGCTTTTTATCTCCAGTGAAAACCTGGCACTCTATTTTGACATCAGAAAGGCTTCTACTAAAATGTCAATCCTGCACGACTTGTGTTTACACTGAGTAGTTAAGATACTTTGCTTTGCCGAAGCAGTGTTTAGAACCAATACAGATACGGACAGTACATTCAACTTTGGCAACCAACATTTTGCAATATTGGTGTTGCGGAGGGATACCTTACACCGACACAAAGTTCTTGGTCTAGGCATCACAAAGGATACAAAAAAAACTAGCGAAAAAAAGGAACCAGTGTGAAAAAAATGTGTGGAATGCAAAAAAAAATAAGATATTAGTAAAACCTTCGCGTAAGGGCATTGAAGCTGAAAGTACATGTACATAATAGTCACAGTTGAAAAACGCACACAGATTAAGAAGTGCAAAGAAAGTGTTGCTAAAAAAACCTGACCACGTCGAATTTTAATTAACCCTAGTTTGGCGTTGATGGTGCTGTATAGAAATATGTCTACATTATGTAACAAACAATCAAGAGTGAGTTTCTTTTTTATTATTAACTGGTCAAAATTATCCAAATTAAAAAGCCCTTTTTAACCTGCCTATCATTATCTCAAAAATTCAATATGAATTTAACTTAATGATAACGATCTCTCAATTTTAGTAGCATTTTTTTATTTTTTAACCCTTAGCGAGGGCGGATGGGGGGGGGGGCGCAACGGGGACCATGCCCCCCCCCAAAAAAAACCGAACCCAAGTGACGTCGCAATAGGCTAAAGGCAGGCACTGCGTACACCACCATCTTTCACTCAAACAGATTTTGTTAAAGTGGTCAGAAATTGCCTCAGATCGCACCAGAGAGCATCTAGAATCCAACAACAAACAACAAAAATAAGTGTGTTCTGGATCCGCCCTTGACCCTTGGCAGATGGTCAAAGCTCACCAAATTTACCAGTGAACATGCAAGTCCAACACCCACCAAAGTTTTCCCGTTTTCACTTTTTTTATTTGAACACCAGTGGAAACGATCTTTGCTTTGTTTGGTGTCACGCGGTTACGAGGTCAAACGTAGCGGGCGAAGGTGGCGGGCGCCGACTGTCCATCAGAACGCGCAGTTGGCGGTTCACGACGCCGAGGTGACATTGCTAATGCAATCTCCAAACAACAGCGGAAATAATTATTCCAATAAAAAAATCAATTAAGCCCAATTAGCGTCCGAAATGTTGACATTGAGTGGCGGTAGAGAAAATGCTATACATACGAGAAATGATAATTCTGAAATACATTTCTTTTATGTTACATATCGTTTGTAAAAAAAAATCCAAAACAAAGGAAAACCTCACAAAATGTAGACAACATTACATTGTTTCTATTTCACTTAACCCACGGACAAGTATTTTCAGTTCTACTATTCAAAATTAAACCAAAATTTAATAGGGCCTATGTGATAATATTTTTTCCGATCCCACATTCTGTTTCATTTTCAGAATGCAGGGCCAAAATTACGCACCCGTATACGTATAGACATTATGTATCAAAACGGACAGCGAGTTTGTATCGCTTGGATAGGCATGGGCAAACCGTTTGTACATTCATTGTAATTAAATTAAGATCAGTAAGAATATCCTTGACATCCGCAACACAAGGCCCGTTATCTATTTTTTTCTAAATGAATATTTGTATTTTTTTATCCGTTTCCCTTTAATATTGAATACTGTTTAAATCGCTTAAATGCTTGATTTGTTTTCATCAGTTAATTAGATACACCGAAGAATTGGAAGGAAAGATACGGAGGATCTTTTTAACTTTGAATGCATGCAACAAATAAAACCGCGCATGTGAACATTTAGTCTCCCTGTTGCAGAATTGAGAAGTGTTTTAACAACTGAAGTATGTATTAATCGACATAATTATATCTGATTAGAGTGTTGCCATATCACCCTATCCGACATCATCGTGGGTGACTGTTAAGTGCATAGTCAGCCAATCCCCCATACATGTTAGATGATGCACGTGAAACATATCAGACACGTCAGCACCGAGTTGACAGTGACAGCACTCCGCTATTCTAACATCCACAAACAGATTTTCCCAAGTGCCCCTTTTGCGGCCATAAATGTGCCCCCTCGAGATAAATAAAAAATGCCCTTAAAGTATCTTAGTATCTCTTAGAAGTAACCATTTCCCAATAATGGTAGAGATATTTTTGATATAAACGAGGAATATGAAAACCAAGTCCCAAAACCCATACAAGACGCCCTGAAAATGGGCACATAATGTATGTTTAGCATATAATCATTGGTTTTGAAGAGCGCCCCCTATGTTGGAAGATGGTACAAGCCCCCCCCCCCCCCCCCACCACCACCACCCCACCACCACCACCACCACCACCACCACCATTTGATTTTACGGAGGCCAAGTGTCCGGTGAAAAAAACGTGGCGACATTTCAGCACGGGTTTGCAAGTGCCCCTTTTGGTTTGCAAGTGCCCCTTTTGGGTGCAGCCCCCCCCCCCCCCCCCCCCCCAGTTTCAAACCCGTTCCGCCGCCGCTGTCCACAAATCTATTTCCCCTTTCCAAAGCACTTTGTCTGAATTTTCTTGTTCACAAGTGAATGATCTTTACTAAGATCCTTACACCATTACACAAGTTACATCATCACGTACATGTCGAACTGCCCGTGCAATGTAACCGCTTGTAGATTGTTATATATTTTTCGTGTGTTGAGCTGAGGGGAAATACTCTGCCTCCTTGATAGGTTTTAGGCATGGAAGAAGGTATCTCGAGGCAGATCGCTCCGGGGTCCTCGATTGCTGGGACCCCGGAAGACTGTACACTTTAGCCAGCACTTGATAGCATGCTAATTGGTATATAATAGCCAGCAGTTGTTTGGTGGTGCAAGCATTAAAGCTTGAGCCCCGTGCCACGCTTGCCTGGTCGTCTCGACATCCTTCGCGGCACAAATTAGGCTTACCTGACAAATGGCGCAGCTCAAGCGTGCAAGACACAACTGTTGGCGGGTTTCCTCCGCAGAGTTGGGAGATAAAGTTTCTCACGGATGTCAGAAAAAAGAGAAAGTATATACTTGTCATTTTAGCCATAATGGTGCTATCTTGTAAAGTAAGATAGCACGTTACGAGTCATTCTGTGAGATTATGTTGTGCTTTTTCACGAAGATGGCAAAGAACACGTATTCATTGACAGGCTTTCACGATCGAAAGGTGGCAAATCATGTAGAATTTCTGATGGATTATGTGTATTCTGTGACAATAGGGAGTACAATAATTATAACGTAGTATTGCGCGCCTTCATGATTAAAAACACACCATATTGAACGCAAGGCAGAACATATTCCTTTCGGGTTTCTCTGTTGTGATATTCTGAAGTTTCAGGTCAATGTATTTATCAGTTTACATGAAGAAATCAACATTATTGATGCCAACTCATGAAAATAGCTATAAAAGCAGGCATTTTTGACTGGGCTGGAAAACAGAAACACTCTCGACTGGGGGATCCGACTAATATGCACACGTTATAATCCCTTATATGATCCCTGAGCTTGCATTGTGAGTTCCTATGCGCGCTAGCTTGCCTGCCATATGTCACTTATTTAAGGAGCTTTTAAAGTACAATCTTCCGGTAAATTCCTGGCGTGGGCGGTGCGGATGTGCGGTCCACTTCAAAACCAAAGTCTGCCGCACGCACGCACTTTCTGACGGGCGGTGTGGGCCCCGAGTTTAAGGTCTGGCCGTATGGGGCAGGTGATCGGTACACAGTCGTGTCCAGTCCTTTCATTCCCAGACGGTGGTCACTGGTAATGTCAATTTTTTTTATCCCTAATTCCAATTGGTGAGAAATTGTGTTACATTAATTTTAATATATCTCCTATCAGCGCCTTTGCGCTCTAAAGCGAGGCTTAATGGGCACGATAAACCAATGTGGGTTTTTTCCAACGTAATATGCGCACACACGTTTCATTTTCTAACATCACAGTTTGGAGCTCAAAAAATAGTACTGTCTCCAAAACTATTTAAAAGATCCTTTCAAACCGCATCACGCCAGAACTACTCAAACACAATTAGGCCTATGACACTGTACAATGAAAAACCTACATCATTCACTGAACCTGGTCACTGGTCATAGAAAAAAAACCCAAATACAGTCAACATTCTTTTGCAATCAAGCGAAATGTCCACATGACCCGTATTCATCGTTATGTGCGTATAAATCCAACAATTATTATGGAGCATAATGACTGCATGCATGGCTGACGTTGATCAACAAATAATGTAATATTAAAAAAGTCGGGATAAAAAGTAGTTATCAATCAAACTATAGGTGTAAATATTGCTAATGGGTTACATTGTATAACACTGTTATGATGCTGTACAGTATACCAAGCCGGCGTATAGAAAAAAAATTCCAGCCTGTTCTTAACCTTGTTCAAATTGGGCCAGCAGAATACATTCTCTTCCAACCCCTACCCCAACCCCCTGTGGTAGGGGACTCTAATTAAACTGCTTCATATGTGTCTGGAGTCATTGTTATGTTAGCAATTAACGGGAGGTACAGGACGGCATAACAAGAGGCCATAAAGGTTGATGTTAATGGAAGTGATGCGGACTGACAAGGCGAGCTATAGGGAGGAATCTCCCCCGATAATAGCGTCAAGTGACCGGTGATGCATCGCGGTGACAGAGAGAACCATTGCCAAATAACCAGATGGCATGGGTTGTGGGAGATGTTCTTCTTTTAAATGGGAAGCTATCCGTCCTCGGGATCACTTGTTTGAAATACCAAAATATCCCGGGGGTTAATATACACCCAGCGAGCCTATACAGTAACTCAGATGTAGGCTGGTACTAACAGTAAGCCTATAGCATTCCTATATTTTTTACGGGATGAAAGTTTAACAAGGGTCCATTGCGAATCAATTGGTAACTTTATTCCGATTGAAGATAATCTTAAACGCATTTCATTGGAAAGTGTCTTTAAAATATCAGGGGAAACGTAGGAATTAAATTAAGTAATAAAAACTACATGGTTTTAATTGGTTAGAAATCGCATTAAAAAGTCATGGTGTTTTCGGACCATATTAAAGATTATTTGATCTCGAAATGAAGATGCAACGGCTTGGTAACGATTACAAGTGCAGTGTACAGACCTGTTTGAAAAAAATGACCAATCTGTAGTTCAAGTCATCCTTAAAGATCCGAGAAAGTGACATACATGTATATATCTCCGAAAAGTATGCCCCAGAATACTCGAGGAACTTTGTTCAAAATCGATTCACCAGACGAAGAGCCGATCGGGAAGGCTCTTCCAGAGCGCGATTTGGATAAGATGCATGTACAACTCGACAATATGTAACCTTTTTGAAACAGGGTCCGCTCAACAGTCCGAATGTTTATTTTATCCGAGGCTCAAAAGCCCGAACACACAATTTTTCCCATACACACAAAAAGATTGCACAGGTGTGTACAATTTTACACATTTGCAACGTGCCAAACGAACCTTTATTTTACACAACAGGTGTTGGGCAAGGTTTTTCACAAATGTTTGGTAAAATTTTTTACCTTGAAAATCGGTAAATTAATTTACCTTAGGCCCTATATTTTGATAAAAACAGTGAGGTAAAATTTTAAATTAAAAATCAGTTAATTAATTTACCTAATATCTTAGTAAAATCAGTCAGTAAAATTTATTTTACTTAATCCTTGTTAAACATTACTTCGTTTTTATGTAGAAACAAACAAAAATATTTTTCAATGAGGTAAAGTTTTAATCGATTTTTAAGTTATTATTGTGTTTGCCCTGTAAACAAAATAATATTTCCTGGTAACTGAAGTGTCTTTAATTAAATAATTAAATTTTCTTCGATAAAAAAAATAAAGGACGTCTGTTTCAAAGATCTCTCAGTGACTAGATCAAGAACGGCTGTCATCGAGACTCCCTTTTGAATTAGTGTTGGTTCAATCTTACTCAGTTCTCCTGATAAAACAAAAAGACAAATAGGCTATACTCAACTTTTATAGTCTGAGAGTCGAGTACACTGTTATGTTCCAACAAACAAAAAGTAGAGGACTACTAGGATTCTTGGAAAAATACTCGGAAAACATGTCAATAGCTAAATATGACGCCAACCGAGTGCACAACCCAACATGACCTGTTTGGTTTAAGAAAATGAAGGATTCACAGCTATGACTCTCCATGTATACACACTTATGTGCAGACACACTGTAACATTATGGTCAAATACTAAAGCCAGGCGCAACCGTTCAGATTTTACCGGTTCACCGGATCATTGGGTCATCGTATAGAGGTGTGCGCTGAAAATTCGGACCGATCTGACCGTATATCGAACAACCGGATGAAATCAAACATGTTTGATTTTTTTCGCATTCGATTTCACCGCATCTGATTTCATCAGATGCAACATTTCTGTTAACCAATCAGATTCACGAAGGAAGTCACATGGTTGTCATCATGTGACTGGTCATCATGTGACTGATCATCCTGTGAAACGTACCGGTGATTGGGTGATCTGGGAAACCGGTAAAATCGGGAAAGTGTGAGCCGGGCTTAAGTTCTCACATTTTCGGTTCACAATCCGTATGTATATTTGCCATACAAAGTGGTTAGTTAATTAAAGGCTTGGGCTAATTTGAGTGTCTCGATTCCTATAAACTAGGCCGAAGACGTAAGTGGTTTTTTTTTTTCATTCGTTGCTGAGAAGTACGCAGGAGCTTCAGTCGTTTCTTCTTTGTGAATAGCATATTGCAAATAAATGCCGGATTTACCTCGAGCCGGTAATCTTTACACAACGGATGCCACCTTTAATTGTAACTTTGTAAAGTTTACCATTGAAAAAGTAAAACACCGGACGTCTTTACTTAATTCGTGTAAATATACGTCTTTACATTTTTAAAATGCTGTTTTCAAGCTACGCGATAATTCTGTAAATTCGTTTCGTCACTTTTTACTTTAACTGTGTATTTTTTTCTAAAAACATTTTTTACCTTATATGATTTACTATTCATTATGTGTCTGTACCCGAGGGTTCATTATTCCAAAAATGAAATAAGGTTAGTTAATCCGAGCATTTGATGCGATAGTCCGAAGGTTCGTTAGTCCGAAGGTTCGATAATCCGAAGGTTCGATAATCCGAAGGTTCAGAAGTCCGAAATGAAAACAAGGTTCAATAGTCCGAATGTTCATGTATCCGAAAGCACACAAGTTTCAGTAGTCCGGATTGACAATAAGGTTCAATGCTGTATATTCGAACTGTTGAACCTACTGTCGATTCGGACTATCGAACTTTATCGTCAATCGGACTATTTAAGCTATACTCTATTTTCGGACTAACGAACCTTCGGACTAACGAACCTTCGGACTAACGAACCTTTGGACTATCGAGCGGTAACCTTTGAATCTCGGAAGTTGGTGTCCAGATTGTTCATAAAGGTCTGCACGATAATTGTCACATCGGTGCGTCAATGCAGAAATATGCCAGTGTGTAATCACAGCATGGTAACTGCAACTTTCGCGAGCGTCATCAACGTGAAATCTGTTTTGTTTTCCCATGTTGCCTGGCTTTTATTTTGAAAATTCCTCACAAATGACATTCACACGTTTTCTTTTAAACTGTCTGAGAAGTTACTAAGTTATTTGTAAAATTTGTTACTGGTACCCGATCCCATAATCTCTAACAGATTCCTGACATCAATAATATAATAATAATTTGTTAATTTATATAGCGCAAATTCTAACAAAATATATTCAAATGCGCTTCCCATAAAAAATTGTTAAAATACACTGAAAAATACCAAAATCGCTATATGGAAAATCATGAATAAGAAATTATAAAATTAAGACATTACAAAGACCAATGAAAATATCAAATCAGAAAGACATACACCAACTTCAATTTACACGGATAAAAAGCTACACACAAGAACATTACCACCCCAAGCCCTCACCCCACCACCATCGCTTTGAAGAATCAATAAAAGGCCAATCCAAACAGGTGTGTTTTCAACAGAGCCTTAAAAGAGGCCACACTGCTAGCTCTTCTAATTTATTTAGGAAGGGCATTCCAGAGTTTAGGGGCAGCAGTACCAAAGGCACGATCCCCAAGAGTAACTTTGGTACGGTGAAAGGATAGTCCAACTGCACAGAGTGTCATCACAAGAACTGAGAAGACTGTAACGAGAAGGGAGCTTCTTTGTGATAAGTTGGTTGAGATTAACTGCAGGGGCTAAACCGTAAAAACATTTGTAGGTCAACAATAACATTTTAAAATTGATCCTGAACCTCACCGGAAGCCAGTGCAGGTCAAACAGCAATGGTGTAACATGACAACATTTATACAACTTATAAACAAGTCGAGCACAGGCATTCTGCACTCGTTGAAGTTGATTTATCTGACAGTCAGGTCATCAACGGTCGGGTACTCGGGTACCCGGTTTTGATACACAGCCCTAGAAGACATTTAATACCAATTAGTTTTCTGTTATCCCATCCTGTCTTTGAAGAAGATAAATGTAACACAGATAAATGAATAATTATTGGTCATTTCCTTGTTAGGGGAGTGCAAAACCTCAAAGAAAAAAAGTTGACACCCGGCACCAAAGATCCAATTTCTGATTTGTAAAATCCATCCTAAATCGCGCAAAATGCAAACAGACGACCAAATCCTTAGGTATTTTGTGTTCTAGTCTCTTCTTGTTTGCAAGGTAAAGTTTGCTGATGAAGTACTCGAAGAGATTCTGGTCCCAGAACGGCTCCAGGCCCGCGACAGTCTTAATTCAAAGAAAACACTTCGCTGCCAAAAGACAACAACGCGACAGACAATTGCAATTTGATTCTCGATTGCTACAAGAATATATACTACAGGAAGGCGGAGTATAAGCATGATGAAGGCGGATCTGTAGGGTGGGAAACATGACTTCCTTAAGAAAAGAAAGTTCCTATTTAAAGGGCACGGACAGCCTGTGTATTATGGGTGGGTCTTGAGAGTGTGGAGCGTGTGGGAGTGTGGAGCAAGACCTGTTTTTTAAATATTTTTGTTATTTGGAGAGTGTTTTCGTTAATCTATTTCTAATTAATTCTCTTTTTATACTTTTCTGTGTGAAAAGATTTTCAAGCCTTCAAGTCTGATCGGCTGGTTTGTGGGATAGTGGGGCTATGTGTCGCGATGGGTGGCTGGGAATTGCGAAGGATGGATGAGTCCGTTCCTTTGGTTTATGAAACATTCAATGTTGGTATGTGTTGGTATGTGTTCCTGCGGCCAATTAAAAGTCACCAAAGGCGTTTGTCAAAATGCTCTGATTTTGTGAAATCATTTTGTTCCTATATGATTGCGTGGACCTTCAGAGAACGAATCTCTTAGTAGAGAACGACTCTCTGAGTAGATAACTTAGTAGAATTTGAGGGTAGACAACGATAAGTGACTTTAACTCTAAAAAGAGAGGTATTTCTGGTAAAAAAAACAGAGGTGTTAACTGCACGTTGCGGTCAGTGTTCTCTGACGGTCATCAGGAGAAAGAGTTGGATTTGATGAAAGAAAAGTTGAAAGTAAAGTCTGGATATCCTCTGAAGTGGGACGTGTTTGGGGTTAACCCAATACATAATATTACTCCGATTTATAATTGGTGTTTATACACTTCCTGAACGGGAAAAGAGGAACCTGTCAGCGGGGACACAGGGCTAACTCGGCCGGGAGTTGACGGCAGCGGGGCCCGGTGGTGCTCCGCTTGAATTCTAATAGGCCCGTTGTTTAGTTAGCCTATTCAGACTATCAACGGCAGTGTTGATTTTTGATGATTACGTGTATTGCAGTGTATACACAGCGGACGGGCGTCGTCTAGGGGTCTGAGCGAGCCCTGCATCGCGGCACGTTTGCCAATTAAAAATCACTTCCAGGCCGTTGTAAGTCCATTTAAAATATTTTTTGCGCGAGATATAGGGAGGGGAAACACAGTAAATACACGGTAGACAGATGCCATTTGCATTTTGATTCCATATATCTTTCTTGAATTTATTCTCTGCATTTTTTTGGGTGTGTGTGTGTGCGGGGGGGGGGGGGGCAGAGGTATTAGTGGCGCTAATTTTTCTTTTTTTGAGAATTGTGAAGATAAGGCTAGATTAATTGCATCATAAGGATTGCATTAATCGGCACGGAATGTAAAAATAGACGAAAAGGAGGAATCGAAGTCAAAATGGTATAGTGGAGTATAGCCGTAGAGCCATCGGTTGGATAGAAGAGGAAGTTTTTAAAACAAAAGTTGAAGCGAGCAAGAGGGAAGACGTGGAATGCTTCCTCATACCACAGGTGTATCCTGGCGTTGTTTACCTGCAAAGCGCGAAGCTGCAACGGTTCATTACTCGAGTAATTCGCGGGGTGTACTGATTTTTGAGAAACACGGGTAGTTTATACGGAAGCCCGTTCGTGCCAGGTTTTATTAGTAAAAACGAAATATTGCGAAATAATGCAATAGTATTGCATATAATAATAATAATTGTGCTAGCGCTTTCCATCATATCAACAATCTCAAAGCGCTTTACAATTATTACCCCGTTCATCAGGCCATGAGACCATGCGGCAGCCGATATCAGCGCTCAATCGGTCCTCGACCCTCACATGTACCCATTTATACTCCTGGGTGGAGAGAGGCAATTGTAGTTAAGTGTCTTGCCCAAGGGCACAAACACCATGTTCCTGGCAGGGTTCGAACCCACGCACCTTCGTACATGAGTCAAACACCGTAACCACTGGACCATGGCGTTCCGATATAAAAGCCCACCCTGCATGGCGGATCCTGGATTTGTAAAGGGGGTTAGCGGAGAACAAATAATAAATGGGACCAAAGACCTAAAGCAATGACTGGAGGTTGTATGACGAGTGTTATTTCATGAATCTTAGGGAACATTGGGATTTTCTACCCAGTTGGCATTTTCCAGACGGAAGATGATGGTTAATCAGCCCCACCATCCCCATAACCTACCACTGCCTAATGACCCCATAAAAGTACGGCTTAGATTTAGGAACGAGTTAAAAGTACAGTTTTTTGAAAAACTGTTAAACTTAACTTTTTAATTCGTTCAGTTCACATGCTGAAATAAACCCACTTTTCTCATTCATATCAGTATACGGTTTTTGAATGAGTCTCGGTGCAAGGCAACCTTTTATCAATTGAAATTGAATGGATCGGTTATGTTATTTGGGGCGGGGGTTGATATTGGCAGGCAAAACATATTAAAAGTGGAAAATTATTCTTATGTATAAATTATCATTCGTTTAAATTTATTAGTTTTCTTCAGCGTGGTGGAATGTTGAGCGAATAATTGACGCATCCCCCCCCCCAAAAAAAGAAACACCCAAACAACCATTCCTTAAAACGTTATTATATCAGTACAATTTCCCCTGCATTGTTACAATACGAGCGCACTGTGGATGCACCATTATACTCAAGTGATTAGTCACATTTTAAAGTTGGTTTCCTTTAACTGCATGGGTAAAATTGCTTATAATATTTATGCAGTACTTTATATTTGCGAGGGAATTATTCAGTTTTCTTCTGTCAGCACGCGTTCGTGCTTTGTGGCCATGTTGAGATGGTCGTGTTTAAAAAAAATCAAAACGCACACAATTCAAAATAAAAATGCAATGACGGACAGGAGCTTCAAGAATATTTCATCAAAATGGACAAATAAAGTTTAACTGAACACCCGAGGTGAAGTTTGTACACGACAGTATTGCGTTATTTCGCAATAACTATTGCGTTTTTCGCCGATACTATTGCGTTATTTCACAATAAATTTATTGCGTTAATTCGCAATACTATTGCGTTATTTCGCGAAACTATTGCGTTATTTCGCTATAAATTTATTGCGTTTATTTGCAATACTATTGCGTTATTTCGCAATAAATGTATTCGCAACAAATTTATTGCGTTAATTCGCACTATCATTGCGTTATTTCGCAATACTTTTGCGTTAATTCGCAAAACTATTGCGTTATTTCGCGAAACAATTGCGTTATTTCGCTATAAATTTATTGCGTTAATTCGCAATACTATTGCGTTATTTCGCAATAAATGTATTCGCAACAAATTTATTGCGTTAATTCGCACTATCATTGCGTTATTTCGTAATACTTTTGCGTTAATTCGCAAAACTATTGCGTTACTTTGCAAAATTTCGCAACAAAAATATTTTTTCACCTTAAAACCTGGCACGAACGGGCTTCCGTAAGTTTACAATGGAATGTTGCGTTTATTTTCCCTGTATGGAAGGGTGCCACGCCTACGCTATAACTTGGACACGAAGTGCGTTGTAAAGTGTGTTATAAACTGACACAATTACAACATTTTTTATTACATTTTAATAACAATGACCATGGTACAGATGACTAGATCTTATCGAGTCGTTCAGTTTGACACCTCACATGTGTGAGTTGGGATTACTTCATTAAAACTGTCGTAATCTCCCTCACCGTAGCTTCGTCCTACCTTCGTTCTTCCAAACCAGAGCTTTGATATACCACAAATAATATTTGGACGGCACTTATTGAATATAAACAAAAGAACACCAGAATGCTGAGTACCTTCCCCAGACGCATTCTTCAGGTGCGTCATTCATTACCGTGTACATAAAAAAAATAGATTAAATTTTGTTCCAGGCATTTCTTTGGGTTGAAAAAAGAAGAAGCTTGCAGCAAATACGCTGCACAAAAAAACTGAACTCGAAAAACAAGCACTTTTTAACACACAAACTGCAAACGTTTTACATGTTTTATAGGACTACTGACAGTCAAACTCCACACCGCACCGACGTCGGATAGCCTGCCGGGAGAGACCGGCTAAAATATGCACTCCCAATCCCGCTCCCTATAATCCTACCCATTTAACCTTCCAAAGCTGCATAACGTTAACACAGTTACAGCGTGCCAACCTAAAGTACTTTTGCAGACTCATAGATTGATGAAGTTCTAATAAATTCACAGGTTAAATTTAATGTCAATTCAGTTAGGACAAGCTTGTTCTTTAAATTCAAGGGACTCGATTTAAATTTATAACAAATTAGGCCTACAATTAAGTGTCAGTTTAATAATAATTATGCGCAGTTTTTGCTCAGTTTTACAATGAAAATGAAGATATGAGATATCGATATGATATATTTATTTGTTAAAACACAATGCTCGTACTCCCTGATACTCCCTGACCCGTATCCCCCCATTGAAGGCACGTAAAACGTATGCCCGCAGCCACACTTTTTAAACCGCCGTTAATGTTGTTTTTGTCCGAACGATGCCATTTCAATAATCATTTCACAGGGTATTTGGGACCCTCCCGATCCCAACTCTTCATTAAATCAGCCGTCTGCTTCTAATGTTTTTACCAAATTCCCCGTGCCTTTTAACAAAGGTTTTGGAAACTTTTGATGAATCTTAATCTCAATGAAGGTGGTGTGTTCAAATGATTTCGGCCAGGTGATTTCTGGGCCAACAACTCTCCTCGTAAAACCTACCCTGAATTTGAGTCTGTAAATAGCGGCTGCTTGCTAACGGCTGCATAGTATTCCTATGGGTGTAGGATTCAGATCATTCAATATTTGGACATTAATATTTTTTGAAAACGGAAAAAATAAACACATCTCTCCAACCTGTCCAAGGTGTTAAAAACAAATCAAGTTAAATACTTGTTGGTGCATTTTGTTGTTGGTAATCTGTTGAACTCTTTGAGTGATTTTTTCCCTCTTGAGGCGATCACCCCTAAAATGTACAGTTTTAGTTAAGCCTATTGCCATTCCGAAATAAATCTCCCATTCCATTTCAGAATAAAACCACTTTGGGATCAACTTCAGAGCTGGAACCCTTTATTTTGTTCAAACCCTCTAGTACGAGGTCACAAAACTCACGAGTACGAGGAAAGATGACAGCATACAAACCGTGAATCGGTCTGCATAAGCAATAATGTGCATGGGTCTATTATAATGCAACCGTATGAAGACATGACGGCTCATTGACAGTAATACCAGGTGACATTGAGCTGAATTATATCCTGATTCTAATAGATGATAACACAAACACCTTTCATCGTCATCGTCATCTGCTTCGTCGCTATCTCGTTTCCCCCGCTCGGCCGGGAGAAACGCAATGCCAGGCAAAGGCCGAGGTACAAGGCCGATTGCAGAATTTCTAAGGAAATCCTCCGATTAGGAATTCTTAGACTATAGCTGTTTTGTTTGTTGTGTACAGTTTTGGTTAAGTTCGTTCGTTTTTTGCCTATTTTGTACTTCAATTAAAATTCACTACCATTTTCAAAATCATTTTCCCCCCAACGTTTTCCCTGTCTTTCAAACTTTCCATCAAAAATAATTGAAAATTAATATTTTTTCACGAAATTTCTAAAATCTTTTCCAACTGTTTCTGGAAATCAGGCCTTGAACAATATTTAAGCCCTTTCTAAAAGCAAATGATTGATTTTAGAAATCTGACAACTGACCAATATTATAACTTATTTGGAAAACAACCCTTAATTCATACCCTTCATATCGCAGAAACCGTTTTAAGAGACATAATTATATTGATTTCGTTTCAAAACACTTGTACAACAGTAAGGCATAGAGTATATTAGATAAACACTTTGGGGGTGCGGTGCTTCAGGTGCGCATATATAGGCCTATAAGTGACATTTTATTCACATCAACGATGTCGTTCAGAGATATCTTGAAATACATTCAAAGATATCCTGTAATCGTTTCGAGATATATTTAAATCGATTTCGCTTTCGCCAGTGTCATAGTGCAAGCACTGTCAGTGGAAGGGCCAGACAGAATCATGGCGCGCTTAATGCGACATTTATTCAAGTTAAAATGTTATAACTTTTGATTATTCAAGATTGCTCTATACATTTTGACAATTGAAAAGCCACTGGGTAATTGTTTCGAGATATCTTTTAAATCGGTTTCAAGATATCTCGAGCCAAAATCGATTTCAAGATATCTCGAAATTGATTTCTAGATATCGTAAAACGATTTTAAGATATAACTTAATAATTTAGAGATATAACTGAATGTATTTCAAAATATCTGAAAATGTTTTCAGAGATATCTTGAAATGCATTTGATAAAAATATCTCTAAATGCATCAACGACATCGTTAATGGGAATAAAATGTCACTCATGATGCGCGCCATACAGAATGACTAATAACTGATGCATGACACGGAAGCAAAAACGATTTTAAGATATCGTGAATTTGATTTCGAAATATCTTGAAATTGATTTCAAAATAACTTGAAAGGAATTTCGAGATATTTTGAAATGGATTTAGACATATTGTGAAATGTATTTCGAGATATCTGGAAATGGATTTAAAGATAATTATCTTGAAATGCATTGAGCGATATCTTGAAATTGATTCTGAGTTATCGTGAAATCCATTTCAAGATATCTCGAAATAATCTCCCAGGCTTTTTAAAATATCAAATGTTTAGAGATATCTTAAAATACTTGGAACTATATTGAAATGTTTGGAGATATCTTGAAAGCTCATTACTCAGTCTTTGTTGAACAGTCTCAATGAAACAATTGAGCAAGGGGCCTAGTTTTGTTGTATGTTGATTCCACAGCCGTCAAACTGCATGCAACTTGGAGTAAAGAGGCAGCGCCTATTAAGGTAAAACATATATTGCAGGTCTTATAGGACTTCAATACTATGGTTGCCCTTCACTGACGTGCGGTTCGTAGAACCTTTCAGGCTTCAGGCTTTTGGCTTCAAGGTTTAGGCCTGTGGCTTTAGGCTTCAGGATCTTGGTTTCTTGGCTTCGGGCAAGGTCAAGTAGTTTCAGCTGTAGGCAGTGCATGACATTATTTATACTAAATGGCTCCATAAGTCAGCCAGTGACTCAGTCAGTCTGGGGACAGGGGGCTGGCCCTTTGGGTCAGGCAAAAAAACCATGGTTGCCCAAAACTGGCGAAATCACTAGTCCGAAATAAACCACAGTTTTCCTCTTCTATTTAGACCCTCCTTCGCACCTATTCAAAGCTCTCTTCCCAAGCAAAGGGAAAGCGAGACAATCTTGATATTCCCCATCGATTGCGTCAAACACGCTTTCCATGCATTATTAAAACGCTTGACAACTGCAGCTAAACCATCCACTCCACAGCTTTCCCGCGCTGTAAGGCCTTTCCCCTGTGTCTTCAGTCTTCTTTTTCCCCTAAGATTTTTTCCTTCCACCGTGTTCTTATGAAAAACACAAAAAACACAAAAACCTCACAATCACAAGTCGAAATCACGGCTGGGAAGGACCTCGCGGGGGCCATTTACCCACGGCAGGCACACTGGGCCGATAGCTCCATATCACGGCCTCCTATCGGCCACTTTATCAGTTGCCAGCTCTTCGTTTATCACCGATGATTCTCGCACCAAGACGCTCTGCCCTCCCAAGCGCGCTCTCCTTTTTCTCTCCTGCTTTGCATTTCTTTCCCACGGTTTTTCTCTCCATTATTCCTCCTCTTGTCCTCTGCATTGGGACACCGTGTCCACCTTATCTTTCCCCGATCGCAATGCACGACATTAGAATTGGTTGTGCTCTCAAGTTCCTTGAGATTTGCATGCTGGGTATCAACTGCAATTAAGTTCCAGTTATCTCTGTGATCTCGGTGCTTGATGATGAGTGGGGTTTACAGTGAATATTTTGGCGATGGTTCTTTGCATGCATGTTGCTGGGTTTTCCCTGATGTATACGGAAGCTGTTTCGTGTTTTGCGTGCTTAATGAAGACGATAAATCACACAGAGTCTTGGGTCGAATGAGACTATGCCAAACACAATAATAGACAAGTATAATAACATAAAAAATATATATAATTGAGTAAGGAGAATATATTTACCTTAAGTATAGACCCTTTACGGATAGCCGCCAGACCAGAAATGCAGTAATGCCTCTAAAATCATTACGGAAAAAAAACATAGTCAGAAGCGAGCGTCACAGAAGATGAAATGGTATGTAACGTACATAATAGTTAATACCTTCTTGTGACAGGTTGGTATGGTACAGTAATGAGATTCTAAACCTGTAGTTGATTTACTAACAAATCCATGATGCCAACTTTGTGCATAAACTTTCATCAAATTTTGTCATTTGGTTAAATAAAAACCACCCCTCCCCAACCACCCCCCCCAAAAAAAAAACACCCCAATACACAAACAAGCAAACAAACACCCCCAACAAACACACAAACAAAAACCAATCAACCCAACAAAAAAAACGAAACAAAACAAAAACTAATGTGTAATAAACCTGTGCATATATAGGCCTAGGCCTATAACACAAATTTATAAATTACATAAGGTCTGCATATTCAAGATATATATTCTTCCATCAGATAAAATTGCATGTTCCAATCTTGATGCAAAATTGAACATCAGTTCTTTCAGAAAACCAAACGGTCACCTGTGACCTTTTATTCATGTTTATGATCGCTTGACAACAGCGAAGCAGCGATGTCGAAGAGTACCGTACAATGCGGGGTGTCGTCAGCCTGATATCCAAGGGGCTTGACTGTCACCACAATCCACGACGGTACATTAAAGTCCTTGCTTAGGACCAAACTAAATACCGGAGAGAACGTCTAGAGAGGCGCGAATGATTGCTACGTAACACCCTCCGCTAACCACGGGCTGAAGCTTTAAGCCAGACGCATGCACGGTGGAACGACCGTATACGGGATGGGTCAACACGTCACCGCACCGGCGGGATAGGAGTAGCCGAGCGGCCGGGGTGAGGCAGCAGACACTTGGGATAACAACTCCAGACAGCTCCGCTGCTGGTCTTAACCGCTCTTGTATCTCAATAGAGTTGGGTACATGTTTGTCTTCAATATCATAAGTCGTAGGACAACTGCATGGGCAGGGTTTCAGATTTGGAGCGAGTTGCCATAATAACCGATGGAACAAAACTTAATTTGTCATGAAAACCTAACTCCTTTCTGCATTCATTCTTTACAAAGCTTCCTGTGCACAATGTGCTATTTTTGTTCACAACTTATAAAAGTATACTGTCAAAGTAAAGTGGTTGGATTCATAGTAAACTACGAATTTCTCTACATGATCCAAAAAACAAACAAAAAACACACCTGGCTGTTCCAAGGGCGGATCCAGAACACAATTTTTTTTGGGGGGCCAACAAATTTTGTCTCCCAAAAAGTGGGTCAAAAAATTACGGCGTGGGGTTCGGGGCCCGCTTAAGGGCCCCGAATTTTTTTTTGGATTCTCGATGCTCTGTGGTGCGATCTGACGCTCTGACCACTTTAACCAATGTTTTTTGAGGAAAAGATGGTGGTGTACTCATTGCCTGCCTTTATTGCGACGTCACATAAAACAACAACAATTGGTTTCGGTTTTTTTTGGGGGGGGGCCATGGCCCCCTTTGGCCCCCCCCCCCTGGATCCGCCCTTGGGCTGTTCGCGGACGCTGACATTTGAAGCAATGTGAGACAGTATTATTTTAAATCTTTTACACAATGAATTGCTTTGGAGAACAATGTAGCAATCTCAGATAAAACATAAATCGAATCCAGTGATTTTCGGGTTAGTAGCACATGAGACAGTGGGTAAAATATGACAATTCATGTATCACTGTAATAACTCAATTAAAGAGTTATCATTTCGAACGTCGAAGTAAAGGGTACAAATAATCGCTCTCGCAAAATGGGGGAGGCCGAGGATGGATAAACGAGATGTCGTTGCACAAAGTAAAGTATACAGCCTTAGAAAGTAATTTTTAAAGCCTGTGTTTTTCTAATCACCCTCATAACAAGTGCCGCCTCCTCTTGAATGATAACAAGCTGTCCGAGTGGCACCCATCGCGCACAACCGACCAATCAGAGTGATAGGGCTGCGCCAGGGCATCGCGCATGCTGATTGGTCTGGTTCCCTGACCTGACAATTCCAAGACGCCCTGACGTCTAAATTGTAGGTCAGGTAATCCCAACCTGGCTAAAAATAAACATGTAATCCCAACCTGGCTAAAAATAAACATGATGGCCCTTTTTCAAAGTTCAGCTCCATTTCCGGTTTGGTTTTATCGTTAAAAGCTTTTAATGTTCCGTTCAAATTTATATATATAAAAAACACTTGCTACATATATCATACAGTTTGATATTTCTGCAAGAAAACTTTGACTAATGTTGAGCTGAGCTGGAATCTTCAAAGTTAGAGACCCAAATAGCAGGCGAAGCCGAAATGGAGACGGCGATAAGTTTTGAAACCGTCGTCAGATTCAAAATAGTACATGACGCAGCAAAGCTTTCCCCTCGTACAAGAGTCGTATTGAATTTCAATTGTTTTAAATGCAAGCAATGAATATTTATTATCAACTCAATTCAGTTAATGTTTATTTAATAAGCATGGCAAATAAATAAAACCTATTTTATACCCGGAATTACCCGGGCGCTATCCGAGAGTGTCGACGAAATGCATTCGAAAAACTTCGGACATTTTCGGAAACTGAGGCATTCCTCCCGTTTTGGTCGCGTGCCGTGGCGTTTACATGACCTAAAATCCATCAGAAATAGTCAGAATCTTTTGGTCTGGGAACCAGACTAATCGCTGATTACTACACACCTGTCGGCGTTCTGTTCTGATGATTATTGTCAAGGGTCGGGGTGGGGGCTCATCCATGCCCTGGGTGGGTTTTTTGTATGCGAAAACACACAGTAGTTAAAAAAAAATAGCGTTTTCGGTATGCGTCGCCGATGTACACTCTCCCTGGCTAGTTACTCTCTTAGGTTTTGCGCGATATCGCACGATCCAAATGACCCGGTTTGCAGCGATTCTGGTATAGGTAGCAAACGAAGCTTGGCCGCAGGGTAAGGGTATCTTTTGCCTCACTGATAACAAAGGGAGAGCTCCTCTGAAGCATTAAATAAATAGGAGTATGATCAAGGAGTGGGCCGGGCGTTCATAGAGCGGAAAGCCCTCTTTGAGTTTTCACGGAAAAGATATCCATATTTTGTAATTTATGCGAATTTGAATCTCTAAACTCACCCCCCCCCCATTTGGAGAGAGAGGGTGCTTAACATAGGAATGGTTGGAGGCAGTACACGACCAAGGAAGTACCGTGGTTTGAGTACAATACCCCGACCCTGGTCGCGCTCCATGCCATGTGGCGCATTACAGCAGCAACCCACACACAAAGACGTCAATTACGCTTATAAACAAAAAGGCATCAAACTTGTATTATTTTAGTATTGATCCCGGATGTCTGTCGGTGAGGCAGTGGGTCAAACACAAACAGAACGATTATTGCCATCACGCTAAACTCATCGATGGTAACTTTTTTTTTAACATATCTAATTGCACGTTTAAATCGTACAATCCCGGCCCTGGATCCGTATTGAGGGTCCCCCTTGCTCCCCACAACCAATGTGTCAATATTCCAAAGGTTTGTCAACTTCTCGTGAATAGATATGGGCCTACAGCGGGCACTATAGACACCACGAGCAGTTATAGCGCAAGGGCAGCTCAGCGATTACTGAGTTTGACACCGCAGTGGCAACGGTCTGCGCGTGGAGCGCTAGCCAAGCAGCAAACGGCAAGCCCGCTTAGTGGTTGGCCGAGTCGGGCTAAACTCATCACCGATATAGCCACGGCCCTTGTGTTATGCTAAACAGCTTACGTGTGCCTGGCTTGCCAGTCGATAGTCCGTGACGATAGCGTGGTGTATACTACTAGTTCGGTCTGGTCAGGCGTGTTGTCTGCACGGTTTCCCCCCACAGTCCTGCAGATTGGTCAGTGGGCGGCGGTGGAGCATTTAAGCTGTCCTTTTTCTACCACGAGTGCTCATTTTCGTTCGGGACTTGGGGGCGTCAACGGTTGCACACTTCGAGGTACGAGAACGATTTAGTTGCACGGTTGCAATCTGTTTGCTGTTACATTTTTTTTCTGCCCTTATTATTTTTTTGATAATTGTTTTGGCTCACACACAGCTATTTTTTTCAATAGGATGTCTTTCTAGAGCATATTTTATTTTTTCCTTGGTCTGAATTTGGCAACTCCCGAGTTGAAAGTATACCTTCCATTTTTGGGTGGGGTGGGGGATTTACTTAAGGCCACACCAGTCTAAATTGACGAAATATTTGAATACTTTTCGAAGGGCGACAGCCTACAACGGATAATGCAATGTCGCACGCCAGCAGTTGCCTGTTTCTCTAAATTATCAATTAAAATTTAAAATTTTGTTTTTATCACAGCTACCAGCAGACTGTACTTACACTGCATGGAAGGGTCACAAGAGAATTCGTCATAATTTTGTAGTCGGATTCTGTACCTTAACTCTTCATCGAGTATTGGAGTGGAGAACAAGTCAACCGAGAGTTAATCGTTTCTCTGCGGATTACAAGCCTATAACAGAGAGTGCCGGGCATTTAGTCATTTCTCTCGGTCGTGGTTGTATCGCCGCCAGTGCTAGCGCAGATAGCCATGGAAGCCGTGCCGTTACCCAGCCTCCGATCGCCGCTCACGCTGGCAAGTAGCAGTCCCCGCAGTGACACGTCCTCGTCTTCTCTGTCGTCGTCGTCGTCGATGATGTCGTCGCCTAGCTCGTTGCTACCGACGACAATTAAGGCGAATTCACCCCAAGATATGGACGAGTCAGTGCATACCGCTAGTGGTGCAGCAGGCACGCGTTCCACCGGCTTCCAACATCACCATCACCACCATCACCATCAACATCCTCACGAAGCAAGCATCGTGCTGAGCGTGCCAAGAGCAGCTACTGCCGCCGTACTGGACTCCAAATCCACGGTAGAGCCTTCGGGTTCTTCCCCGCCGCACACCCTGCCCAACAACAACACCATCCACCCTTTGAAAACCTACCACATGGAGCCAGTTCGGACTTCCAACGCTCCCTCCTTCCTCATACGGGACATCCTGGGCGACATGAAGCCTAGGGAAGCCAGGAGGGGCGTTGCTTCGGAGGAGGAGGAGGCAGATGAAGAGGAAATTGACGAGGACAGGGACTCGGAGTGCGATGAGCGGACAATGTACGGGGAACATCGGGAGAAACTATCGGTAAGGGGTTCAGACTCGGAATCCCACAGGTATCATCACCACCATCACCACAACACAGAGAACAATTTGAAAAGACCGCATAGCGAAGATATCAGCGAAGAGATGAAAAACGGACACTGCGATATGGGAACAGGTAAATATGCTTCAATGCAACCTAATCAATAAGCGTTCATGTTAAAGCTTTCAATATAATTCCGTAGGCCTACTAACGCAGGTCAACTCACCATCACGACGTAACTAAATTTGGTCTTTTACAATGGATGGATTGAGAATTCAAATTTAGGCTCTTGATATATGTAGCATCCATTTTTCATTTCCTTCACTCTACCCTCCCACCCAGTAGCAGCTTTGTGTATACCATACACATACACCAGGTCCAACCGAGTACTGATTTCTCTCTGCTCACTATTTTACATTATGGGAACTTGTTGGCAAAGACTTTAAAAAATGTCAAACAGTAGTAAAATATGAATTATTACCGTATTGTAGCCTAAACTAAACTTCTTAAAATCCAACTTTACCCAACTATCCACCACATAGTTCCAACGCCCTCTCTGAGTCTTAGGCGGATATTTAGAGCGTTATTCAATACACTCTAATAACGTTATTAGCTTACAAGATGTGCATGTTCATAATTTGATCGAATGCCATGCCACCATGTATTGTGTCGAGTGGTGTACTCCTTTGTGTGAAGAGTGTGTGCATGTACACACTACTTCATGATTTTTTGTTCACATTGTCGGGTATTGCTTCATGCCGCAACAGCCCCACACAATCGCATCATTTCGAATCCTGCCGATGTCCCGTCGATAAGCGAATTTCCACAAAAGATAACTTGCGCTCGGAGGTGTTTTAGAAGGTGCGAGGGGTGCGTTTGAGACGGCGCATTAACAACGAAACAAGTGTGAAAAGAATGAAAACGGGCGATAAATACTAGGCACATTTAGGTTTCTTGTGTTCAAATCTATAAGTCCCTTCAGACCACGCCAGGTCGGTTTTCAAGCGTCTGTTCCTTGCTCTATGTTCTGTGCAATATTTCGATTGATTGTAATCGACACAATTTTTGGATTATTGTCACATTTAACACTTTAATGCAACGATAATATGGAATACCTTTTTGTACTTCATAGAACCGTATATACAATGCCTTAAAAGAACTGTACATGTATAGAAGACAATATAAGTTGAAGTTAAGAATAAGTTAGCTTGATAACTACAAAAGTATTCTTTTCCCCAAACAAATGGCATTTTTCTAGATGCATGTCTAAAATATATCGTTGAAATCGTGCTCTTATCAAGAGAACACGTTTGGAACGAGTGGAAACTATTCAGATATTCATTTAAGAAACATATCGGCTGCTTTGTATGCAAAATAAGTTAAATATATTCATATAATGTAAACTTTCCAAAACAAACTGCAGGAGATTCTAACTTAAATTCTCTTCTGAAATGTCTATCTAAAATACACGAACACCTCCCCGGCGTTCGTTATATAAACTCCGGATTGGATTATTTATGTAAAAAAAACTGACGCCAACATATTTCTTTTCCTTGATCAATTTATAAATCCCGTTGTAATTTGATCAGGAAGACAGTCACCCCGGATTATTATTATATAAAAAATATCAAAAAGGAAAAAAGTGCAGAAGTGTTGCTGTAACAAAAACACGATTGCCCAAGTACTACACAAAACAAAACTCAATAATCTGCACCACTCTGTGATTTTCAAAAGAATTTGAGATTGCTTTTTAATGACGGACGAACAACCGCCCATAGTCCCTGAGAGTATACGGTCCTCAAGACGCACTTCTCGGCTCTCACTACCGCCATCTCGTCCCTTTTTCGCCCCGCCGTAAAATCGAAATCCCACCGCGGCGAGCGATATTAGATTTTAATTTGTTTCAAAGTCGTCTAGTGGGGGCTGCTAAATGGGCATTAAGAGCTGAGCTGTTCGGCGGTGTATCCCCCCTCTTTCCATCGCTTATAGTCCCTGTATAGCCACATCTGCTCGGCAGTAAGCTAATCGAGTATCATTATACATGGAGAGCAAAGCTATAGGCGGTAGGGTGCCCAGTCAACTATGACGCTATGATAGGGGCTCGGCTGTGCTTACTCGAGGAATCAACATGGCTTATATTGCTGGAGAAAAATGCCCCGAGGAATTTTCTCTTTCTCTCAGTCTGTGTTAATGACAAGCGAAAGAGAAGAGGACTAGGCCTTATGTTTGGATATCGGGTCCAAAATCTGAAATTTTTCTTTCTGTATTTTACACATTTGTAATTTATATACAAAAATGGGGGGAACCACCGTTGAAAGGCAAAAGCATATATCACGTAATTATGTGACACTGGTTATATAATTTTCGTATTTAATTTCATTTTTTGGAATTCTCACATTTGCTTTACTCCCAAATTGATTTTCGACGACTTTCATCCATTTGTAACAAATGTAGCGAAAACAAATAATGATGGGGTTCGGAATCATTTTTCCCCCTTCTTTAGTTACAATCTTTCAACATCCTCCCCATTGTCTGAACAGCACTTTTCTTGAAAGGGTTGGCTAAATCAATAACAAACTTTTGTTTTTTTTAGCAACGAATTCATAAACGACCTATGACATAGAATCAAAGATGGAATGGAAGACGAAAACACGAAAGGACATTTTTGCAAACATACGAATGGATATAGACAAACAAAGTGAAAGACGTACATTAGATTCATGCATTATGGGGGCAACAAATTGGTTTTACACAGAATTGTCTGCGAAGCTACATTAAAAAACAACAACTTTGTAATACCTGGTTGTAGGTTGCTAAGCCAAGAATCCCAGTTAAGTGACAGCCTGCAAGTCCAACCTGACCGTGTATGAGCCTTGGGGTGACAATTTCATAATTATACAATTATAGCAAACACGTTGTAAAAACGTTTTCTCTGTCTCTTTTCCATTCTGGCCAAATCTCGCAGGGAAGGACAACGAGATCTCGTCCAGCCGTGATAGCCACAGCCCCGGTAAGCCCAAGAAGCCTCGCAAGGCGCGCACGGCCTTCACCGACCATCAGCTCAACTCCTTGGAGCGGAGCTTTGAACGTCAGAAATATCTGTCAGTCCAAGACCGAATGGAGCTGGCTGCTAGCTTGAACCTGACTGACACACAGGTCAAGACGTGGTACCAGAACAGAAGGTGAGTACAGCAAAGTTTACCAAACCCCGGTCTCGTTTGCGGCTCCGGCTTCCTCTCCTGCTTAAGATAAGAATCCTGTCATGTCCAAACAAATGAAATTAAACAAACCATTAGCCTTGCATGGTGACCACATTTTATGTCTCAATAACAAAATTTGGGAACCTGAAGCCTATAGTAGTTTGAACTGAATCAGGAGATTAAGTATGACAGACGAGGAGAGAAGGACGGGTCCAGCAATCGACTAAAAAGTGGGCGTCACTTAAAAACAAAACTGAATATGAATGATCCTGGTTTGATTGAACGCTGTGATCCTTGCAACATTTCCCAAAACAAAGTAGTGTAAAAATGGTTGAGTTAAGCCTGGTTATTGTGACATTTTTTACGATGTCGAAATTTGACCATGTAGAAAACGTGTTATTAGGCCATGAAAGCCCAATGCTGTAGACTGTTCCTGACCCAAGCTTCCATCATCGTTCTTGCTAATATATTTTAGGGGCGGGAACCCGGTCTACCATTACTGCATGCCGCGTGTGTTTACCACCGCGACGGGCATCTTGCTGATCTCGTTGGAAAACAAAGGGATGTTTCCGACTAAATTCGTCAACTATTAAAGCAAACGGATAATGCACACAGTACAAATCAAACGCATAATGCAAACAGTACATCCATTAATTTAAATGTTTAGTAAAAATTTCACTTGATATTCAAAAGTCTTGGATGTTCTTCTGGTATTAGTCACAACTTGTTTTTTCACAACCAGAACAATTTTTTGTTAGCACAAATTCTGGGGATTGGGGGGGGGGGGATGATCCAATGGCCAAGCCCCAGTCAAAAAGTGGGGGTAAATATCCACCATTCCCCGGGATTTGCACCCGTGAGGTGGTGTTAATTTATGTCATTCATGCTTTAGAGGGGAAACATAGTCATTGGCCCTCCCCCGTTACAAATGCCTGTATCCGTCTACCGTAAAGAAAGGACAGATATATTGAGACGAGCCGAATTGGAAAGACAAAGACAAAGACACAAACATCGACTGTTTCAGAATGCATAAACATACTGGCGAAATTGAGATTCGTTAAATATAATTAATTTCACAGACTAGAGTGGAAATAACGACTGAAGTTAAAAAAGATCAGCTCTATTGCTAAGGTACATCAACATTTTATTAGCAGTAGTGAAGGGCCATTCATGCGTCTCGCGTATCTCGCTTGTAGCGTATCCGGCCTAACGACAAATCTGCTTTTATAACGATGTTTCCGAAAATGTTTTAAAAAAAAATCCAAAGCACGCTTCAACATGACGCCAAATTTGCCCCGGGTTGACGATTGATAATCCGCTAAAAGAAAAAAACACCTCCCACGGAACAAGGAGGGAAACTGAAGCCTACTCAAGTGTAATGCACGGTGTGTTCTCGTCGTAAATGCGAGCGCGCTTTTTCTTTTTAATATTTCATGGGTCTTTTGATGTTCTGTTCTTGGTACGAGGCGTGCACGGTTTCCCGCTAGGCCATCTCCGCGTAGATTAGGGAAATCTTTCCCTCCGTTCGGAAACCTAACAAAAACATAAACCGTTTTGTTTCTTCTTTGGAAATATAAGCCAGGTCGTGTCTTGTTGTTGAGTAAATTTTTTGTTCGTTCTGCCGAAAGGGTGTATGTCTTTACCATCGCTTCCCTTCCCTTCCCGGGAGATAGACATACGCGGAGCTTATTGGGCATCAAACGCCTTAAAAGTGTGATCGCGCGCCCGGCTGAGCTAAGTAGGAATTATTGGATTATCTCCTCGTCTATATCGCTGTTCCATAATTGATATTTGATGTCGTTGGGAAGGAGCTTTTTTCTCTTGATCGGAATCGCCCATTCCTTAGATTATCCGGCTGTTAAATACCGGATGCGAGTTGACATTGCGAGGAGGTTCACTCAGAGTGAATCTATAGCAAATTGCTGGCATGGATTATCAGCATTTTGCGTGTGTGGGATGGTTCCTGAGTTCGGCGCGGCAGTTTGAGAGGATGAACAATGACGCACTGGAGAAAACAAAAAAGACAAACCAGAACATTGACTATAAGCAAATACATGTTAAACAATCATTTTCAGAATGTTAAAATTAAAATGTTCCCATAAAAAAATGGAACTTCGAGGATATAGATGGAAACAAACGTTGAAAACCGTTCACATACACAGCTTCATGTATACCTTTAAAAAGAAAAACCCGCACAATTCAGTAACTTTTCTCGCGAATGAATTTCGGGGTAGAATGTTTTTTTGGTCCTCAAAAATCAAGCCATCGGAGCGCTACTCGCTATATATGCACTGTGATACACATGTTTTTTTTTTCCAAAAAGTTTCTTCATACGCATGTGCGTGTGAGTCTAAACCTAGCGTGGGACCTGATATCATACTGTGAATGGTCCCTTATGAGATATGCATTGTATGTTGCGCCAGTCTATATTTACAATTTTCTCAAAATTCAATGGTGTTTATATTCACGGCTGGAATACGTATAGGTAATTGAAGCTGTTTAAATTGTTCAAGTTCCAACATTTTCTACGTAACTTATTGTAAGGCATAGGCCTACTGTCCGGTGAAACAGACATTTGGAATATGGCTAAAACAGGCGATCTCCGGGGGAAGTGCACCTTTAACTACGCACATTCTTTTGCTAAACGAGCAGCCAACATTGCGAGAAGGCGCGCTACTGGAACGAAATTTTGATTTTTTTTTTAAAGGCCCAAGTGATATTCGCAACAACAAGGTAAAAAAATAATAACACCTTTTACTTTACCTTTTCGCCTGATCGGCAACATCAAAATAAAGTCAGATTTTTCCGGGGATTATAAGCGTTACTATTTATCCGACACGCCGTTGGAATGTCCCGTTCTAAAGACCATAGAAAACAGAAAGGCCCAGCGCTTTCTTTGTGCCAAGTGGAGGGTCGATGCCAGCGCATGCCTAAGAATCCCGACTTCGATTCACAAAGGCCAGGAATGTGCTTTCAAATCCGAATCTTCCAAAGACCACAGCTGGATTCTGTACTTCCAAAAGTCATGAACATTTTTGACTTTGTGTTCGCCTGATCAAGAGTGCGAGCAATTTTATATTTTGTTTACACAAATCCACCCTCCCCTAAAAAGTCTTGTCTTTTTTTTTAAGCCAGAAGCTTTTTGGAGCGCAGACAAAAACCGGGATTTTTTTCCCGATTGTAAAGTCCGTTTTGTTGAATCCTTAAAGAAACATGCCCGATCGGCCATGAAATCAAAGAAAACTGTTTAAGTAAACAGTAGTGATTGTAGATTATTTTCTTACACTGAATTTTCTTGCTTAATATTGCCGATTTTTTGAAGCTTGCAAAAACTTTTTGATAATAAATTGCATGATCAGGAACTGAAGGCAAGTGTCTACATTGAATTTAATCGTTGAGTTTGAAAATATTGTGGTTTTTTTAAATTAATCAACGTGTTAATTATATTTGTTTGGTGGAGCTCCAGCATATAAAAATGGGAGACGTTTGATTACACTTGATGTGGTGTAAAACTGATGAAAAAGGAAACAATTAAGTAGCCATTAGCCAATGTACAATTACACAGTACCAAGCTATTACGGGGCCTCCAGTTCCTAGGCATGTGGCCCTGCCAATTAAACTGCCAAGTTTCACTCTTGTAACAAGGGGTGGAAATTGTGCCAAATTTGGCGTTAACAAGCTTGCAGAAGCGAAATATGGCGAAAGGGGTCTTTTTGTTTTCGGCAAACCAGCCAGGAAACCAGCGGAACCAATAGGCAGGCCCCAGTGCCGGACAAACAATGCCAGAAAACAACATATGCCCGCGGTTACAAAGTGGGGCCATTAAGAGGACTTTTTTTTTGGATGCCCGACGCGGAAAATTTGTTGGCTATTCAAATATAAAAAGAACCCGTTTCAAAAGCTACGGGGGCTCTAACAGCGCAATGATTACGACACTATTGGTGTGGACAAGGGGTACGAAGGGAGCCCCAGTAATTGATGTTGAAAGAGGGAGGTCAGGGTACAAATTGGGTACGAACCTTGGCCCCTGGCTGAACTATCAACCATGTGGTTTTTTTTGTCATCAGCCATAGGTCTACACTTCAGAATGAAAACGAACGCACGCATAATAAAATAATGCCGTCCTTTGAAAAGCACATTGTCGTCTGCGCGCGAACACCAATCGTTAATTAACTAAAATGTGGAAAGTTTATTTGTAAGAGTTATTGTCCTTTCATTATTTGCCCTTAATTATTTAACCATGGTGTTGATTATCATTTTCATATTTCAATTGAAATTCGCCCTGAAATAATGCTTTCAAGACGTGGCTTACTTCGGCTTGGCGCTTTGTAAAAAAAACGTCAACACGCTGCCACTTTCCAAAGATTAATTTTGAGCAGTCGTTTTATAAGTTTTATAAGTCGTTGGGCTAAAAAGGGCCATTATTCCAGATCATTGTGCAACTAAAGCGGCATATTCATAGGGACCCGGCAACAATACCAATCAAGTCGAGAATTCAAGTGTGAAAAAATATCGCTTGCAGGCGATTTTTTCGTTCCTTTCTTGTTTTCTCTCCTCGCCATAACCAACAAAAACGGTAACAAAACAACAACCACCGCGAGCGCTTGCAGACTACTTCTCAGTAGCGGGAGCCGAGGCGGCGGAAGTGCCGTACAAAACAGTTTATACACGGTAGGCTGACTGGCTCAGGGTACGCTCGCTAGGCTTTGCATTGTGAACGCGTTTAAAATTGGACTACCCCCTATAAGGAATGGCACGCCTAATAACGGCTAGAGGGAGAAAGCCGCTTGGCTTATATATATGGGGTAACATTTTGGTGTCCTGTGATTATTTAGGTTAGCTTAGTAAAATCAAGTAAACGGGGGGGGGGGGGGGGGAATGATTAGAACAGTTTACGAAACCGTATTAAGTTCTGCCCATGGCTCAAGTGTGTAGTCCTTTTTGACATGAAGACCGTGGGCCAGAAATCCTATCTCGCCTAGGAAATGAAGTCCGTTCAAGATTTCTGGTGGCAACATAAAAATGGTTGTTCTTTGTCAATTCGAGGGTGCTGAATTCAATTCTTTCTGGTGCCAAGCTCTCAGGTGGCACGTTTAAGCACAATCTTCGTCCGAAGTGTCATCTCAAAAACATTAATTTTGGGGGCCTCTGACAACCGATGGCGCAATCCATCCCCTTAAGGATCTCAGGAATGGCCCCTCCAATTTCAATGCAGATTGTCACCCATAATGCTAAATAACTGTAAACGATTGTAGACTCATAGCCGAAGGGATTCCATAATAATGGAAATAATGCAAACAACAATGCTTTGACTGTATACTTATGTGCAATGTTTTATTACATGTACCACCTGGTTTTTGAGACATAACAAAAAATAATGATTTAAATCTATAATGCTAAGCACATTTTTCCATAAATGTAAATGACTGAATTGCATGTCATTCAATAGTCTTTGTTGCCAAAAAAAAAACATAATTAAAGTTTGTTACTGTTTTGGTAATTAAATAGGAATTTATGCAGCAAATAACGCTTTGGTCATATTTAGTGTTGTATGCTAACACAGTATTTTTCCAAAGTATCACTGAAATTGTCCATGTGATGCTGAAAGATTACTGAATTAGTCGTTTATCCAAATTATACAAACTGTCTAAAACTTGAATTTCAAAGATTGTATAATTATGGGAAATAATTACAAATGTATGTATAATAATACAACATTTCTTTTCAAGGCATTATTATTCTCAAATGCAGAGCTCAAAGAGCTCTTTGTTGATGACCGAATTACTTCATTAACCTAACGTAAAGTATTTTGATGCCAAAAGTATTTAAATTGTAAGGGTTTCATGGTATATGAAGTGTGAAACTATGCAAAACATAACGCTTGGCAAATATTATGCCTTGTGGACAAATTGGTTTTCAAGGCATCACTGAACTTCCTATCAATTCCACAAATGTGAAGCTGAAAGACTATAGATTACTGAATAATGTCATTAACCCAAAATGAACCCAAAGATTTCATTATTATGGTAATTAATTATGCAGGTATGTAATGCTTTTTCAAAACATTATTTAGTTTTTCTCTTACATTTGGACCTGGAAAAACTATTTGTAAATGATTGGATATCCATTAGCCGGAAATAAACTCTTTAAAACTGGAACTTGGCTATTAATAAATATCCTTCATGAAAGTCATGATCACAGTTCACATTTCTACCATCTTATTCTACCATTTTGTGTGAGCAGTTGAGCACTTCCGCGGTAATAAAAGAAATATTACAAATAACCAAGAACAGGCTTACTGAATGTTGAAACAAAACACTGCCAAAATAGTCACTTCAAATATCAATCACAAGGAAACAAGCCACAGGAAATCCACATACAAATTATCTGTTGATACTAAACACCGAAAAGGAGGTGACGTTCAAACATGACTTTTGTGCATTTCATATTTTTCTCTACCAGAATCGAAATTACGCATACCGGTCCTGAAACTATGATTATCGACAAAGTGACCAATATTATGTGCTGGCAACGAAACAAATAAAATGTTTTATATGAGGCCATTGTTAATGTGAGAAGCATATTTCACCTTTCTGTTTTCCTGTCAGACATGACCGCAAAAAAGTTCCACCATTGTTATTATGGCGGTTACAACTCCCAGTTTAAATAGCTGTCAAATTCACAAATTTGCTGCAAAAAAGACGAACTTTGGCTTTTCAATGCTTCTTACTTTTTGTTCTTTACTAAGTGGATATACCAATACCTTCCGCTTAGCACTGTTACCATCATTAACTTGTCGGCAAACACATTCCTTTGCAACTACACATCATATATCAAACACTAACAAGCTGAAGACATGATCACGTTGATTTTGCCTGCCATGCACAACAGATATGAAATGAATAGTTTGAAGGAGGGCATTAATTTTCGTAACTTTTTTCCTATCCCAGGACAAAGTGGAAACGCCAAACAGCCGTTGGGTTGGAGCTTCTGGCCGAGGCAGGTAACTACACCGCCTCCATGCAGCGGATGTTTGCCCCACCCTTCTACTATCACCCGACCCAGGGGATTGTCTCTAACTTGGATGGGCTATATAACCTGCATGCCGGCCAGAGACCAGTGTTCCCCCGACTGTTCCTTCACGGACTCCAACAGCATGTCAGTCATCTACCGCTGGCCCCTCGAGCACTGCACCCCCACAGCCACTGACCACGATAACAGTAGGGTGATGATGAGCCTGACTCAACCTCATGCTCGTCCGAATGACATGTACCATTCCTAACATGCACACTTGCAGTTCTGGTGTGAGGTTCGGAACTCAACTGCCGTGGTGACAAAAGACAGTGAATGACTGTTCCATTGGCATTATCCAAGAACATCTAATAATGCACTGATTATCACTCAGCACAAGAATGTCATAATACGAAAACATGCTCCATCATTTGTCAACATCAGCAGCTCTTCTTCAAACCAAAAGCACCATTTGAAGACCGAGAAAGTAGTTTACCTCTTTGGCTGAAGACCCCCGAGTCGTGACAATTGGGTCTGATGGCTTTCAAGTACCACTGTCTTTATTTACGTAGGCGCTATGTTTATTATGTTTTTTTTGCATGTGAACTGGTGTTCGATTGTGAAACATCAGAAGTGGTCATGTCCAAGCCACATTTTTCATTGTCTTAACATATAATTACAAATATGGGATCAAATTATCTAGTCCCAAAACAATTTGAATTATTAAACAGTTTGAAAGAAAGTGGTTAAATTTGGGAAGAGAAATTATCTTACGAAAACAAACAGCTTTTGCGAGATACAGGTACCGATGAAACTACTAAATTAACCAAAATAACAACTGATGTATCCCCCCCCCCAAGAAAAGCAGTAAATTAAAGGAATGCAGTAGAAATTCATCTACGGATTACCGTTGCTGAAAAGTTTGCATATTTTGCCCGTAGCAAAACCATAAAATATTTTAATAGAATTTCAATGATTTGCAGTATCTTTATTGAATAGTTTTATTTTATAAAAACAGACTCACGAAAGTCATACACGAATACTTGCCGTAAAACTATCCCCTTGCCTATGCCTTTTACATTTGTCGTGAAACGAGGAATGACCACTTAATTAAATAAGCTTTTGGCAGTTCAGCTTTTGTACCAATCGAACGCAAGGGAAAGATTATTTAATTATTTAATGCGTTTTAAGATAAAGTGGTGCCGGCTAACTTTACTGGCTTCGTTGATTATGATTGTTCGGCTCAATTCACTTTAGAACACCCGAAGAAATCAAAAGTACTGAAAATTATCCTACGCAAACACACGCTGAAATTTTGAGCGCGCCAAAACAAAATAATAGCTCAAGAAATTATACGGTACATGACAATTATTGAACCGAAAAACTTCAACTATACACTGATTGATTTTTTTATGTTGTAATTTTAAAAGGCTTATATGTTTAAAGATTAAATTATTCTTGCCATAAAGTGATAATTGGAAAACAATGTGTTTTGAGCTCGAGATCATGATGGACAAAATAACCGGATTATCGCGCGCTACGATCGCATTTACCGACACCATTGAATAATGGACGACAAAAGTCATTTCGTCTATTACAGGGCCTTAACCTAATAAATTGACGTTCCATTCCCTGTGGAAAATATTGGATGGAAAATCATTTGAAACCTTGTTTGTCTTCAACTGCCAGCAGCGATCACACTGGACCATAAACGTATTACGCTCTATTTTGACAAAGAGCATAAAAATTACAGAAGTGTAAGGGAGAAATGAACTGAAGAACCACCACATCGATAATTGGCTTCGAATGCCTTCTAAAAGATCCCCAAAGTTTATTGGTATGTGCTCATTGCCCACATGATTGTCTGCGCGTAATCCAAAGTAAGATAGACAAATATATTATTTTCACATTCTTTTCAGATATTAAACACAAGAAATATGTATTCGACGTTGCCCTCTTAATAATTGGACTTTGTTAAAAAAAAAGTTTCAGCAGTATACTGCCAAATTTTGGGGGGAAATCCCAAGCAAAACCAACTGAATGAAAACCAAAAAAAACCAAAAAAAAACAAAACAAAGAAAACCTAAAACGTTAGCACTATGCTGTAACTTTGTAGCTGCTAATTTTACAACCGTGGTGTAAGTTTGTACATAAAAAGACAAAAATCAAGACTAGATGTATATGATTGACCTGTCCAATCAAATGTGACGGAACAATCCTTTAGATATATTGTTATGTGTACACATTTTTCCTGTGAACGTTGTGAAGTTGATAATAAAAGTTTACAGCTCGAAGAGCGTCGAAATAATGTCCACAGTTAAGATTTATATTTACGTCAGCCTGCCCCACCTATTCGTTCGGTCTGCATGTATGATTAATTAAAAATATATATATATAGGCCTACATGCAATAAATTCAGAATATGAGTTAAACAAACTTTGGCATATCTCTCTTCTGGACAGACTGTTTCGTACCATAAGGCACTCATCATGTGAATTGTGAATTGTGAATCAGCAGAATTGTGAATTGTGATAGAAGACGATTTCATTGGATATATATATATATATATATATATATATATATATATATATATTATTAAAAATAAATTCACTCTTAAAACACATAAAACAAAATCTTTAAAAATTCAACTCATGCACATATATAGGCTACCACAAAACGAAAACCGTCACCCACCCTTCAAAGTCTGACATATTTTACATCTATAGAACATCAAATGAAGCGATATTTATCCGACATTAATCTGGCAATGAGACTACAGTATCTCACTTCAGAAACATCGCTGTTGAAATCATGGCAATTAAAATGTTCTCAGAAGTTCCTGCAAAGGAACCACAGTTTCGTAAGATGATTGTGATGAATAGGCACAATACAAACTAGTCCCCATGGCGTCCAGCAGTACACTAGCACCACATGTTAGTTGTGACCGAGGGGGCGAGGTTGAGAATGAGGTATACCCCTGGGAACGAGATTGGAATGGTGCATGCCGCAAGCAGTGAAACTGGCTAGACTGTTTCCCGGCCGCGAATTTTTTTTCTCCCAAAACGACATCCGCATGTAGGTGAACGCTATGGCGTTTTTGGACTTTACTTTTCTAAAAACATGAGAAGAAAAAATATAATTAGAAAAAAAAGAATGAATTCGAACGTAATGAAATTCGGACTTTATTTCCCTTTAAAAAAATCCTCCGAAGCCTCAGGTTAGAAAAGAAATATATATTCAGGTTCAAATACGTGATTCGAACCCGCGACCTCACGTTGCTGAATCACGACCGTATCGACTGAGCTATCGCACTGCTCACCAAAATGTATGGGAAAAAAGTATGTACCTGCGTACGTACGTATCATAAAAATATCGTAGAGGGCGCTAAACAACCATGTATGTGGATGTAGTTTGGGAAAAGAAAATTCGCTTCCCGGCCCCCCATACTGAAGTCCGAGGGACAATAGGGACAGAGAACCAGACTTTCGCTCGTACCTCCCGCCCTGCAAACAGGACGCTGGGATACTCTGATGAGCTTCACAGAATCTTGTGAAGGAAGTGGCCTATGACCTATATATAAAGCATGATCTGGCTGCAGATGTTCAAGACCGCAGTTAGACAATGTGCGAAAATGCTATCAGAAAACTTCCCATAGAAATGCATACGTTCCATACCGGATGTGATTTCCGTTTCATTGCGGACCATGTGGACAAAATTTTGAGCGTCGCATAATGCAATCCGACCGTTCGTGATTCGAAGTGGAGCCTGGGCAAGTGACGGGAATTGTAAATTTACAACACAGATAAGTTTTAAAGAATTTCCTATATAATTACGCTTTTCAACGAAAAAAAAATCTTTAAAAGAGTAATGAATCAGTCTTAACGGCCGTTTCAAACCTTGCAGAGTCATGACCGTGTTGACGCACAGGTCACAGGTCACGCAAAATCCAACCAATCAGAGCGTGAATTCATCAGAGTATCCCAGCGTCCTGTTTGCAGGGCGGGGGGTACGACTATGAAACTGGCGCGGGGAAAAAATTCAACAGAGGGCGCCTTTAGTATTGTATGGGCCGAAGGGCTGTGTGGTACTTTTAAGCGCGACTAGCTAGCTGTGTGCGTTGGTAATTCCCGCCAGTATACTGTATTGTATGACCGGCCTAAACACCGTGGCCGATCCAGGATTTTCCAAAAGGGGTGGGTTCGGTGTTGAAATCCAAGAGTTTTTCGGGGGGGGGGGGGTGGCTAGATAAAGATTTAGCTTTGTAGTTCACGCATACAAATGTCATAGGCCTGAAGCAATGAATCAAAATTTGCAGTATTGAGTAATGACGTTATGCGCAACACAACCATGATAAGTGACACTCGATAAACATAACTTATTACTTGCATTTTGTTACTTGATGAACATAATGCGTGAAGAAAACGTGCACTTTCTTTTACCGCAGTTGCTTCAAAAACATTGACCAGTCATCCGCGGACCAGCAAACTTGGCTGCATGCATGAAGAACTCTAACCCTCGCATATAAAGTGTTATACAATGTACTCTGAATAAACGTTCAACGAGTAGAATCTGGACACTTAAACCGGTCGAGCAGTAACATACACTCAGATTTTCGGGGGTTTGGTTTTTTTTGTGTATTTTGTTTTCGTTTGTTTTTGAGCGTTTTTGAAATCATGCTCAAATGAATTCGAAAATGGTTCTGCAGTTGTTTTTCAAATAAACGGTTGATCGCGCACGCACCATTGTTTTCGCAAGTCTAAAAACCGTTGGCTTGCATAATATTATAGCCGTTTAAGCTTTCCTCTTTTTCGGGTGCATGGTGGGGGTTATTGGGGCGTATTAGATATAGGCTACTCGACATGGATTGAATTAGTGCAGCATGCTGCTGCATGCACAACTATTGTCGGTGTTCAACTGTCTATCTATTTTGTTTACGATTGTGATAGCTCGAATAATAAATGATCTTTTATGAATGTTCAAGTTCATTAAGGAAAAGCTTTCGTCTTTTACCCACTAGTATGGGCGTCTTTAAAATCAGAGAAACAATGTGAACTTCATTCAATAGACGCATCATCAACCCAACCCTCCCCCCGAAAAAAAACGAACAAAACAAAGCAAAACCGAAGTGCATAACATCAGGACGTCTGTCTTAACTGCATTAAAATCATGAGTCAGGTTCTATATGGTAAGGCAAAAGTACAAGAACAAATATTTTGTACTTCTCCTGAAAATCCGACTATAGGGTGAAACTGTAGATTGCCGTCACCAGACTATGCCACTTTCGCTCAGCGGATGCGAATTTGTGTAAACATGGTAAAGGAAGGGCCTTTGCAAAAATGACAAAATGTTGGTATATAGGCCTATATGCTTTTTGGGTGTGTATATACCTTGAAAAACATAGATTTTCAAATTGAATTGATAATTTTCTAGCATTACATTAGTTATGAGCTTTCCAAAGAGACATCGCACGAAAAAATCAACATATGACAAGTCATCAATATTAATTAATTTCAAGTTTTGAATTAAGAGCGGAACGCTCCTACTTCGTTCTGAATAGTGTGCGCAATTTCCGAACTGGAGTGCGCCATTTAAAACCAATTTTTAAAACTGTATAAAGGCCTGCAAAAACAAACAAGCACATTTATTTGTTACTGGACATTATATTCCATTACATTTCGTTCGGAACAGAAAATTTAAATTTTGAAACAGCACGTATGTACCAACTTTAAGACTGATGTACCGCTATAAGCCATTGGCAAAAAGCGCGCGCTAAAAGGGGTCCCTAAATGCCCTCGGATTTGCATAAGAGCTCTTTACAGGTGTCGTGAGTTCATTGATTATTGATACATTTCGCCAGGCAGGCTTCGGATACACCACAAAAAATGAAAGACAAGTCAGAAATATATCGCCTCATCTCCTACATCGTATAACCCATTGCTCCAGTCAAAAGAATTCTGGGCCTGCAGCGAGATTTAAACTCTACATTCGTTTTTTATCTCTTCAAATCTCTTCTTTTTGTGAAACTGAAATCGGTCGATCTGGGCCGGCGGGCGGAGAGTTCGCAAAGATCGGGCGCCGGAAATCTTGCATAAAAATGCAAGAAAGGAAGGGCATGTATAAATAGCGCCCTTTCAGCAAATAAAGGCAACATTGGTCTTTCTGATTTACCGGTACTCGCTTTTTCCCTTATTTCTTTTTCCGTCAAACTGTCCAATAAGAATGCTGGTAAATATTTCATGTTAAATTTCGTCCGTGGATATCGCAAAACGAAAATTGTTCTCTATTGTTTACTTGCCACAATTAAAAGGTCTGGGTCACAGAAAATGCACGTCTTATACATAACGGAGTAAATTTCCAAAAACCCGTTTGTTTACAGATAGCTGACGCGATGCGGTTTTTTAAAACTCTTCTATATATACGTGTTTTCAGCAGTGAATAAATCCAACGAATTTTTAGCTACACTGTTAACTGCCAACGCTAGCGCCGCATAAAATGCACGTCACGTAATTCACTGTGTGGTACCAGGTCACGAGCAAGTTTCTTTTATATGTTATCATGGCGATCCGAACGCACACCCATTGGAAGCAACTTCAAAAAACCCCGAGTGACTGGAAAGTGGAATGACGACTATCGGTCCAACGGCTTGATTTCGACCAAAATTCCTTCATGCGATAATGACACGGAAACCGCAAATTTAATCGCAGTGGTGTGAGCGTTATATTTGACCTTGTCTAACCATTGTGTGAGAAACGCCCAAAAGGGCGCAGTCTGGACGAAAGTATCTCTTGAATCTATTGGAAGTGGACCTGCTAAATATCACGGGGAAGACGTCGGTTGTTCACGGTTTGAGCGGAAGTTAAGCCCTTACGTCATCGGGCCCACTCGGCAAGCAGTCATGGGAATTCCTGGTCAATAGACGGTTCCTCCGAGGCCAAACTGCGCATACCATTATCGAAGCAGTCACATTTTGAAAGGAAATATCTTATGCATTATATTTTCTAATATTGTAACGAAAGGATGTGTAGTTATTTCTGTCGGGGATTTTTTTTGCATGAGATAAAGAATGACACAATTCCTTGCTCGCATATTGCATGAGACTCAATATCAGTGTCTGCATGGGACTCAAAGTTGCTGAGGTGAAGTCCATTAGGTCAAACCCGTGCGTTGTGCGAAGTCTTATCTTTGTTGGACAACGGACAAACTTGGGCTACTTAAAGATGTACTGTATTGTTCCTGCTATTTTAGAGTATTGCCCAAACCCCAAAACACCCCCCAAAATAAACAACAACAACAAATAATAAAAATAAAATAAAAAATATAACTAAAAATAAATAAATGAATAACTAAATAAATAAAATTGCTAGTCCCCCCATCGCATTATATTACCCAAGTTATTCACTTTCGAACGAGACAATAATACATCAAACGAAAAAAACAGAGGCCCGCGTTGTTGAGTTGTAATGGAACAATAATTAATTACTTAACAATAATTCAGTTCTCGCAGGGTTAACTACTTTTCGCCTCCCTATCAAAATCGATAATGACCGCGACCGTTACACTGGGAACCAGTCTACTCGTAACTAATAGTCGTAAGGCAGGTATATTTCTGTGCAAAACAACCTCGTCCCCTATTTTCAACCTCGTTTCCAATAATAACTCGGTGGGAAACTTTCTTCCTGTATCCTTATTCAATACAGCAATAGCAAGCAATGGATTGACATCGTGAACTTGGTGCCGTGGTGTTATTTTCAAGGTGTATTAGCCCTGGATTGTAACGTTCAATGTGAATTACGTCCGCTCCACCTAAAAAACAATCACCCGTTCCCGTTGTGCTTATAATAATATGTAATATGATATTGCATATTGGCTGGGTACGATTGTAACATTTTAACTTTCAAGAAAATCGTGTTTTCGGATCTCTCCCCCCCCCCCCCCGCGACGAATTGATTGATCAATGTTTCCTTCTTTTAGAACGTCCGCCTCAGAGAATCTAGGCGGATGAGTAACATGAATTATTCAGTAGTTTCGATGTGAAAGTTATGTGTTTTTTCTTCATGAGGAAGCCAATGACGTCACATCGTAGTTATTTATAGTCAACTACAATGCACTTACATGAAGCATTTTAAAGAACAGTTACTGCTATCGTCGAGCTGCTACAGTAGCCCAGTGAATAGTGAGATGAACTATGGGTGGCAAGATATCCGATTCAAAATCCACCTACGCCCAATTTTTCATTGACTAGGCTCTTCTCCAAGTTTATCGTTGGGATAATTTCAATTTAAGGGAAAGGAAGAGTCCGAGAACCTAAGTGTCTTGCAGTAATTTCATCGAAACTAATCGAAACTACTGAATTTATCATATTGCCTCACCTGCCTGGGGTCGCTGAGAGATATTCTCAATTAGGAAATAGTGATCTGCAATTGACTCTGTTTTTAGCTCGGACACCGCATACAAATAACACTGATTTAACGCACAGTCAGGCACCAGACGATTCCTAGTTTGCACAGTCATGTGCAAGACACCAGGGTGAGAGAGCAGGTAGTGGTGGGAGCGTATTGCTCGACACCATTGGAACGAGGTAGGCGCAAACGCAACCTCAAATAAGTCTTCTTTTTAAGAGGACCGTTGGCGACGAGAAAAGTTTGGTTTGCGTGGGAGGTCATTTCCAAGGAAAGAGTTCAGAATTTACACAGACTTGATGTAACAATCTACCGCGGGCACTAAGGTGGAATTGTATATAGACAGAGTGTGAAATCTTTTCCCTCGAATTTTAAGCTTTTCTAAAGGCCAACATTTTCCTTAGCCAGAGGATCTACACTTTGTGTGCGGATTAGTATTTTAAACACCAACGTCAAGGCGCGATTGAAACTAGACCTATAGAGTGGGGAAAAGGGACGCGTGTGGAACTTCCTCAAGAACCATTAACGTCCAAGGCATTAACAACATTTTTGGGCGAAGATTTGTCAGGATGGATTTCTTTATTTTGGACAAAAGCAGATTTGAAGAAGAGGAAAAAAAGAAGAGGGAAAGGAGGGAATAGAATGGCCCGAGGTGTTGAGGGACGGCGGGCAAGGACAGCTTTAGCTCCATTAGAAATCCATTTCTGCTGCCCCATCGGAGCCGCGTGCTGTCTCGTGGCCGCAGGCGGCGCACGCTGCAATGTCATTTTTTGAGACTCTGGCGCGAGCGCCAGAAGTGACTCGTTGTCGGATCAAGAAAAGACCGACTCGTTCCCGCCAAATGCCACACAACCTACGGCTGTTGCATGTTTCACTTAACAAAACTCCATCTCCATTTTCCACACATAATGAAGGAAGTTTATCTCCGGTTGAAATTAAAAGATACATGTCCCGATGTGATTTTGTGAAAGAAAAGTATAATTATGAATTATACAATAGGAACAATAACATGAGATTGGGCCAGTGTTTAAAAAAAACACAAACAATCGACATATAAGAGTCAATGACGAGCGCTGGCGGGAATCCGAAGTCAGCACTTACTAAAACAAAGTCTCAAATGGAAAATAAAGTGCTACCGGTCTCCGGGTGGTTGTGGGCGAGTTTGTGCCCAGCTCTGAGTGAGGATGAGGGGATTGGATTTGATTGAGAATTATTGGCCGTTATGCCGGCTTTATTGACCGCTGGGAATACCCCCGTTCGAGGGGATGAAAGGGAACTAAGTTTTGTCTTGGGACCCACCGAAATTTTACAATGAAAGAATTGTTTGGATCAAATTATAGCGGAAATGTATATGATTGTATACGTATATACACCTCCGAGTATACTAAAAGAACTTAAACAGCATGTTAAAAGTCACCTAATGTTGAAAGGATTTTATTTAAAGATTGTCAGCACATCACTACAGAACGGCTTCATACAAACGCACACAATACTTTGCACATTGACAACATTGTTGAATCAAGATGACTTTCAAGGGTCGTGGTTATTGTACGGGGATCACCGTTTATTGACTTGCTGACATCTGCGATAATATTTTAAACGAGGAAGAAATGAGTTTGAGGGTATACAAGAAAATACAAGCACATTCTTTTAAATTTGTCTAGACGTTCTTGACATTTGTGCACAGGCTGATACATGTATTTGAGGGTGCTGTTGTTGTGAGGTCTTCTAAGTCCGCTAGTTATCTGTCCGTAATGAATGGACAGATAAACACATTACCGAATAACTGACCAAAATAAAAAGGCAACTGTCGGAGCAATCCATCTATAACACGGAATCTGGTACATTTGCTCTTAAATATGGAAACGTTATTATATAAATCAAAGACGACCCTTAAACATCCTTAGAAATAGCAAACAAAAAATGGTAATTTCACGAATTCTGTGAAAAAAAGGCCACTGCAAAGGCTCTTAACAATTATGACCAGGGAAGGTAAACATGAGTGTTATTATGTAAACTAAAGCTATTATTGAAAAACGAAAACATACTGGATTATTATCCAAAAGATCAGGTAAAGAAAGTCGGAAATTTTTATCCTAAAATATTTTTCAACCAACAAATATCCAAAAATTCAATTCAATGGACCCAACAATTGTCGGAATTTCACAGATAAAAGTAGCATCCCAGGTAAAGCAGTGATTGAAAATGATCCCTCATACTATCAAAATAAAAAAAAGTAAATTAATGAGGCCTGACCACAAAATTGTAGCAATTTTTCTGTGTTCTTGAGAAGTTTGAAAATGAATAAGACTGCTGCAAACTGCTTCAACTTTTCACTGGACTGACCTGAAATGTACAAATCTAAAAAGGCGGCTTGGTGTTTCCAACTGAACGAGTTCTGCTTCAGAGACTACTTGAGAAGTTGAGATTACAACACCGTCTCTGTAAATCGGTATGATACTGTGTTGCACTATCCCTTTAATGCTAACATTTTCTTTGTTAAAATTTAAGAAACTTCACTTCAGCGTTAAAGATTTCATTTACCACCGAAAAAGGGTTGTTTTCAACAGTACATGTACATTGCCATGCGTGTCACCTCACCTCAGTTTTGTCCAAAAAAAATTATAAAAATACAGTAGACAGGCAGCTAAAAGGAAGAATTTGAAATGAATGGACCAGGGATATATGTAGTTCCATCTCAATGGTTAGAGCAATGCCAGAACAAGCACGCTGTTTCCTAATAAGCTATTTTCCTTTAAAACCTTGTCTCCTGGTCAAAATAAACAAGAAAAGGAAAAAACCTACAGAATGGTTTATGCGCATGGCATACATTATTGGCAATTTCACTACTTATATGTATGTACTTCCACGCAAGCACATAGGCTACACTTGAGTGACTCTTTTTTTTTTTTTTTTAGTTCCCAACTTCAATTTATTCATGGGTCCAAAAACATGATTCGCTTTTTGAGTTAGTCACTTCATGGTGTGTACATGCAAAATTCTCCCAATTTGAACTCTCCATCAAATTAATCAAGTATCATTCAATAACAATGTATTCTCTAGTAGTTCATCTTCTTTTTAAAATAACAGATGAAGGTAACCCTATACCCCATCCCTTTTTACAATTAACTTTGCAGATGAGGGGGAGTTTTTATATAAACTTTTGACTCGTAATGATTGTCCTTTGTTGTGTGTTCCCCCTCCCTCAATTTCTCTTGCCATAGACTTGGCCTGTTTCTTGACCTGTTTCTTGACCTGTTTCTTGACCTCTCTCTAGCAAGGTAGCTCAATACACCTCAGACATGGCATTCACTATGACTGCCAACACCGACTGACTAATGCCAATCTGCCTGATTGCCACTCCAAACTCAAGTGGTAAAACTACAAATTGAAGGGAAAGTGCCCCAATTATAGGAAATTACTGGGTTAACCCCTTTAGATGGCCGTCAGGGTGATTTGCTGCACTGACAGGGTTTGTGTGAGGTGTCATTATGGTTGAGTCGGTAATAGTTTCCTTCGATACACAGCTATAATATCAAAATAGAGAATAACTTGAAACATTTACCTGAGCAACTGGCTGGAAAGCGTTAACAAAGATGACTTTTTAATATTCAAATTTCAACAACTGATTTAAAAAAAAAAGCAATATAAAATTCAATTTGCAACAAAACAAAAATATGAACAGCTCACGCTTTCCCCTTTGAAACTGTGCATTGAGCAATGAAATATTTAACAAATTCATTAAAACAATGGGAAGCAACACTAAAAATTTCTTTTGAACAGTACTGCTGAGCACATAATTTGGCCATTACTACCAAATTCCACCACGCAACCTTTTTGGATGGTGTCACCTGTCCTCTTTTATGAGGTCACGCCTAGGCTTAGGATTACAGTTAGAGCTGCAGGAGTGATGAGTTAACAGCTAATAGGTCGTATCTTATGAATCTATTTAAGGCTGGCTGATGGCTGATCAACATCCGTCATATATTATCATGCAGTTAATCCTCTGTTTATAATTGCTTATGACACCACATGAGCACAAATGTATTTTGAAACCTTGTAAATACATTTGTTCTTGACACGATCATTTCAACTCCCTTCCCCAATAAAGACATAAGAATTGCCATGCCTTTGTGCTGCAATTGCCATGCCTTTGTGCTGCACTGAAAAATGACCTGTCCATTGCAATCTCTCAGTGGTGTTCTGTACTGAATAACTGTGAGTCCTCAGCATATTGTTTACTCCTGGTTGATTGACACAGATGTGGCATTTTGAGATGGCATGGCTTTACAACCGACGTCCCTTCAGCCTACGTCTCGGTTTGGTCTTTGACCGGGACACTTTAGGCCGCTTGGCCCCCACCATCGTCTTAGCCCCACCCCCTAATCCACTAGCATATTCAGCCAGTATCCTCTGCTTGGCACTCAATGGCTTCATCTCTGCTTTCCTATTGGGCAAAGAAAAGATGGGACAGCAAAGAGAGAACAAAATTCAATACGGATCCCATTCTTTTGAAACTGTGCTCTAATACAAAGAAGACAAATCAAATGAGGTACGATATCTGACTATAAAGCTGACTCTCAATGATTATGTACTTTTTCAGTCCATCATGTGTATGTTGTGTATTTAGTTTTATGACAAACTATAGTCCAAACTCCAACTGAAACAAAGTAGACATAAAGGCAGTTTTATTTTTTGTTTCATACATTAAATTATGACATACATGTACATCCATATGGTCCAAGTAAATGAGGATGCAATATGTGCCATTTTCTTTCATTGAAATGATTAAGATGCCCCAAAGAAAGACTTTTTGTGAGGGGGAGGGGGCGGGGGTTACTCACATGATTGAAAATACTGTAAAATAAGCTTTACATTGATATGTTTCCAACCTCAAGGGGGGGGGGGTGTTTTATGACATGGGTTTACAAATTGTTGTTTTTCTTACTTTTTTTCAGGAAACATGCTTTCAAAGCTGAAGTGTACATGAACAATTAAGCTATCAATTCCAAGTGAACTTTTACTTTTGACTTTAGTAAAAGCACTGTTCATGTGCACAAACAGCAAACTGCACGCATCGAAAAATCACAATGACATAATTATTTTAAGTGTTTTTTTTTCTGGCAGTCTTGAGCTTGAGTGATCAGTTACTGGGTGCCTTTGTGACTCATCTTCACAGATCAAAGTTAAGAACCTTAAGTTGTTACTTGTAACTGTGATTCTCCTTGAAACCCCAAAACCATGATCTGAATGAAATCAGCATAACTAGTTATGCCCTTGCTACAACTTAAAACCAAATTTCTCAAACTGACATGAAATTGCTTTTTCCTGAAAGACATTGATTCTTCCATTAGAGAAAATCCTTGTCTTCTTTCATTCTACAATAAAATAACCTAAAAAGGTCAGATTTGTTACCAGCTTTTAATGTTTATAATTTTCATAAACATGAAAGAAATCAGATATACAGCACAAACAGGTCCAAATATGAAAAAACCCAATCTGCCTGGTACTTATCTCTAACAGTATGAGATGCATCATAAATTGTGACTTATTTTCAAATGGAAAACGGCTGCTGCTAAAAATAACACTTGAAAGTGAACACGTACATGTACACGTTTTCTTTGAAAAAAAAATATGGTCATTTGATTTTAAGGCTTTAACGGCCTTCTAATGAAACAACAAGGGTCCAAACTGCCCATGGGCCTGCATACTATACTCTATTTATTTCATTAGGTGTTGGGCTTTAGCCCAAAACCTATTGTTTTTGTAAGAGTTCAATATTCTTGTTTTTATTATTCTTCAAGACACATTTCTTCTCCCGAACTGTTTGGGAAAATGAAAAGCGATATGAACTTCAATTGTCAATATACGAATGCACAACCCACTGCAAATGTCTTTTTTTGTAATTAAGTCATCATGACGTCATCGTGGGTCACGTGACGTCACTTCAAAATATAATAAATTTAATCTTTGGAATTCAATATAAAATCAACCGTGAGAGACCGGAACTAGAATTTTGCGGGAATCGACATGATAATACATGCTCTTCCTTTTATCCTGTGCGCGTAAAATCACGTGACCCTTCCTTCCGGTCGAAACAGGAAGTGGCAAATAATTTGAAAGTGGAAAAAGATATGAACTTGCTTTCAACGGTGTTGGTGTCTGCCTGGATTAACCTTTCAAAAAAAATAATGGGTGACGCCATGAAGAGTTAGAGCGCCCTCTAGCGGAAGGTTAAAAAGCGTGAAAAACGCATTTTCACTTGATGTCTGTGGCGAAGTTTGCAGTATTCCCTTAAAAATTCATGTATATGATGACCTTAATGCAGACAAGACCTGTGCGCAAAAAAAAAAATGATTACGTCATCAGATCGGAAGTTACAATAAAAAGACCTTTAACCCTTCAAAACTTGCTAAAAAATCAACCGTGATAGATATAATCAAGATTTGGCTATATATAGCAGTAGCACAGTTAAAATAGCTCTTGAACTTTCTGGTAATGACGTCACAATGACGTCATCAAGTATCATATTACAAGCAATCAAAGATTTCTAGATTTAATCTTTGAAAATCAATATAAAATCAACTGCTACAAATTTGATTTTGTTAATTATGGCAATCGATACAATATTGCAGGGTCTTCATTTTTGGTATTAAGTGCAAAATCACGTGACCCTTCCTTCCAGTCGAAACCGGAAGTGTCTTATAATTTGAAATTGGCAGAAGATGGGAACTTGCTTTCAACGATGTGAGTGTCTGCCTAGGCAGTACTGTACAAACATTTTACAGGTGACGTCATCAAATGTTAGAGCGCCCTCTGGTGGCATGTTGAAAAAGTCAAACATGGAAAAAACTTACATATTTTATATATATCCATGGCCCAACACCGTGTGGTTGTTCCTACAACCTCTAGTTTTATTTATCGTTTTATTTTACCAGAACTGTTCTCCGTGGAGGCCCGGGGTTAAACACTAAAACAATACAAATTATGGAACAATACATTGAAAACAAACGGTTAAGTATAAAACATACAGACATTTAGAAGAAGGAACAAAGTACAATGCATGCACATGCTAAAAAAATTACTTACACTAAAACTAAAAATGCAAAATGTACTCTATGAGCTGACTTATTCCTTTTTTCTTTTTTGAAAATAGACAACAAATGTACTTGGTTGAAAATGCTGCTTTACAACACTGTGAGCATGAGTGGAGTAAAGGTAATGTACAACATTTGCAAACATTAAAAAATGAAACTACCAAATTGTTATGAAATATACTTGACAGTAAGTAAATAATAGTCTCAAGCATCCTGAGAAATTGCGGCGTCTGGTATGCTGTCATTTTCAAGAAAAGTGGAATTTTGTATAATTTTCCAATGATGGTTTGGCCGAACCATCATTGGAAAAATGGCTTTTTCAAATACTACCCCCAACTGATCAAATGGAGTTAGTCCCCATTTTTTTGCAATCGGTTACATGTCCGTGAATGGGCCCAAGCCAGCTAGTCTGGTTCCCTGACCAGACAATTCCCTGATGTCTATAAATTGTACAGTTTCATCTGAAGCACTGGATCAGGGAACCAGACTACAAGAACAGTTTCTTTTTCTTTTCCGGCATCTATGAACGCAAATCTTTAAACAGGTCAGTGGAACGATATTTGCTATAAAATACTAACCCCCAAACAAATCCATTTCTGAAAATTACCGCAAAAGCAAATGTTGTATACCTTTAAGTGCTCTGAATTAAATTTAAAAAAAGGGTCTGCAAGTTCACAACAACATTTCAGTGTACAATCTTCATCACAATACACATCAAACCAAACTGCCATGAAAGATGCATAGACTAGCGGCACTGATAAATGGCAAAGCTAATAGCAAAATGGCTATCTTGAAAAGTATCAGTCACTTTTCATTCAGAAATAAAAAGATATGAAAAAAAAACAGAGCTTGAGAAATTAAACTTTAATACATCCATGTATTCATAACCTTCCCGCCACGAGCAAGGATCAACAAAGGCAGCAACTCACAGAAGCTGTTACTAACATCTAGACAGGAAAAAGACCTCCATTATTAAACCCATCCAATTTAACCATCATTAATTCATGACTACCACCAAAGTAAAAAAAAAATGAGAAGAAATCAAAGAAAAACACTTTTAATTCTGGGGATTACGGCAGTTGTTGAGTCTTAAGCACTGCTCAGATTGCCCTGGCCGGCTGCCGTAGCAATTAAATGTACGCCGGCGCTAAAAAAAGACCTAATCAGGTGGAAAATATGAGCGCTAGCCACAATGAACTACGTCGCAGGAGGCCCAAAATCATCCCTGAAAAAAGGTCCATTTGCTAAATTCAAAGTTTTGAAAAGCGCCTGGGTTTCCCCCTGGGAGATGTAATTGTCCGCAGTGGATTTTTTTCCTTGTCCTTCCTCTACGTCTTCTCTCAGAAAAATGGTCCACTGACTTTTCTGAGCTTGGCCTGAACACCATTTACACAAATATATTTGAAGGAAAGAGTTATAAATACACCTGATTACACATGATCACCTACTAATAAAAAAAGAGAAAGCAGAAGTGTCGGAACAAATCCGTCTTTTAGTGGCCAACTATTGTTCAGAGAAAAAGAATGACTGGATTTGGTTGGAACAAGTCCCTGCTGAGTGTCCATACTCCAAACTGCTCCGAGGTGTACTTGGGTTTCCAAAGGGGGAAGAAGACAGAAAATAGAAACTATGGCTGGATGACATGATAGCAAACTCACAATCTCCTGCCCTGCTACTCCCCAAGTTGATACATGTACCTATGAACAACTTGGATGTCTTTCTACAATTTGGATGACGGGGGCAAGGATACAGAGAGATAGATGCATGCAACACTAGCGGCCGTGAAAGGAAGGTAGCGTGTAATAGTGCAATACAGCCCCAGGGCATAGAGTATCGGGGAGAGGCCTTTTATGCTCTGGCTGGACTGCAGTGTTGTAAGGGGGGGGGGGGGGGGGGACAGAATCAATTGGTCTAATGGTCTAATCTGGGCAACAGACACCCTGGCATGAGGCTGTCTTTTAAATAAGCCGTGCAGTGTGTGTGTCGTGCTAATGGGGGCGACAGATGTGGAGGGGCACGATGAGGGTGAAAAGTAATCGCTGCTTGGCTTTTTTTCCCTTCTCCCCATTCATTTTTTTGGAGATGGAAATACGGGTGGTTGGGTTTGCTCAATGAATCAAACATCAACTACTTGAGATGAAAGAGGTAAAAATACTATGGATGTAAACCTTTAATAGGCCTGAGTGATTTTGATGAGAGTTGGATGATGGTAAAGATTAAATAATGAGTGCTACGGAGCATCTGCAACATCATGTGCCTATAAAACAAAAAACAAAAAAATTCAGTAAGAATAAAATATAAGATGGCATTTGGTAAAAAAAAAAAAAAAAAAAAAACATTAGTAAAGAAACAACAACAACAACACACCTCTGTATTAAACTCATTTGAAAGGTTACACATGTAAATATCATGAAAATAAACTAGATGCTTGGCGTTTTTTTTTTGGCATTTTTTTTTTCGTTTTTTTTTTTACAAATGCAGGATATTCGGGCACTAAACTTTTTCATTGGAATTTGTCCATTTGAATTGTGAACATGTTAGAGAAAAAAATATAACGAATGATGGAATTCAGACCTTTATTCAATTTAACTTTTTTTTTAATGAAAAAAAATCTTTTTGGGAATAATTCGTTCCTTCTGGTTTACATATGCAACATGAAATTGAATATAAAAATATGTATTGACTACATTGAACTTCCGGTTTTGTGTCATCATAGCATTAGGATGTCTAGCATCAACAATGTCAGTGATATCATTGTTTGTGCAACAATGATAGCCAATCAGTACCGAATAATGAAATTTGATATTTGAACAAAAATCATTTTCAAATTCATCTGGCAGTAACATCCGGTTTGAAGGTGTCATTAGGATACTTTATCAAACAAAGTCACTGATATAATTATCTGTGCAACAATGATCGCCAGTGGGTACCGCATGATTGATTTTAATTAAAAAGTAAAAGCAATTATCTTCAAATCCTCTGATAAAGCTATTATTTCGAAACTTGGCGGAGCATTCTGTTATTGTGTCAAAAAAATGTAATGGGCAATTTGGAAACATTTTGACAAAATGTCTTAAAATAAAAAAAAACATTGACGTTCTTTGATGTGCCACCAGAGGGCGCATTCTAAGATGACATCATCGTGTCTTCTTTTGTGTTTGGCATCCCTCACTGAACATTGAATAGTTTGTTACGAATGTAATAAAATGCTTCCATTTTCAAGTTAAGTTATATTCATATGTCATTGCACTTCTGGTATACCTGGAAGTAAAGGTCAAGTAGCTATGTGGCCGGGGAATCCAAAAATGTTGCCCTAGGAAATATCTATCACATTTCCCCCAAACATGACCATTCAGGGGCGGATCCAGGAATGTCTGCAGGGGGGGGGGGGGGGGGGTTCATCAGCAAATCAATGCTGACATGCACACAGGTTTTTTTCTCCCGACACTTGGCCTCCGTTAAATCAATAGGTGGTGTTGGGGTGGGGAGGGGGGGGGGGGGGGGTTACCATACTTTCAGTGGGAGTGCTGTTCAAATCCATCGCTCATGAACACTACAGGTATATTACAGAATAGTGTACAAATACCCCCCTACCCCAGCTGGCTCAGTCCAAATGTTGTGCACAGGTGGATATTATTACCAGTATCATTGTCATAATTTTTTGGGGGGTGTCAGAGCGGGGAGAGTTGGGGGGGTTCACATTATTTTCAATACATTTCTAGGAACATTTTTTTTCTATGATGTTATGATGATGTCACAATTATATGAACACCTAATGGAAGCCTCAAAATCAAAACAAACCCAATTTCTTGGAACTGTTGAACTGGTTTCATGAAGATGAAACCTAGTTTGAACATGAACCCTTTTGAGCAGATGTAAAAAAGTGTGTGGTGTCATCATGACGCCATCATATATCAAATTACAAGCAATTTAAGGATCAAAATTTGAAGAAACTACTTTGAACTGTGATGTTTGAGTTGTATGGAGTAGAGTATAGCAAGTACATGTACAGTGAATCATTCTGCAATTTCAGTGCATACTGTTATGGTGTCTGCGCACTGAAGAAAAGAATCTGAAAAACTAAAACATAGGATGGTGGATACATGGTGCAACTAAAAAGAAGACAAATGGGCGATTCCAAGCAAATAGAGACATGACCCCCAAAAATGAAATTCGTTCATGAGCTTGTTTTTTATTTTTAAGTTATTGCTAACACATGTAAGGATCAGGATATAAACTTTTTTCGTCAATCCTTCATTATTTCCTGTGAAAAAATTCAGATTTCTAAAGTGCTCTTTGGCTGGAAAAATCAGCTTTTCAATGTTCAAATGTCAAATGTTTGGTTATTTTCACACAGAACTAGCCTTATATTTTACTTTGATACTTTGACTTCAGATCTTCTCAAAACATTAACAAATTTGGGACCATGGCTCTTTGTATAGCAATGTGGATGCAATTTTGTTGCATTGGTTTGGGTATGTAATGCGAGTAACCAAAAGATCAAGTTTTTGATATTGCTGCTGAATGAAATTGATTCTGTCTTTGCCATTTCATATTTTGCTTCTTCCCTTAGTAACAACTTTTGAATTGATAAAAGAAATGAAAATGATACCAAGCATGATGTCATCAGGAGGTGTCAAAAATTGAAATGCGAGTAACCAGTAATGCGAGTAACCACTGTAATGCGAGTAACCATATAACTTTCCATGATGATAATGAATACAAATTATGACTTTTGATTACTGATTTACTGTTTTTTGATAAGAAGGAATAATGTAAGCCCCTTGAAAATGTAAATTGATGCAGACTACGATTTGTGGTTCACATATCTGAACAGTATTAGAATTCATAGGGCCTACATCAAAAGTTGCTCATAATTTGCATAAAAATCACATTGTGTACAATCAATCTTATGTTGATGTACAAACAGTTAGAGCAAATTTGAGAGTTGATGAGGGAATGTTATCAGTAATTATGCATAAATGACATTTTTAGAGTTATTTTATTGTCATGTACATGTATCGTTCAGCAAGTGCAATAGGCCTGTGCTGGGCACCATAAAACTTTCCTAAAAGACAAATTAAGATTGATTGGTAATCTTCTAATTATACTGATACTTAAAGAATGATTAATTGATTTAATTGTATAGCCTAGCCATTTGTTTTGTTTGATGAAATGATTTGGGTTGAATTAGACCTGTCCTGATTAAGATTTGATTTTTTTTTCAACCAAATGAACCAAATTGTAATGCGAGTAACCGTAATGGGAGTAACCAAAATCCTTCTTTGGTTATCTTTTATTCCTTTACTTTTTTGTTGGCTTTAGTTTGGTTTCAGTCCATACGTTTAGGGTTGTGTAACTCCATGCAGTTAAAATCTGATCAAAATTGTGGGGGTAACATTTGTATTTGACCCCAGCCAAAGTATCGGACAAACTGTAATGCGAGTAACCTTAATGCGAGTAACCAACCTTTCTCGCTGTATAATTTATATCTGATTTGGGTCTTCATTTTTTATTAACCATTTAAGTTAAGTATAGGTTTTCCCGGCTATTTTAACACTTGTATCACACCTATATCGATACTTAAATTTCGTCCCCGAACATCGCCAAGCTCAATTCTCAAATTGAATTTCAAAAAGCCACCACTAGATTTCATTTAATGTTCAGTATAATTCAAATTGTTAGCACTCCGATTCGTCCGAAATCTTTGAAATTCGTCTCGTGAAGCAATCGGCGTTGAATTGAAAAAGCAAATTCGTTTTTTGTCATTCGTTTTAATGTTCTTGTCGTTACATTTCGTCTCTGGTGACTTAAAACGTTACAATTAAAAATGTGCCCAATCTTTGGACTTGTTTGCGCATTAATTAAATTTAAATTTTTAACAAATATTTCCTTATAAATAAAAGTATAGCTTTAAGTTTTGAGTTTTCTTTGACAATTAACATAAAAATCAGAAATTGAACTTTCACAATATGCTCTTTGCTTAGCATATGGAGATTAAGCATTAAGATCAAACACCTTCGTTATGTTGCTCTTTGATATATGTATATGAATAAAACAACAGAAATAAGGTATGTCTATCAAAGAACAACATTAAGAAGTTCTTTGAACTTAATGCTTAGTGTCCATGTCATAAGTGCATATTGTGAAATGTCAATTCCTGACTCTAATGTTAATTGTGAAACACAGAAATAAAAATTCACACCTTACAGCTAACTACTTTTATTTATACATATAAGGAAATATATGTTGAGTTATCATTGTTTTAATACGCATAATTCTTCAAATAAGTCTAAAGATTGGGTGCATTTTCTAATCGTATACGATTTAAGTCACCGGGACGAAATGTAATGACAACAACATGAAAACGAATGACAAAAAACGAATTTGCTTTGTCAATTCAACGCCGATTGCTTCACGAGACGCATTTCAAAGATTTCGGACGAATCGGAATGCTAACAATTTGAATTATACTGAACATTAAATGAAATCTAGTGGTGGCTTTTTGAAATTCAAAATGAGAATTGAGCTTGGCGATGTTCGAGGACGAAATTAAAGTATCGATATAGGGAATTCGTGTGATACAAGTGTTAAAATAGCCGGGAAAACCTATACTATGGTAGGTGTCCTGTAAATATACTAATTTGGTCATTGCACTTTCAGTTTAAGCAGACAGGGGAATCAAAACAGAGCCAATTTTTGGCATGTCCTTTTTGTGTAGTGCGAGTAACCGTTTTTTTCGAAGAGTGCCACGATCTTGTCATGGTACGAACATATTTTTTTTTACCATCAGGGTGAAGCCTTGAATATTAGGGTATGTTTATGCAGCATAAGAGAGAGATGGCCCGACTACTGCTAAAACCACAGCAATCGGAACACGAAAGGGTGCAAAAAAGTGTAATGCGAGTAACCGTAGAATTGCCCAAATGAATCTGTTAACATTAATCTGGATTTATGACAAATTACAAGAGAGGCAAGAAGCAGAGGATGGGTCATGTTGGAAACAAATAGTCAGGGATCATCTTAAAAATGACCCTTCCCCGAGATATCTGATGCTATAGGTCTGGGCTATATACTGGGTTTGAGAGTGCACCACCATGCGTCTAACATGACATTCCATGTTAATTTTAAAACTAAATAATGCTTCCAGATTATAAGTCAACAATTACCAGTAAATTGCTGGCTTTGAACAATTTTTTTTAACTTTCATATTATTCTGTGAACCCGACTACAAGATGATACAGATTGAATAGATTGAATGTGATGATAAAAAAAGCAGCATTGTGGACAGCTCCTGGCAATTTTCCTTTGGTTTTGGCCAGTGAAAATATTTGACGGTCTGGTCTGTCCTGCAGTTGCTACAGCATGGTAATTAGGCACCTATCCCAGCAGACAAACTACTGATAAATAGCCAGGCTAAGTGCGCTTGCAAGAGGAATTGTGGTTTTTGATTAATTTAGAACTTCTACACTTGGAGAAAGACACGTAGGGCGTGAGATAAGGGTTGGGGTGGGGGAATGAATGAAGAAGGGGTTGTGGGTTTACTCAAAGGGAATGTAAATCATTGGCTTTGGCTGTAATTTTCAGAAATGAACTATTTGAGGGGTTAGTATAATAGATCAAATATTGTTACACTGACATGTTTGAAGTTTTGTGTTCGAAAATGTTGGAAAAACCAAGAAAAACAAAAATGTTCAAGTAGTCTGGTTCCCTGACTCCACTAAAGATAAAATGGATCCATTTAAAGATGCCGGAAAATTGTAAGGTAAGGGAACCAGTTTAGCTGACCTGCACCCGTTCATGAACATGTAACCAATAAGCAAACAAAATTTGGACTGAAGAAATGGTAAATTTTGAGCAGTAGTTGCTAAATAGTTGGGTTTTTCCAACGGTGGTCGGTTGACCACTGTTGGAAATGTATACAAAAATACCATTTTCTTGAAAATGACTTCACACCAGGTGCCATAATTTTACAGGATGCTTTAGACTGTCATTTACCAACATCCTAGCAAGGTATTTCGTAAAAACTTGGTAGTTTTATTTTTCGATGTTTGCAAATGTTGTATATTCCCTTTAAAAATGCACTTTTGTCCAGAGATCACTACAATGTAGTGTCTTATATTGTTTACTAACCATATTTCAAATGGGATGGGTCAAAAGAAGGACAGTGCATTAAAAGGGCTCGAGAACATTAAGTTATTTTATTTATGGTCAATCTGGTTTTTCATAATATGAGATGTATTTATGTCCATCAGGATGGTAAAGTGCAAGCCTTTTCAACAGAAAGGAGATCCTTAACAACTTCACGTCATCTGGAATATTAAAAACACTAGGTTTTACCCGTAACTGGGACACCACAGGACACCATGTTACGTGTGATATATTACAAACGGTCATATATTTTTTTGTTTCTTAGCATTGCTGTCTTGTTGTTTTCTTATTTTATTTAAAGGACAGAACATGTCAAATACCAAGGAAAAGTAAACAATGTGACCATGAAAGATACTTTACACACAGCAGAATTGGTTCACACGCAACAGGGACACGGGGGCACCAAATTTTACGTGTGAAACCATAATATTGGGGAGCACCATATCACATCTTCACATTTATTTCTTTAAAATTGTATCTCACGTTAAAATTGAGTTAGTACATCCATCATTTTGACCTAAAAAATGGCATAGTTTACCTTTTAAGGAGACAAAAATGCAAGTATTTGAGACTGTAACGTTTTGTCCCACTTTTTAGCCAAAAATATGAGAATTTTCGGCTTATTTTTAACCAAAACAGGAACTAAATGTGATCAAGATAACAAATATGTAGGTTTTATCGATGCAACTTATTCGAGTTTGTTACACATAAAGAATCATTTACTTTAACACATTTCTTACTTAGTAAAATTAAATAAAAAAGACAATATATCCTATTGGACCCCTTATTTATACAATAACCCATATACTGAGAAATATTGCAAACCCTGATGCATTTACAGCAGCCATTTTTTGCTCAGTTTATTTGTATATTTTATGTGTAATCAGGGTCCCACAATGAGAGCACGTGTGTTGAAAGCAAATTGACTGGAATCCAGACTAGGACTGGCTTTTCAGTCCAGGTTTTTTAAACTTTAGTCGTTTTGTGAAAAAAATGTCAGAAGCCAACACAGCCCATTCAAGATGGCAATGCTCCTTTCATTATAACATGGATCTAGAGGGCCACATTCAGCTCAGTAAAATGACATGGACATGCACTAAGATTTTTTAGAATATTTTATCTCATAAACCCTAAAAGCCCATGCTCATTCAAAGTTTAACACACACTTCCTGTCTTTTATTTTAATGTATTCAACTGTAAAACCCAGTCTCTTGTACTTTACATGGTGTCTGACATCCCATCATTGTACAAAATATGTGCCATTCATTAACTGCACATTGATGGATTTATGGGCAGCTTTAAAAATGCCTTGGGGTACGGATTAAAACAATAATACTAAGAATACTACTACTCATAAATGTGTACTTACAAAGTGCACAAATCCTAAAAAAAAAGATCGAGGCACTAAGGAAACAAGCGCGAGTTTGGTCACATTTTTGGTCAATTGGTAGTCATATTTTATGGGAAACTTAGGGGGCCCTTTTTTGGTCAATTTTCTGACCGACCGACCGACCAACCGACCAACAAATCACGAGGTGACATGTACAAGCTCCAGCCAGAGCTTAAAAATATGGAACATAGTTAGAATTGGTATGGTACAGTTCATTTTTGAGCAATTTCTTGAATGTAGCAGCCGAGTGTGTAAAGAACAGATGCTGCAGGGCAATGTTGGGCGGGATGGGGGAGGGGGGGGGGGGTTAATATATCCAAAGGCACCATGACCAGCAATTTTGAAGTCTGCTGTCATGCCGCCCGATATGACAGCAGGTATATAGAGGTAACAAACGTTTTAATTTCATATCAGTAATCTAAAAAATTGATCATTGATTAAGAAGTCACCACTAGATGAAAATAATCAGCACTGATGATGAAAAAAATTGGTCAGAGACTGCACAGCTAGCTTTAAAACTAAGCTTTCATTTGGTCTGTCTATTTGGCATGTCAATTGCTGTTGAATTTCGAGATAGAAATGTTTGCAACTTTAGGCTTTTTTTCATGGTTTTGAAACCTCATTGCAGATAACCACGATTGAGTAATCTAAAATAAGCATCATATGGATAAAACAAACTTTAAAGAATGAAAAATTAGCACAAGTGAACCAAACTTGTCAGGTTTAGTTTAATGAAAAACATCACTGCTAGGTTCCTTGTGAAAAAAAGGCTATGGAATTATGGTCACTAACACTTGTTTATGAACATCTAATGTAGAGCAGGAAATGCAATCAATTTAATACCTTTCCTGAATAAAGCCTTATCTTCTCCAGATGAGCACTGTGGCAAGAAGGTAGTGCTCTGGCGAAGATTTTTCCCTAGACGAACAAAATAGCATGTTTTGCCAGACAACCACTAGCAATAGATGTTCTGCCCTATAAACATAGTCCATTTTCTCTCTCTTTGAAAGGTTGAAGTTAATGCATGATTCTAATCTAAGGTTCCAGTACTGGAATTCTCATGTGAAAGAGTTTTTCAAATTGCCTCCAAAATAAACCGGTACATGATTTCCCCTATGTTCATGAAAATGTCATTTTGTGTGTTGATGTATGTATTCTCCAATGCCGTTGAATAATCATCATCCAAGTACCCCACTCTCTTTTAAGAATACTACCTTTATAAACTTTTTTTCCCCTCAACAGAAAGATCTGTGTAGACCCACAACTCATCAATGACTTATTTGTGGATTTTCCACAAATTGCATGGGGCCAAATTGCATGGAGCTGTTAAGTCCAAAAAATCACAAGCAATACAGACCATGTCACCTCTCATAGCCTACTGAAAGGCAACTGACAGGCAACAGAAATAACCTAAGCGTCTTTCCCATGTTATTTTGCCCACATTGAGCAGAAAATGTCAACACTTCTAAACAACCCATATTTCAAGAAATATACATGTATACATTCGTAAAGTGCAGAAATAGAGAAATTTGCTGCAAGGTGGAATCAACATTATAAACAAGTGTGACATGATCGATACATGATGTGACTTTTTAGACGGTAAAGTATTTGCTCTTAGTGAATCTAAGCAATCTATGCAACTGGTTTCTGATGGTTTACACTTATGAACTCCTTGCATGCACAGTAGATGGCACTATGTTACCATTTCAGTGGAAAGGACACGCCATGTTGGCGTGCTAGTTGGTGTGCCTTTGTGAACATGACTACATGTACGTTTATTCTGAATCTGCACAAACTTGTTACATATTTGTTTGAGCATCAGGCCCCGTCAGCAATGTGACTGAATATTCTTCCTAGTGATCTCTCCCAACTCTTCCCATGTAAACGTTGAGGGGGTACTTCTGCACAAAGTCCATAAAAGAAATCCAATATGTTTACATGTACCAATGGCTTAGAATGCTCTCACTCTTTTCTGCTCTCTCTTTTCATATTTGTAACATATTACCAGAAGCAGATTTTAGCCTTTTCACAGAGGACATGTAATTTTCATCCATCGAAAAAAGAAGAGAAATGGCACATCATCCTCTCTAAGATGTGAAACCTGATCTTCATTTGGAGGAATAAGGCTGTCAGAAGCAGGCTTCTGACTCTTCCCCAATACGTGTTAAATAAAGACCCAGACCATACACCCAATTCACCAGAGTCCTATGGCAGACTAGTATAATGAGTGTACAGCCACAACCCGTACCAATGCGGTATGTAACCTGTCATGCAGTCAGAGAAGAACAGCGTGCATGATGAACCCACTTCAATTATTCAGTAACATTGATTGGAAACGAGGTAGAATTACAACATGAGCGAAGTAAGTAGGGGTTTAATCGCTCACATCAAAACCTGGACTCTGGTTAACAGCTGCATTTAGGTTGGCTTTGCTTCAGCTTTGATGTACATCTTCCAATCAGGCTGAATTTCGACAGGTACTTTCTAGCCTTGAACTGCATAATAATGGTTTCTAACTATAGGGATTTTGGCCCCGTTCCTGTGGTGCGCAGTAAGGACATCATAGCCCCTGAATGGTGACATCAAGAGAGTGAGCCCGTCTCTGCAACACCATTGCTGCCATGCAACTGGGGAAAGTAGAAATGCTACCAAGCCATGTGTAGTTTGTACATCAAGAATAACATTAGTTGTATGTGCCTTTTACCAAATTGGCACAAACCAGTGCATGCAAGCAGCGTGTCCTGCTGACGTACATTGTAGGTCTTGTGAGTGCTCATGAAATGCCATGTACTGTTCATTCGTGCAAGCAGCGTGTCCTGCTGACGTACATTGTAGGTCTTGTGAGTGCTCATGAAATGCCATGTACTGTTCATTCGTGCAAGCAGCGTGTCCTGCTGACGTACATTGTAGGTCTTGTGAGTGCTCATGAAATGCCATGTACTGTTCATTCGTGCAAGCAGCGTGTCCTGCTGACGTACATTGTAGGTCTTGTGAGTGCTCATGAAATGCCATGTACTGTTCATTCATGAAGTCCACTCAGTCCAGAATACATATTTCAGAAGCGGCAGGAACAGGGTTTTCTCCTTTATCCCATTCCCCAAAATGAGGTTTTCTAATTAATCAAATAATCAATCATTTACAAAAATTGCCAAAAATAATAAAAAAAATTGCAAATGTTTTTGGAACCTTTCTTGTAATTTTTAAAATGTATTGAAAATGTTCAATAAGTTTGTTATACCAATATTTAAAAAGAGGTATTTAAAAAATACTCAAAGGATTCAATGTAATAGCTTACTTTCAGATTAGCCATGCTGGACCCTTCCTCTATAAATTTTGCTCAGAAAAGTTTAAAACTTAAAGGGAGAAACAAGCTAAAAGACCCTGATATTGCCAAGAAGTAAGGGGAGAGGGGTGAAGGCTGGCAGTGGGAGGGCACATCGTCCGAGGGAGTCCATGTAGGAATTGTAGGGTGGCAGCGTGTGCACTTTTAAGGCATACCAGTGAAGGAAACATTGCATGTTGTCTTGCATGGACATGTACGACAGGTAGAGCACGTGACTTTTTTAAAAATGAATATTTACAAACCATAGCATCTGCGAGCAAGACAAAAGCACCAAGCGTGGTACTCAAAGTGTCCTTCACTGTCGATGTTCTTTGTCATTTTCACTGTAGAGGGGGTACTTATTCTGCCATTAACATGTTTACTCGTACTTGATATCCTTTCAGTACAATGAATTGAAGTACATATAATTTCCTGGATGGCGGGATCGTATCTGTAATCATATGTAATCATCACATCTGTGTTCCCAGCTCACATTTCCAAACAATTGAGACAGTCAACTCATCAACCAATGGTCACACCATGAATAAAAGAATCCCACTTGTTCAATGTTTTTATGAAATCTTTTCCCACAAACCAAATTTGATGTCTCATTGCTAGTTTGAAAGAGGCCAAAATATTATATTCTAATAATTCTAGTGAATATGAAGACAACAACAATAACAACAACAACAAATCACCACACAAAAACACCTTAAATTAGATCCACAGCCTTAGTCCGTGCACTAAGTACATTATATGAACAGTAATGTTAAAAAATAAAAGGTCATACATAAATTGTGACCATCAACACAAGGGCATCTCCAAATGATGACCTAAATTTCTCCGTGGTCCAGACGTGGACTTCCTGCACATGCAGTCCTAATGAGACAACTCCATGATGGATGGAGCAAGTGTTTTTAATTTCCCACTAAAAACTGCATTTCACGTTTGGGTGGGCACCAGCCATCCCTGACCATCTTTCCAATCATCAGAGTCTATTTTTTTTCAGGTCTTGTCTGTCTCCAATTCCTGTCATTTCTCCCCTTGCAATATTAAAACACAAATTTATGGCAATTATCTTCAGTGACGCTCAGATATTAACTCCTAACTGGTATTTTTTTTTAGCCATTAGAATATTTGGTTCTAATGAGAACTGTCATTGTTGTTGTTGAGTGGTTTAGGGGAGGGAAGGATAAGGCCTGCCTGCCCAGGCATGACTGACAGAAAAACCAGCTCATAGACTAGACGCAGTCTTTCAGAAGGTTTTTTTTTTTCTTTTCTTTTAAACAAGCAAAGCACTTTCGAGATATTTGTCTCTATACACAGTTTTTCTTAAAATTACAGATGTACAGAAAAACTCTTTCAGTGAAAGAATAAATATCATGTTTACTTGCAGATATGTGAACAACACACTTTGAACATATTGTCCAAAATGTTCCAAACCCAGCCCCCCCCCCCAAAAAAAAATGGCCCACATTGAGATGCAACCCTACAATAATTCTGTTCTTGCAGGTTTCACTGGTTCTAGCTTCCTTAAAGGGAATATACAACATATGCAAACATCGAAAAATAAAACTACCAAGTTTTTACGAAATACCTTACTAGAATGTTGGTAAATGACAGTCTCAAGCATCTTGTACAATTATGGCACCTGGTGTGAAGTCATTCTCAAGAAAATGGTATTTTTGTATACATTTCCAACGGTGGTCGGCCGACCAGCGTTGGAAAAACCTAACTATTTTTCAACTATTGCTCCAAATTTACCATTTTTTCAGTCCAAATTTTGTTTGCTATTGGTTACATGTTCAAGAACGGGTGCAGGCCAGCTAGACTGGTTCCCTTGCCTTATACAATTTTCCATCATCCATAAATTGATCCATTTTATCTTTTGTGGAGTCAGGGAACCAGACTACTTGAACATTTTTGTTTTTCCTTGGTTTTTCCAACCTTTTCGAACACAAAACTTAAAAAATGTCAGTGTAACAATATTTGATCTATTATACTAACCCCTCAAATAGTTCATTTCTGAAAATTAGAGAAAAAGCCAATGATGTACATTCCCTTTAACAGAATTGATACTGTTGGCCGATCTGTTTGTGTGCAAAAGCAACCCACAATTTAAGTCTATTTTCAACAGGGTTGCAGGTGTTGAAAAGTTGTCAGGAAATATTTGTTTTGAAGGGTATGAACAATAAATCTCGAACAAAAACCTTCTCACAGAATCTGCAATTACAAAAAACATCATGCACTGTTCTTCCCTTTTTTTTTTTTTTAGGCTATGCAAAATACACAAGTCTAACTTCATATACACGTACATATATTTATGGATGACCAATTACTGTTGGCGGATGACATATACAGAGGGAGCATTGTTATTGGATGCAATCAAGGCAACTGAATTTAAGGCCTTCCACGATTGGCTACTTACCTCAAATCAAGCAAACAATGCACCAAGGGCAGAATTGCAGCAAAAATGTAAAAATGGAAAGAAATAGAAACGAAAGATTCCTTTTGACTAATTTTAACTGCAAGTATGGAGCACAAAGCAGGGTTTCCCTAACACACTTCAGGATTACAAATATTAGTTTTTCCCTGACAACTCCTCCGTTTTCCCAGGAGGAGAGAATGAAAGGATTACAGTGCAGATTTCTAAGGTTTACAGTAGAATTAAAAGTAAAAGAGACAGATAGACAGGAAGATTAAAATGAAAGAGTTCTGGCAAGCAAATAACATAAACAGACATGCGTTTGTAATGGGTGCCAAGGGAATAGGACTTCTTAACAAAAGGTTCATCTGCTGGGGGGGGGGGGACTTTTTTTCTCCATTAGAAGACCGATGTCTTCATTAGAAAGCATCGGAATCTTTCTGGGCAGTGACAGAGCCAAGGAAACCCTCATTCTGTTCTGATGAGTTCACTTAATGGTAAAGGAGTGTACATTCCCCCCAGGAGATTTGAGAAAGAGATTTAGAGAGATAGCTTTGCCTTGTGCAGTTGTTTGGTCATGACAAACCTGCCGACAAAAAGAAAAAGGTAACAGTAAAAGATTTTTTTTCTTCAGTTGTCTAGCGGGGACATCATGCAGGGCATACAAAAAAAGACAAAGCGCAAAGTAAACACGATCACTGTCTTGACACAACATCAGGCCAGCTAGCCAAGGCGATTAGCTGCGACAGTAAATGACGCTAAGCCATTGTAAGCAGGCGGCGGAAACAATGTCATCACAGAGTCTTATCAATAATCACACTAAGGGGTTTTTAGTTGTTGTCTCAGGATCCCTGTGCTCTGGAGAGTTTTAACTTTGCGATTCACTCAACGACAACCATATTTTGTTTCTTCTAATTTTTTTTCTTTAAGTCCTTAAGTCCTTCTCTATTGAATGACAATGCTGACAGGAAACAGTTTCAGATATACGAGGGTTGATTATAAGGCAAAGCCTTCAGCAATCCCTTTCCGGACTAAATGGAAAAATAAACATTATGATACTGCAGAGGAGAACAAAAGAATTTTTTTCTTCAAAGACGACCGATAGGGACGGCACAAGACATACACAATAATAGAAAAGAAATCTCCCCAAAGACTACTGAGATTGGCTCTTTACAAGATGCCAATTTGCAAATGTCTTTCATTCGGCAATGGTGGAGGGTTTTTCTGATTACTTCAAACGACAGCAGGGAATGCCGTAACAGAGTGGGGGAACTTGGATTGATTCATTAGGCAATTGTGATACAGCAAATGTAGTCATTGAGCAGGCTATGCCCTTGGTTTTGATATAAGTCCCTTTACATTTTGCGTCAATGTTTATCAATAAGCTTGGAAAAATAAAACAGACAGAGAAAAAAAAATCTGGAAGGCCAACCTGAGGGAGTCCTCATTCATTTGTGACAATTTGCCTGGTTCGTCACAAACCAAACTTCAAACCAATTGGTAAAGGCCCCTCCATTTGTTAATAATAATGCGCGCATTCAACTCAGGCTGTTTGGGTTCTTCAAAGGTTGCAATTAGGGGGGGGGGGGGAAATCTTTTGTGAAAGTAGATTAGAATAACTTGATTGTGTGCGTAAATATAAGATTGTAATTGACCAACCCGATGCCGTTTCTCTGTGTACATTTCTCAAGGGGAGGGATTAATCTCAATGGACATTAACGTTCAGTGTTCAGTTCAAGAGCATGAAAGTGAACCTGTGGGTGTCTGTGTGGAAACATGATGGCATTGACACTAATGACTGTGATAATCATGTTGATGATGAAGATGTTACATGGGCCCAATAAGCAGGGGTAATGATGTAGCACCTTGAGCACAAATTCTAGTGGATATGTGAGCTTTGTAGATATATATGCCTTATTATTTGATTGTTATTATGGTGATGACAGGGATGACAGCGATAGTATTGATAACAGTGTCGTTGATGATGATATGATGACGATGATGGCTACCTTTAAAAAGTGACAGGCAAAAGTAAAAAAACAATGGTAACAACAATATTGAAAATAACAAGAGCAACATCAACCACAAAGAAAATGCTGGTCTTCGGATGTTTAAAGCAGCAACACTCCCCCCCCCACCCAAAAGGACAGATCCCAGGACACTTTTTCACAAATGCCAATAAAACAAATTTAGCAATTGTGTTTGTTCAAGCAGATAAGTCTAACAACACAGTCAAAGCATTGCCACCATCCCAAAACTTTTCTTTAAGACCAATTTGTTCACCATATGCCACAAGGCACTGTAAATGAATTAACGTCCCACATATTCCCCTACAGTGTCCAATTAAGCTAAGGAGCTATCTGTGCTAAGTCTGCACTAATTTCGGTAAGAGCCCAATTGTCCTCCTGACGCCACCAAGACAATCTCCTATTCCCCTGACCGGAGTCAATTTGTACGATCCTACTGAAAAGAAAAGAGGGAGACGGAGAGAGAAAAAGAGAGGAAAGAAAGAAATCACAGGCTTTGAGACTGTGAAAAATAAGCAAGAAGATTGGGATTAAAAGGCCTGGGGCTCTTCACTTTCCGATCAAATCACAGACAAGAACGTCAGTGCCCCTTTCTCACCCCCCTCGTTTCTGACTCGCTGTTGCATTGTGAAGCAGTGCAGAGCTATACCCCTGCGGGTTTGCCCACCAACAATGGGCAAATCCGTCATGTAAGTGGCAAGAAGATGGTGAGAAACCCCCTTTTTTTTTTACTTTACCTGCCTCTCTCACTCTTCTGCTTTTTTTCACCTCCTCTCCCCGGTGCCACATTTGAAGGATGACATGTTCACGTACAAAGAGGATCCTGGGAAACGCGATACGGAAACGCATCTCCCGATGAGTGTCCGGGGACTGGCTGGTGTTTTGTGTGTGCGGACGGGTCCACGCGAAAGAGCAAGTGGCCCTAAGCGATGGGCATTGATACTCTATCAACAACTCTCTAGCCCCAGTATCACTGCGCACTGGCTGTAAGCGGGACAGCAATTTGACTAAAAATTTGCCACAAGCCAAACAAGGCATCCTGTTAAGAGCTGACATTTTCACGGGTGTTACGTTACCACTAATGTTACCATTATGGAATAAATTGGATCATGAAGACACTGGAATGGGGCTGTCAAACTTTGTCAGGCTTTCAGCCGGCAACATTTCTGGAGCTGGAAACATTTACAGTGGCGTAAACAACAAATGTCTGCACACTAATTCTGTTTGTTTCAAGGGTCAGCTTCTACTGGAAGTTAGTTTTCAGTAGCACTACACATACATGTATGTCTACAATTCCATCATACAACCCCATCAAAGCACATACCAATGTCCAAGTCTGGATAACTCAGTTTGTATATACATGACACTGTGCCTAGGGCCTATGAAAAATTGGGGGCCTACAAAAATTCGGGGGCCTACAAAAATACAGCAGTGGGCCATAAAACACATATAGGCCTACCCACACCACAACCACGCGTACAGGAATGCTTTCATAAATGTCTAGGATCTCTCTCAGAATTCTCGATTTCACCAACTGATACTGTACAGCCGTCATGTAGACATACATGTGGTCCCTCGAAAATTATGTGTAAATGAGGACGTTTAAATGAGGATGTTTTTCTAAAACCTTGACAGTAATCACATATTGCCTCAGATCACACCACAGAGCGTCTAGTTTTTTTGGGGGCCCGCTTCGAAACCCTAGCGTTTTAGGCTTCACACTCGAGTTAGTTCTCATCAGGATACTCATGTTTGTAACACCCCCTCCCCACACTTTTGAGAAGCAATTGGCGCCCTTGGTGCCAACAGGCTTTCAGAGCTAGGACCTATACCAGTTTGGCCTGGCTTGATTTGTACAGTGCTTTGTATGAGGCTGAATTGGTGTCGGTGGCTCGGGCGGAGTAGGGCCTACGGAACACTGGTGCCTAGTGCCTAATCCGGGCCTGGGTTAAAGTCTTAGTTAATCCATCCTAATACCTGCTATTCACACTACACATTCAGTTATTTTTCTAGTATCACTATACGTCTTTTCAAGTTTTGTGACTGTCAAAGGTACAAACACCTGATTTAGAAGGCTTCAGTGCAACAGTGTCCCGACATCATTACTTTACATGGGGCTTGCTTTCCAGCTGAACAGCTCCATAACATGCATGTTACACTGGATTAGTTGTTTTTTGAACAACTACCCATTCTTCTAAAATGTATGTAAGCCATGGAACATCCCATTTTGGCTAAATTGTTTGTCAAGCAAATTGTTTAAACATTTTAAATATATAATGCTTTTCCTGACAACTGAGGGCGCTGTTGCCTTGCATGTAAGGCACACACCCTTTAGTTCAAGTGTTCTTTGAAATTGCGAACCAGACATATTACTCATTGAAAAGCATGTCCGTGAATTGCTCACTGAATTACTGTCATGTAATCGGACAACAGTGAAACGCAAAAACACAAAAAATGACAGTGGCGACCCCCCCCAAAAAAAACCCCCAATATCCATGTGGTGCAGAATGCAGCATTGTGTTTAAATTCAACCGGTTTTTATCAGTGGTTTAAGATACCCATGTGACAAGCTCTTCACCAATAGGAAGGGCTAATCTGTCTCAGGTATTTGGTCTCAGGTATTATTTCTCTCCCTACTCTCACTTTGTAACCAAGCAAGAGGGTATTTGTGCAGGAAGTCACGGTGCTTTGGGGCACTCAGGAACTAATGGGTTAAAATGGATATTACTTATTTAGGATGCGTTTAGTTGACGTTTGCTCATTTCACATTTCAAACATGTGCAAACATACATACTGCTTAATGTTTGAACTGCCTTATCTTACACGCTGAAAGACTCCAAAAATTCACCATACAGACAGAACAATAAAAACATAACTAAAAGTGGAAGGCTGGCATCTTTATAAAAAAAAAAATGAATTAAACGAACATTTTCATGTATGACCTTTCACGTCCAGCATTGTCATTCCTAGGTCTCCTTGTTTGTGCACGTTTGTTTCATATTGTGTACTTGCTTGAGAACAAGCATGTATAACGATTCGTAGATTTACCTACCTACAGCCAATGGTTGTAGATTTAGTGAAACTCGCTTGAGCAGATCGTGGGTGCCGTCTTCTCAACAGTCACTTTTAGATCTTTTTTTCGTAAACACTAATGAGTCCTTATTTTAAGTTTATTCACACAATCTGAAAACCCTAAATGACATCTTGGTCTTCTATTTCACTTCAGTCTTCACCTAATGACCACCACAAATTTCAGATATTATCATCTACGTGTACACCGATTTATTAGGCGTATGCATCTGTAAGTTGCAAAAGTCCGCATGTATTTTAGATTTTCGGATGTAAGACGTTAATTTTTGGCATATTTTTCTTTCATGTCAGGCGATTTATCAGTTTCAATAAATTGATGTGCTAGTAACAACATTACAATGAACCAAAAATGATTGCGAATTCTGTAAATGTTGCACGTTCATTTTCCTATTCAAGGTTCTGGAAATGCGCCACCGGGGGTGAGCTTTCAGGCTCTATCTGGATTACAAGTTCCTTTACACGACCATCAAAATACATACACTAACATGACCAGCCCTATTTAACCAGACTCACCACACTTTACTTGCTGTTGTATCCCATTTTGTTTGCCTCAACTTACAACAAATATGACAATATCATCTCTAGTTGTACACTGATAATGCATGTTGACAGCCACAACACTCCAAGTTCCAAGACTCCGTGTCTGTTTACGCAAATAAACGCCATCCAATTTGGCAAATTGGGGAAGAAATTAAAAGGATTGATCCAGGCAAAAGCATGCAGTTAAGACGGCGGGGTCCTAATGGGAACTAAATGTTGCCGCGATTAGCCGCGCAGGCTGCTAGTGGCACAATACGGCTGAGGTACGCCGCTCCGGGCCCAGCCATTGTGCCTCCAAGGTTCAAAGCGGTCACTGGCAATTTGATGAGTTTGTAATTTCATTTTTTCTTCGCCCATCTCCTTTCGGGAACATCGGTGGAAAGAAGGGGAGACAATCGTGCAGCTTTCACTTCATTGCAAGCAACACTCAATTACTGATATTGACTTTGATATCGTGGGAGAGCCACGCATTTTAACAGCAAGATTGGGCAAAGTTTTTTTCTTTCTTTTCTTATTTCTCCTTCCTTTGAGAGGGGAGTTGAAGAATTCAGAAGAATATTAGGGAAGCGCTAAAGGCATGAGGGAAAAAGAAGGTAGATAAAGGCTTGCAGATCCATTTGTCAAATTAAATGTCATTCCTGATTGTAGAGTGAGAGGCGTAGTGTTCCCATTCTGCTCAAAGAGATAGAAAAGAGGTCCCAATAGGAGGAAAAAGCCTTCTATAGAAAGCAAAATCTCAAATATGTTTTGGGAAGATTCGAGGGGAGAAGTGAGCGAAGAGAAAGAGGTTTTTTTGTTGTCCAACAAAAAAATAACACTCTCATTTTAATGCCAACAGAAGAAGTTCTGTCAACAGCAATCCCAACTTAGGAGTATTGCATCATTTTGGCTTTATTCCCATGGCGAACCAAACTTGGATTTAACAAATATGGAGAAACAGGCCAGGTTTTTCCCCATATATTTTCTCTTGCTTCTTACAACTACTAACCATCTTTTCAATCAAACCACTGTTAACTTAACAGTGATAAAACCACACAAAACCATTTCCTTATTATCTGAACTGAGAAAATTAAGCATCACCCGTTTTTTGTTCATTATAGATTGAAGAGATGATCCTTGTTCGATTACTGAAATTGAAACAATCTGAACCCCCCCACCCCCCAAAAAAAATAGCCCAGCAGAACCCCATCTCATCTCCATTGGTTAAGTCAGCAAAATATCCTGACGGATACATCAATGCTAATTTGCGCACTGCGTGTGGAAATAGACTACCGGTAACTCCAAAAAGTAATTGTAGACTGCTGACATGTCCCTTGAATTCAGCTAAGGTTGCACTGTTCACAGCAGCCGAGGAGAGTGAGTTCTAGTGTTTAACGGTTGACACGAAGAAGGAATCTTGGAAGGCCCTGGTTTTGTGACTGACTTGAATGAATTTCTGGTTTGTTTCCCCTTGTATCTCTGGTATTAGGCTGAACATACTTGTGAAGTGGAATGTCGACCAACCCATTTGTCATCTTACACAACATACATAATTTCTGTTGTTTTCTTCTGTTCTGCAGAAGAACCCCCCATCAATGTTTTTAGACACTGACTACAAATGAAGTAGGCAATGCATGAAACCATGGACATTGTCTCTCATTTTTTTTTCCATACATGATATTTGTATGTATAATATTAAAATTGTATATATTTGTTTAGCACAATATAGTTTTGAGTATACATGCTGATTGGAGGTAGCAAGTTTCTACAATGGCAACAGTTAGCCCATAATTACTGGTCACTATAAATTTATGGGTTTTTTAATGATTACAGCTAATCTTCAAAATGTGAAGGGCATAATCTTTCTTCAACTTAAAAAATATGAACACCTGAAAAAATCATACTGCAATAAAAGTATAATGCAGGAAAAATTCGGAATTATTCCCCGAATGAAAAGTGATTGTCAATCAGCTCATTGCGCAGAATCACAATTATCAAAACTCTTGTGTTTTTGTGGTGCCAATACGATGCCAGATGCTTGGCTGTGTTTGAAAAAAAGGTTTTTCTTTGAATGAAAATGTCCATAGAAAAATGCTGAAAGGCCATTTCTTCAAGGGTTTGTCCCTGGTCACATACAGATTTAGCAACAGATTGGGAAGTCATCAAAACCCCATTGCCAAGTCAAACGGTAATTAGACAAGCCATGAATAACGCTGACATACATTCTCCCCATTATTACTGCTCCGGGCCAAAGCTGAAAGTGCCAGTAAAAAAAAGCAAGTATACAACCCTACGCATGACCAGCCCAGCATAATCCCTGTCTCTTCATTTGTTGAATGGCTGTAAACCATGACATGCTTCCAGAACACAAACATACAAACACGGGTCACAATAGCTTAGCTGATGCTTGCTATAACAACACTATTTATTGCGAGTGTGCAAGTGTGCATGTCGCTATGGAACACGTGGCTGTCCGTAGGCCATTGTCCTAGACTGCCAGGGGGGCAAAATGGCTGAGAATAGAGGTCCTTGCATCCTCACATTGGGAGAGGTCCCATTATGGCCAATATTAACGCAGAGACATCCATGGAGGTCCCTGGCATACCTTCAATATGTCACTTCTTGGTTGCAAATATTGGTCAAATGGAAGAAGGGGGGGGGGGGGGAGGAGGGCGTAAGCCTTAAGAAAGCCATTTACTGATGCTGCTGATGATGATGATGTCTGACATAGGCTTCCTTGACCGTGCTGCAGAACGGCTACTCATGAGCAGATGTTCAACACTGGAGCCACTGCGGGGCCATAATTGCTGAGACTAAAAGAACCCTCGCAGTGCATTAGTATGTACATGTATTAAAAAACCCATCCTGATTCAAACTGATCAACTGGCACAACTCTTGTATATGCATCGTGAGTGTTATGAGCCCCCAGAGATTTCTCCTGAATGAACGAGCATACAGGGGAAGCAAATTTGAAAAGTTCCATTGCGGCAAGCATACACACGGCACGCACCAAAACAGATGCACTATTCAAGTAATCCTTCCATTAAAAGGTAATCAAAAATTACTTCAGGTTTGCTTTTTTAATGCGGCACATTATAAGTCGGTGCTCTCCGTAATAACTCCTGGGTGAGCAGTCATCAGTTTCTGTGATAGGATTACAAAGTAGTTTTGTGTTTCTACTTACAACACAGTCAGGGACGTACTTTTTCCCCTCCCAAAGTGCTTTGTTAAGTTATTTACAAGGGATTAAATAGCAGCGCGGTATACATTTTGGCCACTGTTAAGCTAACAGTTCTGTTATCTATCATGAGACTGGAAAAAAGTTTTTTCCCCAGTAATTGTAGGGAGAAGATAGAAGTAAAGTTCTGAGGGGGGGGGGGGGGGACCTGTCCCTGAGAAATTGTGGTTTCCTGGTGGAGGGTAATTCAATTATATGCTGGTGGTTTGGGAAAGGTGTTGCACAACTTGTCCAAGTTTAATTTAACTGTTACTAATCAGCCAAAATTACACAAGTGAGGTGTTAAAAACAGAATGGCATTACTAAATTCATTTTAAAAAATTCAACATTCAAGTAAATTGAACCTGTTTGGGTTGAACAACTTATTACTTTAAAAGCTTACAGAGTGAGAAAATGAACTTGAAAATTATCAACAATCATTCAAAACAAATAGCAAAAACAATAATTTGATTTTTTTTTATAAATGGAAATTGCAATGAATAAAGTAAAGAAGAAAAAAAAAAGATATGCTGCTCATTTTTGTACAAAAGCTGTTAACATGTTAACTGAAAAAGTCCAGCTATACAAACCTTCACAATACAGCACATTGTCATTGACACACTGAACGCTGTTGAAATGCAACCACCTGACCAATGCACAGACACATAAACCCCATCTGTGGGTGGCCTTCCGATAAAAGGATTCCTCATCACAAAGTCATTTGGTCTCTGAAGGTGCTAATTACAGTAAAAACAGACATGTACCTCTTACAGTAATTGCTGTGCACACTTGGAAGCCAAGGTGAAATGCAGATTGGACCAAAAAAAAAAAAATTATCCACGCACACAAATAAATTTTGCTTAGGGAGCCTTTTTTCCCTTTCTCCTTCCTCAGAGATTTTCCATCTCATTAAGCACAGGCCAATTACTTTTGATGGCAAAATGTGTACATCAAGAAGCCAAGGATCGCAGTATTTTTCTTTCTTTCAACCTGAGCATCATTACTCAGATAACTTTCATAAAGTGCAACATAGCCCGACACCACCCCTCATCTTGAAGGTAGCATTTCTGGGTTTTTATGGTTTATTTTCTATTTGTATTAAAAACAGCCAACATGCTGAAAACATTCAAATTTGCATAGTTTTTTTCAGTTAAAAAGTATAAATGTATGCCAAAACCATTTTTTTTAAATCTAGAGTGTAAGTTAAAATAGTGCAAATGTTGCACATAAGAAAGTAATCATCATTATTACTTTAAAAAGAAAATAATGCGAGACATTACTGATTAAAAAAAGCAGGAAGGGGTTAAGGGAATGGGAAATGGAATAAAAATTAGAGAAGAATAAAGGAAAAGGAGAAAACAGTCGGAAAGGAAAGATGGGGGAACAAATTGAACCTAAAAGGAGGAAGCACAAATGTGAATTAAACAAAAAATTCTACAATGATTGATAAAAACAAATAAGAACATTCAAAGTCCAGTGTATAAAAAAATACATAAAAACAATTATTAAATATTAATATAAAAATAGGCATATTAATTATCATTATAACTTTAAAAGATAAATAATGTGAGACATTACTGATGAAAAATACTGCAAGTGAGATTTGCGCAATCCCCCTGGCATGCTGACGGTTTTTATAAAGTCAGTGTTGCTAACCAAAATGGACGATTTTTATTGTTTTAGCAATAGTGATCTTGACCTTTGACCTGTCGGCCCCCAAAATCAATAGGCTTCTTAAGACTATCAAGAACAATCCACAAACCAAATTTCAAGTACCTAAGTAAAGTATTTCTCAAGTTATCGTGCTGACAAGAGTTAACCTAACCAAAACATAACACACACACACACAGACACCCACGTTTGTTTATGGTGTAAATCAAGGATTTTCTTTTGTTCCTCTTCCCTTTTCCTTTGTTTATACTTTAACTTTTTCGCAACAGCTCTCATTGGTTTTGTACACTTTTTCCAACTGAGGAGGACACACATACACACAGAAGGAATAAGCTATTGCAATAACAGGCACAAAAAATGCAGGAAGTATATACAAATTATTATAAAAAATTATTAAAAATTAATATAAAAATAGGTATATTACAGAGGCTAGACTCATATTAAACAGACTATTATAAAATTCTGGGTAGTGATGGGCAGTGATGGAATAGTAGATTTCTTGTATCGCTCAGTGTTAGGTTCTGACAAGACCAGACACAGTAGTGGATCTGAGTCGTCTACCCCTCCTGGTTATTGTTTTCTGGTCGGAGCATATATCAAAATCTGGTCGAGTACAAGAGTTTGCTTCCAAGCGATTTAATAAATTGAATTGTCTGGATTCTAAACTTTGTATATTAAGCCTGGCAAGAGCATGGGAGTAAGTGTAATATTTGTTGCCTATAAATATGATATGACAGTCACGCTCCTCGACACGTTCAATAGAATTACTTTGCTCAATGCTAATTGATAAATTTGGCTAGCATATTCCGGAATAAAAACTGAAAGCATGTCAGCTACAGGAACTTTGGCCTTCTTAAGTATACACAAAGTATATAATCTACGAGAGGCTCTTGAGACAATGTCAGTGATGTGTAAGTTCCACTTCACATCCTTTTGTATGGTAATACCTGACAATTTCATGTGAGACACATTATTCAAATGGACCGAGCTAATGGAAAGAGAGTCACTAGATATTTCACGGTTCTCTACAGCTACACAGAAATATGATCAGAAATACACCACAGATGAAATCCTTTGTGTATGTAGGCCCAGTCAATTTCAGCTGTCTACATTTGGAACACAGACAGCATTGAAAGAACTGTTCTCTTTGAAAGCAAGAAATGGAGTTCAGCTGTAGAAGTGATCTCTGCTGAATTCTTTTGTCTTCTCAACAAAATAGTCATCAATTATAAAATGTATAATTTCTGATGCACCTATTTCTGTGAACTATTTTATTGACAGGAGGGTCGTATATGGCACCCCAACATATAGTATAGACTACATGCATTAGTAGCTTGATTTGTTTCCCCCATACCAACCCATCAAATCTGAAATTTGGGGATCAAGTTTAATAATTTCTAATAAGGTTAAAAGCACTTCCAACATACCAAGGTAAATAGTCTGGTGCCATTTCCAAATGACATTTAACGCTTCCTTTGTAATATTCTAGCAATGCTAGCAATCTGTAAACACAATATTATCTCTTTTCTCTAATCCCTCCCTAAACGCACACCTCCCCCCCCCCCAAATAACACCCCCCCCCCCAAAAAAAAAACACCCAAAAAACATCTGAAACGAAAAGAAAAAAAAAAACAGAATGAAACAAAACACTACCCAAAACCCAAGACAATTACAACAACAATCCCGAAAAACTTAACATAAACCTTTAGGCCTATTAAAACTATTTCACCGTTGGAAAAAGTTATTAATAACCACCCAATGCCAGGTCCTTGGGGATTTTACAGCTTTCATGCCTCAGCTGTTTTTTCCCCCTGTAGTTTAACATTTTGGGATGTCACCTTCAAATACATACATTCATTTGCCATAAACCTTTGCAAGGGGTACATGTACATGTGCCTTGAAGACCATTATGTGCATTACATTTAGCACTGTCCTTTGTTAAGGCCATCCTACCGTGGTAACAATCACTATAAATGTATTTTTTTAATCTCCTAAATACCAATAATAACTCTTTACAATGGATCATTTGTGTTAATCAGGAGTTTCTGTGAGGGTTGTGAGGTGTTTGGGATGAGTTTTCATTTTTGTTTATTTTGTTGTTGTTGTTCATTTTTTTTGGGGGGGGGGGGGCTGTTTTAAAATAAATTGAACCCTTTTTAACATTTTTTTAAAAAGCTTCCAGAATGTGAAAATGCATTTAAAAATTTTTTCTTGCAAAATGTTGCCTGGCCAGAAGGAAACCTAGTCCGAGTCTCACCCGTTCCCAACGCAACCCATCTCCGGTAGAACGTCTGTTATATCAAAGGGGCCATTCAGAATTTTCAATGTTTTAAAATTTCGACTTTTTTCCAAATTATTTTGACCCACCCACCCACCCCTAATTTCGATTAATAAAAAACTTAACATGTATTGTAGCCTACATGTACATGCACTTGCATGTACAGTGTACATATACTTGAACATGTACATGTATACCCATGTACATGTACATGTGTGTACATGTGTGTACATGTGTGTCTAGTTCAGTGACGGCGTGAAGTTGTCAGTCTTCCTCTTTTGCAGTGGTGGCCTTAATCAGTTTTCTTGTGTTTTGCCAGCTGATATGCTGTTGGGAAAGGCAGGTTGCAGTCTTGGAAGCCTCAAAGATGACCGTGGTTTTGTCATTTTCTGGATTAGCTCCATAAATGTGGCCAATTTACTGGATTGCCTCCGTAAATAAAGGTTACACTGCCACCATGTAAAAAAACATGTGTCTATTTTTCGTGAAATTTCCAGATTCGTTTGCACACGTTTGCGTATCAAAATTTCAACATGAAATTTTTCGAAAAATAGACATCTGAAAAAGGCAGCACTTTCTAATTAGCCTATAAAGGGGGTGAGTATGCTTCTAAAGCAAAAATAAACTACAAACTAAGCCTAAATGTGAAAATCAAAAAAGATTTCAAAGCAGTGTGGCTTATTTACGGAGGCAGTCCAGTAAATTGGCCACATTTATAGGGCTATTTCTGGATGAGGTGGATGACATGTGACATACGAGGTTGTGCCTGTCACGTGAGGTAGCTGAGAAAAACATTCCCTCGTACCCCCCGCCCTGTTGGCGGGGCGGGGGTACGAGCGAAAGAAAAACATCAGGGGTGCGTTTTGGTGGTCATAACCAAGAATTGGTTCGGTTGTTTCTTGTCGGTGAATTTCTTTGGCAATATTAATTCGGTAAGAACTACGCATGATGATGTATAGTACTAAAATACCAAAGAGAAACAACCGAACAAATTCTTGGTTATGACCGCCAAAACGCACCCCAGGTTTGGGCAGTCATCACATCACAGGCTGCGGTCTTCGTAGTCTTGGAGTCCAGTGGTTAAATAGTCCATTTTTTATAGCGATTGGTAATCGACACCCGCGGCGTGTTATAGAGCCGATCTAGTACACCTGGTACCCTGCTGCCTCTGCACGGCCTAACCGCTAGAAACGCCCGGCATCCAAGTCTACTAAAAAACCACCTCCCTCTCATACCACAGTGGGTCTATATACACGTACATGACGTACATGTACAGTACATACAGGGGAACAAGTTGGAAAAGAAACATGCATCGCGATATCGGAACGCTTGCGCGTTGTTCAGGCAAGTCAAAAGATCTATCTTTCTTTGTTTTTTTATCTTTTTTCCATGGAAAGTGAATTTCGATTTTCAATTATTTAGCTTGACCCACCCACCCACAATTTGGATATAAAAAATATGTTGAGCAAGACAAATAAAACATGCAAAGCAGTGGCCAAACAGATTTCTATCCAAAGCTCGCAATTCCCCCTGATATCAGTTATTTCTAATTTAATTATCAGATTGGCACATCCAATGCATGGAAAAGTCAGAAAATGCCCTGAATCAAGCCTAGCATTACACTATAGTCTTCTGCATGTGTCAGTTTGTTTCAGTGATTATAAGCATGTGGACTTTTGTCCCTTTGCAGGAATTTTTTCCCCTTTCAGGTCAAGTCAGGATAAGTCCGGATAAAAGTTTAATTTGCCAGCGTGAGAGAAAGCAACGGCTGCTGTAAAACTCTTGGACATGAATCATTCAACACACACAACATCACAGACACTTATTTTGCCCCTATCTTTTCCAAGTTATTCTCTCCCTTTCTGTCTCCCTCTTGCTTTCTTTTCCCCTTATTCTCAGTTCCTTTTTCCCCACTGTCTCCCTACTAATCACCCGACGAGCTGGTGACTCCCGGAACGATTATTCACGCTTTTGAATATTTAATACCCCATTATGGGCCCCCCTGACATGGCAGGCCAATGCAAAAGTGCTCATCAGAAAAAATGACTTTAAGTGGATTATTATCCAAGTTTAATATTTGATAATGCCATTACAGGGTGGTGACAGTCAGAGCGAGAGACTGTGACCAATGCGTGCCTTGTTATTGTAAGCTGGGGGGGGGGGGGGGAGTGAAGAAAAAATTGGGTGAAGTTAGGACCATGGTAGGGGACAAAATAAGCACATTAGTTTTCTGCTTACTTGCTTGGGTGAGTGGGTAGAGTGGAGTTTAAATTTGCCACATATGGATAGGTGAGGAGTTCAATTTTGAAATGGAGGGGGGGGGGGACTCAATTTGATAAGTAACATCATCAAACTGATAATTTTATCAAACTGAACTTTATCAAACTGAACTGACTTAGGCCATTACATGTGAAGCAAGACCAAGGAATGGTAAACAATGACGTACCAAGATGGTAGTACATTTGTTTAGCAACATTTACTACATAGGTGAGCATACACTGGATGTCTCCAGCTCTCTGGAAACGTTGACTGGTTCTCACTCCCTACATTATCAATCCTGATAGTGGACAGGAACCAGTCTACCCTGTTAGAACTGAATTAATGTCAGACATCACTTGATGTCTTGTTAAAAATGGATTATTTTTGTATTGGTACATGTAGATTGAGCATTTTAATTTTTTGGGGTTTTTGGGGGGTGGGGGTGGGGAGAGGCATACAAATAGCATGGACAGTACATGTACATATTTAACCAGGCACCCCCAGAAGCAGTACTTTTTTTCTGAGTTACAGAGACAAAGCCTGCATGTACTCCTTATTTAATGCCTTCACATTACATGTACATGTACCTCTAGGAATTTGCGCCAAGATTTCTCAAAATTTCACAATCCAACACTGCACAGTAAACTAAGGCACATGATTTATACTTGAAAACAAATCTGGGCTATCAAGCCAAATGAGAAAAAAGGCCAATGGAAACCATGCAAAGCTATGGGCTCTGTGCGCCAACAAAAGAGGGTGCCCTTTTACCTAGCAACGACGTCCCATGGGCGGGCATACATTTCGCTGGTTGATGCGCGCGCACTGTTCCGTGTGTGTAACGCACGTACACCAGGAGATTTGTACTATGTACACATTGTGGCCGCGCCTTTCTTTACCAGTGAGGGGGTACTTGTGAACAGAGCAGATAGTGGATGGCCTGTGCAGTAATAAATCCTTCCAAATACATGTATCGCAGAATCAAGTATGGGGTGTGGGAGGACAATTCCTGCAGTTGATTAGCATTTTGAAAAGATAAAATACACCCATACAACATATAAAGTATGCCTGTACAGTATACATGTATGATGTAAATATAAAGACTGATTTTGATGCACATTTATGCATTATGTGTATATATGTTGTGGGGAATTCAGAAAAAAAATACTAGAAAGCCTAATCATGCCATTAAACTCTTTAAAGTGAACCTTCTTGTTTTAGCAATCAGGAGAAAATGTCGCGTGTGCAAGGAAGATTACGAGCATGATTAGGTTACTGGGCATTGGGGAGACAGTAAATGATATCGTGCGCACGAAAGCCGAAAAACAGATGAGAAACGACGTTTAATAATAATGTGCAGAACAGTGTGACTAACAACAAGCAGATGTTGACAGGCACACATGACAAGATGAAGGCAGCTTCATCACGTTCCAATGCTCATGGTGACATTTTGTAGAATTGACATGCATTTTTAAACTTGAGACAAACTTGGATTGTATAATACAACAATATACTGGGTAAAAAAAAAATAATTTTGCTGGACCCCATACATCAGAAATTTGGCCAGGGTTTAAAAGTTTACAGAATGTTGTGGTGGCTAAAAAAATTGAAAACTTAGAAAATACAAACTTCTGTTACTTGAATACCTAATCGGTATTAGGCAAAATAAAACAAAAAACAAAGCGAAAGTATGATTATTAAATGAACCTTATGACATTAATGTATCCAAGCACATGATACAACAAATCACTTTGTACTGTCTAAGACAAGAGAAATAAAATTGAAAAAAAAAGGACTGAGAACTTATGACAATGTCTGTAGAGTCAAATCAAATATCAGTGTTTTCCTTCAAACTGCAAAGCTGCCAAAACCAAACCAGGGGTCAACTTCATGGCACAGATAGTCAAGAATTGCATGGCAAACACGGGTTACCAACTAAAACATCAAGTATGTATTTATATTATACTTGCAACTGGTTCTCGGCCGATTTGTTAAGCACCATTTTCTGCTTAGAAGCTCCAAAATGCTGCAATTTGCAATGAAATAAATTCTTAATAGCTTTTCCTTCATACTAGAAAAAAAAACCTTCAAAAAATATTGGCTAAATGTATTCAAAATTATTAATGGGGATTACCTCACCAAATTGCCCAGAATTAATGGGAACTTATACAAGTCTCATCAAAGCGTAAAACAGCAAATGCGTACACGTGAATAATGGAGGAGGGATATCTAGACAATGTACGAGCGTTTGGCGTGGCTCATTGCGCCCGACACTGTTCTCTTTGGCTTGTATTTGTGGAGAAGCCCATGAATTATTTCTGCCCACGCTAGCTGCTCAATACCACGCCATAACTCACAATGTTTTAACAGCTACTTGCAACTGATGATCGGCCAAATAGCCCCATCATCCCTGTAATGACACTAAGTATCTATAACCAAATTGGTGAGAAAAACAGTGGAAAACGATATCAATTTTTAATTGGATTGTTGAGTGCACAATTAATACATCGACGTAAAGGTTTGCACAACGGCTGGAAGAAGCGCTTTTGCTCTTCAAAGACAATGGTAAGATATGAGAAACCAACACCGTCAAAAATGGTGGCAAAACCTTGCTGGGAACATTGAAGTGTATGCATGGCCTATTTAACTCAAAGCAGGAGAGTAGCAAGGCCTGGTGAAAATTGGGTTGACCAGACAATTCAGAATTTGGGGACTAGGTCTGCTTCCCAAATCAGAGTTGTTGGACATTTAAGAATGTCAGTTTGCTACATCAAGCATTGGTGGGTTAGATGGATGTTTTGGGTATAGCCCTACACATGAGACGTTCTGTATACGTTATACCTCTATCAGTCAAATACGCGTACATTGTACAACCTCATATAGACACTACACATTTTCCACAACTTCAAAGTCCACTGAGCATGTATTGTTAAAAAAGAATTGAGGCGGGGACCACACGGACAAAGAACCCCAAAAATCCCAAAACCACACCCACAAACCAGATCAAAAATCACTCATAGCAAACAAAAAGTCTACGCAGTTTACAATAGACTGGGCTATGCGTCTGGTGTTTCAGGGTAAAGACCAAACTATAGGGCTGGACACTGTTCAGATTTTGGGCCAACTTCATGGAGTTACTTAACGCAGAATTCACTTAGTACAAAAAATATTTGCTCAGCTAGTCAAGTAACAAGCCAATATTTCCTGCATGTAATATTTGTTGTGATCTAAGCTGATTTGTACCGAGTACATACATACATATGCAAAGCTTTACTTTCTGGTCAGCAGCCCCATGCAATGGGGTCCTGACTAACAATATCAAGCAGTTAAGCACAGAAATGTAACAGTCCAAGAAACTATTTGCTTGGCAACATAGGGTTGCTGACCGTACTGCTGTGTGAATTCACATTACTTGAAACTGATTCTAAGCTATTTCATGCTTAGCATATAAATTTAATAAGCAATAGTTTTTTTTTAGCAGCCCTGGAACTGTATACATGTAGTGTGTTTGCTTAATTTTGCGACAGCATGTTCAATGTACAAAGTGCATTCACGGAGCATCTAGAATTATCCCAAGCACTATTCTGAACCAACTAGTCTGGAGTGATTGAGATATATACTGCCCTCTGTTGATATAATCTCAGTGTCTAAAACAAAACTTAAAATGCTTAATACCCCCAGTATAATAATCACTTTATAGTTTGCATTGACCAAACAAACTAAAAAATGACAGCGGCATGTGCAACAGTAACAAACATGAGACTATTATCTAACGAATGTATTCATTCTTTAGGCCATATTATAATAAAGCCCCCCCAACCCCAGAAAAAAATATGTCTTTTACCAAAACCTTTATTTTAAAAAAGTGTTCTCGACCAGGACTATTGTTGTCATTGTTGGCCTACATATAAACTCTTTGGATACCAAGTGCTATACTGAAGCGAACAGTTACTCCAACATTGTCACCATCACCATATGCCTCCAGCTAGAAATATCATGAAGTTGTCACAACTGGTGTGAGTTTCAGACAAAAATTAGAAGAATGCAAGTATAAAAAAGTCAACAAAATTAGCCGCTGAACTAATTCAGAGTACATCCCAAAAGGGAATGATTTATCAATTGGGAAAAAGCAATTGTATTACCTTTTTCTTTTGGTTCCTCGATTAGCCTTGAGCTGTTGTCTGCCTAGTCCTGTTGTGATGTGTGAGGGCGCTTCTCGCAAACCAAAGCTCTTGGCCGTGTGACCCAGGTGAAGTTTCTTAATGTGGAAGATGTGTTTCAGGGAGGCCGGATAGGTGGCATAGGCACGCACAAAGGACTGGAAAGCTACAAGCAACAACCAATTTTTGTTTCACTTTTTTTTCTCGAATTATGGTGTGTCCAAGGGAAAAAACATTGCCTTCAAGGGAAATATGTTACATAAGGTCATTAATCAGGAAAAGTTTGAAGATAAATCACAAAAGGTGTGCGTGTTATTGCGTCACAAACAGCCAAGCTGATGACAAATCTTGTTATTAGCATGTGCGTTTCCATCGGTTGCTATGTGTTACCATTCAGCACTCCGGACTCAAGAACCATTTAGTTTTAAGTAAATACATCTGGCAGCTAGATAAGTGAATGTAAAATATTCCTGCATGTCCGTGCCTGCCTATGGACAGCATTTGACAGTATAAAAGAAACTTGTTCCCACATTTTATGCTTTACCACTGAATGAAGAATGTTTATATTTACTCAGTGCCAAGCAAACATTTGCAAGGTGGTCTTCAAATTTTTCCCTTTTTTTTTCCTTACCATATTATGTATTCAACACTAACAGTTTGCTTTTTATGTAATACCTGATGCTCATTATTAACTATGCATGTAAGTTCACAAATGGTCATAAGTTCTCAAATGGGCCATCTCACCTTTGACAGCTAATACTGTGTGACTCTTGTTGCTATTGACAAATTCTTCAAAGACCCGCTGCATGGCACCGGCTGCCTCCTGTGCTGTGTGGACTGGCTGGCGGTACTGGTTACCAGCTAGGTGAAGGTTGATGGTCATAAGGGTGTGCAGTAGATGATCATGGCCCATCTGCTGAATGCTGTCATTGGGAATCAGTCAATAATTGGCTCAATAATCGGCAATAGCCAAATAGTATCCTTCTAATCCTTCCCATCTAGTGATCCTATTTTGAATCCTATTTTGAATCCAAACAGGGACAAAAGCACTGAACACTACTTGGGACTAACACTACTTGGGACTAACACTACTTGGGACTACTGAGATTTTGTACAATATTTCCTTTTAAAGGTGCCTTTGCTAGTTGAAAAGTTTCTAATCAGTGTTTAAAATGTTCAATGTTCTGTAATAGTCAAAAGTAATCAGAAAAGCTGTCGAGTTACAAAAATTGCTTAATCAAAATAATCTACTTGTGTCTTGTTTTGGTAGGTGGGTTATGTAAGTTTCACACACTTATGTGGCACATATATGCTCGCAATAGTTCCACATATTAGACTACAGCCCTCCTTCCTGAATACAAGCAATTGAATTGACTGACTTGATTTTGTGTTGGCTGAGCACATTGAGGTACTGCACCTCAGCTGGCGTCAGGAAGAGAAGAGACTGGCCTTTCTTGCCAATACGAGCTGTCCGACCAACGCGGTGTACATAGTCCTCTGGTCTACCTGGAGTGTTGTACTACATCAAATGAAAATAAAGATGACATAAAATTCTCTCAAAGGGAGTTATCTTTTAGGACTTGTGTAAAATTTCGACTCAAATCATACTAAAATTGGATGGGATTATGTGTAGGAAGTGTAGATAGGGCTGTCTTATCCACTTACGAGGGCCAGTAAAGGACATGTCATGTGCATGTTCTTCTTTGCGTGTTAATACAGTACACAGAATATTTGGCCACATTTCAACTATACAAACCCTGACATGTGTTGGTATGGGAGGAAGGCACATTGACACTGCAGCCATGTTTGAGGTGTGCACTTTTATTCTACAGGGATACACATGACTCTTGCGCATTCATTGTTACTGAATTAAAATAACAAAAACACCACAAAGATGACTGCTGAATGCACGTGTCTATAGTACGGGCTCCATGCGCCAACAAAAGAGGGCGCCTTTTTACCACTTTGAGGGCCCCTTGGACGGGACACATAGCGTGTGCGTACAGGACTGGTTGGCGCACGAAGTACGCATGACTGATTTATCCTGTATGTGCACAAAGCTAAACCATAGCATCTTCTCACGCGAGCGTCATGGGCGTGCAAATATGTTCAAATTTAACTTGCGATGGTCTCGCAGACTAATCCCTGCCCCAACATCTTTGGATCAGTCGAAATACATAGTGAATGGACCGGGAACCAGTCTAGGCCACCCCCAACTCTCCTTTTCTGGCCGTTGATGGGGTTCTTGTGCACGGAGCCCATAGCTGCCATGTTTTGTTCTGTCACCGCTGAGTGTATACTTATGCATGGGTCAATAGCTACGAGAAGTATGCTATACTATGCTGTGGTGGTGGATCCATTTCCAATGGGTTATTATGCTAGTGGTTGCTGTCAGAATGGAACTTCAATCAAACAGTTTGGCTTGGGCTATGAATTGAGATTAAGCTGCTTACCAACGACTGCAATTTATCCACTCCAAGTTCTATTCATGCAAGGTTTACAACACAAAAAACCATCTCTACCTTGCACACTCTCTATCCCTTTAGACTATTAGTCAATTTAACAGTGGACAAACATTGGAGAATTACATGTAAGGCAAGTAATAACCTTTTTTCACGAACCCCTTTCTTTAAAATGGAAAGTAATATTTGAACAAAGACATCAGAAAAACCTTTGTGACCTACTTGAACAATCCACTTGACTTTGGGCAGGTCTAGTCCCCTTGCAGCAACATCCTGAAAAAAACAAACAACCAAATTGTCAAAAATCAAACAGATTGTACAGAATTTGATACAGATATTGATGTATGCAACGGAAGAAGAAACACATGTACTACAGTGAAAATGTAAGCTTAAATGCCAACCAATGTTTTGCCATAAAAATATGAAACCTTGCCAAAAATTGATGTCACCATGTTGGGTGCTGGGGTCAAATGGCTACTGTGTTCGAGTCATGTGCCAAAATACGTGGGTTCAAACCCTGACGGGGAACATAGTGCTTGTGTTCTTGGGCAAGACACTTTACCATGATTGCCTCTCTCCACCCAGGAGTATAAATGGGTACCTGTGAGGGTAGAGACCAGATTGGGCTGATCTCAAGCTGCCGCAGAAAAATGGTCTCATTCCTGAAGAACAGGGATAATAATTGCAAAGTGCTTTGAACCTTAGGTATAAAGCGCTATGGGCTCCGTGCACAAGTACCACTTCAACGGCCAGAAAGGAAAGTTGGGCGAGACCTACATGTTGTAGACTGGTTCAAGTCCCGGTCCATCCACTGTATATTTCGAATGATCCAAAGTTATTGGGGGGCGGGGATTAGTCTGGGAGACCATAGCTAGTTAAATTCGAATGTATTCGCGCGCCGACGATGCCTGATGCACACACGAAGATGCTGTGGCTATGAGCTTGGCACATTCAGGAAGTCGTGCGTACTTCGCACGCAAACCAGTACAGTACAGGACGCACACGCCGTGTGTCCCGTCCACGAAGCTCTCAAAAGAGGTAAAAATGCCCTCTTTTGTTGGCGCATGGAGCCCATATTATTATTATTATTATAGGCCATTTTTCAACTTTGTTGTTGCCCCAACCATGTCATGCAAAAGCTTTATGATTCTGAAAACAATTTAACCTCAAGTGCATTTTCATGATCAACCCCAATGACACAACTTTATCCATGAAATCAGTCCTTCTGATTTGAAAATCACAGGTGTGTGGAAAAAGGCACACCTGGATTTTTCTAGGCGTGTGATTCTGTGGTCCAAGCTGGGACTGAACAATCTGGTATTTTTTTATACAATTCATCTTGGTTTACACTCACTAACAAAAACCCCCAGAAAACACATTATTTAATTAATAGCTTGGTTCAAAAAAAGGAAGTCAGTTAATGCACAGTAAATCCCACAACACTGACAGCTAACAGTTGAAATTACATGTACTTTGCTTTGTAACAGAACTTCATAATAATAACATCAGGAGTTCAAAACGAAAGAATAGCACCACTAGTTTATTCATGGTTATTCCTTCCTCCATGATCAGAGGCAAGCATTCGTATCGCAGTAAACATGGTAAACATAATCGGCCCATAACAAACAAAACTACTCCACTTTTACTTCGACAACCATGTCCTTCCCGCTGTCGTCATCTCGCTGTACCCTGTACCCTATGTTGCCCATTCCCTCCCACCTCTTAAAAATACGAATCAGTCATGATTGAATCAAAATGTGCTTCGCGAGCTAAGTTTTGTGAATGGAAAACATGTGTCAAGTTTTGTAACGCCCACGGCCGTGTTCCATGTGAGGCAACCTGATTGGCAGGTGACAATAACTGCACCCAGTTTCGGCCAATGGCGTTTAAGTTATCAAGTCTGTGTTCAGCGTGCAATACCGATAACCCTGTGGCTCAATACTGATAACCCTTGCTTTTACTGCGAGCAGTCAGCTTGTACACACGTGCGTATTCACCGTACGTCGTGTACAGTACATGTACATTCTACGCACAGTCTGGTAGCGCGTTTGCCCCATACAGTTTACAACATAATGTACATTTAGTGCGTAATTCTCTACACGTGCTGAAACAAGGCTACTGGTTCATGCTGTCAACAATCAACATGGCGTTCCGCACTGCCCAGCTGTTTCGCGATATAAACGATATAGGTAGGCCTAATGCTTGATTTTTTTCTCTTCACCGACGTACCTTTTTTTCCCCACAAATTACGAAGTATATTTATGCTGTAGACGTATGCCGAGGTGTGCGGTACAGAGGGATCCAGGTGTGGGATTATTCGCACTTCTCAGAAGCTTTTAGGTGTGCGATGGCGTGGCGGTGCGATCGCACACCTCAAATCAGAAGGACGGTGAAATCATAGCCCATCCTTGCCTGTGAATATGTGTACGGATATATTTTTGACTCATGGTCAAATCTCAAAATGCAGGACTCCCAACCCTTAGTGAGAGGATGTGTGCCAGAAGACTCATGTTTGTCAGGCACTGCCTGCAGTACCCTGAGCACAATGCTAGCAGCTTGTGATATGAGAGCCAAAGCAGGGTCAAGCTCAACGGGGTAGATGATACATGTGCAGGGATATGTGTATAACTACAACAAATGAACCATCAACTTTGAAACCTGGGCCAGTTTGTCATTGCCCAAGAACACCACTCAGCATACTATTAAGGTGACGTCACCCTCACACAGCACTACCAGGCACAACATGCAGCTCTGACAGTAAGTGATATCCCTTGATTCAAAATGAAAATGTGTCAATTTCCAATTTTGCTAAACATCATTACACAACAAAATGTGTATTGCTGTATAACACAGAAATGCATAGCAGCTGTGCAAGCTTACCGTGCATAAGAGAATGCCTGATTTGGCTTCTTGAAACTTCAAAAATACTTCTGTCCGTTCCTATGTAAAAAGAGCAACAAACAAGTAGAAAAAATTGATAAAAGAACATAGAATAAACTCTTTTAAATAAGTTTATGATACATTTGAAAGATAACATTTCTTGGGATTCTTAACTAAATTAATTTGTACCAAATAAATGAGACAAAAAATAACAAATAAAAAGGAAAAACAAAGGAATCTATTTCAATGTTTTGAGGCTTCTGAAGCATTTCCAAAAATGTGTTTTTCAAAGAATGCCATTTTCAATTTGAAAAAAAAAAAGTTTACTTCTTGCGACATATTCCCATGTAGTCTTAGCACCAGGAGATTCAACATCTCAAGAACAGCCTTGATGCTCTCTTTGAACAGCGTGTAGTGAAACTCCACGGAATCCCGACTGGAGAGAAAGACTAACATCTTGCAATCACCTGTGGTCTGTCATATTGCAAACAAATATGAAACACAACTTCAGTTTTCTTTAATAAATGAACATGAATAAACTCAATGTTCAGATAGGCATATCACTTTGTTACTGGGTACTCAGCACAGGTGGCAGAGGTTTTGGGGGTAACAAGCTGGTACCTACTCCCCAAATTTTGAAAAGTTTGTCGTTTTTGCATCTCCTACTGCAGAGACATGTATTGTGCCCCTCCACTTTAAGAAACATACTGGGAACACGAAAAAATAGTTTCTTCTCTGTACCAAAGATGAACTAATGGCTGCAAGACCAGAAATATACGCTAGCATTATGTTGTTTACGCCCAAGAACTAACAATATATGTGTATTAAATGCTGTCAAGGCACTTTTTACAAATTTCATAATTTATAGTAATATAAACTATATTCGAAAAGGGTATGCAATGACCGACCTGAGCTCTGTTCAAAATAAAGGCAGTCAATGTAATTAGCCTCAGCTTGCTAAGAATGACTACAAAATACAAGGAAGCTTTGTCTGGAGTACTAACATTCGTGGATATGTGCACTTAATAGAAGTTATGAATATAAAGTTAAATAAAAAATCTGGCAGTCTCAAGTATTGTTATACAATACAGGTGAGGATACACAGGGGTGAACCTAATTACCTGAGCTCTCTTCAAGATAAATGCAGCCAGCGTGACAAGCCTCAACTTGCTAGGCACGATCACAAAATGCTGCTGCAATCCTTCTGGGGTTGTGAAGTCCTCAATGGATATGGAGTCTCCTGCATTCGGTCTCTCCCTTACCACCCTTTTGTCTGTTTCTACACCTCCGAGATGATGCTTAGCAGAAAGAGGATTTGTACTCTGATCTGATTGGCTCTCTTTGGCAATGTCAATCTTGATGGGGTCATTTAAGGTCATTTGGGCGAGTCGTTCCACGCCCTCGGTGAGAGTGGCTGAGAGAAAGATATTCTGTCTCTGCTGGCACTTCTCATTAAGACTGTTCAGAATGAGAGACACATCACGGTCATATCCCATATCAAGCAACCTGAAGAAAAAGGACAATGCCGATTTTTACTAAAACTACCTTTTGAACAAATGCTCATAACTCTTGGAAAGCAAAACTCCATTCCTGATATCACATATGTTAAATCAAAATTTAAAAATTGTACTTTGACAGGATTTTTACAGGACTGGTTTCAAAATATGAAATGTTTGGCAGTTGGAATTGGACAAGGCATGTATTTGACAATGTACATGTAACAGCCAAGTACAGTAAACTCCGGCTAAACCAGCACTCTCGGGACCCGAGAATTTGTGACGACTTACGCGAATGTCGATATATGCTATAAGTCGTCATTTTGCCGACTTACATGAATGTTCTTTTGCTCACATGATTCATTGCACCAATTGGCTTTGATTTACCCTGGATTATCTCCTTTATGCTTTAGTTGAATCCAGCAAATTAATCCTCAAATTGTATCATCACCTTTGGGGTACTGATAGTGGAGACCACGATACATATGTACGTGCACAGTAACGAATTAAATGCGTGCGTGTTCCGGTATATACCACGCACGCATTGACTGCAGCAGTCGTCATTCAATAAGACGACCCCCAAAATGGACAGAGCGCATGCGTACAGCCTAGGGGGGGTACTGGTATTGATATGCTCACGATGCATGCATATGCAATGTATGCAGCAAAGATCCTATAGCGCCGCATAGTGGTATGCAGTAGGACACCCTTTTTCGACACCTATGCATGCGGCGATCACAGGCCGTGCGCAACCACTTTTCACTCGACACTTTGCCAACCGCAGTACAGGAAGTCGATGCCAATGTGTGATTTGTTGAATGCCGACTTACACAAAGGATTTTGTAATGCTTTTTATGGAAAGGGGACCGAGAGTAACACGACGACTTGAGCAAAATGGCGACTTATAAAAGCCAACTTAGAAATAAAAAATTCAATGGAAATGCATTACGGACAATCGGGACTTTAGTCAGACGGCCGACTTGAGCGATTTGACGAGTTGTATGATGTCGGTTTAGCCGGAGTTAATGTAGTGAACAAGATCATTCCCATTAGTTGTTACAAAAGCTAAATAGAAAACAAACTTTGCAACAGAGAAGTTCATAAAGATGACCAAAAAGATGAACATATGACTTATTGAATGTGAATCCAAAGGCAGCATTTGTCTTGAAAGAATGATTTGCAGAGTGAGAAACACACTAGTTCAGTCACAGCAGCAACCCTAGACCAGTACCTCAATCAATGGAGTTGGTCAAGTTGTCTTTTGGATATTTGGATCCCTATGTCGCCGTCAATTAAGTACCTGTCTGCTTCATCCATGACCAACCAGTTCAGTTTGTCCAGCCTCAATGTCTCTGTGTGCTGTAAGTGGTCCAAGAAGCGACCAGGTGTGGCTACCAGAATGTTGATGCCACGCCTCAAACGAGCCTTCTCTGCTTTCTTCTTTTCCCCTCCCATCAGGTAGCCTGGCACTATCCACTGGAATGGCTACCAACAAAAACCCAGAAAGTGAGACATTCAACATTCAAAGGCAAAGGATAGATTGAAAAGGTCAATTTACACATACGCGACTTTGTCACGCAACAGTGTTGTGCGTTTTTATAAATACGTACATATTAATGAGTGTTTACATTTACGCCACTATTAAAGTTGTGAGTCCTCCAAATTCTCCACTCTGTACTAGACCAATGGCACATTCTGTAACTTTTAAGCCTAACTCCCTAGCATGATTTAGTAGGAACCATACCCATCCTGGCAAATTCCAACACCATATGGGAAACTGTGCACACATGTTTCTGACTTTGATTCTGGAGGTGTGCCAACCCAATGTAAAAGACTGTCAGTTTAGGGGTACCGTACCCATCCTGACAGATTCCAACAGAACATGCCGTTGGGGTTTGATGGATTGAGTTCTGTTAGGGTTAATGGGCTGTAGTTCCAATTTCTCCCAAACCCTCTGGTGGATTTGAGGGATCTAGGAGAGTCCAGCCTTGACGTACCTTCAGAACTCTCTGGAGTGTGTTGAAACTTTGCAAAGCCAGCTGGAATGAAATAGACACATCAAACATTGTCAAGACGTCTAGGTTGCATTATAACTTGTTTTGATGAATTTGGTTACAATATTGATCATGTGACACACATTTTAAAACAGATGTCTCTGAAATAAATCTTATGTCAACATGATCGTGGTAGTGTAATAAGAAAATATCAAAAATAATCATATCAGCAAATTGTTCCGACCACGGCAGATAACACCCCGGCAGATAATGGAATGCCTCTCACCTCCCTGGTTGGCACAAGAATTACTGCAAAAGGTCCATCTGATCTTTGAACCTTAGGATCGTGACCCTGAAGAGAGTTGACAATTGGAACAGCATAGGCAAGGGTTTTTCCTGCAGCGTGTTTAGGGAGAAAAAAAGAAGTTTCTGAATATTTTTTAATTCTCAGAATTCAATTTCAAATTGCATGAAAGTTGAGGGGGCCTCAATTTTACTCATTATCTCAGTGCTCTCTTTTGTGGTGAGGATCAAAATAGGTCTGGATATGGGCTCCGTGCACAGGTACACCCTCAACTGTTATGAAGGGAAAGTTGGGGGAGATCACTGAGAGGGACAATCTAACGCACTGACAATGACATCTGGCGATCACGCGAAGGCACTGTGGCTTTCTGCACATTCAGAATATAATTAGTTGTGCGTACTTCACGCCATACGTGCGCAAACCAGTACACGCACTGGCTTCTCCAAAAAGGTTGAAAAGTGCCATCTACTTTTCGTGCACAGAGTTCACAGCATAGTGCACCAATAGCATAAAAACAGAAGCCACAGCCACAAATTGAGACAAATGTCAAAGTCTTGGTCTGTCCTTACCGGAACCAGTCTGTGATTTGACCAAGGTATCTCGGCCACTCAGAATGGCTGGAATGGCCTGCTGCTGGACACTAGTCATGTGACTGAACTCCAGTGTCTTCTCAAGGGTTGATATCTGTAAATCATGCAACAATGGAAAAGCAATGATTTCAGTTGATTCAAGTTTTTAAGGACATGTCACAACTAAAAACCTGTGCCCTCCTAGAGCCTTCAAAAGCCAACACGAGAGTTTGGGATTTTGTAGGAAGGTACGTAGGGAACAGCCACTATTGTTATGCAACTTAATTGTACCTTGAAACCTTGAAGGATTAAACCTTTCCCTCCCAAATCCTTAAAAAATGTGCAAATAAATTTGTGCATCGTGGGTATCTTGGAGAATTGGGAGTGGGCAATTCCTTGTGGGCAAATCCGTAAAATCCAACGTACCGTATGTCCACATGATGTCCATGTACAAGGTCGTTAAGGTGGTGGTATCTTACTTTGGTCTGTAATTGTTTTCTACTCATTAGATGTCACATTATAAGTGGTATTTCACATTCACTTTTCCAACAGCAGCTCAACCCTAACCCCCAAAGGGCTGTTTGGGGGTCAAGTACCAAATACCACAGAATACTACATGTGCTGTGCACACTTGTATGGAAAGAAATTAATACTACAGGTTACTACTCAATGGTATTTTGTAGCATTGGGGGCGGTTAGGGTTAAGTGTCTGACATGCACGTCCGAATTTACGGAATTGCCCTAGTATAAAATGCAGTGCTGTAGTCAAGTCCATCACAACTCCATACAAGTCCATCACAAATAATCCAGTCTCCAGTCAAGTCACAAGCTATGCACTCAATGAACTGTGACAGAACCATTCCTTTGTTTCTGCGACTGTACTTGTGAAAGGACTATGCTTTACTTTGAACTGGACTTGATAAAATGCGTAGGTACTTAGGGTTAATTCAAAAGTGAGTTTGTTATAGAGGAAATTCATCAATACCTGGGACAGTTTACCTTTTCCTATTGGTCGACAGGCTGTCACATGGGTGGTTTTAAACCACTGTTCAAACACTGCTCGGTGTATAAATGGCAATGTTTCAAAACTGATCATGAGACAGAGCTCTGTGCTACATGTGCACAGTATGCTCTGCGTGTGCTGGCTGCAACTGTGCGCTTGAGAACCACTGATCATCTCCATATAAGATGGTGAGCATACCACTAACTCATGCAAACAATAGAAATGACCCAAGCATGGAGTAAAATGGTAAAACAAAATCATTGGAAGTTTGTCAACTTTTCAACTTTTTGACTGAAAAGGTATTTACGAATGGGGCTAATAGGGTGATGGAGAAGTTATGAACGTGACGTTTCAAACCTGTTAAGGGCCATGGTCACTGATAAAAACCCTCATCTTTGGCTCCGCCATTATCATCGGCCAGGCTCCTAACCGGTTTGAAACATCTCACTTATAACTGCTCCATCACACTACTGCCCCCTATTAGATTTGAACTTTAACAAATTCATACATTCAATGGTTAAGAACAGTATGAGAGCTACAATGTCTTGCCCTTAAAAAACATTATTCCAAATTCCAAATGCTGCTGATTTATTAAGCTGCCATTCACAATGGGAGCACAACACAGTCAGTGTGACCAACTTCTCAGCAGAAAACATAGCTGATCAACACTGGCTCCTCAGCAAACTAAACAACAAATACAAAGCAATATCAACAACTACAGTAATGTGCACAACAGAAAACCCATTTTTGTCAACTGATTTTCTCAGCAAACTGACAAAGAAATGACAAATACTGGACTGGTACCCACATTTGTGTTATGCCATTTATTATCATCTAATTTAAATAATCATCTAATTTAGATAAATCGCTTTCTGAATAGTGCTTAGAAACACCATTCAGAAAGCGATTTATCTAAAATAGATGATTATTAAATTTAGATAAATCGCTTTCTGAATAGTGCTTAGAAACACTATTCAGAAAGCGATTTATCTAAATTAGATGATTATTAAAAAATTTGATTATTCAGGTGTTTGATTACATTTGTTTAATTGAAAGCGCTCTATGAAAATGTAGACTTCTGTTCAGAAGGTGCTAGAGTACATGCCAAAACCATGTTTAAGCTCCAATAATACCTTAATAATTCACTGACAAGAAAGTGGGATAACTACATGCGCTAGTATTATGATGTTGACAGCAGGCACTTTTCAGGAAAAATTGGATATGCAAATATAAAAATCGGCTTTAGATTAATCAGGAACATGGAAACTGAAAATGGAATGATAAACTGTGATATTAAGAAAGGCTTCTTTTTTTCAGTATCAGTGCTTAACTTACCAGATGAGGATGAAGAGGGAGATCATGGAATGAGTGCGCTGAGAAAATGGCCTCTTTGCTGGACTGGACCTTGGCACTGTTTCAAACATAAATCAATCACAATTATAAAGCCAACAGGCAAGTGACACAAGGGGAAGAAACTTTCACCCCACAAACTTCAGGATATGTGTCATTATGAACCTTTGGCATGATAACATTGGTTTTTTTTAAGCCAGAAAAAACCCAAATGAACCATATGGACTCCACTCATGCCTATGATACCTAGAATGGAGTGTAAGGCAAAGGGTGAAGTTATGGCTGGTCATTGGACATTTTCAAATCAAAAATGAAATAATGTTGCGTCAAACTTACTACCATACGTATATTTGGAGTTAGTGGAGGAATATGAGTGCTACATGTACACTGAGGCAAGATAGAAAGTTGTAACCAGGTCGGGTTTCAGTACTTACTTTTACCCGACAGGTTCCTTACTCCAGCATTCATTTCATAACTTTTGTAACTTCGTGGTTGTGTCATTTCACATGTGAGCAGCCATTGCGATCATGCTTTTTGCCTTGCGCCCTCTCGCGGCCAACTGAACTTTTTTTTGCACAACGCGCGCCGCCTAGAATTTTGCTCAACTATGCAAAGGGCCTAGCGAGCAGGCGAGTTTAACATTCCACGTGCTTTGTTCAAATTAGATAGCTGACATTCCGGGCGTTTCGGTTAGTTTTCTTGTAAGGCTAGTTGCAAAATAACTTTGATTTCGATCCAACACCTTGTTGCGTTCAAACCATCATTTTGCAAGCTCTTACACTCTCCACTTTTATCTGCAAATTTTGAGTGAGGCTCCCTGATAGCAGTAAAATATTTTAATCTATTTTAACTGCTGATCTTCGATTTTGACATCGGACACGGAGAAGGCATGAATGTAGACCATCCAAAGTGGTGAGTAAATCCCTTGTCTGATATTTCACTTTTTATGCCTAAAACCTTTTTATGCCTGAATCTTTTTATGCCATCATTTATGCAACATTCTGGTCTTTTGTATGCTTTGTTTGTTGCCAGAAATTAAGGCCGTCAAAACGGACACGGCCGGAAATTTGTCTTGTGATCACGACTGATTAATAACTTTAGAAATAAATATGTTGTCGTGATTTTCAAGTATTCTTGAGAATCAGTTTTTTCCCTAATGATTCTCTATTTAATTCCTGCATGAGTGGCATGGCAAAAAGGATTTTCTGTTGACTATATTTTATATTTTGAACATTTCGTGTAAACACCGTCGATTTATTTAAACACAATTTCCTACTATTTTAATATTTTTTCGGCAATTCCAGAAAACAATGTTATCAGGTACTTTATTTTTGTGAATCTCCATTTTTCATTTTGAAAAAAAAACAAATTGGTAACTTCTGAGCAACACGAGTATGCAAACTTTAACTTAAATTTTAGTGTTGCTATAATATTTATGTTCACATTTATCATTTGAAATAGACTTTCCCATTTTCCCAAAACTATTGGTTTTCTTTAAAGTGCTATGATCATTCGGGAATTTGTTATTAGGGCATGGTATATATTCTTACTTCATTATTTTATAACATAACTTGGTGAATAATTCATTTCTATATTCGGATTTAAAATTGCACTACATGTATATAAAATATTCATATTCTTGCATAATTGCCATTTAAATAATTCTTCTGTTTGGGCAACAGTCATTTTATGCCACAGTTTGTTCCTTTACTGATGCATTTATAAAAAGTGTTTTGATTTACAAATAAAGAAAACAGTTTTTCCCAAATTACTTTGAATTAAATATCGTTAATAATGTATTTGGATCTGGAAGTTATTCCCATAATTCATTAGTCATTTATTGTTTTATGCATTTCAGATACTATCCTTGGAGTGACAGTTCACTAGCCTATTTTCCCTTTTTGACTGTCGTTTTATATACCCAACAAAGTTCCGTTCTACATACCCAAAGTTCCTACTATAATTCTTTTTGTAAATACCTGATCATTTGTATATATATTGTCTCATATTTGTCTTGTAAATAAAATATTTTGATATTATTGTCGAACAACAGAAAATTTCGCTCCACCAAGTTATTTGTATAAGTGGAACCACTCGGTTGTAGGAGAGTGAACCATAGTAAACCAATTTATTTAGCTCTCCCCGGTTACACAGTGCTGCTTCATTTTTTTCCTAGCAGCTTATGTACATGTAGATGTATCTAATTTCACCCTCTGAAAGGCAATGCTGTCTCAGAGCTTTCACTACCGAGCATGTTTCATTTTACTGCCACCCTACGTCCCCCCTCCCCTTGCAAGGCACATTTCATTTTAATTACCCAAAATAATAACTGCACTAGCTCCCTCCATCATTCTACTGTCAAATTTGGAAATACACAGTGCCACTTAAATACAGTATGATACTCAAACATGTACATTAGGAATTTCTGGGTTGTGTCTGAACAGCGAGGAGATGACCTTTCCATGACCTGATGATCCTGTGACCTTTGACCTGTCTTGATCTTTGACTGCTTTCTGTGCTGGTCTAATATTCCGTGCATTATGGTCAGTCTTTGATTTGCCAGCACTATGTCTTGACCTCGATGATTGAGTTGGAGCACTGGATGTTCTCTCTTGTTTCAGTGTCTTCCTTTCTTGAGTTTTCTGTGATGCATTCACTTTCTTTTCTTCCTGTTGAAAAAAAGGGATGGTGACTTAATCAATAATATATACGTATTTACTTTAATTTCATTAAGGATTCACCTCACCTGATTCGCAAGGAGGTGGCTTTGCCATTTTTTGAAACCCTATTGTCCCTCTTTTGTTGATACTTTTTAGGAAGACCTCCGAAATATTTTGTCACAAACATCAATAATGGACCTTTGATAATCATGGATCCTATAATAATGCGGTGATTACATGGTATATAGCACTTTATACCTACAGTTTCAAAGCGTTTTACAATTATTATCCCTGTTCATCAGGAATGAGACCATTTTTCTGCAGCAGCTCGAGATCAGCACATTTTGGTCTCTACCTTTGCAGGTACCCACTTCTATACTCAAAGGGTGCCTCTCGATTGGCACCTCAATCGAGGCTCACGTAAACGTCTGTGTATGGCAGTCATTTTGAATGTAAGAAACGATGACGTCTGAAAAAGGGGGGACCAACTTTCTATCGCTTTAAAGAGGGTATGTTCCAAGTGTGGCCTTTAGTTATGGAGGTAGTCCAGTAAATAGGCCACATCATTGGGCTAGCGCACATCAAGATTCAATGATTAACTTTTGTGGATAAACAGTTTGCCATACGCGTGCAAAATCATAGCAGGGTACCAACGAAATCAAAGAAAAGATCTTATTTTGAAGTAAATGCACTTCACAAATCATGTATACACGTACACTGGTACCCTGCTTTCAGTGTACATTGCACAACTACATGTACTGTAGCGTGGAACCGGACGAGTGCTGGAATCGGCTCTGATGGATCTGGGTAAAAAATACCCGGCTCAGAACTGAACGAGTCATGGATTGGACGGTCCGGACTCCGGATCTCACAGGCTTACTAGGTGCATGAACAATGAACATGAGTATTATCTTGCCGCCCACGTGTTTAGTGCATAACTGCAGCGACATTTCATTTTTAACCATGTGCAAAAGGCACCGATCAACCAAAGCGAAGGATTAATTCATTTTCATGCAACTGTATACGTGACGTGACTCAATTGGAGCTGACTACTTTGTACCATCCTATAAATGCACGCGGTACCCGGGTACGGGTCCGCAGAGCCGATTCCCACGGCACTCAGAGCCGAGTCCCGCAGCACTCTGAGCCGGCACTCAGAGCCGATTCCAGAGCGTAAAAATGGGACTCCTGTGAAAATCGGACTCCTTGTTGGTTTTATTGGTCCTAATTATCTATGCATGACATGTGCATTCCCTCCTTTGAGTCCGTATTTCATAAAACCTAAAACACTTCACTGCTTGTCCAAGCACCCCCGAGTGGTCAAGTAATATTAACAAGGGTTTGTAAACATGGTAGCTTTTGTATGGTTGTGTGAAAGAAAAAAAGAATAAAAAATTAATAAATAAACAAATTAAATAACGATTACTGCCTGCGTTCACGATAAAGCATTCCTTCTTTTACCTACTTCTAGAACACTCAATTTAATTATTAAAAAAATGGAAGAATATGGGAACCGAAGATCTGCCCAATACCAAGCCCCCCCCCCACACATTTTTTTTGTAGATTGATAAAATAAATCTAACATTGTTCATTTCAAGAGCGAGCTAGGGCTCCCCTTATCTATTCGTATCATTTTTATTAAACGCACGTCGGTTGTGATCGACTTAAAATCCCGACACTGTGTAAAAGTGATGGTTATATTTCAGGCGAAAGTCTGCCACAATTTCCATGCGAAACCCCTTCCATTCTCCGCAACATAAAAAATAAACATTCTAATTTATTTTTAGTCTGGTTCCCAGACCAAAAGATTCAGGAATAGACAGAATCTTTTGGTCTGAGAACCAGACTAACTTATTTATTTTAAATCTGGTTCCCAGACCAAAAGATTCAGGAGTAGTCAGAATCTTTTGGTCTGGGAACCAGACTAAATTATTTTTTTTAGCAGCCAATCAGCATCGGGCTTTCATTATGTAGGGCTTTCACGCGTGTGAGAACTACAACATGCACGTCTGACTGCGAAAAAAGGTAGGAAAGTCACATTTTCTTCGAAAGTGCTTTCAAAACTACAACTAACATGAGTTTATATGAAGAAAAAAGACTGCTTGGAAAGATTTCCATATACGAAGTTCACTCAACACCCTTTGTACAAACCCTATGAGATTGGACTGAAAAATTCTAAGTGTTTTCTAAGAAAATGCTTGTATTTTCTCACTGCTCAAATTGACTTTGATGACATGAAATTGCTATTTGGGGGCTTGTTAGTCAATACAGAGGAAAATTAGTGAACTTCGTATATATATGGAAATCTTTCCGACTGCTTTAGCCTGCAAAAGTCACTTTGGTACTGGACAGTCATCTGCAAAAGTCAGTTTTGAACAGAACTTGTAAAAAATAGAGGTGTCCTAAAACTTAGTAAGGATTACCCATCTTTTCATCAGACGACGATATCTTGATGACATGGGGCGGGGAGGGGGGAGAGGCTTCCTTATTAAAATAATATGACATACGCCCCCCTATTTTATGTCAAAGACTAGACTAGACGTGGGCGAAGTGGCGCTTGGGCGAAGTGGTCGTCATGGTTGTGGGTGGGTGGTTGAGCATGTTGAGGGCGAGGTGACTGTAAAACAGCTATACCGGTATCGGGACAACTCGTACCCAGGACAACTCGTACCCGGGACGACTCGTACCCCAAATTTGTGACCCGGGACAACTCGTACCCGAGACGACTCGTACCCGGGACAACTCGTACCCGGGACGACTCTTACCTTGTTCTTTTCTTACCATTTACTTTTCTGTTCCTTTTTAGTTAGATGTAATTGACAAATCCGAAGATGTGGAAAACCAAAAGCCGTTGAGTTTTGGGGAATTGCCAGTGGTGACAAGCAAGAGATTGTTCTGGAGAGATTCTGGCAGCTGGCCGATGATCGCGGAGTTCCCTGAATTCGCGGAAGGAGCTATAGCAATCATGAGCTTCGTAACTTATTTGATCTTCATTTATTGCTAAAATTTATTTCTAAAATAAGTGGACCGATTCATTAAAATTAGGTAGTGGATATTTTGCCGGAGGTAATGACGGCAAACTAACGATTACTAAAGGTTTGCCGGCGGCAATCCATATCAACAGAGGGCGCTGTACTTTTTAAAATAGGGCTGAATTATAAGATGTATTAAATTCCCACCAAAAGTTGTGTAGCAAGTTTGGTGTAATGGTTAAGCAAAGGCTCTAGCATGTCTAGTGAGCGGGATGACTCGCGTTCGATTCCGACCGCACCACAATTTTTAAATTTTTTTTCTCATCCCCAAATAAATAAGAATATTCTTCTTTTATTATTTTAACATGTCTCAAACAGTTTTTGCAGAGTATTAGGCCTACATTTTCTTTTTCAGATGTGTGGCTCTGGAGGATTTTTTTTAAAAGGGAAATAAAGTCCGAAATTATAAAATGGTCTGAATCCCATCTTGTGAAAACGAGGTAACAACGATAATTTTGGCATGGAGCCAGACTAAAACTTGTCACCAGAAAAAGTACAAAAAAACAGTAACTGCGCATGTTCACTGTATATCCGGCAAACTAACGTTTACTAAAGGTTTGCCGTCTCCGGCAAAATATACACTGCCTTAAAATTATAAATATGTTACATATGTCACCTTCTAGTTCTACACTTTTTATGACATTAATTTTGATAACCATCAACAATCCCAGTAGCGTGTCAGTCTTTTGCATAATTAAAACAGTATTAAAAAAAACAAAATCTTCAGGCCAACAACAGAGAGACCTATTTAAATGAAAAACTTCTTCTCTATTTAAAAATGAAGAACGGAAATAAAATAATTGAATAATAATTAGTTGAAAATAAGTATGATAACAGTCGGCACAAGTAAGGCACAGACATGACAGATACGAGTACGCTGCAGTGTTTTATTTTCAGACGGGTACGAGTTGTCTCGGGTACGAGTTGTCCCGGGTACGAGTTGTTCCGGGTACGAGTTTTCCCGGGTACGAATTGTCTTGGGTACGAGTTGTCTCGGGTACGAGTTGTCTCGGGTACGAGTTGTCTCGGGTACGAGTTGTCCAACATTCGCTATACCTACCGTCTTCTTTTTCTCGGGAAACACGAGGTTGAGCATAAGACCACCGTCGTCTTCGTCCGCGTCCATGATTGAAAGCTTTTATTGAGTTTTAATTATAGCCTCCACTTGGGCACAACTATAAAATACACAAATCTTCTAGTTCTATCAAACTAACTGCACGAGACAATAGCGCTACATTTTTTACACGATCATATCCCATTCATTCCGCATGGTAAGGGATGGAGGCGGTACATGGAGGCTGCCATTTAAAATCTAGCGCCCTCCATCGACAAGATTTTTACAGTTGATAATAATATTGAGTAAACTCGGACATTTCTGTTTGCAGACTGGATTCTTAAAGGTTTTCGATATACTATATTTAAGACATGAAACTCCTTATTAAGCCTCTATCCCTCAATACAGGAAATATTCATATCCAAAATGCAGATTCTTTGAATCCCAATATAGAACAGATTAAAGAACAAACCCTAAAACTCAGCTTTTTAATTGTTACGTCATATTTATTTACATCCCGTGCTTGAAATGTAAACAAAGTCTTCAATAAACACAGCCATTAAAAAGTGAACATTATAGTACATAACAAAATTTTATACATTTTTGATTTTTGAATTTAGTACATGTCTCAACTTTTTGGAAATAACCAAAAATCTTAACTTTCTGTATCTTTTAATGATTGTTATTTCTAGTTAACTGTGTAAGTTAGTTTTCTAGTTCAAGACACAATGCACTCTCTGGCTGAGACATAGGCAGATCCGGGGGGGGGGGGGGGGGCCAAAGGGGGCCATGGCCCCCCCCCCCCAAAAAAAACGAAACCATTTTTTAAAATTTTTTATGTGACATCGCAATAAAGGCAGGCAATGAGTACATCACCATCTTTTCCTCAAAAAAACATTGGTTAAAGTAGTCAGAAATTGCCTCAGGTCACCACAGAGCATCTAGAATCCAAAAAATTTCGGGGCCCTTTAGCGGTCCCCGAACCCCACGCCGTAATTTTTTGACCCACTTTTTTGGGGGGACCAAAATTTTTTTGGCCCCCCCCCCAAAAAAAATTGTGTTCTGGATCCGCCCTTGGGCTGAGACGAGCTGTAAAGGGAGAGCATATAACTTGTTAGTTATAATTCTCTCGTCCATTTTTTCTCGAAGCTTACAACGTAATCTGCTAACTGTGAAGAAAATACTGAGCTTTCCACAACATCTGTTCTAAGGCAATTTATTTCCAAACTGTTATAATTATTCGGGTGACCGGGAAGAGTAGTTGTTTTCCAACATCTGAAGCACAATCTTACAACACTAAGGGCACTTGAAAAAACAGAGACACAAAGCTTTGTATGGATTTTGTTCAGGCTAAACATACTTGTTCTTATTGAATATTATTATTATCATTATTCATTCCACCAGGACAAATCTTACAACCAAATATGACCAAAAAAAAAAAACATACATGAACATTAAGGAAAACAAAAAAGAACCAATAAAGAAGTAAACAAACAAACTATCCAACAAATCAATAAATAAATACATAGACAATAAAAAAAAATGAAAAACAAAAACAAAAACAAAAACAAAAACAAAAACAAAAACAAAAACAAAAACAAAAACAAAAACAAAAACAAAACAAAAACAAAAAACAAAAAAACCCATAAAATAACAAAACATATTAAGTATAAAAAAAAAAACAGTAGAAGAGAGCAACTAGGAACCGACTCTGACTGGCTGAATAAATGAATGAATGAATTAATGAACGAATGAGGGTGGTGTATGCAGGAGGGGATCTAGACCGTGAAAGGGGAAAGTAATAACAAACAAAGGACAAAATATACCGTGGACTCTTCTCCAGATTTGTGATGATGACTGCCAAAACTTTGTCAGCCACTTAATGGCATAACTGTGTATGTGATGTAGTCAAAAAGTCAATGAGAGAAAATGAGGAATTTTATTTGGTAGTGCTTTTTAAAAAAGGCTAATAAGACTCGAGTCCCAAAAATAATAGCTTAACTTTGCGAAGGATTTGCAATGACTTACGGTGCAAAATTTGATGTTCACATCACTTTGCAAATACAGTACAACACAGCAGCTGCTTGTCATGTACAAACATACGTGTCACAGACTCCCAACTCATGGTTCTAGAACACACAGAATACTATCAAGAAAAAGGAGTTTAAACACTTTTGCAATTCGTTGTTTCATCAGTGGCTTTGGGCGATTTCTTATTTAGCTCTTGGATTCGAACGCCGGCTAAATTTATTTGAAATAAATTTGACTCGAATTGACTCCAGCTATATATTTGACGATCGACTCAACCTTCTTGACCTAATGATCGACTCAAGTCACTTCTTTAAAATGACTCGACTCGAGTCACAAAAATCAGTGACTCGTTACAACTCTGAACTTACAATCACTTGATAAATCACAATCAACGTAATTCTTTATCTGAAAAAAAATCACTGAATGATCTACATGAAGGATGATTCCAAGTTGAATTTTTAGGATTACGAGTTGGATCTGGACATTAACTTCTTCGTCTAAACTATGGTCACTGTCCTCTTTACAATCAGCAATGAAATCCTTGAATCCCAGCATGTATTCACTCAAACAATATCACAATAAACTCAATTCAACATTTGACACAATCAGTAAATATATTCCTAGAAAGAAAATACCAATTTGGGCAAATAGGATTCTGAGTTGGGTTTGGGCATAGCAATGCCTAATACCACTCGTTGTCAGAGCAGGAATCCTCCTCTGTATCACTGATGAACTCCTTGGATTTGAATCGGGATTGGCGGGCTTCCTGTCGTTGGATCCGTCGTTGGATACGTTGTTGGATACGCTCTTTCAATATTGGAAGGATTTTGTGATACAACTCATCCAAGATCTCTGCAATTAAAGAGAACACAAACAAATTAAGTGCTTGAGACAGGGTTCCCACAGAAATCTTCAAATGAAATTCCATGACTTTCCATGACTTTTCAAGGGCGAAATTAGGGATTTTCCCGAGACCAATTCCTACGCTTTCTAGCATCTTATAATACACTGGCCAGCCAGGTGGTGTCCCTTGCCTCAGTTCAATGACTGTAGTCATCACACTGAGGCAAGGGACGCCACTCCCTTTCAGCACTCCAGTTTGCCACAAGACCACTGAGCACTACAAAAGTACCACAATAGTGCACTGAACGTACAACAAGTATAGAGCAATCATGTATAAAGAGAAAGTATAGTAAACTATACAGTCCACAAAAAAGTGGCATCAGAAAATTAAAAAACGCAACTTTACAATTACAATAACATCACAGTCGTGTGTACACGTGCATAGTTTTTTCATTGGGAACATTCAAACCGTCAAAAAAAACTATTTGAATATTCAGTTGATGATCGCATATTCAAATATTTGACATATTGGAGACAGCCCTAGCTATTTCTAATCTTGAAATGTACATGCAGGTCAAGGTGGCACAGTGCCATTCACAGTGCCATTTCACAGGTCTTAAGTGCAAGTTCAACACCAACATTTGTTCCCTTCTCATATCCAAATTTTTTCCAGGAAGAAAACTGCATGACATTTGCAAATCAACGAAGGACAGGTACCAGGCAACATTTGGCAGAAAGGATGAGAGAAACATTTGCAAAGTTTGACTAACCTTCAAACGTCATGAAGTGCCAGTTCTTGAGATGCTTCAGCTTGAGAGTGTACCACTGTAGGGATAATTTGGCAGGGGAAGGTGCCCTGAAGAAAAAGATAAGGATAAGTTTTAGCAAGCAGCAGTATTGCAGTATTGTAGAGTCCATCGATCAGCTATTCAAATGACCTGAAACAAAAGCATTCCTATTCTCACTGTTCATTCCATTACTTGTGATTGAAATTGTAAAAGCATTTGTGAAAGGACTTGTGAATGAACTCGACTACTACAACGCTGATGCTTTGTGAGACTGGACACAACCCTACCGGTATCTCTTTATAAAATTGGCTGGAAGATCAAGTCTGTTTTGTTTACCTTTTGTTCACAGACACAGAATCAATACTCCGGCCCACGAGGCCACATCTAGCACTGCACAATTATGATGCAATAGCTTCAACACAATGGTTTCACCCTTACTGAGGGGCTTTACAGTGTCATAGGCTGTGTTGAAACTAGTGTCTATGGCTCCATTACCATTAGCCATTCAATGCTTGATCTGGTTCTCAAGTACATGTACACATGAATTCCTTGCTAATTTGTGCTTGTGTAAATATCAAACTTAATTGACAAAGATTATATCATAGGTCATCACAACATACTTGACCCTCTCTGACACCGTATCTGAGAGAGATAATGACTAAGGCAGTATTTGGACTAATACAAACATATATCATTTTTTTAAAATGCAAATTGCAATGCTCGTTTGATCTTTGTTTACTATTGTTCAGCATTTGCTTGGTTCATGTATACTTTACTTGTTAAGTGGTTCATAGTTTAATTACATGTATACTGTGGCCTGTTCACTCTTCTCTCTGCATTTATGAGTATGGGGAAAAAAATTCTGAGTTTTGGAAGTGTCTCTTGTAGACTGGTATTTTTTATGTTTTTATGTGCATTTTGAAATAAATAATTTGTGAAGAATTTAATGTTATTCAACTCCAAAATATGGAAAAAATTAATGAATGATCTGACTTGCAAATGTGTGTTGTTATATTTGTACACAGTAAATGCCTCATTCCATCTTGAATTGGCTGTAGCAATACTTTGTATGTTTTGACAACATCCATGTTGGTCAGAGAGTTTGTTGACCCCAGCTTACCTTTCCCAGAATTTCTTGTGCATCTTGACCCAGTCTATTTCAAATTCCTCATTGACATCAAGGGCATACACACTGCACAGAAAGACAGTCAAGTCATTGATATTGATTGCAAAATGAGCATTCAATGTGTGGACTCTGTGAGGACTACTCACATGAGCAAGTGAAGGATATACTGCACACTCGCCAATGCTTATGTGCACCTACAATGTATGGCACAAGATACACAACAAATTTTTAATGTAATATTTGGTTTTGCCTTGCCCATCCTGACATGACTTTTAGAAACACTGTAGATTCAGTGTAGCCTGAGGGCTTGCAAGAAAAAATCACAAGCAATACTCAGGTGTGACTCTACGCTATGACCTCCTGCTGATTAGTGCAGCTGTCTTACCACGCAACCACCACCGAGATTGCTGGGGTCAGCTGGCTAGTTCTAATGTGATATGCACGTAACCCATTTTCACTTTATACATGCATAGAGCTATAGTGTCTGCACATGAGAAAAGTGCAACTAAGCACGCCAGTCAGCAATGGGGATTCAGTGTCCTTCATTATCAACATTATACAATTGTTGCCTGCTGTGGCAAGGGTCCATGGTGTTTGTACACCCGAGGGGGCAAATGGCATGGAGGCGAAGCCAAGGGTGCCATTTGCATGCGAGTCACAGTAGGCAACATTTGTTTTGTTATACCACGATAGTAGATGACTAATGTCTGAGACTGTGGGTCTCTTCCTGTTGCGGTACAGAATTGGCAAACTTTTAACACAGAATTTTTAGTATTTTCCGTACCGATGCTGTCTCGTTCAAAAATCAAATTTCTGTCTTTGGAATGAGAGAGAAAACTCTTCTTTAATTGGAGGCAAACTGTTGTCATCTGCCAACATTATTACTGTAAAATTACGGCGAAATTATGGCAAAATTTGCGCCGTTAAAAAAAAGAGCAGACAAACAGTGTAAGCAATATCAGCCGTCATAGCAGAAATATTGCTTCACTGTCCCCCATGGCACATCTCGTAGAAACATACATCGATTTACCTAGTACCAGTGTAGCTACAACCTCATACCCGAGGTCACACAAATATACTACAATGTGGTAGAAACGACATTTCAACAGCGGGAGAGAAAAAGTTAATAATGTACCCTGTGGAGTACATCACTCATGTACCACGCACACACGGCGCACATTGCTGTACACCTATGTTTGTGGCATGACACGATGATGGACCAATAAAATTCACAATCTATTACCGTGGTATAACAATCTTTTTGTCATTTTCACCATTGAGGGGGGTACTTGTGAACTAAGTCAATATGCAGGGTGCAACTTTGGCAGTAGCCCGCTAGCCAAATGCTAGTCAAAACAGCGGCAGGCTAGTCAAACTATTCCTCAAGTAGCCTGGCTGACGAGTCAAACATTATGGGCTACAGCAAAGATGAAAGGACAGGAAGAAATAAATCATTTAATTCAGAAAGCAAAGATGTATATTATGAACTGTTTAGGGTTAAATTATGAGATCTGTTTATTGAAAACACTGACAAGATTTGTTCTCTGGCTAGAGAACATAAAGTCAAGGTCCAACCCTGATATGGTACAAATCCCTCACCCCATAAAAATACACCTTAGATATTACACATCAACATGTGAAATGGGGGATTTTGAAAAGTTCAATGTTTGAACCTGTGTAACTGGATTATTAAACCTTCAGGCTTTCAAACAGAGCCAGGTGAAAAAGGTCAAAGTTTTCAAAATAGAAACAGGACAAAGGTAGGACTTTGGAGGACAAAATCAGGATAAAAGTAGGACTTTTGCTCCATCCCCAACTAAGCTCTTGGAAGTACAGTTCAGTACTCCTGCGCCCCAGCTCTTCATTGTGTGATTGACATATTGTTTGTTATACCACGGTAATGGATTGTAAATTTGTATTGGTCGAGAGTGGATCACGTGACATGCCACAAAAACACATGAACGTTTTATGCAATGATCTCTATATAAAGACTGGATAGTGGATAAAGAGCCGCACAATGAATGAATTTGACGCCATATTGGTGAGACCGGTGAGACCGGCTGGTGATCTACAAAGGACAAGTTGCCGTCTTTATAGACAGCAGATTTCTTTTGTAACATCGCGGTTAATTTGACTTATATTTTGACCACCACTACTGACCAAGGTTTGCAATTTCTCTAAATCGTGGTTTACTTTTTTAATGCCGCAGTTCCCTTTTTCGGCGTTTTGGAAATAATAATGACTACGGAAATGTGTCCAATTTAGATCATCATAATATGTGTACTCGACCAAAATGCGCGTCAACTGTTAATACAATGCGCGTGTATATACGCGTAGAACATTCGTATTATACGCGGCCATCTTCGTGAGACCGGGGATGAATTGGTCAATATGCAAAGTCTACTGTGTGAATGTTGTATGGATATCCGCTATCCAGTCTTTATATAGAGATTAGTGGTTGTATGGCGTGGTACATAAGTGATGTATGGTGTACATTACGTTGATCTTTCCCGCTGTTGAAAGTGTCGTTTCCACAGTGTTGTATTATATTAGTGTGACCTGGGGTACGAGGTTGTAGCTACGCTGGTAGTACATAAATTCATGTATGTTCCTGTGAGATATTGTTGAACAGGACAGCATCAGCACGAAGAAAACTACAGACAATTCTGTGCGAAAAGTTGGCCAAGTCAGGGGCACGTTTTGGCACTGTGACCGTAAACATGTTTCTGGTTCGCGGCCGTTTTGGCGCTTTGGTTACACTGAAATGACGTCATTGTTTCGACCAAAGTTGAACCGAAGTTTCCAGTCAGTTCACTTATGTTTCAAGATGGCGGAAAGGTAAACAAGCTTAGCAGACGACGTTACTTTTTACCATTAATGGGGTTTAAATAGTGGGTTTTTACCTTCAATTGGTACGAAAGTTGATAAAGAATATCAGGCCTACTCTTTTTAGAACTTCCTCCCTTCTTTTTAGAAAAACCTCCCATTTTTGCTTTGAATGTTATTGTTAATCATGTTCGGTCGCTGTGTGATTTTTTGGGGGTTGTGTGCAATCACGTAGGCAGTAACATGACGTCATGAACAATTTTCCGGTCAGTCGTTTTCGCGGTGCACAGGAAACATGTTTCAGGTCACGGCTGTGACGTCAGAAACATGTTCCAGTTCAAGGGCCGCCAAAACATGCTCCTGCACTGCAACAGAAAGAGACCCACAGTTCAAACCTTACCAGTGACAGAATTGGACAGCTGTAATCTATTACCATAGTATAACAAAACAATTGTAGCGTGTTGTGACGGGGTTCATGGGTTTTGTACACCCTGGGGGGCAAATGGCATCCTCAGGTGTGCAAAACATCACAGACCCTGTCACAACTGGCAAGAATTGTATATGACAATGTGTAACACTGTTTTAAAAAATATTCTATGAGATTTCATGTTTCGGAGTTGTAGTAGGAAAAAGTAGGAATTTTGAGACAAAAAGTAGGAAATTAGAGGCTAGGTAAAAAAACAAGGAAAAAGTAGGAAAAGTAGGAATACTTGAAAACCTGAAGCTTGTACATTTTGGGAACAGTTTCAAAGGCATTCCTTTTGTCACTATTTATCCCATGCCCTTATTTGTATTTGACATATGATTGACATGATTGATTTTTGATTGATTTGACAACAACTCTCACCTTTCAATCAAATCAACTGAGTCTTCAGGTGTCCAATCGCGTTTGGTTCTGTCCCCAACACTCCAGCACAAGTTATGCTTCCTACAAGTTAACAAAACACAAAATAAATAAATGTTTTCTTTATTGCTAGGAGATTACCATGAGTTGATATCACTGAACAAAAGAATAAAGTAAATTTGGCAAGATGAAGTGGACTTCTATCTGCACTATGCAGCTCACTAATGTTTTAGCTGCAGTGGCAGCCATGACATAACAGTAATTGTAAACTATAGACCCCTGATAGTTGAGAGGCAATGCCACTGCAAATTCTGCAATTGCATTGGTTGCTACATTTTATATACATAGCTGCCAACTTTTCAAAATCCCAATTAGTAATCAACCCGCGCGGTCATTTTCAACTGCTCGTTTTATCAAAAGCTTTACCAACATCGAGAACAGGTACATGGTTTACATGTACACATACATGTGCATACCCTTCTTGTTGTGAATAATAATGTACTGTAGGCCAAAAGATAATTTAAAAAAAAAAATTAAAAAAATTAAAAAAAAAATTTAATGATTTTTTTTTAAAATTAATTTTGTTTCAATGTCTGTATTTGTTTGTTGAAGTCAAATAAATAATAACAATAATAACATGTGCGCACATTTTTTTTGAGATGCATGCTATCGATGTGGAGTTTCGAGTTCGTATCAATGTTTTTTTACACACAATGATTTAGGGCCACCGTATGCAATAGAAATCTCCCGCCAACATACATGTACCTTGCAAACGCATGCTGATTTATCTTTTCTGGACATTGTGACAAACTCAAACTCTATTACCAATTATTCCAACCATACTCTTATTAAATTCCATGATTAAAATCTCGCACTGATGGGTCTCATCCCGGCAATAAGCGACCAAATGTGCTCACGATCGTCACTGAAAAGTACTCACATACAGTACACACAACCAGGAGATGCACACAAATGACCGGTCCTACTAAAGCGCGTCAACAAGCGTCAACAAGCGTCAACAAGCCTCAACGGTCGTCAACGAGCATCAACAAATTTTGTATAGGCTTTTGAACATTAAAAACAGCTTTATATGGTAGAAAAAGCAATAAAGAACATCTTCTGCATATCAATTAAAGTTAAAATTATTTTAAAACTTGTTTTTTTGAACGCGAAATGTACGACAAATTTGTCGATAAAAGTTGGCCGCCATCTTGTTTGGATGGCGCTGTATCCTTCGCGTATGCGTAGTATGGCTCTGTACACTTCACGCATGCGTAGTACGGCTAGCTACACATAAACAAGATGGCGGCCAACTTTTATCAACAAAATCGTCGAACATTTCGCATTCAAAAAAACAAGTTTTAGAATAATTCTAACTTTAATTGATATGCAGAAGATGTTTTTTATTGCTTTTTCTACCATATAAAGCTGTTTTTAATTATTCAAAAGCCTATACAAAATTTGCTGATGCTCGTTGACGACCGTCGCGTTGAGGCTTGTTGACGCTTGTTGACGCGCTTTAGTAGGACCCCAAATGACACACCATTGAAAAATAGTTTTAGTCTGGTCCTCAAGTACTCCACTGCGCACCCTGCATTGATGTCTATCCGGTGCTTGACTGCATTCTTATTAGACTTGTCACCAGTCCATCCATTATCGCGACATTTCGCCAGAAGTTTTCGGTCAAAAACGATACTTTACAAGTATTTTTCATTAGGTAGTAAATGGGAAATTCATAATGTTTTAGTGGCAAATCGTATTTTTGTAATTTAACAAACGATTCGTAATAATTACGAAAAATTCGTAACAGTTGGCAGCTATGTATATACGCAATTCTTCAAGTAAAATTGGTTATTATTTTCAAAAGTTGTTTAAACAACACAGAGCCTGATTGCATGCATTTGACATTCAATTTTTTCCTCATTAACGTTTTCGTTAGTGAGGGTTCCAGACAGCATTTGCAGTAATCAAAAAGGGCCAGTCAGAAATGACAACCAATGAACCAAAAAAGAATGCCCTTACATAAAAAAGACATAAAAGTTTGGAAAAGGGGTGGCACTGTCCCATTCAGTGACACTTCTTCTCTGGTGACTTGTATGGCTTAGTATGGGTTGTAAGCATGACTGAGTCTTTGCCGGTTATGTCCGAGTGAAATGTAGAGTGGGCGGACATAAGAGATTGAGTGACTATGATAGGTTGGGTAATCAAATGTGATTAATGGTGCGAGCAGAGGATTATGTTCGCAAATCCTCTTGTTAGCAATAGCATGCTTTCGTGCCTTGCTGTTGGGCACTCTTCAGTTGCAGATTGGTGATTCAAGTAAGAATCGAAGCCGACTCGCGGAAAAGTTGTGGTTGGGATTGGGTATATGTTCCAATCAGATTTGTAGCATTCGAGTGTTTCGAGTACAGCTAATGATTTCAGTTGGTTCCGGTTTGTTCCTCTGATCAGGAGAGCAATATGTTGCGGGTTTTGTTAGGTTCGGTTGGTTTTTTCGAAAAGGCCTGAGTTTGTTGGGAGTGGGTTTAGCTCTTGATTTTGCTGTGGTAGTTTCTCCCTCATGTTTTGGTGGCCTTTCTGAAGGCAATGAATTGGGATTTGGGAAATGTTTCCGTAGAGTAGCTTATTGCTTTGGAATATGTTTCAGTGCTTGTTTATTGCTCAATTTAGGTCACGGTGTGTTATGGCTGGGTTGTATGTTGTGGTGAAGACAGGTAGAGTTTGTTTTGATTTTTCAAAGCTTGCCACATTAGAGTGACTTATGATTGAATTGGAGGCACTCACCATTGGTTCATGCACTGACTTCTGCTGCGTGTGGGAACCTTTGGGACAACCTCTCGCCATGGGATACCAACCAGTTGGTGCAGGAGATCCTCCTCATCTGTCTTAGTCGCAGCCATGATTGCGCTCCTTAACTGCCTCTGTTCACTCTTGCTCCATTTGTCAGACCCTGCCAGGGAAATTCCATTGATCACATTGGTCTGTATAACATTGGTCAAAGCATTTGTAGCAGTCTATTCAGTTATACTTAGTTTTTACAATCAATCATGCTGTACCACACAGGCTTATATTTAACAATATTTGACTGCTGTGATGTGGGATATATTTAATACCCACGGGGCGCATAGCACCTGATGCGAAGCCAAGGGTATTAAGTGCCGGGGGGGGGGGGGGGGGTAAAAAGGTCATATCCCACATCACAGCAGTCAAATATTGTTTTGCTACATTGTGCCAATAACTCACATTTCGCTCACATTTAGTTATGGAATATTACAGCAACTTTTAGCGAGCAAAAACAAATTGTTTAATGATAAACTTACTGTGTCCTTGCATTGGTCTACTGCGGTACCAGTCCTGCACAGATTGGCCTGAACGGTCAACCCGTCGAGCAATCTGAGTCCACCTGTGCCCATACACCTTCCTCAGCTTCATGATAGCTGATATTTCTTCTTCTGTGTATCTTGAGAAGAATAATGCAGTAACATATTGGTAAGACATAATTGTGTATATGGCTTATTCACAATAGACAAATCTCGGGGTTGACCAAACTATAAAACGCCCGCATCAACCTTTTTATCCCAACCTCTGATGTACCAGATAAATATAACGATGACGATAAAGTCGTCAACAGTACAGATACGTCGACGGTGTATCCCATCTCGGACTTGACTCTCAAATACAAAGTGGTGACCAACAGAAATGTCAGAAATGCGTGTATGAGTGTAACTGTGAAAGGGGTCAAATAAGGTGATAATTGGGGAGGACACTGGCAACCAAGTTGTTCTTCAATACCTGTGCATGATGGGAGAAATCAGAATCATTAGAACAAATCCTTCTGAGTCTGAGTGCCTGGCTGAATGCTATACCTGTCTTACAATGCCTATGGTTACAGCTGGAGGAGTGAAGGTTCTGGTGAGTTTGAAATCAATGGCACTATGTCCTTCGTGAATGCTGAGATTCAAATAAGGTATCAATAGAAAGCTCACGCCCAAACAAAATTTTGTTTGCAAATTTTTTTTGTGAATGGGGTATTGAATTAAATGCGAATTTCAGTCTGAACTACTTCCATTTGCACTAAGAAAGCTATAAAAAAAAACTGGCCACAAAATTGATAAAAACTTGCTTTAATTAACCAGTTCACGCCGGGGTTATTTTAACAAGAATGGAACGAGGCATGGGATTACTTTTCACTCGACCACAAGCCAGGTTGGTTGAAGCCATCACCCTCGGTAAACACACTCATATTTTCAGCCTCACTCGCTGCGAGTCAGCGGGTCGTTGACAAATATTTTCGGCTGTGCTCCCTGCGCATTTATGTCGTCATCTGAATACCGCAAAACTTTAGCGTGTATGGCCTCCTGCGTGAATTGGTCAATGTCAAACATATTTACAGTTCTTAAAATTTTATAATTCTTAAAAATAATCGAAAATTCAGGTCGTGCACACCACTATGCACAACGCTAGTCACGACAGGATACTGGCCAACACTGTATGACGTACTGTGTGGAGGGCAATGAACCTAGTGTTGCAGCAGGAGATTTCGGGAAAACACGCTTTAGTTTATATACTGACTACTGACCAGGACCAATTGAACTGGCAAACTTACTTTCCTTTGTAGTTTCGGTCATCACAGATCTTCCGTGACCTGACGTAAACATCAAGAGGCAACCGCTTGAGTCCTCTGCCTTTAACGAAAATTGAAATTGAAAACTGAATCAATGCTTTTCACACACACTAAAGTTCTTCCCATCATGCACTTCTCTCCTCTAAAACTTTTTTATTGTAATGAAATGGGTTTTTTTAATTACACATTATAAGCAAGGCCAGAACAAGGAAAACGTACCTTTTTTTTAAATATGGGTTCCATTTAAACATGTGGGAACATTTGTAAAGAAGCTTTGATTATTTTTTTATTTCAAAATGTGTGTGTATTAAACGTAACATTTATACATCAACATGCATTTATGTATAAATGTATGTACATGTATCTGTAACTGGCATTGCTTACGTATACTCCAAATTGTGCCAAAGTTAGGGTTGCTAAATTGGGCAAACTTTATGAAACTCAGTCACATGCAGACAATTCACTTACAGAGTCGGAGAATATAATTGTGTTGACGAAGGAACCTGCGAATTTGTGTCCTTTCTTCAAACAGGAGTGGAAGTATCACCTCCTTAATATCTTTGATGTTATATTGCTGCAAGAAAGCACAATAATCAAAGCTAATACATATTTATGAGCTCTCTGTTGATTTCATTGGTCATAAAGACAAGGGTTCTCGGCTGATTGTTGATGGGCACATACAGCTGTTTAAATTGGGCCCAAACTTACATGTTGGTTCACTAAAAAAACACCATTCCTCTGAGTTCTGGATGTCAGGATTCCAAGGGCTAGCCCGAGGTTTACCACTGGTGGGAAACACTGGTACAATTAAAGGGAGGGGATGTTATTGACTTGTGATCAACACAGCCAGGGGGTTGAATCCTTCTGCTGTCTACAAATAACGTCTGTGGGCAGGCCACTCAGTGTTAGATTAGGAACAACCTGTGATGGACTGGCATGCCAATATGGGAAACTGTGGAAGAATGCCAGCCTGATGAGCCATATATATTGACTCGACAAACTTAAAAAAAAAATGGCACAAATGACTTGAAATGTACATAAACAGGTCTTTCCAAATGAATCTCTTAGCTGAAAGCCTTAGCTCCTTTTCAATTTTGAAACGCAGACACTCATTGCCACTCACTTTGCAGAAGCTGTCAACATTTGCTTGGAGGATCCTGTCCTCCAGACCAGTCCACTTTCCTTTGTTCAACACAACTCCTGAAAGAAAAAGGACATGTGACTATTATCCAGCACAAACAGCACAAACAGCCAGGGTTGACTGACTACCTGCTTGATTTCACTGGATCAGGCAATATTTCTTGTAATGTGACTCAGTTATTGATTTCATGTTAACTGCTGAGGGTGAAGTGGTGCATCAAGTCTATACTTAAATGCAGGCTCTGAAATTAAATGCTTAAGATCAGCAATCTGTGCAAACACTGCTGACACAGACGTTAGGCGCGGATCCAGGGGGTGGGGGAGGGGGTTTGGGCATCCAAAAACAAGCACCCCCCCCTGTCAAAAAATAAATGTTTTCTAAGAAATTCATTCAAAGTAATGTGAATCCCCCCCCCCACACCCCAATCCGCCCGTGTCCGCCTGTGTACAAATTATGTACAGAGCCAGCTAGTTTCGGGGGTATTTGTACACTATTCTGTAATATAGTATTAATAATCAAGTATTTTTTTTTCAAGTATTAATAATCAGCAGATTTGAACAGTGCCCCCATTCAAAGTATGGTACGAGCCCCCCCCCCCCCACCCCCCCCCCCCATTGATTTCATGGAGGCCAAATGTCCGTACAAAAAAAAAACTGTCTACATTTCAGCAATAATTTGCTGACGATACCCCCCCCCCCCCGCTAATTTCCTGGACCCATCCCTAGACATTGTGTTCATCTTGCAAGCCAAGAATCCAAAAGCAAGGGAGTTGCGCAACCTTCCTATAAAAGCCTACATTGTATATGTTCATGTACATTGTACACAATTTTCAGCATTTACTATGGACAAACACTCTCCTGAGAAAACTCCCTTTAAAAAAGCTATGACTTGACTGATATCACATGCAAACTGTCATCTTTTTCCCTTTGTCTGAAAATCATGTCCTAGTTGGAAGCCTACCTTCTTTTGGTGTTACAGATGTTACTGTTAAATCAATCTTAGATGGATCTTTAAAATAGAAAGGTAGATCCTTGATCCATGCATTATCCTCCTCCGTCTCGGATGGGCAGGCCTTTCCACCAAAGCACCATGGACTTGACACGGACCTTGATGCTGAAGGGAAAAACTGTTGTTTCTCCAGTGAGGCATTAGTCTTTGAGTGAGCGGCTTCATAAGGTTCACCTTCGGATGGTGGGTCAATTTCTTCTGATGATGATAGTGAGATCTTTGACAATGCTGTTGCAGAGCAATCAGATTTCACCTGTTTACGTCTTGATTTTACAAGACAGTTGTTCATTTCAGATGACTGGGTTGACATTGCATCATCGTTGCCATCTTTTGAGCAAGTTGATTTTTTCTTCTTTTTTCTTCTCTTCTTGGATTTGGGAGCATTTTCAGGTGTTATTTTCTGGACGTCCAAGTTATTACTAGGAATTTGTGATTCTGAATACCCACTTGTTTGCAAAGTGTCCATCACAATGTTCTTCTTCTTCCTTTTCTTCTGTGGCACACTATGTCCCACACTCTCTGTGACTGAGTCACCATGATTGGACTCATTGTATTTGTCACCTTTTAATTTATTGAGATTTTCCTGAGCTTTTCTCTTCCGTTTCTGGCACTTAGCCTCAATGTCAGCTGTCTTTTTCCACAAAGTTTGAGGAGAATGGTCTCCTTTCACCTTCTGTTTCCTCTTCTTGTGGCCTGCATCATCACTTGTTTGCTTTGCGGAATCTGATGCAGACAAGATGGAGTCAGTTTCATGTTCATCTACAACAAGTGTCCTTGAAAGTAGTTGCTCCAGTTCTTTCTGTTTCCTTTTCTTTTTACACTTGTGTGGTTGACGCTCAATCTGAAATGAAAAGGGGCGTCCCTCCTCTAAATTTTGAAGCTCTTCCTGTGAAGCCATTTCTCTCTTGTTGATTTCCTTAGACTGTGCATCCCCAAGAACAGAGTGTTTCCTTTTTTTCTTCTTTTTCTTCTTAGGAGTGCATCCATCTGGATGATAACCGCTGTCAAAGTTGTCAGAATCACAGACCATGTTCAAGTCCACACTGGACGCACCATCCACTAAATCCTCGGTTTTCACATTCCTTTTCTTCTTTTTCTTTCTTTTCTTGGGAGCATCTTGAGTTTGATTGTCTTCCACCTTCCAAAAATCCACATTTTCACTCTGTGCCCCAGACAGCTGTGTTTCATGCTCAGTCTTTATCCAAGCATAGTCAGACTTGCTTTCTCTTTTTTTCTTCTTCTTTTTCCTTCGCATGTGCGAGTCTACATCAGGGTTCTGAAATATATGAATGAATACAGGAAACGCTTGGTTAAAAATACTGAAGAGAGAAGCTAACAAGTAGTGTGTAGGTTACTATAGGAATGCTTATTGACTCTTAAGGCTTAAATAAAAGTGTGAATAAAAATTTAACCATTTATTGCTGAGGCTCTGCCACGTATATCGCCCGCAGATGACATTTTCAAAATCGCATCTGCCAGGTATTTGCGACAGAGTTCCTCGCCAGAGTTCCTTTTCATCCAGATCATAAGCAAACCTTGCACTTAGTATTTAAGGGAATATACAACATTTGCAAACATCGAAAAATAAAACTACCAAGTTTTCACGAATTACCTTACTAGGATGTTGATAAATGACAGTCTAAAGCATCCTGTAAAATTATGGCACCTGGTGTCCAGTCATTTTTTAAGAAAATGGTATTTTTGTATACATTTCCAACGGTGGTCGGCCGACCACCATTGGAAAAACCTAACGTTTTTCAACTACTGCTCCAAATTTACAATTTTTTTTCAGTCCAAATTTTGTTTGCTATTGGTTACATGTTCATGAATGGGTGCAGGCCAGCTAGACTGGTTCCCTTACCTTACAATTTTCTGACATCTATAAATTGATCCATTTTATCTTTAGTGGAGTCAGGGAGCCAGACTACTTAAACGTTTTAGTTTTTCTTGGTTTTTCAAGCATTTTCAAACACAAAACTTTAATCATGTCAGTTAAACAATATTTGATCTATTAAACTAACCCCTCAAATAAGTTCATTTCTGAAAATTACAGCAAAAGCCAATGATGTTCATTCCCTTTAAAGGGAAAATACAACATTTGCAAACATCAAAAAATAAAACTACCAAATCATTTTGAAATACCTTGCTGGACTGTTAGTGAATGACAGTGTAAAGCATCCTGTAAAATCATGGCACCTGGTATACTGTCATTTTCAAGAAAAGTGGTATTTTTGTATCAATTTCCAACGCTGATCGGCCGATCAGCGTTGGAAAAAAATGGCTTTTTTTCAAATATTGGCCCCAGTTGACCATAGCACTTGTTTGCAATCGATTACACACCTATGAACGGGTACAAGCCAGCTAGACTAGTTCCCTGACCTTACAATTCCCAATACATGTAAACTGCTCTGTTTCTTCTTAAATGGAGTCAGGGAACCAGACTACAGGAAAATGAATGTTTTTCTTGGTTTTTATAGCATTTTCGAACCCAAAACCTCAAAAAAGTCAGTGTAACTATATTTGCTATATATTTCCAACCCCCCAATTCCATCCATTTCTGAAAATTACAGCAAAAGCAAATGATGTATATTCCCTTTAATCTTTTTTCGGGGTATCACTCCCAAAAAGCATGTACACGTACATGTATACAACCCCCACTACGATGACTGAATTCACTTTTCATCCCGATCATAAGCAAACCTAGTTGTACTTAGAACTAATCTACTTTTTGGGGTACCACTCTTTTGATAGTCTGATTCAGAGACAAAAAGATCCAGGGGTCGTATATTGTCTGGTCACAGAGCAAGATGGCCACCACAAAGAACAAAGTTGGGCACAATTGCAGAATACCCCACCACTCAATCTATGCACCTCGTAGCCGGCTAGGGAGTCATGGTTGACTGCCCTCAATAAACCTTCTCAGCGGTAGCTGTACGTACTAGGCCTACACACGTCTTGCTCCACTGCACTCCCACTCCGTAGCCGCGTAGCCAGCAACAGGTTACTTGGCATTGGACTTAGAATTCTTTCAGCAACTCTCATTCTTTTTGTGTTGCTTCGTTCTCAAGGGGACCCCACTCAGTATCCGCATAGCTGGCAATGGAATTGTTAAGTTTCCAGTTATTCCAACCGCATAGCCAGAGATTTTAGGGGTGTATTTCCAAGTGGCGGGTGTATTTGCAATTACTCCCAAAGTTGCTAACGTTACGACAGCCGTAAAGCAGTGGTTTTGGGAGAGTTTTTTTTAAAAAGGGAAATTAAGTATTTGGTTGGTAGTCTGGTTCTAAAATAAATACGTCAGGGAACCAGATAGTTGGGAGGGTATTGGTATATGGTAGTCTGAGTAACTTGGACCCAACTTATCGCCTTTTTTAACATTTGGACGTGGTCTGGCGTATCATCGCCAGACCACGTCCAAATGTTAAAAAAAGCGATAAGTTGGGTCCAAGTTACTCGGACTAGGTATATGGTAGGCCTACAGGGTGAACATTTTGAGACTAGTCTTTAATTAATTACGAAGTGGCTATCGTTACGGCATTCGTTGTTTAGCGCCCTCAACGATACTTTTTTGATCGAAGTGGCTATCGTTACGGCAGTCGTTGTTTAGCGCCCTCTACGATACTTTTTTGATACGCACGCAGGTATATAATTATTTGTTTCCACATAGTTTAGCGAGCAGTGCGACAGCTCAGTCGATAGAAGGTAGGATTTTACACCGCGAGGTTGCGGGTTCGCATCTCATTCTCAGTTTTGCACTCGAATTTTTTTCCTTTTCTAACCTGAGCCTGAGGCATTATTTTTAAAAGGGAAATAAAGTCCGAATTTCATAACGTTCAAATTCACTTTTTTCCTTCTAATTTATATTTTCTTCTCATGTTTTTATAAAGTTGCAGTACCGTAACGATATAAAGTGGGAAATGCGTTACGGCTGCCGTAACAATAGCCACTGCGAGCATTGCTATATTGGCGAGTGCGAATTAATTTTAAAGTGAATTAGGCCTAGGCCTAATTAAGGTGAAAAAGGAGCCCGTAAGTGTTACACAAACGCCGAAAAATGAAACAAAAAAAGCGTTACCGAAGTCATCGACATTGCAGTTCTGTTTATAATTTATCAGTTTTCTTTTAAAACCGGTTGTTTTAAACACAAATTTTCATGACGATTCCTGCATGGAGGCTGCCATTACAGTTTTGGCGCCCTCAATCGTTAAGAAAATACGAGCCAATAGGCTAACGTCTTTTATGCCAAGCTGATTCGCCAAAGATCAACCAATGAACTGACACGAACGGGGCAGTACGGCCGGCTCGGACTCCCTGGCAACGTTGACTGACATTTTGTGCGAGACAAGACTAGACTGAGAAGTAAGACTAGAGAGAAATCTAACGAGTAACGACTAACGTTATTAACAACATGGATCAGACGAAGAAACCTTTGCGAATTCCTCCCCAGTTCGGTACATATGCCGAAAAGCATGGACTTTTTGAACTATACAAGGTAGGCCTATGGGCATGATGGGGATTTGTTTTATCGGGTCGCACTGTTGTGCCCATTCTTGAAAATCACGCAATCTTAAGAATGTGCGCGCATTCTTAAGAATGAGCGCCCATTCTTAAGAACCGAAACGTTCGAAGCAGGTCGTTTCGTACCCAAGTCGTTTCGTACCCAAGTCGTTTCGTACCCAAGTCGTTTCGTACCCAGTCAATTATGATGCACAAAGGAGATTAAGCCAGTCATGCAAACCCGCTCCTGTTAGTCACCGACGCGCGGCATCATCATAGAGATGTGTCAAGTTCCCAAGTTGGCCTTTGAAGATTTGCATCAAAGGCAGAATAAAAACGGAAATAAATTATTAATAAAAAATTACATTTATTTAATTTGTTTTCTCCACAGGTTAGAATTGAGCCTAATTTTTTATGCAATGCGAAATTGTGTTTTTTTTATAACTGCCAAAACAATGCCAAACTGAACACATTGAAAAACATTGAAAATTTCAAAACTAGTGATTTGCATTTTATTACTCACAACAGTTTTTTTAATTGAAATCAAAACTTGATAATTATAGAAGAGTGAAAACATTAACACCAGGGTAGATTCAAACATTGAAAATTTTAAAAATAATTGAATTGCATTTTATGACTTACAATAGTTTTTTAATTAAAGTCAAAACTTGATAATTATAAAAAGTACAATTTCGAAGAAAAAAAAGCAACCAAAGAAAATCACGCTACAATATAGAAGACAAACATCGTCGATCATAACCCAAGCTCAAAAAACCCACAAACCGCAGGGTAGATAAAATCCAAGCTCCAAGAAGAACAAAAAACATGCAGTGGCAGGTTAAAAAAATCAGACAAAACAAACCGCAGTGCCGTCAACACAAGTACCGTGAACCACCAAGAGTGATTGACAGTAGCATTGTTGTTCAATAGAAAAGGATTTGGAACCCTTTGTCACGTGTGCAATGAATCCTGGGTGCGAAACGACCTGGGTATGAAACGACCTGGGTACGAAACGACCTGGGTGTGAAACGACCTGGGTACGAAACGACCGACATTCCTTAAGAACGAGCACGCGTTCTTAAGAATGGGCGCTCATTCTTAAGATTGGGTGGGAATATCACGTGCACAATTTATGAATTTTGCCCAATCTTAACAAACATTGCACGACATAATTATGTTAAATGAAATGTATAGCGGTTTAAAGGGAAACAATTTATATAAAGAGGAAAGAAAATGTTCTATGCTTCTGTACTCGTATAACTACGATAATTTGAATCAAATTAAACCTGTTATTATTGCTTTTTTCTGCCCACTATGGGAAGTTTTGTAATAACGGAGGACTGGGAACTAGTCTGGGAAGTGCTTTGTTTAGGCTAGACAAGTTACAAGTCCCTGTATGTATCATATGCATGCCACGAAAAAAAAACGATGTCCAGAAGCTACCAAAATTGCTCTTTTGACCAGATAGAATCCAGCTCTGCGACATAATGGTGGGGTGTGAACAATAAATTGGTGGCAACTTAAATGGGAAATAGCATTAGCACTATGGGATGTCGCAGTATTCATTCTCATTCTTCACATTCTTCATTCTTACGTTCCCCCCCCCCCCCCCCCCCCGCTTTTATTATCCCAAAAATCAGAATTCTTTCCTCTAGTATTATTATGTCTCTTATTTTTTCCCGGTCCCCCCCCCCCCCATATAAAGAGTTATTTTTTGCGAAGATTGGGCAAGGATCCAGTTGCACATTCTTAAGAATGTGCATGCACATTCTTAAGAATGCGTGATTTTCAAGAATGGGCACAACAGCACTAAAAAGCGTCAACACAGCGTCAACACATGACAGAAGCGTCAACACACCGTCAACACATCCAAAACACATTCTAAATTGACAAAAATGGTATATAATTGTAAAGCATAGAATAAAAGAGAATTTCCATTGGATTGAGTTTCCATTTCGTGGTAAAAAATATAGTAATTTTCACGCGAAAAAATGACCTTTCACTTGCACGGCCGTTGTCCGCCATCTTGACTTCACACAAAGCTTGGACTACACCATTTCAAGTAGGGGTGTGTAGGTAATGACATTATCGTGTCATAAACATTAACAACAGAGGGATACCAGATCTGTAAGGACTGAGGATCGGAGTGGTGGATCATTAATTTGTGAGTTGTGTTTAAGTTTCATTTTATACTTTATTGAAATGGACATCTTTTGGTATTTGCCGGCCGCGCCCTCTCTGTTGGTTTATTGTACAACGTTATCACCCTTTAGCATAATGGTATGGTCTACCGAGGCAACATGACAGCCGATTTCGGAGCGGCACGGAGAGCCAATTTTCTTGAACGGATAATCGCAATTTTCAGACGTTTAACCTATTAATTTTAAGCCAAAATCTTGTTTCTGTCCATAATGTATAGGTTACATACTGCTTTTGTCACTTTTAATGCATTTTGGATGCATTTTGGATGTGTTGACGCTGTGTTGACGCTTTGGAGTGTGTTGACGCTGTGTTGACGCTTTTTAGTATGACCGGTTTTATCCTCGATACTCCTACTCCTAGAACTGTGATGCTCACGCGGAGCATCACACCCGAGCATCATAGTTCTAGGAGTACGATACTCCTACTACTAGTCCTAGTCCTACTCCTACGTCCTACTTCCTAATACTACTAGGATTTGGCTTTGCAACCCAGCACTCACCCCTCACAGCTTAAAAATAGCAAAGAAACCGTTAACCAACCACTCTTTTCCTCAAGAAAAATATTGGCGGCTAACGATCATCCACCGTACGGATTAACAAAGCGAAATCTCTTTATTTGTGGCAGCAAGCGGGGAATTTCAAGCGTGTAATACGGAATCTGTAATAGTAATAGGCTACAGTCAATTGACCGGTTCCGCAATTTGACCGGTTCCTCAATTTCGGAAAACTAGCTCTCATTTTCAGGAAGACGATAACGCCAAGGACTTAAACTTTGGTATCGATGGAAAGGTTATTCAATCTACTTTTCAAAAATGGTTTTAGTTTTAGGAAACTCACTTACATTTAAAAATAAATCCCCTACGACCGTCACTTGCCGTTAACGAACTGCCGAAATGGAACGCACACGGAAGCGTGATTTCATGTTTGTCGGCCTGCTACACGATTGTTCAGGGGAATTAAATCATGGCAATAGATGCAACTTGTTCGGAAATTATTCATTATTCCACCATACAAATATAAGGTTTGAAGTCTTTGAATTTTTTTTTCTATACCCACCACCAGAGTAACTGCTGGTCATTTGGCCGGTTCCGCAAACGCATTCATACTGCCTATATACAATACACTGGCCATGGTGTGACTGTATTAACCGGTGCTGCTATTGACAAGTATTGTTGATGACAGCCCCCTAGCGCGGCGCACTTTATTTATTTTGGCATGAATCTTCTTTTTTTTTACAACTTACAAAGGAATTGAGAATTTCTATTAGTATTAATCCTTTTTTAAAAATGTCGAATTTGATGATCATTTCTGGGTGTTCAGAGCAAAATTGAAAACAAAATTGAAACAAAATGATTTTGTTTCTGTCCAGCTTCCGGATAGCACTGTAGGTTTTGGATAAAAAAAAATTCGGACTTCAAAATTTAAAATACAAAAATCTTTCTTAGTGAGCAAAATTCCCACTAAACTTTTTTCCTTTGCTCTAAAAAAATTCACCCCATACTTGGTGTTGAAGCTTTCATTTTGTCAGTTGGTTCATCACTTGATTATACTTGGAAAATGGAGAGTTAATAAACGGCACATAAAGCAACTGAATATTTGCTTTGAGATTCGTTAAAATTATATGAAATTTTCAGCCTGAACTATTTCAATTGCTCTACGAAAGCTATACAAAAAGGGCCTCAAAATGACACAAACTTGCCTGCACGCAAAACACTGTACGGCAGTGCATTGCACCGCGCGCGACTATTACATTGACTGGTTACCGCATTTTCATCATGCCTTCATTGGGACTTAGTGCGCGGCGCAGCGGGAACCAGTCATTGCTGCACTCGCACGTACAGGCCCACGTGTTTTCATGCAGCTCTATGCGATATGCATTGTGCACGCACAGTATACAACCGCGGCTGTACACACACGATCTTACACAGTACGTACGAGCTCGGTGTTCATTCATTTTTAGCGATGTACGTCCAGCGGCATATTACAATATATACAACGTGAGTTTGGGCATTATACCAACGAAAAATACGTGTAGCTTAAGACTTAAAATCCTTTGCGTTTTTATCACTTTTTATTTTTCAACTTCCCGTGTTTGACGAGCCCTCTTTTGGATTTCTGAGGAGCGCTATTTTTGGCGCTCCTTCGAGACAGTCGAGGAGCGCAGTAGGAGCGCCTGCGCGATCGCGCTCCTTAAAAATGAAGGACTGATTGTGCATCTTTGGTTCTGTTCACCGTGCATTTTCATCCTAGCTCTACTGAGTGGAGCGCTGGAACTACGGTACCCTCCGTACTTTGACGACAGTGTCATATCACTGACACATGGTATGCACTTTTTCATACAATCTAGGACAAAAGGCCCCCCCCCCCCAAAGGAAATGATAAAGAGAATACAAATGAGAAAGACAGTTACCCTGGATAGATCTACACATTCATGACATTCCATGAGACCCCTTGGATTGTTCCCAACAAGCGGTAATTTTGGGAAAAAAAAAAAAAAAATTCTTATAAACGTACCACTCACAATTAAATGTGTCTACGGAATTGTGCCATCCATTGCATTGCTCCTCAGTTGAGGGCGTGTGTGACGTCACACGGGATGTCAGACAGCTGGACCGTTTGCCACCTCGTTAGTGGACGTTACATCTGGCTTTGCAATTTGTTTCTGAAATATGTACAATGTATTTCTACTTTTCAATTTAAAGATCCTTTTTGTTCCTTCATTTGAATATACCAGAGGCTGCTAGAAGGCGTGATCATTGCAAAACCTCAGGATCCTTTGGAATTCCTTCTGGAAGAGCTGAAAAAAGAAAACAATGATGGTGAGGAAAGACCAACAACACTATTTGCAACGTTATACCTCCGTTTTCTTTTTATTTGCTTTACATGTGAAAGAGCAACTTGTTAGTCAACCTTTTTTACCTCACATTTATATTAACAACCATTCATAAATAAAAGACAGTTTACCCATTCCTATTGGTCCTGAGCCTGTCATGTGGCCGGTCTGAAATGGATGATAAAGACATGGCTGGCTGGTCTTAAACGCTTTTCCAGTGTCACATGAAATTTGGACTCCTAAAAATCCAGTGCCTCTTACCGTTTTATTGGTTGAACGTTCACAATCCTCACGTAGGCATGCGCAAATACTACCTAAATTCACAACGCAACGCCCCAGGTGCATTCTGCGCGACATTACGATGTCCATAAAAGGAGTTGATTACATCTTACTCGCGAGCTGGACACTCAATTATTTAGCTAGAGGGGTGTTTTAAAAAATGTGAAGTGAACTTGTTGAACAAATCGGGATTTTTTTGACCAAAATATTTGTTGTGTTTTTTGGCTGAAAAGGTATTTTTAAATTTGAATAAACATGTGCTTGGTTGGTATTAACCACTCTGTTTAAGACCACTTGAAGTCTGGGTGCTGATGATTACCCTCACTGGCTGACTGTACACACCTGTATCTTGCTGTATTAATGCACTGAAGTGGAAGTATTATCACACGGTGCTTTATGAACAATCTGATTAGTAACTTTCGAGATTACAATGTGGTGGGTGGGTTTCTTAACGGGTACCCGTGTTTTGGGTTTTTTTTCAATCAGGTACCCAGTTCCCATACTACCCATAAATGCACACCGCTAAATGAGTTTACAGACTTACTCTGATTTAGGTCATGAATCTATAAAGTGAATGTGTATTATCATTATTTAAATCATTTTCAGAAATTGATTTGATTTAGAACTTCCTGTGTTGTTTTTGCTACAGTTCCAGCGATCATTATCCACGGTCCCCCAGCCTCAGGAAAGACGACCATTGCTCGTATGGTGTGTGCCAAGCTACGCAGTGCATACATCAGTCAGGATACACTACTAGCTGATGATGTCTCATCACTGGCTGCAAGGGCTAAAGAACACCTCAAGAACAATGAGGTTTGCCTTACAATCAATTTGTAATCCTAATGTACTTTACGTAACCTGTTGTCATTTCTCTTTATGTGTAAACCAGGTAGTTAAAGTCATGGGCGTAAATCGCTGGGGAGGGGGGGGGGGTATATCATATAGTTTGGCCCTCCCCCCCCCCCAACTTTTTTTGTCCTCAAATATAACTTGTGGCCTACATTTGATTCTATAGCTCAAAGAGCTGGAAAATGATGTTTAAATGATCTTTTGCTAAAAAGAAACTTGGTTAAAATGTTCAGAAGTTGCCTCAGATCGCACCACAGAACGTCTAGAATCCAAAATTTTCCCTGGGCCGTTAAGCAGGTCCTGATCCTCACATTGTTAGGGCTTCACGTTGGCATTAGTTCTGATCAAGGTATATGTATGCCCCCCCCCCCCACTTTTGAGAAGCGAATGATGCCCTTGGTGAAAATTCAGCAAGAGACAAGTGTTAGGCGTTGTTGTTCTCTTATAAATAGTTAAATTTGTCATCACTACACTGTACTTCTCAGAAAGCACTAGACATACATCCAGAAGGCATACAGTGCTTAATAATGTACTGGCCATGCTCTTCCCCTGATGATTTGTGACCTTTAAATGTTATATTCTTAAGGAATAAACTGATTTTATTTTCTATTTGGGTGTCTGCAACACGCTGCAATACAGAAGAAGGCTTTGAGCTTTCTTTTGGGCACAAACAGATTGAAAGGTTTGATCAAGGACCTAATAGTTAACTTGTAAATGTCTCCAGTTCAAGTAATGTTAGAATTCATCCTGAAGCCTCGTAGCCCAGGCTCCATGTATGTGCAGCTGTTGATAGCTTGTGATGTGGCTATACATCAGTAACTGAGTCCCAAATACTCAAGTGAACAAATACCCAACTGAACTATCATTGACTAGCGCTAGCATATACATGTACTCAAAGAAAATGAATAGAACTATTGTATCATGTTTAGTCAACCATAGTGCCTGATTAAACTTACTCACACTTTTGTTTGCCCCTATCCATTGAAAAAAATGAATGCCAGTCTGTATTTCGAATTAGGAACAGATTTATATTCATTAAAAAAGCTGCATATTTTTAACTTGGACCTAAAGGATTAAACACAAATGAGTGATTCATTCATACTTTTGAATACTGATGTACAGGTCATTCCAACCAGCCTGTGGGTGGAGTTGCTGTCCACCAGACTGAAGCTGTTTGATTGCATCAGGAAAGGTTGGGTACTAGACGGGTTCCCACAGACCAGGGAGCAAGCATTGGCCCTACAGGAGGTGGGCATTGGACCTAAACACTTTGGTAGGTTGGACAGTCTGTGTAATACAACACCTGAATAAATCCCGTCATCTGATTGGTGGATGGTTGATCACGTGTTGTTGAATTATTCCTTCCAATGCACGGCGCGGCTGCATGGCATGGCAAAAATAGAACTTCCATTGCACAGTCACACTTCTGGCGGCTCTGACCAATCAGATGACTAGGATTTATTCAGGTGTTGTGTTAAACAAATAATGAATGTTTCACGTTCGTGCAATGGAAAGAATAATTTCTTGAGGTGACAGTTGGAATGTTCCAGTCTTCGCCTCATAGAATAGAATATTCTATCCGTCACCTCGTGAAATTATTCTTACCATTGCACTCACAAACATTCAATATTTGTATAGTTTATCCTGCAGTTTGCATTAAAGAAAAGTCAATTACTAGTTAGTTTGCCCAAAGAGAAAGGAAACAGAAGGAGTCACAACTCTAGTCTATAGTACTTCAAAGTGTTATAGGATCATCGCTGCGCTCGAAAGCATCCATAGAAAGCACCAGGTGGCCAGCTAACTCAGCTGCTCACTAACTTAATCTCTATATAATAGAGATCCGTGCTCACTAATGCTAGAAGAAAGAGTTTGCATTGCTTTATAGATAGCACCATGGTAAGGCGAGGCGTCATAAATAAATTAACCGTTCGCACGCGTGCGCACGCGTTCCTTCCCGTTCTGAACGGCCCCCGTTCCTTCCCGTGCCGAACGGCTTTTAGAACGCGTTCCGTAGATCGTGCTTGAGCAAGCTTCACTGAGGGGGTTTTGTTATGTTAATCAACCGTTCCCTTGCGTGCGAGAACGGGAGCAGCACAACAAAGATGCGAAGAACAACTATGTGTATATACTTGTACAGAAAAAAAAAATCCGTTTTTGTTTGGAATTTAAATCAGATTTGGAATTTGAAAACCCGATATCGGAGCAAGCATTAAATAAAAAAACACTTCAGAGTTTAGACAGCAGTTTAGACAGCACGAGCAGGTATGAGGAGTTTGATAAGATTTATGCCTTTTTATCCTTAAATATCGTTGTCTGCCGCTGGGCGGGGCGAAAAAATATGTAAAGTCTAGGTTATATTAAAAATGCGGAGATTGGAAGGGTTAAAAAAATATTTGGAGGGCGGCTACATGCTCAGAATAAAAGCAATAACATCGTTGTCGGCCGCAGGGCGGGGCGAAAAAAAATGTATGGTCCATGCAGGTTCTATTAGAAAATGCGGAGATCGGAAGAGTGAATAAAAAAAAATTCTTGAGCTACATACTCAGAACTATCTTATTGGTGGTAAATTTCGCCTTCATATTATAACGATCTGCCCAGCTAACGATCTGCTGTTGCACTGCGTGATACTATCGACAAATTCCCACGCTGTCCTTACTTGGCAAGGAGCCAAACTTGTTATCGTCCGCGCCCAGAAGATCCTCTCGAATTGCCAACGGCTGTTTACTGTGCCTACTGTCGACGGATGCTGAGCAGCGTAGTGCACAGCCGACGCTGTGCCTTTTCGATGCTGGGGAATCACAATGGCCTGTATTCAACCCTGTTTAACAATAACAATTTATTCAGGTTTATATAATGGGATCAAGCTCGGATTTCTGGCGGGGCAAACAATAAAACCCTGTGTGCTGAGATGGAAAGAGTTAATATTTTATGGTGGACTGGATTCTTGGAATATCCTCCATGCTTTTGGGCCTAGTGGGGGAACAAAATGACGCTGTCGGGCGGGGCGAAAGTAAAAACCCTATAGATGTGGTCCACGTTCCAACAAAGAAATGCTAAGTTGGGAAGAGTTATTATTTAAGGTGAGCTAGTTGGATACGTAATAAAAAATATTATACAACGCCTGAATAAATCCCCGTCATCTGATTGGTGGATCGTTGATCACATGTCATGAATTATTCGTACCATTGCACGGCGCGCGAGTGGCGCGCAGTGCAATGATACTAGTTCTATTGCACTGTGATTAGAAGTTCTATTGCAATGTGATTAAAAGTCAACCAATCAGATGACGAGGATTTATTCATTCATTATTTAAACAAATAATGAATGTTTCACGTTCGTGCAATGGAAAGAATAATTTCATTCGGTGACAGATTGAATGTTCTATTCAACTCGACTTCGCCTCGTGGAATAGAACATTCAATCTGTCACCTCATGAAATTATTCTTACCATCGCACTCACAAACATTCGTTATTTGTATAATAATGCAGTTGGGCGGGGTAAAATAACAATTGGGTTTCCGCAACCTTATTGTATATTTTGTGCACAAATGGAATTTCGATGGTTATCACAATGCGACTGTCTGTCAGTCTAAATACCAATTTTGTTTATAAATTAAAATACCTCATATCTTTTTTTTTTAATGGACGCGATTGAAATCTGTGTCTAGAACTTTATTCCATTAATTGTTTACAGCTCTCAAGATAAATATCAAAATAAGCATACAAAAATTATTGTAAGGGGGAAGTAAAAAAAATATAAAATCAATTGTTGATGACAAGTGGTTTTAATGATAAGCTTTATTTGTACACATTTTATGAACCCAAGACTGATATTTCGTTTGTTAGCAAAGGACACCCTTTTATCTCTTTCTGAAGTATTTTATTATTTTGTCTATGCTCTTAACATCATCGCCTTTTTTCTGCATTTGGCATTGACTGCATCTCTCAGTCCCTTTATGAGCTTCTCTGTGAATGTGACCCTTGGGAATTCAAGGGCCGCCTGGGACACTACAGCCATGAATTCAGGCTTCTTACGCATGCATTCTTTGATTACCCTTTCCTTCCCATTAAAGATTTCCCCGCCATGATAGTTCGATCTGGCCAGTTCCTGTGGAGTGAATATTTCTGCCATTAACTTAACTATGAAGTCTTTGGGGTTGTCTACTTGATCAAATATTTTATCATATGTGTTCCTATCCATTATGTGAGTGGCATTGTTTGGAGTACCAATGTGTACAGTGTTCGGTTGCTTGTCGTCGATGACGTATTGCGGTTCACGGCGTTCGCTGGTACTCCGAGTCGAGGCGTTCTTTTCGTCTGACCGCAGCTCTCGTACTTCAGCCCGGAGCTCTTTCACCTCCGCCTGAAGATCTCTCATCTCTCCCCGCAACTCTTTTGTCTGGGTAGACTGCTCATCCAGCTTTGTGATGACCACCGCAAGTTGCGAAGTCAAAAGGTGGATGAGGGGGCTTTCTGAGGTGGCCCCGGTGATCACCGAAAGATCAAAATCGGGTATCAGGTCGTATTGAAGCTGGGAAATGGTGGACTCGGCCTCTGGAACGCTGGGGGGATCATCGATGGGCATGGGTTGGGCCTCATCGCCGGTGGGATCATCTATGGGTACGGGCTGGGCCTCATCGCTGGTGGGATCATCGATGGGGACGGGCTGGGCCTCATCGCTGGTGGGGTCGGTGGGATCATCGATGGGGACGGGCTGGGCCTCATCGCTGGTGGGGCCGGTGGGATCATCTATGGGTATGGGCTGGGCCTCATCGCCGGTAGGATCATCGATGGGGACGGGCTGGGCCTCATCGCTGGTGGGGTCGGTGGGATCATCGATGGGTATGGGCTGGGCCTCATCGCCGGTAGGATCATCGATGGGTATGGGCTGGGCCTCATCGCTGGTGGGGCCGGTGGGATCATCTATGGGTATGGGCTGGGCCTCATCGCCGGTAGGATCATCGATGGGTATGGGCTGGGCCTCATCGCTGGTGGGGCCGGTGGGATCATCTATGGGTATGGGCTGGGCCTCATCGCCGGTGGGATCATCGATGGGTATGGGCTGGGCCTCATCGCTGGTGGGGCCGGTGGGATCATCGATGGGGACGGGCTGGGCCTCATCGCTGGTGGGGCCGGTGGGATCATCTATGGGTATGGGCTGGGCCTCATCGCTGGTGGGGCCGGTGGGATCATCGATGGGGACGGGCTGGGCCTCATCGCTGGTGGGGCCGGTGGGATCATCTATGGGTATGGGCTGGGCCTCATCGCTGGTGGGGCCGGTGGGATCATCGATGGGGACGGGCTGGGCCTCATCGCTGGTGGGGCCGGTGGGATCATCTATGGGTATGGGCTGGGCCTCATCGCTGGTGGGGCCGGTGGGATCATCGATGGGGACGGGCTGGGCCTCATCGCTGGTGGGGCCGGTGGGATCATCTATGGGTATGGGCTGGGCCTCATCGCTGGTGGGGCCGGTGGGATCATCGATGGGGACGGGCTGGGCCTCATCGCTGGTGGGGCCGGTGGGATCATCTATGGGTATGGGCTGGGCCTCATCGCTGGTGGGGCCGGTGGGATCATCAATAGGTACGGGCTGGGCCTTGAGATCGCTGGCGGGTCCGGTTGGTTCCCCGGTGAGCTGGGCCTCGGGAAGTGTGGAGGGGCCAGCGGCGAGCCTTTTAACGACCGCAAGTGGCACATCGTCCTCGTCGGAATCTTCGGAAAGCTTCCTTTCTGGAAAAAGGAAAAGAAGTTGACATCAAAAATCTATCAAAAGTTGTAAATTAATTTCAGTGCGTTAAAAATATATTTCTGCACCAAAAACACATGGTTAAGCAGTTTTCCGTTTTGAACAGTTGCTTCAAATTTACTGCTGATAGACAATCTTAGAAAGCCATAGAACGCATGAAACGCATAAAACTGATGTTGGACTGACTTGAATTAATTTCAATGCGTTAAAAATATAATTCTGCACCAAAAAGACATGGTTAAGAAGTTTTCCGTTTTGAAAAGTTGCTTCAAATTTGCTGCTGATAGACAATCTTAGAAAGTCATAGAAAGCATAAAACTGATGTTGGACTTACTTTTGTCGCCGATCCCAACAATAACTGCCCTGTGACTGCTAGATCTGTAGGTCACTTGCACCTCCATGCCGATTTCTAGGGGATCGCGGGATTTCACCCTGCTCCGAACAACATCTTCGACAAGGCCATCCCATTTTTCATTAACCCACTTGATAGTAATTTTGTTGGTCGACATCTTTGCAGGAATGTAGAAAGCGTCTGGACTCGAGAAAGTTTTCTTTCAAATAAAGACAGGGACAGGTTTTCAGAGGACGCCAAGGAAATGACGCTTTGCTTCTGTATAGAAGACTTTGAAATCCCGCCACATAGTAAACCACAGGTAACGACGCTCATGTTGATTGGTTCGTAGTTTACCTCTTTTTTTTGGTACAAGCGCGAACCAAATCACAAGGCGTTACCGCGCTATTCATAGCCCAAGACGAACCAAATCACAAGGCGTTACTGCGCTATTCATAGCCCAAGACGAACCAAATCACAAGGCGTTACCGCACTATTCACAGCTCTAAATGTCATTGTGAAGGTTGTGTGATGATTCCGCGAGTAGGGGGGGTTTGGGTTTCTTTTGAATCTGGCTAATTGCTAGCACGCATCACTTGTTACCCTGGAGAATACATGTACCCTGGCAGGGAAAAGAAGATTAACACCTTTGCATGTTTGTATGTACATGTACATTTGTTGCGTGAACATTCATGTACGCCTGCAAATAATAGTTCCCGAGTGAGTTCTTTTTTTAAGTATGAGTTCACTACTTCGAGTATGAATATGAAGATATTGTGAATGAATATTAAATATGCCAAAAAGTCGTCTATTTTACTATTGCTATAATTGTTATTTTTTTTAATTATTATTGTGACGGTCAGAACAGTTGGGGGGGGGGGTTCACCCTCTCGATCCGCGCCTGGCATAGCACTTAACTACTGAAACAGAAGCAGATCTTTACTTCTTCGCGTTGTATATGGTAACATGAGCACGCGCTGTCTTTATTAAACCCAATGTTTTGCTTTTTTAAGTTGCCAAAAAAGAGAGCTGGCATGTGCATTCCTCGTTTACGTTAACAATTTACAGGTAGATGATAGATGATAATTTAAGGTCGAATATTCAATGTTTCAATATGCAAGAAACCCACGACAGACTGTCCTTTGTACTCCACTCTTAGTTTATTTCTTGATGGCCCAGGCCTGACCCCCCTGTTACCAAGCAGACGAGATGCAGTCTTTGTTCCCAGATATTGCCAACGCGTGGCTCTGTTGATAGGTCAATTCATGTCTTTTTTTTAGTGGTCGGGTATATTGTTCAGTGTTTTGGCAAGTGTAGTACTAGGCTCTATGTCCTTACTTCTGATGCACAGGCCAAAAATGTCTCATTCGAAGTGTTCTGATAGTGCGGAAATTATGGCAAACCGTCCAAATGTGGACATCGGCTGGCTTAAAGAAAGTCCAAAGCGCAAAGCTCCAAAGCAGAAATCGCAGGTGAAAAGGCCCAGAGGTCGCCCAGCAATGAGGGAACTTTATCCCAACATTGTGGATGAAGCACGATCCTTCATTGAGAGCAACGGTTTCAAGGCTCATAGAAGACGGCAGGAAGAAACAGGGACGTGCGGGTCTACATTGAAGCAGGTGAAGCAGCACCTGCTTCACTCTGTACCAAATCTACAAACTGAAAGACCAAATTTAGGTGAGTGAAGCCATAAATTATTTTTAGAGGCACATTTAAAACGATTCAAGGGGTCCATCCAAGTTTTTATTTATTTACCCCTTAACGTGGAAAAACAGTTCACTCCAGTTCGAGTAGAAAACTGACTAGTTACAAAATAAACAGGACTATAATTTTTTATAAAGGATTTACAAGAGCAAGGTTCACTCATTTGTAGCAGAAAACAAATTAAATTTGTTTTCTAAAAATCAAAAATGTATTGGTCTTTAAATCCTTGTTCTCAGGTCTGCGGACAATAGCCCGCTGGATGATGCCCCCCCAACAAGGGCATCAACGCAGCCTCATACTACCAAGGTCTGATCGATGCTCGTGTTCCAGCGAAGGAAAACTCCGTCCGAAAGATCTCCGACAACAGCCACTTCTATTCGGCAAGGGTGCGCTACGCTCTCGAGATGGCATCCATGTTCAGCTCCCAGGCTATTGTCTACTCAGCAGACAACAAGAACAAAATCAAGGTCGGGGAGCAGACACTGGCTGTCGACCGTCGGCTCAAGATATCTAAATTCTTCCCCACTCAAGATGCACCAAATTACAGCGACCACGACTTCCCGACACCAGGTCACCTCATCGTGCCATCCGGATACCTGCGTATGCAGCCCTCCACCCTAACGACGAAAGACGACCTTGGCAGAGACCACTTCATGTAAGTTAATATTTATTAATAATGGATGATATAGCTTAATACAGTTATTGGATGAGTTCTTTCGCAAATCGCCAAAACGATAGTGGGCCCAAATACAATTTAATGACATACCATCTTAATTTGGGAAAATTCACGTATTAATTTATGAACAGTGCATTTCCTCACTACTCCTGTGTTTGTGTTTTGTGTATCCTTTGTCACGGCTAAGTCCTGCGTTGTCTACAGGTATTGGTTGGCAGGGGACCAGTGTTACCATTACAATAATTCATTCCCGCTGCATATCACTGGCACTAGCACTGCAGTGTTGCAGCACAGACAATAAGTACTAATAATCTGCTACATTACTTTAATATGTTGATTTCTTTCTGCTTTCTCAAAATTATTTTAGGCTGCCAGAAAAGAACCAAGCAACAGTTATCCTCAGAAGTCCCAACTCTCCATGCTCAGTGGCCTCGCACATGAACGACATCGTTGGGGAACTTGGACTGGCGGAGGACGTATCGAGTGGACGGTCGTTGATGGTACTTCTCGTTGATGGTGGAGCCGATTTCAATGTCAACCACACCGTCAACGAGATCTATTATGCCCGCCTGTTTAGAGACAGTAACCTGGATGCTCTGGTGGTGACTTCCTACTGTCCAGGGGATTCGGCGCTCAATCCCATTGAGCGAGTCTGGGCTCCCTGCACGAGAGCGTTGACATCAGTCAGTCTGTCTGCCAATTCTGATGGAGACCTACCACTGGCACAGGAAGACCTAACACCAGAGGAGAAGAAACATCGAATCTTCAACAATGCCATGACCGCGATCAAGGACACGTACTGGTCAGGAGTGACATTTGCGGGAAAACCCATCAAAACGGTCATGCTGGCGAGTGGATCGCTGGAGCAACCCTACAGCTACGAAGAATACAGGCAAACCCACGTGGCTGTTTCAGGGTCAGCGAAGAGACTTAAAGAAGACGAGAAGAGCCATCAAGATTATTTGTTTGCGATGCAACATATAGATAGGCGCATTGGAATGTGCACTTTCACCAAGTGCAACGAGTCTACTTGCAGACATTGCAAGTCACACCCCCCAGTTGCCAAGGAAATGCTTGCATGCGTGCGAAGTTTTCCCTCACCCAAGCCGTCTACAAACAACCCGGGACATTTCATGACGTTCACGGAAGCTCTCCACTCCCGCAGTATTCCTCCATGTGAGAACCTACCCCTCTTTCGTCAGAAGGGATTGGGAAGGTGCCAAGTTTCTTCTTGCAAGTACGTCTTCACGAGCAAGAAGGACAAGGACGATCATCGCATAAGGAACCATCCCAGACATCACAGTTCTTAAGACCCGTATTTTGTTCATGAAATCGTTACAGTTTTCACAAAGGGACGAATTTGGCAAAATATTCACTTTTTCCAATTTCATTTTTTCCGTCAAAATTGATTAATTTAGTCGATACCACCAAATTAGTGAAGATTTGTTCCGTCGAAATCTATAAAAGTGCTCTAATTGTTATATTATTATATACATGTATAACGGAAGTGATTTTATGTGCAAAAAATGTCAGTGTGCGTATACATCAAGTTGTCCTTGGATTCAAATAACGTTTTGGTAAACTATATATTATATACATAGGGCCTATTGCATACAAATGGTAATGGGAGTAATTTTTGAGACCAATCTTTGTCGCCACTTGTCCACCTTCGTATACACCTGGAAAATAAACAAAAAAGAAACACATTTAAGCGACCAATTTGTAAATAAAAATATTTCTTTCCGACGTACATGCACATGTATGAATGGATGGTTCATTTACAAATTTACAAATCATTTACGTTATTGTATAGCTTGTTTTAGAAGTATCTTTACAGAATATCCCTACTTTATATGTTTTTAAAGAAATCAGTTTGTTTTGTAACACATGAGCCGTTCTGTATGTGACAAAAATATAAATAAAGCATGTCAGAACTGTATTCCTTGTTTCAGGCTGTTGGATAAGTAGGAAACTTTCTGAAACCGAATAGTAACCTCCTACCCCAGACTTGATGCCATGCACCGACCTAGTAATTTAAAGAGGACCTATAAACCAAAAAGATTAATTTAGGCAGCCTGCCGCATGCATGACGTACTGCATGTTTAGGAAGCCCCTCCCTCCAGGCGTTTTTCATGAAGTATAATTTTTGAAGGTACTGTACCCCCAAAGACAACGAAGCCGTAAAATAGTTTGTTTCAAATTAGAGTCCAGCTTCAAAATAGCGTCGGTCGGTAGGAAAGTTGTGTTTGAATATGCTGCTGGTCATGCCTCGGTCGAAGTGCATTTATACATGTGTATATAAATGTGCCGCATAGCCACCAAAATTGCCCGCTATAAGAATTACATATACATGCTTTCATTTCAGACATTTATTTGAGACGCATTATACCATGATACTCACTGGAAATGATGGAAACTTTGAAAGCCAGCACAATCACGTGCAAAGTGAAACACCAGCGTGATTCGAATAACAATGTGGTCGGCGTGCGTAAAATGCACAGTACTTTCCACTCATAGTCCACCCATGGTCCACCCAAGCCCCCTGCGTGCTCTGTCGAGGTTGGTCCGCTACAAACACAAACATTTAATTCTCAATATATATTCGCGACTTCGGAAAATGTCTTTCTGGAAAAAAAGTTCTGATTGTTTTCACATATGGAAAAGTAGTCTCTTTTGCTACACCGATATGGACGTGTTTCCGTGTTACGCACAAAAACGGGTTAGCCGCAGTCGCTCCGAATCCGGTCCACCGGTGAAAAAATGGTTTTAGTCGCCAAACGAAAAAACATATAAATCGGGGTCGCCCGGCATTCCAATACCATTCGGCACGCGCGCAGCGTGGTCAATTCAAGTGCATGATTGCAAGCCCAGCAGTGTCCGTAACTTATTTGGGATTTTCGTATGGCTAAAATTCATGTGAGATCTTCTTTCAGGTTGCTTTATTTTCATTGTTGTGTTTTTCACTATGTCCTATATTTTGCCATAGAGAAAGATGATGTTTCCAATGTGTAGGCCTGTGTAAACACCTGTTGTTTATTGGAGTTACGCGTTGCGGTTTACCCATTTGTCACAATGGACTCTTCGGTACTGGCCACACGCATACTTGCTACACAGAGGAGTTATGCATAATGCATGATTGAGCATTGACCCATTCAGTACACGCGTGGCGTGTCCCGAAGGTCACATAGACACACAACTGATTTTTTGAGACTTTAGCCATGAAACTTTTCCATATGTGCTGTTGGTGACATGTTGATGCTGCCGAAGTTCCGACGTACCATGAATGCACCTTCTGTCATTATCATTATACGGCGGTACGGCCGGTGGGAACCATGCCATTTTGTACTGACCATGCTACACTACTGCATGGCCATGCGCGATTGCGAGTACAATGTACATGCCCGTGTATATGCATGGCGGCCTGTCAGCACGCCGGCGAACACAATCATGTACATGTATATGTAGGCCTATACACAGTGCAGTTAAATAATTGTGAGGGTCTGTTACTTATTAGTATTAGATTTCAGTTTTGTTTGATATTATTTTAATTTTTTTTTACGTACAAAGGCCACGCAGCGAAACATTTCAAGAAAATGATACATGAAACAGCCGTTTTGCACGACTTGGGACTTCCCCCTGAGCACGCAATTCCCACGTTTTATAAACAGTCAGCCCCCGGGCTAGCATTGCATACTACATAGCATGTAAATGCAAGAGGCATGAGACGGGTTACACGACGTACAGCAGGGGGCCCGTTCGCACGCGGGAGGACGGTGCAGCGCATGAACCTCGCACCTTGCACGACGATGATCAGTTGGTGGCAGGAATTACTGAGACTTCAACAAGAGACAACCATGCCTGACCTTTTAAGATATTCCTGGGCAATTTAAAAGCCAGAAACCTGGGCGTAATTCGTTAAAATTTACCACGGAATCTACTGAAAAACGCGTTTGCAGTTCAGAAATGAAAACAGACGAAGAAGATAAAGTCGTTTTAAAATAAAAATTGAGAAAACCAGATATACTACACTAGATCGTATCCAACCCAAAAAATAATTGAGACGTTTAACACTCTATTCCTTCCTCCATGTTTTATGTAAAACGAAGTGCGAGTATTCTTTTTTTTTTTGGGTACAAGCACGGAAATGTAAATTAGCAGGTACGGTACTGCATATAATGTTCACAAAAACAAGTTTAAAACATTGTAAGAAGTTTGCTGACTGATGTTATAAACTGGCCTTGTACACACTATCAGCGAATTATAAATCCAATATTCAAATTTTATACATACTGATAGTAAAGTTTGCAAAGGACTGCTTTCCCCGTTCAAGGTGCCCGTATTTTTATACGTCCCCCCTGTACTGTACGGGCTAGCCTGTAGCGACGAGAAAGTTTGTCGGATACTTTTAGTGCCGATGAGCTCTTCGTGTGTGCACAGACCGTGACTGGCCTTTTGTTGTACGAGAACGCGTTTGGAACGGGATGCCGTGAGCACGCGTGCGAACGGGAGGTAGATGTAACAAAAGGCCCCGTTCCTAGCGTGCGCACGCGTGCGAACGGTTAATTTATTTATGACGCCTCGCCTATACGTATGCGTAGTTGTCATACATCGCCAAAAATGAATGATGTTGAAAGCGTTTGTTCGGAGGTGGCTAATACTGGGTAACAATGTGGTCAACTTAGCTAAAACAATCATTTCATGACGAACAAAATGCTCTATACATTTAGTGAAAAAACATAGGAAATTTCCCAAAATATCACATTTCATAAATGCTATTTTGTCAATTAACATTTTTGGAAAAACATGCTAACTTATCGGGAAAAAAATCAATTCATCTTCAAATATTTATAACTCACATCTAACAACTGCGCATTTGTTAAAACCTATCTTTCCGTAAATAGTTTTTTTCCCAAAAAAATTAGCAACGACGTGACATGACTTATTATGCAGCATGTGGGGAGGTTGTTGGTTACCAACTCAAAAGGCGGCGACGATCATCATGTTCAAAGGCCGCTTGCAGTCAAGCTTTGAATGGTCGAAACTTGCAGTCACAGTGTTGTAGCTATGGGCATTACCGAGGCACTGGAATGTTAATGTTGAATTTAAGTAGCCTAAGAGTTGTGACTTCTGTGTCCTTTTTCTATGGTTTGCCACAGATAAGGTTGCCTAATGCAAAGCTGTGGAATGTTATTCTGATGAATTGGATCCAAAAAGTGGTTGTCCTGTACAGTTTCATTTGTCAAGTGGTGATTGTGTCTGAGCCCATTCTTAGAGACCTGATGCGTAGACACAGTGTGTAAAACTTTATGATTCTTAAAATCATTGTAGTTGTTTTGGAGGCACCAGACACCGTTCTGATTGAGAGACAGATGGGCAAGAGAGTAGACCCAGAAACAGGAGGTAAGATTTCCTTCATTCTGTTAAAGAAAGAATCAACAGGAAAATGTTACAAAATGCCTTTTGCAGTTGAATCATTTTTAGTTGATTCAGCTTTCTTTCATAAAGAGGTCTTCTTGTAATACCTCTGGAAGGCTAAATTCATGAACAAAATGAGCTGTTGTTAATGTATGGGATCTGTTTAAATGTTTTGGAAAATTTGTAAACGGACTTTGAAATGTTTGTTACTTTTCCTTTAAACACGTAAACATCGCTTGATAGTATCAGATGAGGCTAGGGTTCAGTCAACACATGTACATATTTTTGTTCTTCCCTTCAGATGTATACCATACCACCTTTGACTACCCAGCAGGCAGTGAGATAGAGCGTCGTCTGATAGAACCTGCTGAGGGTTGTGGTGAGGAAGCCACGGTGACCCGCTTGGTGGTGTATCACCGCCATGCCCACGGCCTGCAAAGCTGCAATAACAAGGGCTATAAAGCCATCAATGCTGACCAACCTAAGGCTGATGTGTTCTCCCAAGGTATGAATTCATTGTTATTGTGTCAGCTTACTTCTCCTTCAGCAACTCCCTGCTCCTTTCTCAGTCTATCTACTCTACAGGATAGGGCTCGCTCAATGACGGCCATCTCTGTAGGAGAACCGCAACTGCGTATTTTACGCAATCAAGCACGCATTGCAGAGTGTTGAAAATGTTCCAAACACGAGCGCTTGTTGCTCGCAATGTGTTCGAAATACGACGCAGCCGATGCGCGTTATGCAAGTTGACGCTCAAAATGCCGATGCATGTTGATGGTCTGTAGGAAATGACGTCATTTGAACGAGACCTATTGGCTGTCACCTCTTTTCCCATTTGCTGTTTGTCTTTCAAGGGCTGGTACAGTAACATATCCCACAAGTTTCTTCCCTTGTTCTGTCTTACTATGAAGCTCCTTGTCAGAATCCTGATACCCCCTTACAATTTAGTTCAGTTCTGTAATAACCGTTTTTTTTGTTGCCACCTGTACTGCCTTGAGGTTAGCAAATTGCAAAAGAAAAAACCTTCCATAAGTTCAGTGTAGGTTGACTTTACTGGAGTCTTGTAGTTAAGTACATTTACATGAGTACAAGTACATGAACATGTTCTCAAGGCCGAGTTGCTGTCACCCAAGGCATTATATAAATGCAGAAGCCTCCCAAACAGTAGCAAATTGGTTCTTTTGTCTGCTCATTCCTCTGAAAGAACATTTTAAATTCCAGCAGGAGCACATTTTACATGAGTACAAGTACAGGAGATTTTTTTATTTTGAGTATGAGTACATTCTCATAAGTACATGTACAAGTATGACAACGAAAAAGTGTATGTGAGTATGAGTAAGAGTACTTACAACACTGCTTCACTGGCCGCCAAGGGACTTATTTCATGGCTCTGCTCACAAGGGAATGGACCTATCAGCCACGCCCCTTAGACAATCCTATGGAATTTTGTACATTGACTTTTGTTTGTCTCAGATTTTGCATGGCGTTCCGTGTCCATTTGTATGTCATGTAATTGAACAATTTCTCAAGCTACGTTGACGCGATTCTACCGCAATAGGTTAATTGTACTCATTTGATCACATTCTATGCTTATTTCAATAGTACATAAAATATGCACTTTACTTTCCTTCCAGTGATGACAAATCTGAGCAGCCAGAAACGTTCCCTAGCGCCCCACACACCGCGCATTGTCCTGCTGGGGCCTACAGGCAGTGGTAAGAGTGTACAGGCAGCGCTGGTAGCCAGCAAGTACAACATTGTCAATGGTGAGTATGTACTTAGTCTGCATTTTCAACTGCTGAAACGAAACAGTTTTTGCATTTCAGTTCATGCCATTAAATACATTAAAGCACCTCCCCAACCAAAAAAAAAAAAAAAATGAGAATTGATCGAGTGGGCAGGTTATTCCTAATGGGAAAACTTCAGTAGATTGTGTGAACAAATTTGACAGGTACACATATCTAGAGTTGTGATCAGTTCATCACCAGTCCTCACATGTCAATCACAATTCAATCACAAGCGATCTACGTTAACACCAAGTGACATGATATTCAAATGAATCGTGACCGAGGCATTTTTCTGTCATTGCTCATCCCCAGTTTCTTGTAATCTGACTTGTGTTTGAACTTGTTTGAATTGTGATTGACAGGATAGCCCACGAATGTCTTTCGACTTATTTCCAGTAGGGTCCCTTGGTAGAAGATGTGGAAGGAAATAATAGTTTCCGTGGTGGGAGGAAAAGCCCAGAATGATATTCTAGGGAAAACCCAAGAAATCAGGTAGGGACTGAAAACCCAATCCACATATTGGGCCCAGGTGGGAATCGAACCCAGGCCATAGCGGTGGAAAGCAAGGAAAGCACAGCTATGACAACCTGATCCCCGTGATTGGGCCCTGGGTACTTTTTACGCCAGAGAAATGCAACTATATATCTTCCGTCAACTAGTTTTAAATTGCAGATTATGAAGTATTTTTCTTGTGCTAAAAATATGGTTGACCAGAATTAAAGACATTATAAAAGTTGGATTTTTTGGGTAGGGTTACCATGTGCTTTTGTGCATCTTTGTGAATACTTTATGTATGCATTAATATGGACATGAATGTCTTCCCAATGTCTTATTGCAGTGTCTTCTGGGCAGCTAGTGAGTGAGGCAATCACTAATGAATCCAAGATTGGTGAGGCAATTAAACCATATGTGGACAGAAATATGCTAGGTGAGTCATAACATCTCAGGATTTTGAAAGGATTACATTCTTAATCAATTTCTCAGGGGCAGAATATGCTTGACCGAAATAAGAGGTTATTATACGCACTTATGTTTGTTAGAACATTTGCTCCTCCATGCATGCTTTAGTTTTGCACAGTGTATTATACTGCTATTACTGACAATTTTCTAATTGTTGAGCAACTCCATGAAATTGAACCATGGAAATTGGTATATGTGAAGTTTTGTCATCAGCAGACTTGTCAACACAGTTTTGATTGGAAACTGTGTCTAATCTGTCTAATCTGTCTCTGTCTAATCATCCTTATGCACAAACCTTTGGTAATGTCTGTTGTGTTAACAGAAACATAACAGCACTGATAGCAGATGGTTACAGGTATAGTCCATCATTTGTAATTTGTGCATTTTGTTCGTTTGAAGCAACAAAAGTGCTCAAAATCTAAAGAAGGGTACTGAACAACTAACCTGATGAAGTTTCAGCTCAGCTTCAGCTGTCTATTTTGAGAAAGACAACATTCTAGGATCTTGATTTCAAATCAAAAGTTGCTGAATGAATTGGGCCTGAATTCAGCTTCCGAGACACGTTCTCACTGAGCCGATTGCAGCTACGTGATGTCGCGCACTGATCCGACGAATTATAGCAACCGCGCGTGTGTGTGCGTCGTGCCAATGCTTGCGCGCGCTTTGCCGAATAACAAAACGAACTACTAATTTGAATTTCCTACGGTACTTCTTAAGAAGAACCGTTGGAAAGGCCTTCTTTCGTTGATTACTTCAAAATGACAGCTTGCCAGAAAGAATAATTTCACAGGGAGTTTAGTCCCCTTAAAATCTTTCAACCAAGTATGTTTTTCAACAATAATTACGCCAGTTACTTTTTGGATAGCTGCAAATGATGGACTCTAGCTTTCACTAAATCAGGATTCAGAGGTGAAACTCAAGAAGACAAGACTTGTGACCAAAGACATTGATAAGCGGACTTACATGTATCACCATATATGACTTGGTTCAGTGCCAGACAACCTGATGATCAAGATACTGGATGAGCGATTGGCCCAACTGGACTGTGTGACCAGGGGTTGGGTGCTGCGTGGATTCCCTAGGACAAGGGAACAAGCTGAGAACCTGTCTAAGATTGGTCATGAACCAAACAGGTGAGTCAGGCCATCTTTAGCCTTTTGCCCAGGCCAACGTGGCTTAGAGCGGCGGAGTTGCGAAGACCTGAAGCGACTGGAGCAAAGATTAAGTCAGCACGCACGAGTGGCAGAGCCACGAGGCCTTTAACAACTTGATTTTGTTGAATTATTCATACCCTCAAATAATTTCTTGAAATACCTTTATAAGTACAGTTAAGGCCAAAAAAAAAAAGTCTCCGGTTTCTGGTATGGAGCTTGCCCCAAAAGTGGTGCGGCGACGCGGCTTTTTCTTTTTTTTACCTGTTTTTTTTTTTTTTTTGGCTTCAAATGTCGGCTGATGACTGCAAATGGTGCCCGACTAAACTTGGTGCAAATATATGGGAGTCCAGAGAGGCCACATAAATCTTATTCTCGATCATAACCCCATCTAAAAACACGTTAAAATTGTGCAGCAGCAGAATTCCAGTCAAACCAGTGAGTTTGGCGGTTTTGAGACATCATCTTCCATTGAAAAAAAAACTTTTTCATTTTGCCGACGCGCATGGCTACGGCGACGCGCGCGCATACCAGAAACCGGAGACTTTTTTTTTTTGGCCTAAAATAAGATAATGTAAGAACAATTACGCGGTCACGATCTCGTGGGAAAACTAGACTCGCATTTTTTGTTTTTAAATTTGTGCAAGCATCCGGGCGCGTTGACGCGTCCGGGTAGTAGCCACGCACGCACAAACAGGCTGATGATTGGTTGGAATTTTGCTACCCTTTTGGGGTAGCAAAAAGTCGAGATTATAAAGAAAAACATAAGAATTTCTCGACAAGTTGCAAAAGGCCCTCGTGGCTTTGCCACTCGCATGTGTGGTCTCGCATGTGTTGGTGAAAGGCTAGGCCATCTTGGTCTGGTACCCTATACCATGATGCAAACCTTGTAGGTCCACTTGTGGGTACATGTACTTCTCTGTAATAAGTAGCAGTGTTTATTGCACATATTTTGCACACTGCACTTTGACAGAAAAAGTGCCCATCAGAGACATTGAGGAGAAATGGTAATTCTTTACTAACTTGAAATTAAAACAACTACAGTAAACAATGTTTCTGCAGTAACCAATGTTTCTGCAGTAACCAATGTTTCCGCAGTAACCAATGTTTCTGCAGTAACCAATGTTTCCGCAGTAACCAATGTTACCTCGGTAACCAAAGTTGCAGAAGCCACTTGTACTGTTTCCCTCTGCCCCAAACAAGATTCATTGGCTGTGTACCAGAGTGGCCTTACTAGGGCCAACCTTTCAGTGTTTCAAATCCCTCAATTTGAAAGCCCCACATGAGGTTCCATCCATGTTTACATTCAGTTCCATGTTTTGGCTGTAATGGCTTCTACTGATTCATCCGTGGGATAAAAAAAATCGCTTTCCACAAACGATTTTTGAATTTAAGTTTGATGCACATGCAAGTCTAGTCAGAATGAGACAATGATATTTTACTTGTCTCTTGCTATACCAGATGTGACCCCTGTATTTGTTTAGTATTTGACAAGAATTCAAAAGATTGTGAAACTGTGGAATGAACAAGTGGCCATATCTTTGTACATTTTCAACAGGGTGTTTTTCCTGGACGTTCCCAATGACTCGGTCTATGAGCGCTTGACACTACGCTCCCTTGACGTGGTGACAGGTGATCAGTACCACGCCCTCTATAACCCACCACGCACCAATAGAATCAAAGACCGCTCTGTCCAGCACCCAAAGGACGCAGAGGAAATCGTTCGCAACCGCCTGTCCCAGTACTATGCCTATGCCGAGGAGATTGCAGACTTCTATGAGGATGCACATCATATCAATGCTGACCAGGATCCACACACAGTGTTTGAGTGCGTGGAGAGTATGCTGGTCAATCCATTGCCCAAGCGACTGGTACAGCAGGAGTAAAATAATTGGGATCAGCTGCAAATTTGTGGTGTTGGGGGATTTGCAGAAAGTTTGAGTTGATGAGCGATACCGTTTGACATTATGAAGGATTCACAATAGAGTGTATGTCACCATGCGTTTGCCTGGAAGAGGCCAAGTACTATTCACTTATACAGTCAACATACTATCCTGCATACCGCACAATCACAAATGCATTTGGAAGCTCCATAAATAGACCAACAATTGTTGTTCAAACAAAATTCCCTATTTAAAGGTCCCCAGAGTGTAAAACTACCATGCTGTAGTGCAAAAGGAGTTCCCCCTTGGAGTGTAATGTCATTTTTTCCCCCAATAATGCACTCCATGGTAACCTCTTAGTGACACACTGTATTGTGAATCTTATTTGCTGTGTCTCAAGGTAGTCATTTTGTATTGATAAATATGTAACATGATTCATGAATGTATAAGTTTATTTTATGACCACAATAAGAAACAACCGCCATGGTAGCTTGTGAACATCACACCTTCAATTTGATACCTACATGCATTTCAGCTTCCCTATGGGCTCCGTGCGCCAACAAAAAGGGCGTGTTTTTAGCCACTTTTTGAGAGTTGTGTACTGGTTCTTTTAAGTACTGGACTTATTTATCCTGCATGTGCCGAAGCTAAGCCACAGCGTCTTCATGTGAGCGTCAGGCGTCGTCGGTGCGCAAATGCGTTCAAATTTCCTTTTGGATGGTCTCCCAGACTAATCCCCGCCCCCCATAACTATGGATACATTTGAAGTCTGCAGTGGATGGACCGGGAACTCATCTAGGTCTCCCCTGACTCTCCTTTTCTGGTCGTTGAAGGGGTACTTGTGCATGGAGCCCATTGGGGTGAGGGAGTGTTCAAGTATGATAGAATTACCAGTTAAGTCTTTTGCCTGATTTAATACAATGCTGGAGAGCAGCTGTAGTGTTGACCATTGCTTAATAGTCTGCCTACATGTTTATACCACAGCCAAAGGTTCTAAATAATGTTCTGAATAACCGTTGGGCTCCCACTCAGGGTCCAATACAATGACACTGCTTTGATATGCCATGTATGTATGTAAATGCAGTGTCAACTGCAACTGGAAACATTGTCATTTTCAGTGTACCTTTGGTACATGTAGTTGATGAAAATGACACACAAACCCAAAGTGAAAGCACTGATTGTGCAAACATTTTCTTCTCCTTTCACTGTCTCTTTATACAGTATATTTGGTTCGTATGGTTTTGTTTTGACTTGATTAAGACATTGCTTAAGCATTAAAGTGCTGTTGTGAGGCTAGTTATTGCTTGCTTATCATTGATAAGTACAAATCTTGCTAAATGAGGGGGGAAAATGTGCTTGGCACGCCTGTTAAGTGCTGAAAAAATAATTGAGCTGACCTTAATTTTCATCACCGGACCAATAATATTGCTTGATCGGTAAGAAATTATCAATAAGCAAATATGGCTCAGAGTAAGTATAAAACCAACTTAACAACCATGATTTAGTTAAGCACTTGCTATGGAACTGCAGATATTTCAAGACATTTTGTCATTAATCAAGCCGATGACACAATCCAAAAACCAATTCCTCTTAAATCGCTTTCATTAATTACAGGCATGCAACTGGGACTTTAGAAAAAAACGAGGACATTCCAAACCACACCAGACTTTGTACAGTGTTTTTCAGTTTGTAATGGCATTCATGAGAAGTGAAAAACAAGGAAATCAGTGGATCCGAGGAAAGTTGCACGCCTGTTATTAGTGAATGCAAATTACTAGACATTGACAATATATATCTTATATTTATTTTAGTAAATAGATATATACTTTTGTTTTTTTGAGGTAGGACATCGACATTTAACATAAAGCAACTTGCACTAGCGGCAAGAAATAATACAAGTTTCAGCAGTAGTTAGCTATGACTATTCTGCAACGAGTTAACCACCAAAAAGGCCTAGCATCCACCGACTATTCACTATTCTTCAGTTTGCTCTCTGGACTTTTTAACAGTTTGTAAATAGTGTACATAAAAACATACTCTCCGTCCAAATTAGAATTCCATTTGAATGTTATTTTAGTTTCTGTTAACAGGATCTAATGTTTGAATTTCAGTTCGAAACTGTAAAGTAAATGAAATGAATAAAATGATTCAACTGAAAATATGACCATGTGTCCCTTAACAACACGAGTACTTTCAAGCACTTCTTTCTTTCCTATAGTTTATGAAACAGGTTCCACTATACAAACTTGACAAGGTTACAGACGCAGTTAATAATGACACAAATCTGAACAACTCGGGCATCCTTTAAATGTCCATAAAACTTTTAATAAATATTCATGAGGCACACCTGACACATAGTTAATATGTACATGACAAAAAAGCAGAACTCTGGTCTGATAAACACCAGCTGGGGCATCGAGAAAAGTATTCAGTACATGACCAAAAAAAAAAACCCTCTGCAGCACTTTAACCATTAGCATTTGTTTAACATTGTTCTACACTGTGTTTACTCCTTGATGAACCATAAAACCATGGAGTGCTTGGGCAGTTTGGGGCGGTATAAGGAGCAAGAGGCAGGGTGCTTTTGGGCAGTACATGGACTAAAAGGTTCATACATTGCTGCTCATCAAAGGACAATTTGAGATTCATGACAGAGGAAATATGAAAATTTAATATCAAATGTCACTACAAAGAAGTTTGGACCTTTGAAATAAATAACCACACAGAAATGTATAAATATCTAAGTGTGAAATACAAATTGCTGCAAAGCACTGAATTATAGTGGGGAAATGTATAAAGTTAAAACACTTCTCAATGCTGCACTGCCCTGATGATGGACGATTCGTCTGAACATTCGGCAACTTTCATAGATCATCAGTGAGCACTGTTTTAACCTAGTATATTTTTTCCATCATATCTAATTGTATCTGTCCCGACACTAACCTACAAGAGTGGTTTTACTGGTACATACAGAAAAATATGTGAGGTGACAATCAGTACACATCTACTTCAGAAGTGTCTCATCAGAATAGACTTGCAAACTATTCAGAAATTATATTCCTTGGTGCAAGTTACAAAATGACCTTCATACTCCAAGTACGTGTAAATACTGTATATACTGCCAAGAAATATCTGTCTATAATACATTCCTTTAACTATTGCAATTCACTTTGGAGGAAAACAATACAAAAATATTCACAAAATTCAAATAATTAATCACCCTGTATAAACATTAACTTTCTTACTAGCACTATTAATATGTTCAGTTCTTTATACAGGTAAAACTTAAGTGAAAACAAAATCAATAACCTTTAGACAACACATCTTTATTCTTCAAGTACTGACAAGAAATGTTGTAAAGGGTACTTACATTCTTGATGTGATGAAACATAAATGAGGAAAAATAACCCTTGATACAGTCTATATTGTATACAAAGACAAACAATCAATTTGAAGCATAGACACATTACAATAAATCAGGCATGTAACTGGGAAGTACCACTGAAAAAGAGGAAATTTCAAGCTTTACAAGACTCTGTAGTGCTTTTCTAAGTGTAAAATGAGGAAACAGCTCATCCAAGAGAAACCTGCACTCCTGATAAATGTAGGTATATTAATAAAGTAGCAAAATACATGTTCCTCATAGAAAATGCTATGAACTCTGATGCTGTCTACAAATAACATTGTCAAATTCTGTACGATGTGCAGAGTATCTGCACTGGGATGGCTATGCAGAGATTGTTTGTGTCGCACATAATACATGACCTGAATAAGATAGCCTGTAGATTATAGACAATGATAAACAGTGCAAAACTCCAACAATTACATCTCAGTATTTTCAAAACTTCACAAATTTCCCATGATTAGATTCAAATAATCTACACCTGGCAATATTCAGATTTAATCAACGGTGAACAATCACAATTACAGGTTATTTTGCTGACATAATGGAGAAATTGGTAATATTTTATATAAAATATATAACTTCTCTGAATTGAACTGTATGTCTAACTTGACCTTAACTGGTCATTTCTAGCTCACTGAAATTACCCAGTATATATACATGTAACATGTTGAACCCATGAGCACTTGTACTACATTGCATTACATTGTATTTATTCCTTGATGAAGCCATAAAATGTTTGAGCAGTTTGGGGCAGTATAGGGAGTAACAAGCAGGGCAGTCTGGGGCAGTATAGGGAGTAATGAGCAGGGCACTTTGGGGCAGTATAGGGAGTAATGAGCAGGGCACTTTGGGGCAGTATAGGGAGTAACATGCAGAGCAGTTTTGGGGCAGTATAGGGAGCAACAATCGGGGCAGTTTGGGGCAGTACAGGAACTTATGAGCTCATTGAAGTCATGGTGTAAAGATGTTATTTCACATCACATGCACAAGTTGTCCTGCGCTTTGTGACAGTACATGTACACGTAGGTGCTACAAGATTGACATCCTCTAGCATTGGCTGATTTAAGCAATTGACAGTACAGACAAGCTAATGATGGAAGGACAAAGCAACGGCAGTGAATCATGGCTAAAAGATGACACTGGCAATTTGAGGACATTGCCAAACAATAGGCCTATTTTGAATTTTGTTGACAAGGAACTGGCATTTTCATACATAATGCTTTGAGCACAAAAGATGGAATTTTCTCTGTGGATAAAAATTTTCTTTTTTTCTAACAAGAGTTTCTAATGTATATATTGTGTGTGTACATTTACATATCACTGGTACTGTGTGTAAACAATGCAGATTGGTGCCAGCTCCAGTATGATATTACGAAGCCTAAATTCATCTGCACAAGATATTTGTGATGGCCACCACCATTATAGTCAAACTACTGGGCATATGAACACACACGTAGTACTAGAGATTCACGTACATTGTACATGTAGGTGTCTGCATTTATCTCATGTCAAGGAACGACTGCTCACCACCCTCAATACTTGTATTAAAAGTTGCAATAAAATGTGAAGTTTAGGATTGATTTAATAGCATAAAATTGAATTAGTTATACAAACATTTAATCACTTTGGTTTCTAACTTCTCAATCATTATTTGGATACTTAGTTAAAGTTTACATTATCAATACACTTCAATGTCTTCTTATACGCCTCTTTATGTACACTTATTGCAGATAATTAGTCTTGCCACAAATAATAACCTTCCAGAAAGATAAACAATCCAGTATCACTCAAAATTGCATGATTTTAAATATTCAAGATCTATGTAAATGTACAGACATAGGTAAACCTTAAAATACCATTACTGTTGATTCAACCAAACTCAATATGTCAACAATGAGGTCACATTACACACTACACCAGTGACATGACTAAGATGATGAATACTGAGGTGGCACCCCACTCATGCCTCATCAACATGTCACATAGGTTCTTAATAATATATAATATAGTTTTATGAGAGGTACAAAGTTTAATTATCCTGGCTTACTCTGCTGAAAAGAAAACAGTGCTATCAGGACACATGTACTTGGGTCATTCCATGAATTTGGGGTCCAAAAGGGTGCTATTTTTTGTGCCCCTGTTACAACTGACCTGTGTAATTTGCCATTCGAGTATCGTTAAAATTAACTTCATACTATTTTTGTATTTGTTTGACTTTGCTTTACAGTTAATCACTCTTGGAGATACAAGGCATTAAATATGTGTCCTGAATTACAAAATCGTATACATCAGATGTAACAGGGACACAAAAACTGGACCCCAAATTGATAGAATGATCCCTTTACAGTCACCTTTTCTTCAGTCTGATTCCTTTTTAACAGATGTCTAGTTATATAGGACTAGCACAGATGTAAGGTGTTGACATAAATACATACACAAGATCTCATTCTGCCCAATCATGTTCATTAAAAATATTGTATATTTTTAATGTGTATACATGTATATACAAATACATGTACTGATGAGACGGCCACAAAAAAACCCCCAAAAAACCTCTGTAAAAACATAATAGTTCAACTATAGCATACATGCCAAGTTTCCAGCTTAACACAGATTGTACTTTTACTATCTGTGAATTTGGTGTTTTTTTTACATCAGATTCAGCCGGAGGCAGTGGTTAGAAAAGATATTCTCGAGTGGCCAACAAACTGATGTACCGATGTCAAGCACAATCATAATTGTGACAGGGTTCATGGCTGATGGAGTATGTGAGTGTGTTGTAGTACTCGTACACCGTACTCACACTCAAGTACCACTCGAGTACCGTTTTGAGCAATTCGGCAGTTCTTGGTACTCGGAACAAAGAACTCGACTACAACACTGGTATGTGACTAAGCAAGTTGGCATGTATAGATAGAGTGCATTCAGCAGCCATCTTGGAGGTGTGTTTTGTGTCTACTCATGCGTATCCCTGTAGCATATATTACACATCAAAGATGCAGTGCAAAGGCTCTATTCACAGGAAACAAATCATTAAAGATTAGTTTGCCCACCAAGTCATATCCAAAGGGCTACTTCATCAGGAGCTCAGGGTCCCATGTTATATGGCTCTGCTTACTACAGAATTCTGCACTTATAATCACCATTTTGTGCTTACAGTGCTAACACAGAACCTCTGCACTAACTCTGTAAGCACAGAATTCCTTTTGCATGATGCGAGGTCCAAACTCCATGCTTACCCAGGAAATTTGCTTATCAACAGGACTTAATTTTAATGCAATGGTTTACAAATGTAATAGTGCAGCTTCTTCACTTATTGTGCACAGAGCCAGAAAACCTGGGCCCAGATAACTCTTGCAATATTGTTGTACCCCTTACAATACTCATTCTGATTCAAACATCAAGCCTCCTGTCAATAAACCTGAGATGCTATGACATGACAATGTTTACTACATGTATGTGACATTACAGTGCTGTAGGGGAGTCCTTTTCAAAGGCTCCCAAGAATACTGACATATAACTAGTGCAGCATGAACGACCACAACCGACATAACCATAGCTCTGGACACTAGCCTTCGAATCTACACGGTATTTGCAAAAGGACTTGGACCCTAGTCAGTCTTCATTCATTTTGAATGATCAACACACTTAAATTAAGTACTCAGTCATCATAGGCTTGGTACTGATTGTAGTTGCAGTACACTGTGCTCAGGAACTCTCAAAAGAACCACACTGCAATACTGTTGCAGTATAAAAAAGAAGTTCATGATGACGTCACGTTTTGAATGGCATTCTGACCGTTCCCGCACACTCAATGTAAACAAAACGTCTCTCACTGCACAGCTACTGAAGACGCAGTGATTATGACATCATCATGAAAATTCTGTCTATAGGAACCAGGTGAGAATTATGTCATGCATTCTGTCATGATGACGCTGGATTCTGTTATTTAAAAAAAAAGGCTCTACAATATATAAATGGAAATTGTTTCCACTTTGTTGGAGGAAGACATGTAGAAAGTGATGGAAATGGTTTCTGTCTGTCCCCATCTGGATCCATGCATGTATAAATGGTGAAGACTGTCTAATGTTATTACTCCTTGGGCTACTCCACCTGCATCAGAAGTGGACTTTCAATTCATTTTTAGTACTGGTCATTTTCCATTCAGAAGCCAAATGTCCATATTGGAATTTCAGAAAATCTTAAGCCAACAGAACCTCCAAAGAATCGTTTGAACAAGATTAAAAAAATACTTGAGAAACAAAATAAGTTACTACATGTGTAAGTATTCCCTTGCCTGAGATAACATTAACTCTGACTTTGAAAACGCTGTATTCCAACACAAGTTAAGACCATGAACATCCACATGTGGATGGACATTGCACCTCTGAACAATAACATCTTAGAATTTGTGCTCACTTAAGTATTGCAGCTCCTGCTCATCAAGAATCTCTTTAGCCTCTCATACCAGGCCATCATAGAGTGACAATGCTTGCACAATGGTTGGGTCCTCCTTAGATCCATTCTGAAACTCCTCCTTTGTCAATTTATCATCCTTGTTCTGAAATAAATAAGAGCAAAAGACATTCATCTTTGAGCACACTGGAAAGCTTGATGCTGCTAATTGACTGGTCCAACAGCAACAGAGGATGCATGCAACCCTGTGTGCACTCCATGTGTAAACAGAAGATGGCGTTTCTTGACCACTTCAAATAGCTCTGAATGAATGGCATTTTATACTCAAACTGCACATGGATGTCTGAGAAGCACGTTTCTCCAGATTTTTTAATGGTAATACAATGAATAAGTTAACTTACACAACAATGATACAAAATACTGTCAGTATGTGTGTGGATGAAGTATAGGTGGTGCAATAAACTTGGTTTTTTTAACAACTGGGTGTTCTGAGTGTGGTTTCCTTGTCAAGTAAACCCAACATCGGTATTGAGAGGGTTAATTACATGTATATAATTACACCTCATACACATTTATAAACCAAACGCATTTTTTTTATTGATGGATGTTTCAATGTGTCAGGGAAGTAAAGGTAGCTACCCAGCACACGTGATGCAGGCACTATCGCCCAACTGGTGGGTTCTACCAAGGAAGTACAAAACAAATGTAGTACCTCTCGATTAGTTCCTACCGGTATGCTCCTAATAATGCAACAATCGTGATCGCAAGTGAGGTCGCGATAGATAAATAATAATTATATGTATTCTGTGGGAGGGATTTCATATCAAAGTTTCTTACTTTTAACGGATCTAAATATGTATGGGGTGTAAAAAACAAATTCGGGAAGCAGTGTAAAATGACTGGTTCCCACATGTTGGCTGATTTTGACTACATGTACCTCCCTATGCTTTGCATCAGGAGGCAGTCAACTCAGCAAACACTTTGGGACCAATATTTATACATTGGTTGGATTTGAGGGGGATACAAGAATATTGCACAAGCTATTCGACTTGTGCCAATACTGTTATAGCGAGTGCAATTTATTTGTACTATGTGGAAGCTGGATACAAATATTATTGTTATATTGTGTGCTTGGATGCTGTAATTTCATTGGTTTTGAACAGCCACGTGTCTGGTCTATAAAAACGCATGTAACACTCTTACATAGAGATCAGTGATATTGCACTGCGTCCGTTGCACACGTTACATGCGCGTATGGACCCTGCCTGCGCGCTAGCTTCGAGCAATGAGAACTGCGAACCGCTCAGTCTCATGTCCGACAGGTTATATCAAAGTGGGTTTAATTTATTTCTCACACAGTAATTAGTAACAACCATTTATCATTTTGACTTATTGGCACGATATAACAATAACAATTGTTGACTGCTGTGATATGGGATACGCCGTTTTAACCCCCTCGGGGCACCCCCTCAGGTGTTACAAACATCTTATCCCACGTCACAGCAGTCAACAACCGTTGTTTTATTTGTACAAAAATGTATATTATTGCCTTGTCATACATACCTTATCCATGAGGGCAAATATTCTATCCACCCTCTTCTGTGGCGTATTCTCCTCCTCTGGTAGACTGACCATATTGCCTACCATCTGATAGATAGCATCTACAATGTTTAACATCTCCTCACGTGTAATGAAGCCATCATGGTCCAGATCATACAGCCGAAACGCCCCTAATCATGGATGATAATCAATTAAATGAGTGCTGAATATCATGAAGCTGCTCACTAGAAGATACTGCAAACTGTTGCATAATTCATCTCTGAACCAGCCACAATCAATATCATCCCATGACAATTTGAGTTGGCAATCTGGTTTTGCTTCAAAGCAAATATTTTCTACAAATTGTGTTTGTGCTTGACAAAAGTTTACAAAATGATGACTATTAATATCTGCAAAACTTGACCAGACAGTGAATTTGAGTCTCTATCTGAGACCAAGTAGTTTAAGATATTATCCACAAAGCATGGAATCTTGCCAAGTCAACAATGAATTTGCACGTAAAATGACAAACTGACTAAGTTGGATCTGCATTAACTGGCTAAAGCAGACATTTTCACACATGTCTGTGGGGACTGGCTTCAGTCACTTCCATAGATGCATGTGATATTACCAGCTGAAGCCAAGAAATTTGGATGCAGAATAGCATGAATAGAATAGAAAATACTTTATTAATCCATCAAGGAAATTAAATTTTCTCACCGGTACAGTACAATAGAGAATGAGTACTTAACAAAAACTCTAAAAATTACAATGCTATCACAAAAACACAAACATTTACAATTATCTTCAAGTAAACTTGAATCCTCGATCCTGATTGGGCGATCCATGGCAACAAGCCGTGCTACATATAACCATGTAGTACGGCCACGGTTCATACTGCACTCCGCGTATTCCACTGTTCCAAGATGCGATAGCCATTCCGTACAAACCACGCACGTGTAATAGGATAAGCACTTTGTGTACAGCGTGCGTTTCATCTTTATTGTGCGTCAAGTTTGCTTGAAGATAAATTCGTTATCACGCTCGCAGAACACGGAAAATGTAGTGCGTCTGTGTCCCACATACCTTCGGCCTCGTGGTACATATGTGGGACACAGACGCACTACATTATTCCGTGTTCCACTCCCGCTCGCGGGATAACTAACATAATATTATGATTAAGGTTATACAATATTGAATGTAATTAAAAACATGTAAAAACTACTTCTCTGTCACTGTCTGTAATTCTTAAAAATAAAATAACTAACGCTTAAAATTGGAATTGTGAAGTGAGATGGTATAAATGATCGTGGGTGTCATGATTTTGTCCCAGATTTCGGCACTCTCATCCTACCACTACGCGGAAGGATTTGTCTGGCAAGAATTTCATGTAATGGAGGACTCTCATCATTCCAAAGCGAGCAATATGCAGTTTCCAAACGACGGTGATAGACCGAGTCTACCTCATCCCGACACTCACCGATCACCCTATGATTAGTGTTTAAATACATGTATACCAGTAGAAGGTACATGTACATTTTAATAATCGTTTTTGTTTGTAATTTGAGAAAAAAAACACAACCATATTTAGATACATGTACTTACAGTCTAGTTTCTCGTCAATGTTGCCCCTTGATGTGACTGATAATGCTCTGATGAACTCTGCAAATTCTATTGCCCCGTCCTAGACACACAAAGAAGCAAATAGTTGATCCATTCCTATCAGAAATGTTTCGCCCATTGTATGCCATAAAAGAAACACTGCATTCTCAATGTAATTCACACAATGCGATTCTGCTGCACAACTTAGTGTTGCAAGCTCCATTGCTAATACACCAGTACAGTGAACCATCTTTAGTGTATCTGAGATGATATTACTATTTTACTCATAAACATGGAATTTGGCATGTAGCAAAATAGCTCAAAAAGTCTGGTAGTAGCGTCACATTTACATTTACTTGGGTAAAGATGCAATTCAAGAACACCCCAAGAAAGATTATGTTGCATGTGACCCTTCGACCCCTGGCTTCAGATGTATGACAAGATAGAGCTATTATTGCAATTTGCTGAATGACATTGTTTCATAGCCAAGTTTTATGACACTGACCAACAAATGCACTACAAAATTGTTTGATCTCTTGTCAAATATTGGGTTTCATACACCTGACCTGCATACGAAGCATCGTGCAAGAGCACGTAACCGTGGTGATATGATCTTTTGCAACGATCCTTTTGCATTATTAGACTGTTGATAAGGGAATAACAGTGTGAGGAGCCGGTCTTCACTGCGTGATAATGACCGGGTGTGGGGGTGACCGCTGTTAATGGACCGAGACGAAGTCGAGGTCCATTAACAGCAGTCACCCCCACATCCGGTCATTATCACGCAGTGAAGACCGGATCCTCACACTGTTATTCCCATTAATAAGTACCTTTATAACGAAATAAACAGTTAAAATGCACCAATTTAGTGACTTTTTTCCGGCGATATTTCCAGACTTTTTTGTGTTCATGTTCATGGGCCATATTTTAGCTTAACAGCTATAACGACGTAAACTCAACAGAAACTGCTGCCGTAGCGAAACAAATTACAACAATGTTTTCATATCTTTACCTGATGGAGGAAGCTGAAATCTCGTTACACATTCCTTGTGTCCGGAATTACAAAGATGCTTGGTTTAGGAAAGGATTATGTCGGTGGGTGAAGTGTTTCAAAGAAAATAAATCGTAGATCTACGCTTTCGTCGTAAACATCCTCAGTATATACTGCACTGCTGTACGATGTCGTTTAAAAACTTCCTTCCGCGCGCGCGCACGCACGCATCTCTAGCAACGGTGTTGCGTACGCGCGCGTCAGTCTCACACGATGGGGGTTGAGCACATGTGCAGTGCTCAATTGTTAAAAGCTACCGCAGGACTGTTACTATATTTTGACCAATCATTGGCTTGCATGGGGCTGAACGGGGCTTGATCAATGCTGGTTCATGGGCCATTTATTCGCTTGATCTTTGAAGCCGGTCCATTATCACCGTTAATGACCGGCCACGTGATCGAGTCTCGACCAATCAGAAACCATCAACTCTCCAAGGTATTTATTAATAAGTTTTGATAACAAGGTCTCACACATAATCCAAAGACAGGAGAATTTGAGAGAGAAAAGTAAAGCTCAAAGATGTTTTCTATGAACTTTTAAGTGACTTACACTGTTTTCATCAAAGACATTGAATACAAAAGAGGAAAATTTGGTGGCGTCTCCAGTGGGGAAATACTGCTGGTATATTTTGGAGAATTCCTGTATGAAAGAAGAAAGCAGGAAAGAACAACAGTGAGAACATTACGATAGAAAAACTAACAATGTACATATCTATGCTTTCTTGTAGACTGTGGAAATGTACATAAACAATGACAACTTGAAGTAAAAGTGTCTTTTAACCCTAACCTTGCCATATCCTCCAAAATCCTTTTTGCAAAATGGAGCATTTTGCAGGATTGAGGCTGTAGTGCACATGTATGCATTTTTTACAAGGAGGCAGTTAGAGGATTTTGCAGGACTGAGGTTGCATCCCAGCAAAAATGCCTTCGGGAGTTAGGGTCAATTAAAGTGTACCAAGCACATTCATGAAGTCTACAGTGCACATAATATTATATGCACAACATTTACAATAAAATTACAGCCTATTTACATATACATGCATGCACATCAGTTTACAGTTTCAGAATTAAATCCAGACCAACCTAAAAAATCTGTGGGGAGGGAACTGAACTAGTCGGAGGGTACACGGGTGTTTGGAAAATTTTTAAAAATGGGGGAACTTCTCAATCATCTAGCTTTCTAAACAATTGTACACACATTCAAAAACTCTCTCAAAATTATGACACCAACCACAAAGGGAAACTTGTATAAGATTGATGGTTGTCAAGACCTGTGAAGTAAGCAATTGGAAGTGACCCAGTGTGAAAGTGACTTTGTACATTTTGCTCCTACCGGTGCAACATTGTACTACAGTGTACATCTGAAAATTATTATACAGCTAAAAAAAAAAGGGCCAATTAGAAAGCACTCGGAGAGCCCAAACCTCCGCCAAGGCTAAACAATTCCCCGCCATATCGTCAGTACACCCAAAAGAAATACTCGCATGTCCACTAGACTTCCATATTGTAAACCATAACTGAAAAATTACGTTAGTTTTTTTATAGGCCTAATTCTTCTACACCCTAGGGTTGCAGACCAGTAAATCGGTCCGAAATTGCCTACGCCGGCCAAATCACGATTTGTATGCCCTCAAAATCTTCATTATTTGAGCATGCTGTGGGCCGTGAACTTGAGGGTTTGTAAAAAATATGGGTGGAAGCCGTGCACAGGACTGTGAGCTTGTAGTTCCGTTCAATTTGGATGAGATTGGGGCCCTTAAAGTGCTCTATCTTGCAATGGAGTGTAGTCATCATTTTTCAAAATGGCAGTGGGCTTCAGGACTATTTTCAGGGGTGATCATCTTCGGATGGAAATTTCTCCTTAAAGTCATCAGTTGACCCCCCGTAAATTGAAAAGAAAATGAAAGCTGATGAAATAAGCTTTAATTTGATGTGTGTTTCGAACACCTTGGAGAGTTGTGAGTATTTTTCCCGAATTTCTGAAGTGGGAGCATTTACCATTGGGGTCTATGGAAGTTTATTTACTGACCAGTCTGCAACCCTAGGGACTGCCCCTTTAACTTTAACTGTGTGTGAGCTATGTACTGCAGAGGTCAACGGGTCAAGCATATGTGGCATTTTACTTGACCTTGGACTGTATATAGTGTATACATAAAAGATGCACATTCCCCACTCCCCCATACTATCAAATGGTACAGTCCACTGACCTGTTGGTTTCAATGGTGTGTGTGTTATGCGCTCATAGGGTTGCAGACCAGTAAATAAACTTCCATAGACCCCAATGATAACTGCTCCCACTTCAGAAATTCGGGAAAAATACTCAGAACTCTCCAAGGTGTTCGAGACACACATCATATTAAAGCTTATTTCATCATCTTTCATTTTCTTTTCAGTTTACGGGGGGGGGGGGGGGGGGGGGGGGTCAACTGATGACTCTTAGGAGAAATTCCAATTCGAAGATGATCACCCCTTAAAATAGTCCTGAAGCCCATCGCCATTTTGAAAAACGATGCCAACACTCCATTGCAAAATAGAGCGCTTTTAGTGTCCCAATTTCATCCAAATTGAACAGAACTACAAGCTCACAGTCCTGTGCACGGCTTCCACCCATATTTTTTACAAATCCTTTAGTTCATGGCCCACAGTATGCTCAAATACTGAAGATTTTGAGGGCATACAAATCGTAATTTGGCCGGCATGGGCTATTTCGGAAATACTGGAAATACTTGTACGGTATGAGGAAGGATGTATTTAACTCATATTTCATTAAAAAATTGGGAGAAAAAAATCTGTCAGTTTGATATCTGGCCTGAAAACAACACCTCTGTTTGCGGCTTCCTTGCTGTATAGGGCGCCCCCAACGGGAGTAAATTGAATTCCAGCTCCTTTCCACCCCCAAATCACCGCCCCCCCCCTCCATTTTCCCTCGAAATTTCTGTAATCGGATGACAGTCTATCGGCCCCCTGCAGATTTGGGCGCATTTTTTGCGGAACCGCCATTGGAAACCCCTTTGAAACGCGGCCACCCCCCCCCCCCAGGTCACGCCCCCCTGAAAAACCACTGTCGTGGAATATTTTGACAATGAACGATGGACGACGCCATTTTGAAATTACAGGTTGCAGACCAGTAAATAAACTTCCATTGACCCCAATGATAAATGCTCCCACTTCAGAAATTCGGAAAAAATACTCACAACTCTCGAAGTTGTTCGAGACACACATCAAATTAAAGCTTATTTCACCATCTTTCATTTTCTATTCAATTTACGGGGGGTCAACTGATGACTTTTAGGAGAAATTTCCATCCGAAGATGATCACCCCTTAAAATAGTCCTGAAGCACATCGCCATTTTGAAAAATGATGCCTACACTCCATTGCAAAATAGAGCGCTGTTAGGGCCCCAATTTCATCCTAATTGAACGGAACTACAAGCACACAGTCCTGTGCACGGCTCCCACCCATATTTTTTACATATCCTCTAGTTCATGGCCCACAGTATGCTCAAATACTGAGGATTTTGAGGGCATGCAAATCGTGATTTGGCCGGGGTAGGCAATTTGGGACCGATTTACTGGTCTGCAACCATAGACTGCACGCTGCGAGCATTACCCACACACTGGCAATCTTTTTTGCTCAAAAAGTGGTGAAGAATCCTTTAAAAAAATCCTGAATCCACATCCAGATCACTTCCAAAATCTAATAGATTTGCACTTGTACCAAGGACCACCCCTTAAAAAATGCTCATGAAAATCCGTCCATAACTTTTTGAGTTAATTGTTCACAAACAAACCAACTAACCAAACAACACACAAACCAACACCGGTGAAAACATAGGCTAACCTCCTAATAACGGAGGTAAATAAGATTAAGAAGCTACATGCACATGGCCTCCTCCTAGATCCTGTTCATGTGCAACTACTCCTCCATGGTCTACTGGAGTGCCCTACAGACCACAACTGGTGCATATTCAGCTCACTTCTTCTGGCCTGCCAAGTACATGTATGATTATTGTGTTGACAGTGCTAGATCATTAGCTGGTATAATTGCTGCCTTAGGATAGGACTTGGGAGAGATTGATGGCAATAGAATGGCTTCTTGGCATTCTGCCATGCCAGCGGTGCCCATCCAACAGTTCAATGATATGCAGGTCGTTCAACGAAAATCCCATTAACCCCATTTCCTAATCTTCATCCTGTTACAGTATACATACATGTACACCAGGTTCCTTCTGACTGCACTGGGGATCCTTGGTTGGTAAATAGCCTGCTGTGTAACTCTAAAATTGGGCTTCCTTTTAAGATAAATTATATTGGGGCAAATTGAGAGTGCTTTTGTTGTTTCTGAAATTTCCAACATGTACAGCAAAGAGTTCATGGGAACACAGCATGACCTTCATATCTCATTCTCTGTTTAAAACTGTACTTGATTTTTTTATCAGGCAAAACACAATATCTTTTAACTTTTGAGAAAGTTATAGGGCCCAATGTTTCAATCCAAGCAGACAAATTCTTTCTCATTATTTACAAACATTTACAACATGCTGTGAGGCCAGACTGTTTTTCTGGATGAGACATTAAAAAAATTAATGGGCTTTGTTCTTCAAAAACATAATGTTCAATCTCTGACCTGAATTTTCTCAACATGCCAAGTACAAGAGAGGATGTTTTGCTATAAACAGGCTGCAGTAGATTGTACGGTACATTGTACTTGTAGCATGCTATTACATTTGGTTCAATTCACAGGTTGGAATTAATTAGATTATTAGCAAACTGTACTTTTCCCAGGAGTCTCCATTTTGCGTGTGTAAACATTGGTCAAGCTTACATGTAATTACCTGGTCACAACAGCTTGCCATGCGACCCCACCGGAGTGACATTATATCACACTTTAATTACTTCAGGCTAATTCGGCACACATTGCATGGATGACAACCCGTTCAATACTTGTCACTTAACGCATTATTAAAAACACCCTCAGGCTGGATATAAATGAAAGAGTGCCCAGTACATTTCAGCAATTTGTCAGGGTGGGCATCAATTTGATGTCATTTCAATGTGGAACTGGTTCCAATATGTTGCACAGCGTATGCCAGATATCTCCATACCGGATGGTGACTAGTGATTGATGTTCCCATCTGATGCTTCCCATTCACTCTTTGCAAAGGAACACCATACTGAGAAAAAAAACTAGGTTGAACTTGCACCAGAACCGGTACTTGCAAAACAAATTCTCTTTGGCATTCATACTGTAGGTTTATGAGCCGTTACGCAAGAACTGATTCAAGTTGCAGAAGCTTACCCGTGAAAGCTCTCTTTCAACCAAACCAATTCACGAATCTTTGATACAGAAAAAGGCTGAATCAATATCCCATCGTCTTCAGCCAGACAGCATTATTACCCTCTTTTATTTCACTAACAGTTCATTATAAAAATGCTCTCATGTAGACCACAGAATGTTTGAATAATATGTCAGATGCATACATACATTGTTTGCTTCATTACTCCGGTGTTATGCTTATTTTTGGGCAAGACATAAAAAGGGCCATCACAAACTGGATATTTCCCTTAAGGAACCAAATTTCTATATCAAGGAAACACAATAAAATATTCCATGCACTCTAATTGAAAGCATTGATTCTCTAAAGAATACTACGACAAATATTTCTCTGAACTCTACAGCACAGAGGAAACAGAGGAAACGTGATCCCTTATCTATCCTCCGTATGCTCAGAGGGACGTCATGACGTAAGCAAATACCTGCCTGTCAAACTACATAAATCTCATTCAGTCTTGTACCATACATACAATGTAACTGCCATGCAAAAGGCATTTGTAATCCACTTGGAAAAACAGTAATCAAAGCAAGTGAAATATTTTAGAATGCGCCAAAAAAAAAAATCATCAGAAAACATTAAGCTTGATGATGATGTGATGAAAAGTTGTAATCTATCAAATTATAAAAAAAAGCCACACAACTGTTTACTGGCAGAGATCTTGAGTTTTATTTCAGTGTGTCACATAAAGGGAACCCCTCAACCACATATTGCATCCAATCTCTTGACACCAACTTTTTGACATCCTCTTCAAAGACTCAAAGGCCTTTGTGGAAGATCATGTTAATATCAAAACACCCGGCCTTTATACTTTAATAATTGTGGTTTACAAATAGAAAGCAGTTATTATCCTTTCTAAAACAAAACAAAATCTGAATATGAACGAGATGTGAAGATTCTCTGAAAGAAAATAAACTGTAACCACAATGACACAGATTCTAAATATGTACCAGGCTTCCTGTGGATTATGAAACGCAAAGCAGCTCACATGCCCTGTAGCAGAGCGTCCACAAACATTCCTCTGACTCTGCCGTGTTTCATATCAGTTTGTTTTTTCTACTCCTATTTAGAACGTCTGCTACAAATTCAAAGAAAAGTGAAATCCAATTATAGACTGGACATCCTGATACTATTTGCAGAACTATTGTGACTATAATATGCAGGGGCTGTTTCCTAAAAAATCCTTCCATAGAAATAAAAACTGTGCATGGACCCCTTTTTATTTCTATTCACTTTCTTATTATTTTGGCCCGTGATCTACATCTACAGGCCAAAATCAATCATATTCTGCCTAACTTGTGTGTGATTTTTACTGGTTTCAGTGTCATTACTGTAAATGTTTACTTAATACAAGAACAGAATATTTGAATGTTTTATAACACTCTTAAATCTTGCTATTAACCCAGTCAAAAACAAAAGAAATTCTGTGAAATTAATGAATTCTCTTATCTTTTTTAATTTCACTACCGCCCACCATTGCGATATTCTTAGCCAGGGTAATATTGATAACACACTTATCAAAACATGCCCCACAGTGCAGGAGACATGACACCACACCAGGCCCGGTAATAAATAACTGCCTAGGGTTCAAGCCAGGACAAGTTCAGCACTCAGGAATATATCCTGCCAATTTGGCACATTCTGTGGCTCATCCCAATGTGTGAATCCTCTGAACACATGTACATTATGCAGAGATGTTGACAGATTGGGAAAATCTAGTAATGCACTGTATTCACTTTTGACAGCAATCAAGTTTAAGCTCATGGGTGATAATGTGGCTAGCACGCGTGTCGGATCAAATCTGGATTTGAATAGTTTATGAATGAAGTCGAAATACAATTTTTTTTTTAAAGGGAAGATACAACATTTGCAAACATCACAAAACGAAATGATCAAATTATCATGGAATACCTTATTGGGTTGTTAGGGAATGACAGTCTAAAGCATCCTGTAAAATCGTGGCTCCTGGTGTGCTGACATTTTCAAGAAAAATGGTATTTTTTCCAACGCTGGTCGGCCGACCAGCGTTGGAGAAAACTGGCTTTTTTTTTAAAAACTGCTTGCAAACTCTTTGCTGCAAAAACTCTTTGCAAAGTTGATAACACACCTGTGAAGGGGTACAAGCCTGCTGGACTGATTCTCTGACCTTACAATTCCCCAAACTCTATAAATTCTCCATTTCATCTTAATTTGGGTCAGGGAACCAGACTACAAGAACATGAATGGTTTTCCTGGGTTTTCCAGCATCTTCAAGCCCAAAACGTGCAACAAGTCATTTTAACAATGTGTGCTAAAACATCCAAATCCTCCAAATCCATTTATTTATGAAAATTAAAGCAACAGCAAATGTTGTACATTCCCTTTAAGGTGTGCATTTCCCATTTGCGATAAATGCAATTTAAAAAGCCATCTTGATTACTGCCAAGCTTTACAAGAATTACACTGAAGAGAATAAAATTGAACCTGTGTGAATGTAACAATGGCCAGGTTAATTGGTTTTATCCAAGATCCCATTCATCAATTATTGTCTTTTTCTTCTGTTCTTATCTCCACCAGTCATTGTTTAATACCTACAATGTACATGTATAAACTGAGGAAGGAACATATATTTCTTATCCCCCACCCCAAAAAATCCCTTGTTCAGCAGTGATACATATTATAAATAAAAATGATTTCTTTCTCATTGGCAAGTTTTTTCTAAGATTAATTACAAAAATCTTCAGGGCCTTAATTAAGCACAGCCATGTAATGAGAACATATTGTCCACACGTATGTATAGTTCATTAAGTTCCACAAGAGAACTGATGACATTTCTCTTGGAGCGCAAATTCCAATGGGAGTGAATACAGCATTCCAGACTGGCTGATAGGTTCTATGTCCAACAGCCTCCAGGAAGACATCACTGAGCTGTCATGTATGTATGCTAATATAAGCACACTGTGGCACAATGGTGTGTAATTACAATGTCAAATGTAGGCTGTGGCTATGTCAAGTTTTCCTATATATCTTTAAAAAAACACACGTCTAATTGAAAACATACATTTTGCGCACAGTTGTCCTTTCAATCAAAATCAATTGACTGTTTTCAACAGTTAAGAGCTCCCAGCCTACATTAAGCAGGATTGACTGGCTGTGACTGTGTATGTTACTTAATACAGCTACGCTTTGACTGTAGGTGATTGACAAGCCAGCTGTGCCTACTTCCTCCCTGCTTTTGTCTGTTGACTGAATTTGACTAGTCACAGTGCTTGCTTGAAATATGATCATCTTCAAATCATTGATTTCCTTCTACATACACTGTATAGGGCTTTCACATGTACACTACAATTTACAAAGACATTGACTCACCTCTTGATTCAGGTAACCATTGGGACAGTCCTTCAAGAATCCTTTGTGCCTGCCCAAAAATAGCAAATTATACATGTGTATAAACAATAGGTACCGGTACAACACTTTTTTAGTGGGGGGTTGGGGTGGGGTGTGGGTTGGGCTAGGGGGGAGGCTTGGGTGCTTGGGTGGGGGTTGGGTTGATTTATAATGGAACGCAAACAAATCATGTACATAGGAACTTAGGAAGTGTTGTAAACCCCCCCCCCCCCAAACACTAGGGCCCGCCACATTTTTCAAGAAACCTCTAATCAACAATGTACAACATGTACCACATTCAATAGTTAAATGGACAATGAAATGAATTTGACAACATGGTACATTGTATGTTGATCAAATAGAAAACTAGGAAACATGCTCTTTTAAATCCTCCTTTAATTTCCCTTATTTTTGTTCGATGGATGCTTTTCCATTTAAATGGTTCCATGTTCTTCTTGAATACTGAGGGTGCTGTTGCTGTGATATCAAGTTATGTACACTCTTCAGTGTAGGGGTTTTCTGTTCAAATTGCGAACAAACAAAATTGCTCACTGAAAACAAATGCGCAAAAAGTTTGTCCACGTTTTTGTCCACGTCAGTACGTGGACAAACAACACTGAATCACCCAAAAAAGAAAATTTACTACTGCAACCAATCCAAAAGTCTGGCAACTTTTGATGTTGGTACTGTAGGAGGTGTGACATTGAAGTTTCTGCCTTGAATGACATCATGGTTTTGTCATGAATATGGAAATAGCATTATTCGCATAACAAAGCCTGTTTCAAAAGGGACCAATTTTACATTTTCAGCCTATTTTACATCTTGACCTCAAATGACCTTTGACCTTGGTATGTGACCTTTGACATCATTAGCAGATGAAAGTTGCCATGTTGCATTTATGACTCAAGTTTGGTTCCAATTGGACTTCAACTTTTCAAATGAGACCAATTTTACATTTTCAGCCTATTTTACCACTTGACCTCAGATGACCTTTGACCTTGGTATGTGACCTTTGACATCATTAGCAAATGAAGGTTGCCATGTTGCATTTATGACTCAAGTTTGGTTCCAATTGGACTTCAACTTTTCAAATGAGACCAATTTTACATTTTCAGCCTATTTTACAACTTGACCTCAGATGACCTTTGACCTTGGTATGTGACCTTTGACATCATTAGCAAATGAAAGTTGCCATGTTGCATCTAAGACTCAAGTTTGGTTCCAATTGGACTTCAACATTTGCAATGAGACCAAGTTTTCGAAACTTTAACCAAAATACCACTGTATACGGACGTACACGTTACATACCAAGTGTGGACATTCCCTTAGTTTCGTGTAGTTAAGAAAAACCATTGAAAAAACTCATTTTTCTCAAACTGTGAAAACTCTTTCAACCCAATTTTTTTCCTATGATCACCTTTAGTGTTTCTCTTCATTTTGCCAAGGATAAGCCTAACCCAAAAATGCCTCTAAACCTGTTTTCCAGAAATGGGGAAACACTGTGTGGACTTGCCCAAGTCCACACAACGTCTCCTCTACCTGGTTTATGTGGACCTCTTTTGTTCGGAAGTCCACACAGTGAATGTAATGCCTACCCACACACACACACACACACTCAGACTTGTTTCACATACCTAGTGTGGACTTTCCTTTCTTTTCGTGTAGTTAAGGAACACCAGTGGAAAAACTCATTTTGCTCAAACTGTGAAAACTCTTACAACCCAATTTTTTTTCAATGATTCCCTTTAGTGTTTCTCTTCATTCTGCTGTCGTATGTCCATGCATTATGATACGTTCTGTGAGGGACACCAACTACACGTTCCATGAGTTACAGTGTGTATTAAAATGGCGGCGCCCATGCCACGAGTTCCTGTGAAGACTCGGTGAGTTCGTTCCATTATTTACTGGTTTGAAAGGACCCATAAACACAACATAGTGGCAGCGGTGGTCCCAGTAAATGTTTGCAGACATAATCAGTGACATTTTGAGACTATATCACGTCAGGTAGTTGGACATTTTGTGGCAAAACAAACCGTTATTTTTCGTCCGATTCGCCACGTTCGTACGTGTGCCTAACGTACATCGATCATGTCGCAGTCACAGGGGGCGCCCTATAGTTCAGCTTTGATCGGACGGCTCGATCCATATGACCAAGTAGAGGAAATCACCAACTACCTCGAACGATTGGACCTGTATTTCAAGGCCAATGACATTTCTCCAGCCAAGCAGTCTGCTGTTCTGCTGAGTTGTATCGGAGCAAATGTGTACAAAACTGTGAAGAGCCTTTCTGAACCTGTGGCAGTCACTGAAAAGACTTACGCTGAACTGTGTACTCTGCTCAAATCGCACTACGGGCCCAAACGACTGGTGATTGCTGAACGATTCCGGTTTTATCAGCGCAATCAAAATGCTGGTGAGACTGTAGCACAGTATTCTGTGGAATTGCAAACCTTGGCTGGACCGTGTAAATTCGGTTCTTTTCTTGATGATGCCCTTCGCGACCGGCTAGTTTGCGGCATACGCAGTTTGTTCATCCAGAAACACTTGCTCACCAAAGATGGCCTGACATTCTCCAAAGCCACCGAACTTGCCAAAACGCTTGAAACAGCCACAAAGGATCAGCAGGACATTAAGGCCCGGGGAGATAGTAATACTACTACAGTCCAGGCAGTCCATCAGGTGCAGCAGCGCCAGAAGCAACGCTCCACCAAACCTCCCATGAGAAGGGATCAGCGATCCTCGTACCCCAGACTGAGTGGTCCCCTTTGCCAGAATTGCGGCTACGCCTCAACCCATAGAACTTGTCCTGCCAAGGGACAACACTGTAAGAGCTGCAATAAGATCGGCCACTTTTCAAAAGTCTGCCGATCAAGGCCCAAACAGATGCGAGCAGTTCTCCAGACAGATCCAGAACAAGAGGATGAAACCTGTACTTTTGCAGAGAACGAGTTCTTTGTTGGTGCCATACGCCGACAGCAACTGCCCATCGATGACGTTTGGAGACAGGACCTCCATGTACATGGACAGACTGTGTCATTCCTACTTGACACAGGCTCTGAGGTCAATATCCTCCCGCTTGACATCTTCAACGCGCTGAATGTCCCCGATAAGACCCTACAGCCGTCCTCCACTCGCCTTACAGGATTCTTCGGGGGAAAAGCCACACCAATCGGCCAGACCAGACTCATTTGCCAAGTCAAGGGCAAAACTCAAAGCTTGCTGTTCCTCATCCTGCCTCAGGGAGAACCAGTCATAGGCAAGCATGCCTGTGACTCGCTTGGATTGGTCCACAGAGTCTACACTCTACTCAGCCATGAGAGTGTTTTTGAAGGGGGTGGATGTCTGCATGGACAAGCAGTTAGCATCAAGGTAGACGAAGCCACCACCCCTTACTGCGTCATGACTCCTCGTCGTATCCCCATTCCTCTCATGCCCAAACTGAAAGAGGAGCTGGAGAGGATGGAGCAACAGAACATCATTCAGCGTATCACTGACCCCACAGATTGGTGCTCGCCTATTGTGATAGCGCCGAAAAAGAATGGTGACATTCGCCTATGCGTAGACCTCAGACGACTGAACAAAGCAGTTGTCAGGGAGAGGTTTACCATACCAACCGTCGAAGAAGTCCTCGGCAAAGTCGCTGGCGCCCAGATATTCTCCCTGCTAGATGCCAAGCATGGCTTCTGGCAAGTACCACTGACAGAGGAAAGCCAGAAGTTCACTACCTTCATTACACCATTCGGGCGTTACTGCTTTAAACGCCTTCCATTTGGCATCACATCGGCACCAGAAATATATCAACGCATCATGTGCGACCTTCTAACCGACATACCCGGGGTCGTGGTGTACATGGACGACGTACTGATCACCGGTCGCACAAAAGAAGAACACGATGAAAGACTCCAGCGCATTCTCGAAATTGTGCAGAACGCTGGACTACAGCTGAACAAGGACAAATGCAAAATCGCCCAAACAAAGGTCGACTTCCTCGGCATGAAGCTTGATAAAGACGGCATCCATGCCGACCCTGCAAAGATAGCAGCGATCATCCAAATGCCACCGCCAACCACCAAAACCGAAGTCAAACGACTAATGGGGATGATCAACTGGCTTGCGCGATTCATTCCCCATGTCTCTTCAGTCGCTGCACCAATTAATGACCTACTGAAGAGTGATGTCAGCTGGGTGTGGGGATCACCACAGCAGTCAGCTTTTCGCAGCATTAAGACACTCCTCACATCAGCTCCTGCACTCGCTTTCTATGATCCAAATAAGCCGACCATGGTTAGCGCTGATGCAAGCGAATACGGACTGGGTGGATGTATTCTGCAGCAACAAGATGACAAACAGTGGAAGCCAGTGGCGTACTGTTCAAGAAGCCTCACTCCATCTGAACGACGCTACGCGCAGATAGAGAAAGAGCTGTTGGTCTCGGTGTGGTCGTGCGAGAGGTTTTACGTATACCTTCGAGGCCTTCACGTCACCATACAGACTGACCATAAACCGCTGGTTCCACTCATCAACAATAAGGATCTGTGTGACGCTCCGCTGAGGTGTCAACGACTTCTTATGCGTCTCATGAAGTACCACTGCACTGCAGAGTACGTACCTGGCAAACTCCTCACTGTGGCCGATACCCTGTCTCGCGCACCCTTGAAGTCATCGGTCACTGAAAGCGACAACCTTCCAGACGAAGTTGAAGCACATGTCCATATGGTCACAAGCCACTGGCCAGTCTCCCAGGGGAAATTGGACGAGATCAAACGTGAAACTGCCCTCGATGAAGTGCTGGTGCAAGTCGCATCACACATTCGCAGTGGCTGGCCAAAGTACTCCCGCGACATTGAATCAACAACAGTGAAGCTCTACTGGGAGAACCAAGACAACCTCAGCTTCGTCCAGGGGATCCTCACCCATGGCGACCGCATCGTCATCCCGGCAAATATGCGCCAAGAGATGCTGTTGAGGATCCACGAAGGTCACCAGGGAATATCAAAGTCCAGAGCCCGAGCTGCTCAAGCCGTTTGGTGGCCAGGTATTGGGAGCGACATTGCCCAGTACATAGAGAAATGCTCCTTCTGTCAGACCAAGCAGTCAGCACAGCGAGCGGAACCTCTAATCTCGACTCCGCTTCCTGAACGACCTTGGCAACGTCTTGCCTGTGATCTGGCAGAGGTCAATGGGAGACACTACATAGTCCTAGTCGACTACTTTTCGCGATGGATTGAGGTCCATCATCTCCCGACAACAACGTCGTTGGCCGTCATTAACTTTTTGAAGGCCACTTTCGCCCGTTTTGGCATTCCTGAGGTTATCGTCACCGATAATGGGCCACAGTTCCTGACCGAGTTCAACCAATTTGCAAGTGAGTATGACATCCAACATCTCACATCTAGCCCAAACTACCCTCAGGCGAATGGAATGGCCGAGAAGGCAGTCCACATTGCTAAATCCATGCTCCGGCAGCCTGATCCTCTGCGAGCATTGCTGACCTACCGATCCACACCAATCCCAGGCCTCAACCTTAGTCCTGCACGCCTGCTGATGGGTCGCGAACTACGCACAACATTGCCAACACTCCCTCGCAATCTCCGTCCCAAGGTGATCAACACGCACCAGTTGAAGGCAGCCGACAAGCAACGTAAGGCCAAGAGCGAGTCTTACTTCAACGAGAAGCATGGCGTCCGTCATCTGTGTGAGCTGAAACCAGGTGACACGGTGCGGATCCGCAACAAAACACATCTGAGTCCGTTGGGTGAGGTGGTTCGAAAAGCAGGTCCCCCACGCTCCTACATTGTCAACGTTCAGGGCGTCGAGTATCGTCGTAACCGTCGCCACTTGCTGCTTATCCCAGAACCAGAACCAGTTCTTGAAGTCCAGACCCCACCTGACCCAATTCACCCACAGAATCCCAAGCCAACAACAACAACAGTCAGACCACGACGCACAGGAAAACCTCCACGCTGGCACCAGGATTATGTGGTGTACTAAACCTGGCACTAAACTGGAACATTGAACTCTACACTCCACAGAACTGAACTCTAGATTGCTCACAAATCTGGACAATTTCAGGATTTTGGCACTTGAATAATCTCACATAATTTCAGACCTAAACAACCTTAACTGAACACACTTTCACAGCAGCATTCACAACATATGTTTTAATGCCAGAAAGCATTGCCATTTATTTACTGTTAACTATTGTTCATTGTTAATGTGTTTAACCAGTTTTGTTTGTTGACAGCTTAAAGGGGGGAGATGTCGTATGTCCATGCATTATGATACGTTCTGTGAGGGACACCAACTACACGTTCCATGAGTTACAGTGTGTATTAAAATGGCGGCGCCCATGCCACGAGTTCCTGTGAAGACTCGGTGAGTTCGTTCCATTATTTACTGGTTTGAAAGGACCCATAAACACAACATCTGCTACAGATAAACCTAACCCAAAAATGCCTCTAAACCTGTTTTCCAGAAATGGGGAAACACTGTGTGGACGTGGGCAAGTCCACACTTCGTCGCTGCTACCTACATTATGTGGACGTCTTTTGTTCGGAAGTCCACACTGCGTATGTAAGACAAGCTCACACACTTAGTCGTTTTTTGCTATGCTTCCGAGGATTGGCTTTGTGTTTTCCTTTGTCCCTGTAATATAACACTCTCCCATAGACTAAGCACACAAACCTGCGTTCGAGGACAATAGGCACCTTCCTTCGAGGATCAATGGCCCCTTTGTGCTCCTTTTGTTGTCTGTCCTCAGGCATAATGCCATGCAGGAACACGTTTGTTTTACATCGCTATGTGGACATTCCTTTGTTTCCGTGTAGTTAAGAAAACTCGGTACAAAAAAATAACTTTACTTAAACTGTGAAAACTCTTTCAACCAGATCAACCCCCCAATATTTTTTGGATTTTCTTGAAGGTTTCTCTTCATTCTGCGACACATAACCCTAACCCGAAAATGCCTCTAAACCTGTTTTCCAGAAATGGGGAAACACTGTGTGGACTTGCCCAAGTCCACACAACGTCTCCTCTACCTGGTTTATGTGGACCTCTTTTGTTCGGAAGTCCACACAGTGAATGTAATGCCTACCCACACACACACACACACCCCCACATGTTTGTTTTACATCGCTATGTGGACATTCCTTTGTTTCTGTGTAGTTAAGAAAACTCGGTACAAAAAAATAACTTTACTTAAACTGTGAAAACTCTTTCAACCAGATCAACCCCCCAATATTTTTTGGATTTTCTTGAAGGTTTCTCTTCATTCTGCGACACATAACCCTAACCCGAAAATGCCTCTAAACCTGTTCTTATTGGAACAAAAACTACACAGCAAAAGTTGATAATAAGCAGGACAAGTTCTTTTCAGAACTAAATATCTTCTAAGGGGTCGTTCAGACACCGTTCGGTTTTAAATTCCCTTAAAACACCGGTTGAACTCGATTCAGTGTGTAACTTTCTTGCTAAAATGATGTCTGAAAGCTTTTTATTTAGACCGAATCGAGTTCAACTCAAAAATAAAATGGCAACTTAAACCCCCTCGGAGGGAGGGTTTAGTGAATAACCAGAACGAGTTTATCTCCTAGTATGATGTCTGAACGGTTTTAGCTAAAACGCTGCCCGTTTTAGCCAGCGCAGTGGCGCGCTTTTGTATTAAGCAAACAATGTCCTAATTCTCCTACCGTTAAAAATATCCAACTTCAAGTCCAATTTCCGCAAGTTTTCTGACCACATGGTCCCAGTTTCACATCGTGCTCACTTGATCGCACACGTACACACGTACGATGCGGTGACAAACATGTAGATGCCAACGCAACAACTGCTAACCAGAGCGTTATTATCATAATACACTAATATATTCAACTACCAGGAAAACTTTGGCATTGATTGGTCAATATTGCAACGTTAATATCATGTGTATTTTCATGTGACTGACATATTGTGCTGGCAAGTTGTCAAGTTGATGCAGTAAACCTTGAGTGCAGTGAAATCTGTTCGTTTTCAATGTTTGTGTTTGTTTTCAATCAACTTTTTAGAACATTTTTTATGTCTTTTTGCACCACAAAAGGTACAGAAAATAGCCCCGAAATGTAAACACAAATGGTGTAAGGCCGATACAATACTTAAACTAGAGGTTGTAGGAACAACCACACGGTGTTGGGCCATGGATTACCGCAAACTTTGCCACACACATCAACTCAAAATATGCATGTTTTAATCCATGTTTGACTTTTTCAACATGCCGCCAGAGGGCGCTCTAACATTTGATGACGTCACCTGTAAAATTTTTGTACAGTACTGCCTAGGCAGACACTCACATCGTTGAAAGCAAGTTCGCATCTTCTGCCAATTTCAAATAATAAGGCACTTCCGGTTTCGACCGGAAGGAGGGGTCGCGTGATTTTGCACTTAATACCCGCAAAATTCCCGATTCCCGCAAATTCAAGTTCTGGTCTCTCACGGTTGATTTTATATTGAATTCCAAAGTTAAAATGTATTATATTTTTAAGTGACGTCACGTGACTCATGATGACATCATGATGACGTAATTACAAAAAAATACATCTGCAGTGGGTTGGGCATTCGTGTATTGACAATTGAAGTTCATATCACTTTTCATTTTGACAAACAGTTCCGGGGAAGAATGTGTCTATGAGAAATTTAAAAAAACAAGAATATTAAACTCGTAGAAAAACAATAGGTTTTGGGCTAAAGCCCAACACCTAAAAATAATGGGGAAATCGCCCCGGTGGACAAGTGACTGTCGTGATGTTTACCGCGTGCCATGCTACATGACCGGCCAAGGCTGCGATGTCAAACACGGCATGGCAACACACATCACACGGTGAGGGGCTCAGACCACGTGTAGCGAACTGTCAAAATGGAAGAGTGAAGGCTCTTTTTAGCGCGCGGTTTTTGCCGAGGCGGATGTTCTACGTGACCTTAGAAACTGAGATAAACTGCTTCGAGTTGAACTTAAAACGATGTCTGGACGCTCGGTAGTTTTATTTTTACGACGGGCCTCACATGGCGAGCTACCATTTTAACTTTTACCGTTTTAGCTAACACGGTGTCTGAACATGGCCTAAGCAGTAGTTAATACCACATGGTGTTACCGCAAACCGAAACGGTGCCGATACTCCACCATGCAAAGCCTAACATCATGCCTCTAAACCTGTTTTCCAGAGAGGGTGAAACATTATGTGGACATGGCTTAGTCCACATAACGTCAACACAACTTGCATTAATATGTGGACATCTTTTGTTCGCATGTCCACATGATGACTGTATACTAATATACGGACAGACATAGTGATTGCATGTTCTCTTTCCTGAACTTCGTTCAGGCGAGACAAAAACCAAAAAGGAACAAAAACCCTTTGCCACAAACCCATTTGGTTACACTTTCCAGTACATTTACATTTATATAAATTACATAATACATGCACATGTGTACATGTACAGTCGAATCTCGTTAGTACAAACTCTGTTAATACAAAATTCTGGTTATAACAAACATACAGCCTTAGTGTGCATTTATGTGCACAATGAATGGGACTGTCGAGCGCAAAGTGAGTCCCCCGCGCAAGTTTAAACTTGCGCGCGCAAGTTTAAACCTGCGCACACGCAAGTTTAAACTTGCGCGCGCATTCATTTCCTTGCTACAAATTGCGCACGCAAGTTTAAACTTGCGCACTGCATAGATTTTCCCGGCCACGCATACAGAGCCGTTAAACTATGCAGATATGTAACATTATTTTTAAAGCAGATTTTTTTCTCCGATTTACTAATAGCATCACTGAGCTTCGGGAGACGCCTTAATGCCTTTTTTTTGAAACATTTTATTAAATTCATTAATTAAATCATTTGCAAATTTATTTATTTTTAAAATAATTACCATTTTATATGCATAGCGTTTTTAAGTTGTAAACATTTTTTAATATGAATTATTGAGCCTGCAATAAAACATATTTGTTAAAGTAATACATTTAATTAATTAATTAAATTAGTAATGCAATCATTATTTTTTTTCTTCAAATTATGCATTTTTGAAGTGTACACAGCGCTCGAAATGTTATGCAAGTATTTCTAAAAACAATATTTTTTAAGAATAAGTACTTTTTTAATTGTAGAATACATAAGCATTTTAAAAATAATGTAAATGATTACTATAATGTCAAAACTTGAACAATTGAACTATTGAAGGGATCATAATCATTCTTTTTACGTGAACAGCGGGTTACACCTAGGAAATTATGATTTATAAGTTTTCTCGGTCAAATGAGCAGCCAATTTAATTTCCGTGCGTTTGAATTGAAGCTATTTTGCCTCTCCAGTTGTTACTGCGTTTCAAATTCAGAATTCGGCCATTCAATTTCGTTTTGAGGCATTCAAATTCCTTTAGCACTGTGTTCAATTTAGCATATCGTCATTCTTTTTCGTGACACACAATCATCATTCAATTTAGCAAAGCTGGTTCGAAAGGAGATTTTACTGATTTAATTTTTTTTCAATTTCGTAAAGAGGCAATCAATTTCGCTTAAAGAGAAATCAAATAAGTACGACTAAAGAAATACGAATAAACAGATAAACTGTACTAGGCAACTGTTTCGTATCTTCACTTTAATTCAGGCAAACCTTGTTTTATTTATTTATGCTTCCAGTAGACTTTACATGGGGCCAATGAGGTTTTTTCTTCTTCTTTGTTTTCTTCTTCATTCTTTTTTTTGGGGGGATCTTTATTGGTTAACTGACCAAGACCTAATTTTGTATTGTGTTTGAATGGGATGTTTCTTTATGTTTTTCCTGTTTTTTTATTGTTTATGTTGTTTCTTCCTCAACCATCAATCTGTTGGCGTGCCAGACATCTTGGCATATATGTTTGGGTATGGTTGTACCACTGCATGCACTTCACTTGGGTGATGACATCAACGCTCTGGATGGCTGCTTGTTGAAGGAGATCGCACCTCCACTGCTGCATGTTCATTCCTGCTTGCTGGGCAGCCTGTCTGTCTCCGACACGTTGTTGCCACTCAGGTAACCCAAGGATGCGTTTAACTGCAGCCTTGAATGCAGAGTGTGCCATCTCCGTGCTGTTCAGGAATGGGGAGTAGGGAGGGAGGCGCTTCAGCTGGATCATTGGGTTGGCACCTTCAGGGAGTTGGGCTCGCACGTGAGGCCTCGCATTGTCGTATATGAGGTAAATGGGTTCGTCGTCTGGGAAAACTGCATCACACTCTTGAATTGTGTCCGCAAGAAACTCCTCGAATCTCTCTCGCGTCACAGTTTCGAATGCGATTCGGTGGTGCACCAAGCCTACTTCACTAGAAACAGCGAAGGTGACATTGCAATTTCTCCCTCGTTGTCTGTCGACGACTCGTCTTGCAGCGATCCCTCGTGGAGCTCTACCCTGGGAGCGTCGAGTCCAGATGTTATAACCTGTCTCGTCAATGAAGACTAGATGCACCAGAACACCATGCTGCAGGAACCACTCACCATACTGGACGCGTTGATCAAGAACTTCAGGGGAATTTCTTGCATCAGGGACGTCCTCCACTAGTTTCAGTGTAATCATCCTCCCATCCAAGGCCCTGGCTATGGTGGCAGTAGAAACCTGGGGCTTCTCTGGCAGATGCTCACTCAAACTAGCCTTCATTTGTTGAAGTGTCAAGACGGGATTAGCGTCAAGGATACCTTGCAGATGGTTTCGCATGTCATCATCCATCTTGCTGTGGGTTGCTCCTCCTCTTGCCAGCGTCTCTCGCCTTCCAGTCCTCAAATATGTTGCAACAATTGATCTGGCTGTGGACTTGTTGATGTTCAAATTGACCGCAAGCTGAAGGTAGTCTTGCTCGTTTCCCTCGAAGGCCTCAATCAACCTTTCTCGATCTACCTGGGCCACTCTAGCGTAGCGACCACGAGCTGCCATTTCTAGAAATATGCGTGTAAAACTGTAGCGAAAGCTCGTCTTCGAAGTACATCGGCAAAGTGACTCAAGTGCCAAAAAGTGAACCGTATTTATGCCTTCAACATTCTTAAGGAAACAAAAATTTAACAAAGCGTTTTTTAGATGCACAAATTCCAGAAATGACTGCCCAAAAATGAATTTGAATGACTAAACACACGCCTCAAAAAGCTCCTGCGAATTTGAATGCTGCTTTGTTGAATTGTTAAATTGCATGATTATTTTGTTAAATCGAATGACGCAACAGTACATTTGACTGGTCATAAAACGAAATCGAATGACCCTTTTCAGTAGCATTTGATTTCGCGCGAAATAGAATAGCGTAGTGGTTAAATTGGCTGCTCATTTGCCGAAATTGACCGAGAAAACCTATATTTACATTCAAGAATATAAATAAAATGCCAATTAGGTTTACAAAGCAAAAAACTTGAAGCTGGTCTCCATTATTGAATAATTTCAGTACACTTTCCAAGCAATCGCCGCTAGTGTGCTTAAGTTGATTGCTTGCCCGGTCCCCAGCCCCGCCCCCACGTACCCTTATTATTAACAACTTCTCTGATAAGCACTGCTAAATCTCAATGTTTCTTTTCATTGACGCTAATTGAATTCCCCTTTTTATTTATTTCTTTATTCATTCATTTATTCCATTATTTCTTGTGTTTTGAAAAAAAAAAGTCTTCATCAATGAAAATCCCGCCCGCAAAAAGAAGGTTGCGATCGCCATTGCGCAAGTTTGAACTTGCGCACGCAAATTAAAATGGCGCGGTGTAATTTGCGTGCTTCAGGAGTCCCTCGCGCAAGTTTAAACTTGCGCGCGCAAGTTTAAACTTGCGTGGGGGACTCAAATTGCGCTCGACATCACTAATGTTCCTCTTAATACAAAATTCTGATACAACAAACAATTTGGTTAGGTCCGAACGAGTTTGTATTAACGAGACTCGACTGAACATGTACACGTACACAAATGTACACATGATGGTACGGTACATGTAGGTGTACATGTACCATCAGCAAAAACTTCGGAGTAATTGCAGAATACCCCGCCACTCGGAAATACACCCCTAAATTCTCTGGCTACGAGGTTGGAATCACTGGAAAAGAAACAATTCAAGTCCATGCCAGCTACGCATGGAGTGGGGGTCCATTATTTGAGAACTAAGCAACACAAAAGGAATGGGAGTTGCTGAAAAAAATTCTAAGTCCAAACCAACCACCCTGTTGGCGGCTACGCGGATACGGAGTGGGAGTCCCCTTGAATATGCTTGAGAACGAAGCAACACAAAAGGAATGGGAGTTGCTGAAAAATTCTAAGTCCAAACCAACTACCCTGTTGGCGGCTACGCGGTTACGAAGTGGGAGTGCAATGGAGCATGACACATAATACATACAAGTAGCGCTGAGAATGTTTACTGAGGTCAACCAACCGTGACCTCGTAGCCGGCTACGAGGTGGATAGATCGAGTGGCGGGGTATTCTGCAATTGTGCCAAAACTTCAAAGACTAGACACAACGATTATAATTTAAAAACAAAATTGTTTCTTGTACTTACCACTGTAGAATTTCCTTTTCATTAACTGGGAAAGAAAGCAAATAAATAAAATTTGAAGTTATTCAAATGTCAACAAATAAACAGAATAGTTTATTTTCTGTTCTGTTTCATTTTCAGCAGGGAGTGTTCAATTAAAAAAATCTTGATAAAAAAAAAAAATCCTGAAAGCAGCAAAAAACGTGACAAATTTCACAATTGCTATATACGGCCAATGAACTTTGATAAATGATTAGGGGGGGGGGGCTTGGCCATTGTTATCCCCCAACGAAAAGTGGAGGGACGTGGTTCCCCCCTCCCCGATCACAGTCCATCCCGCACCCCCCCCCCCCCCCCCCCCCCCAAGACCAAGTCCAAGGAAAAAAGTTCATAAACAAGAAGTACACCTAGGCCTACCTAGCCTTTTTTTGATGAAATATAAGACAATTTTACCTACAGTAAAATACACTTTTCAATCCAGACTGTACCACTACCCGACATTAATTAACACAAAAATAACACCAACAATAACAATGAAATGTAAAGTCACCAAGTGTTGATGTAAATATATGCAGGACAAAACTTACAATGAGTTTTTTCCAGAAGATCCGTCAAAGTTTCCTGCCTCAACTTGCTGTTTCTTTTCCCCATGTCGAGGCTAGCTACCGCGATCAAGCAAAACGTATACGCCTCTTCTCCTAGTCCTAATCCAAAAGTTATGAAATCCTCAAGCGTTCGTCAAAGCTTTCTAATAATTCTATTCCAAGACGACATCCGGTTTGTGAAGTTTAGACTAGCTCAGTAGCTGTAGCGGTCTTGAGAATGTCAATGCAGTTTTGATTATACAGTTGGCAGTCGGTAGAAGTGCGCCACCAAAAACTTAGTCCGCTACATATTATTCACAACAGCAGCAGTTCACATCCATTGTTTCATTACGAATTCATACAAAACGTGCGTTTATTTCGATTACATGTGCCAACAATTCTTGAAAAAAAGTGATAAATCGTGCACTTGTGGGAAAATACAGTGCGTGGATTGATATTAGTTTTGTGGGATCAATTAATTATTACGTAACCACGCAAAAGTCTGGTGGTGCTGAAGAATACAGGTCAACTCGTACGCGAACCAACTCGTACGCGACCAACTCGTACGCGGGACAATTCGTACGCGAACCGACTCGTACGCGGACCAACTCGTACGCGGACCGACTCGTACGCGGACCAACTCGTACGCGGACCAACTCGTACGCGTGAGTTTAGACCATTGGTTTAGCTCACATGGACAGACGAAATTAGGTTCGGTACGGGAGGTCGGCATAATTTTACCTTTTCTGAAAGGTTGAGATTTTCAAATTAAATGTAGTTGATTTTTGAATCCGCCAGTGCTACTTACATTCGCGATTTTTTAGAAGAATTCTGCGGTTTTTTTTTTTTTTACAAGTTCGCTTGATTGATTGGGAAGTTGTCTTCGCGATAACCAGTATGATTGGTTCCCGCCGCACCGCGCACTGTATAAAGAATGCATGATTGAATCGCTGTAACCTGTGTATGCACGGGCATGGCCGCGGTACAATTGCTGGTTGGTTACTGGCCCACGGGCATTTCTACTAGCCCGCATTTTTTTCTTATCTCAGATACAAAATGGCGTATTTTCAAGCGCAATTCTGAGGGAATTTTGTTGGTGTTTTTGATTAACAGATCAGATAATTTAACCCTTTAAAACAGTTGATAATTAGACACAAATTAAAGGGGTTTCCTTTTTGAATTTTATGATTTTTTTTTCTTTCTGTTCGTTGATCTTTGCCGTATCCCAATAATTGTTCACTCGCACGCCGGCCTGGTTAAGGAATAGTTTGTCTAGCCCCGGCCGCCGCTGTTTTGACAAGCATTTGGTTAGCGGGCTATACCGCTAATTTCGAACCCGGATGTGTTATGTGTTATACCTCCATGGTTATACCAAGCATTTCAGTTGTAAATAGAAATTGCTAGGCCTACGGATGTCCCCGCGTGTCTGCTTTTTAATTGATCAATGGTTGTGAACCACAATGAAAGTTAAGTGACAGGCAGTTGACAAGTCTGATCGATCTCTTTTGATTGGTTTTACGATACAAAGGATGAAGGATGCCGACTTCTAAACCCGCCGGTTCTTTTAGGACACCGAACCGCGAGAACAGATCCATGGTAGTCCAGAGCGTTGCAATTGGGTCAGTTTGACAATGGTGGCAATTAATTGACTGACAGGTACATTGATTAAAAAAAAACGAAAAATGCAACTGGTACATCATTGCATTATTATATGGAATTAAATTTGACGTGACAAGGCTACAGGTATGCACAAAACGATACAACACTCGTCTAACTACAAAAATCAGTTACTTTATTATCATCATTCACGGGTTCACTCCCAATCACACACAACGGTCACACATTGAACTACATTGAATTATTCCCAAATTCTTCCCAACCATGCCAACCCAATCCTCGAAACCACTCCTAAAACGGCCCGCGTACGAGTTGGTTCGCGTACGAGTTGGTTCGCGTACGAGTTGGCTCGCGTACGAGTTGGCTCGCGTACGAGTTGGCACGCGTACGAGTTGGCTCGCGTACGAGTTGTCTCGCGTACGAGTTGACCAATCAGCGTACGAGTTGTCTCGCGTACGAGTTGGTTCGCGTACGAGTTGACCTGTTTCCGTGCTGAACCCCAGTGCTGAACAGATCGAACACACACAATGAAATACAGAACAAACACCCGGTTCGCATGCTTCTAAACATTATAACCAGAAGCATTTATTATGACTGTTTATTTACATCATGTCGCAATTGGAAATTTTGAACCTTCGTGAAAGGAAAAATGCCAAAATAAGGGTGGAAATAACGAAGACGAAGGCAGTCCAGTAAAACGTCTGCTCGTCAAACACGTCCTCGAAGCCAGGCAAATGACGAGCCAGATCGACAATCCACGTCATCTTCGTTTTCGAATTGGACTTGGGAATGGCGGGACCCGGACCAGCCATGGCAGTTAACTGACGATACAAAAAAAACCCCACTAATTTTGCCAAAGAATGTGAAAGGTTATTTCCTGAAGGCGCACAGTCATCTAGTCAATAGGGCCTACTCGATCGCTGTCACTGTACTTATATCTGAAAAATGTTCTAAATTCTAGAAATGGAGACTTTTCAATCGCACTAAATGAACAGCGCCATCTAGAGGCTACTCTGGACTTGACACTGGTACCCGTCAAAGTCCACGGTTTTTCATGTACTTTTTCCAGGTCACCAATCAAAGTAATACATTTTGCGATTTCGCCGTACAGCATGTGCTGTGCAACTGCATGTATTACAAGCCCAGATTTCCAATAATTCTTGTTAATTTACAATTACACTTACAGCGTTTGAAAAATGGTATTTCCGTCCCGTCTTACGGAGGAAGAAGAAATGTTACAAAATAAATATGCGAAAATAAGGAAAAAGGTAAAGCATCTTTGGCTTTCCTATAATATTTTGTTTTATTGTTATATAAAATGCACTGCATTAAATTCGTGAAAATAATCAAAACTAGTATAAACGTTAGCGGTCCTACTAAAAATGCGTCAACTAGCGTCAACAAGCGTCAACGGTCGTCAACCCAACATCAACAAACTTTGTATAAGTTTTGGAACATAAAAAAAGCTTTATATGGTAGAAATAGCGACAGAAAGCTTCATTCAGCATGTTCAGCATTTTTCAGCATTAGGCCTACCAGGCCTAAATTAAAGTTAAAATAAGATAATGGATATTTTGCCGGAGGTAATGACGGCAAACTAACGTTTACTAAAGGTTTGCCGGCGGCAATCCATATCAACAGAGGGCGCTGTACTCTTTAAGATAGGGCTGAATTATAAGATGTATTAAATTCCCACTAAAAGTTGTGTAGCACGTTTGGGCATGTTGGGGTAGTGCTTAAGCAAAGGCTCTAGTAAGCGGGATGACTCGGGTTCGATTCCGACCGTACCACATTTTTAAAGTTTTTTTTTCTCATCCCCAAATAAATAAGAATATTCTTCTTTTATTATTTTAACATGTCTCAAACATTTTTTTGCAGAGTATTGCATTTTCTTTTTCAGATTTGTGGCTCTGGAGGATTTTTTTTAAAAGGGAAATATAGTCCGAAATTATAAAATGGTCTGAATCCCATCTTGTGAATACGAGGTTACAACGATAATTTTGGCATGGAGCCAGACTAAAATTTGTCACCGGAAAATGTTTAAGTACAAAAAAACAGTAACTGCGCATGTTCATTGCATATCCGGCAAACTAACGTTTACTAAAGGTTTGCCGTCTCCGGCAAAATATACACTGCCTTAAAATAATGCACAAGTTGTTTTTTCAACGCGAAACGTACGACGAGTTTAGGCCCAAAACTATTCCTATTAGATCAAACTAGTGGCCTCGGTATTGCTGCACTGTACATTCAGCCACACAGTGTCATTTTCCGGCGCACGAAACTGCACTTACCCTTACGGTTGTATTTTATGATCATGTGTCTTACTCAGCTTTTGCCCTCTGGGTTGTTTATCTTATCCAATTTTTCGAGAAATTCAGGCATCTTTCTGGAGTCCATATGATATATGCACACATAAAAGTCTGTTGATGGCAGCCATTTTGAATGTATGAAATGCTAACCCCAAAGCAGTGATGTTGTGTTTGCAAAATTGATCTTGTCGCTCCGCGATCCGGCGCACAAGTTGCAATGTGACGGCAGGCTGTTTCTTGTACAATTTGTAAATAAACTAAAATAGTAGTAGAAGCGCTCAACTAGTCTGGGCGAATCCATTGTTCAAAAAATGGACAATTCATACCCCCCCCCCCCCATTTGCTGAAAGCTAGATCAGCCCCAGTAGTGCACTCTGCATTTGATTGTCTTGTGCAACAGTAGCAGAATTTGACGTCATAAACTGACTTTTTGATTTTATTCATGGATTGTTTTTGTAGAAGAAAATTTTACAGCAGATAAAAAATAACAAGAACAAGCCAGCCCCATCAACACCACAGGATGGCCTGAAGAGACGTGAGTAAACACTCTACCTTCAGCAATAAATGACATGTGCACTCATAGGAAAAAAGTGACTTCTTTGTCCATTCCAAAAATAACTTACAACCCGATGGTGGATTTTGAAGGATTTGGGAAAGTGTTCTGTTGAAGATGTGTGGGGAGTGTGGGTTAACTCTCACGGCATTGGTTAGGAACCTTCCCTGAATCCTCCAAAACCCACCACTGTGCAGGACATCATAGGCACATTCTTTGCATTTCAATTATTTGAGGGGAATTAGAATGTAGGGGTGTAGGCTGTACATTCCTTGATCCTACAAAACTATCAAAATCTCCAGTGGATTTTGATGGATCTGGAAGTGCCGGGGTTTATGTTGTAGGCCAAACTTAACAAAAAACTAAACCATATAAACAAACAGACCTGTTTAAAATTTTGAATGATGACCATCCAATATCTACATGTAATTGGCTCCTTTAGAAAAACAACTATGATTTCCAGAAAGTGTTTGCAAGAAATTTGACTGGACTGGGCCTGGCCATAAATTACATTCAAGATTTTTTTCCCCATGCAGTTAATCATTATGTGATAAATAAAAATGTTTCCCCTTTGCTTTTTTCTGCTGCAGCTGCACCTGAAATGAGCCAAGAAGATGCGAAGGAGAAGGCCAAGTCAGTCCTAGCAGCACAACAGGTTTGTGTTTTAGCAAACTGCAAAATCATTTTATCTTACTAATTTTGTATATGAAAATTGTGTAGGCTGACATTTGTAGCAAAGTGATGGTCTGTGGAGAAATTCAATTTCTCTGATGTGATTTTTGTTTTTTTTTGAAACTAGAATTCCCCATGGATAACCAGGGAGGCTAGTTATACTGTACCACTTAGTATGAATACTATCATTGAAATTTATTGAAAAATAGTTGGTAATATGGAAAATATTTACTTGTGCACGTAGTCCATATTGGAGCAAACAATTGTCATTGAACAAGACCTGTTTACATGCAATTCAAGCATGGAGAATTTCAGACTTTTTCTGAAATACACTTTGTGAATCTGAGAACTTTTTAATGACTTCTGAAATACATTTAGTATCCAGACATATACCTGCCAGTCACAGATGATCAATGTTACTGGTTACCATCCGTAGGCCAAGCAAGCCAAACTGGAGGAGAATAAGAGTTCCGGCTTCAAGCGATCACGCAAGCTTCAACGTAGCCTGAAGGAACCTGAGAAAGCACAGACCCTGCCTAGCTTCCAGCCCTTTGTCAGCCCAAATAGTGGGCCGTCCAGTGGGGAAGAGATGAGTCCGGGACCAGGTATGGACAACAGGAGATTGCATAGAAAGAGCCTACAGGAGAGGTGAGTGGGGTGTGAACCAGACTAAAGCGCCCTCCATGATGCTGGAGTAAATATAGTTCAATTTGTGACAGTGTTGTTACTTCAAAATATTGGTTTATATCATTTCCCCCCACTTTTTGGGTGCTAAAATGTTTACGGTCAGTTTTGTAAGTATGGCCAAGTAACTATTAGGAGAGTAATGTCAACCAGACTGACCAAAAGGTCACATTCTTACAAATAGGCAAACTTGTTCAGTACACATCCCAGACATGGATCTTATAAAAAGGGCTTGATGGTCACATATAAAAATTGTTACCCAGAAATTACCCTTCTCCAAAACATACTCTAATATTGTACCGAGAAACTGTTAACAAGACATTTCAAAAAATTTGGCTGCCAGCGCTCTGTATAAATGCACATAAATTTGGAGCTTTAAAAGATGTTCATTAAAGCGAATGTATAATATAGCAGTGTTTGTTATTACACTATTCTACTACTGACGTACAACAGGAACCTAAAGATTCCGGCTACATCACTGAAAATAAAAATCTACTATCAAGATTTTTGTTTATCAGCACAATGTTTACAGCTTGATTGATGCTTATTGGTGTTTTTTTTGGTACTCTAGCTTTGTCAGCAGTAGAAGCACATCGCAACCAGACACACCCGACGGTAAATATAGTTTACAATGTTGTTGAGTTGCTGTTAGATTGCAGAGTTGTAGGCCTGTCCTCACACAACTTATTTAGTCTCAAGTCACAACATATTCAATGAACTGTGACAAAGGCAATCATTTGACATGCATGTATTTCACACCCTTTTGCAATTTGAATGTGATTAACGAACTACTACTCCACCAGTGGAATACATGTAGTATAAAATAGAAGTAGTAGAATGCAGCCTATTGCAACATTTGCAAAATATTTCTCCAGAGATACAGTGGTGAATCTGTCTGTTCAAATCAGTTAGCGTAAATGGCTAATTTATAAGGGAAAAAAGTAGCTCTTCTAAGGTGCTATTCTGTACCTGTCAGCACATATTATGTAGGCGTACATATCCAAAAGGCTGCAGTTTTTTTAAGGAACTATTTTTTAACATGTAACACTGTTCAAGCAGACAGTAAAGAAGTCAAAGAAGTATGACTTCAAGACTAAAAACAATACCAACTGAACAATCATGAAAAGAGACATAGAAGGAATTGATTTCACAACAGATGTTTCTGTATTGATTGACCCTGTGCTAATGAACTTTCAATCCTGATAATAATTTACCTGAATCTCCTGTGTACCCAAACATCTGTTGTTTGTTATATGGATGTGGGTTTTTTTCTTTCTCGGGGACAGGTGAGAAGAAGCGTGGCAACACAATCTATGTCCATGGGTACGGAATCACCCATGAACTGTGTGATAAGGCGTTGAAAGGCTTCGGCAAGATATTAAATATCAGTGTGGAACAAGAAAAGAGGTAAAGAGGTCAACATTTTGCACTTGGAATCTTGTGATATTTTTGGAGGGCTTTTTGTTTGAAGACATTTTATAAAGGCAAAAAAAACCATTTTATTTTTATTTTGACCAGGCTTTCTTTGTTGAAACTGTGTGATTGAGCAGCAGAGCAATTAAATGTTTATTAAGCTGTCACCATTTTACATCTAACTTGTCATATGATGTATATTGTGACTGGTTCACTATGGATACCTTGCGCATAAATTCACTAGATGATAAGTTGTACTTTGCAGGTTGATAATATGTGGCCCTGGATTTAAGTCTAGCAGGATTGGTAACATTTTAATTCTTAACACACACAAAAGTGATACTAGTGATGAAGCTGTTCCCTGTTGTGCATATTCTCATTGTATGTCATAGTAAAACATTGTAGGCCATTGTAGTAGTTTTTCCCCAAAATATAAGATCCTGGAAAACACACAGATACAATATGTTTTGGGCAATTTTCAATTAATCTCTCTGAATGATCCAAAATCCACTGTGCACCACTGTGCACAGAAGTGATCTCACCAAGCATTCTTATATGTGGTGCTCTGCCCACACTGACTGGAACAATTAAGAAATTCCCCCGTGCTGAATATGGTCCACCACACTGGAAAAAAAGATGCCACACTTAAAATGAGCGGAGTCACTGCACTGTAGTACAAGTATTGCTCATTTGAACTTCCCCTCACCTTTCAGAAACGGTTCCCACACCTTTTATTTTCTATAACCAACGTTAACTGTCCCCTACCCTCAATGAAAACCCTGGTGGCACTGGAGACTTGAACTTTCAAGAAGCATCATGCACCATATAAAGTTGTTGTGGCTAGGTTCAACCTTCCACATTACTCCAAAAGTCCCGAATGCATTTAACAAGATTTTGATGATAAGGGTTTCTTTGTCCATCCATGTTTTTGGTTATGTTTTGCAGCTGTGCCTTCGTCACTTTTGAGGACAGTGATGCTGCAAGTCGTGCAATAGAAGACATGAACAACAAGATGATGGATGGAGTCAGACTTTACGTGTCCCTAGCCCGACGTCAGCCCAACGTGTATAGGTTCAACAGCAGCGATTCAGCCCAGGCCACAGGCAACTCACAGTGGTCTAACTTAGGTAAGCAAATTTGCACTCCGGATTTTCTCTTGTACACAATAAATGCCTCATACCAGAGTTATCAGAATTATCACGTTTACTGATAGAAAGTCAGCTTATGGGCACAGCTCCATTTGTTGTTTGTGTAGTGTAAAATTGAACTCAATCCCTTCTGGCAATCGGGTCTGAAATGGGAGTTCAAATGGTAGAATGGTCTGCAAGCCTGATTTCTGAAACAGGCTGCTCCAAAAATTGGAACGATTCAGAGCATCGCCAAGCATTTGCCTGGTAGACGACACTTCTAAACTTAACTGATGACTTCAGTAAACAGTACATTTGGAAGCTACATTTCAATTACAAATCCACCATTATTCAATTTTAAAAATTCAGAAAAACAAGCTGCTGAGTCTGTTGCAAAATGATAGCATTTGGCAGTTTCTACTAATAGTTGTTGAATTTCTTCCATAATACACCCCAGTCAATTAGGATAGACACTTCAATGCCAGCTTTTAGTGTATTAAATTCGCATGGAAACCAAGCCATATGTAAAGCTTTCAAACTGATCTAAGGCATTAGGGTTTTGTCTTTAGAAGTTCCATTCTGGTTTATCTGTAATGACTTTGACTTGTGCTTTTTGCAGCCATGGGAAACATCAAGGGAGGCAAACACAAGGACAAAAGGGAAATGCAGGTGTACAGTGAAGATGACCCATTCTCATGAATGTACAGATTCACAACCCTGCACTGTTGCATATGCAGCGGAGGCGGTCCTGATCATGAATATGCAGCAGGGCCCTCTTTGTACCATGATGCTTGAGGTGAACCAACCGCCTTGGACATGCAGCAGTTAACAGAAATAGACAGACACTCATGCATGAGGGCAGCCTGAATGGAATGGATGGCCCATTATGAATATGCACTAGAACCTGGACGCAGATTTGCTAATGACTGGGCAACAAATGGGATGATATTAATGGGATTTCATATGCAAACCATGCTATATACATGCATGAATAAAACACAAGACTGAGTGCCTGAGCTGCTGTAAATATGCTGGAACTGCACAACTCATACTTCAGCTCGATCCAAAGTGGAACGTCAGTCAGTGTTTATGTGGAACAACATTCTGTTGATGGAAAACCTGTTGGCTCTGTGTGGGGACATCAGTGGGTACAATGTGGCTTACTTATTGATTGTCAGATGAGGCATATGAGCCCCATGCACAAGTACTCCTCGACGGTTTAAAAGGAAGAGAAAGGGGAGACCAGTTGGATGATCTCTTGAACGTTAAAGACACCTATCACACTATGGCTTTTTGTAGATTTAGAATAGAATTAATAATGTGTACTGCGTGTAATACGTGCGCTAACCAATACAATGTACATGCATGTGATATGTCTGTTCACGTGAGCTCTCAGGAGTGGCCACAAAGTGCCATAGCTCATTCGTGCACGGAGTCCATAGCATGCAATCTCTGAAAAACCAACCAAAATGGTGTAAGATCTACGGATGACAGAGTGAATGTGCATCAACACATGGAGTGTAAGCCAACAATAAAAATGGCACCAAAATACACTCATTCGACAGTAGCTTTAGACTAGCAGCCAATCACGTTGGCAAATCTGAAGTCAATTGACAACCTATTCAAGTGACTGTTACAAGTGCATTCCAATTTCCATGGTTCTGTTTTATTATTGTGCTTTTGATTTGAAGGGTAATGTACAGAGATATGTAGATATGTACAGAGTCTGTTCCATTAATAAAGAGCTCATAAAATGCTGGTATATTTGTTGACACTTCAAAACAATTTAATATTCCGATATCCTATATCCTCTCTGTGCAGGGTGTATCAAAATGTAATCTGAAAATAATGGGAACGTAATGGTTATGAACTTGAACACTGTCAATGTGGTTCCATCTTAAAGGGTGTTTCATCAGATTTCATTGATACCTTATTTGCATCTCTGCAGTGACAGAAGACTTTTACATACATTTGTACTTACCCATTATATGCGGATTATCTGTTCAATACACCCTGTACATGTATATCTAAATAATGGGAATCGCAAACATAAGAATCTTGAATCATTGATTATTATTTGTAAGATAGCTGAAAGAAAATCGCATTTGTAAAAGATTGTGAACTTAAAAATTCAAGTATATCTGAAACAATAGAGATTTTAGTGGCAAAACCTTTTGGGTTACTTACATGAACATATTTTCATGAGAGAATAAGTCTTTCACTAAATAATTATTTGGCAGCTTAAATTTTGTTACGATGGCTATTGTTGAGTGATCATGCAGTGAGATTCTATAATTTTGGCTGAATATTGACAAGACGACTACATTGCCATAAGTGGGAGAACAACTTCAATTGGAGGGATGGGATCGATCCAAGATCCAATCTATTTCCTATAGTATCGTTTGAAATTCTTGCCAAAGTACTCGTTGTAGGGCTCTTTGTAACTTAGAGATGTGGGTTCAGGGGATGGTTCTTCATAGCTTGAGGGTCCAGGTTCTGGGGTTGGTTCTTCATAGCTTGAGGGTCCAGGTTCTGGGGATGGTTCTTCATAGCTTGAGGGTCCAGGTTCTGGGGATGGTTCTTCATAGCTGGAGGGTCCAGGTTCTGGGGTTGGTTCTTCATAGCTTGAGGGTCCAGGTTCTGGGGATGGTTCTTCATAGCTTGAGGGTCCAGGTTCTGGGGATGGTTCTTCATAGCTTGAGGGTCCAGGTTCTGGGGTTGGTTCTTCATAGCTTGAGCTTGAGGGTCCATGTTCTGGGGTTGGTTCTTCATAGCTTGAACTTGAGGGTCCAGGCTCTGGGGTTGGTTCTTCATAGCTTGGGCTTGAGGGTCCAGGTTCTGGGGTTGGTTCTTCATAGCTTGAGCTTGAGGGTCCAGGCTCTGGGGTGGTTCTTCATAGCTTGGGGGTTGTTGACTCTGTCCCGAGCTGCTGCTATCCCAGGAGTCCAACTGCCATAGTGAGTCTTGCCAGGTAGGCCAGGATGGTAAGGAGTATTGGCTGCTGCTGGAATCGGTCTGGGAACTGGTTGAGCCAGGAACGCTGCTTTCAGCAGGATCATGACAATCGATTGCCTCGAGCAGGGCAAACACTGCCTGTAGAGGAAACAGATAAAGCACTGAAGTGTTCAGTTGAACACAAAGATTCAACCAAATTGCCACTTCTGTTGACTTGATAGTGGACACTTGGCTTTGTATTGCCTCGAAAAGGAGCACCCTGTTTATGCTTGACCTGTTTTCCCATTTCGTTTTCATCATTGGAATCCCGAATTGATAAATGAATGCCCTTTATTTTCAATTAGCTTTGGGGCGGGCTTCTCCGCAGAAGCATTTTTTGTCGTTCCATTTTTTTCTTTCCCAAATCCCTTCGACTTTGATCCCTTGTTTTCGAGTCATTTTTAAGACATAGCAAAGTTTAAACTTGGCAGAGACAGAGACCCTGTACCATATTTGTGTCTTGAATATATGTCAAGATATAGTTATTACGTTTCACAAATATGGACCTTGTAATGAAAAAGAATAATGAATGGCTGGTTTTTACCTGTTTGAGTTCTTGAATCCTTGCGCAGTCCAACTCTTTGCATTTGCCAATGTTGTAATGAACATCTTCATCGCCACCTACCACTTGGTTGGTCTTTGCTTCCATCTCCGGTGCTTCTTTCAACTCGGCCATTCTGGCCATCATGCGACTCAGCAGACCGCCTGTACCCATCTCTGGCCCCGTGTAGCGCCGGGTGAGCCGAACAGACTCCGCCGTTAATGCCAACCCTGCCAAGAGCTGGCACACGGTGGTCAGGACAATGAGGAACCTCATGATAGGGTTGCTTGCAAATAAAAGCCTATACCGAGGAATGCTGTATCAGTATTGGTTGTAGCCAAGTTAGAGTGATATCACTTGGGAGAATATTGGCGACCAACGTTTAGCGATCTGGTATTTTAGCAAGGTGTGTATGAGATGTATTACCTACCACATCAATGGATTTTATTTTAGGTAAGGTGCAAAGTCATTCATCTCCTGCACAGCGAAGCTTGATTATGAATCACATCATAGATAAATCTATAAAATCTGTTCGAAATGGAGAGTCAACATCACATCTAGTGTTTACTAAATCGAACAAATATAAACGGGTTGGAAATAGTCTCAAATGTTTAACGGTGTGGCAAACGTGAGTAACATGTGATAATGGTATGTACATGATTGTATAACATTGATACTCTGAGAAATTTGTCACCAACTTGGAATGAAGAATTATAATAGGAGGCTATACAAAACTATGGCGAGTGTAGCCTTTGTATTTTGATTATCTTTATGTCGTTTTGATTAACAGCTTGCTTTAACCACAAAGTAAAAGTGACCAGCAAAGGCAAACGACAGTGTGCAAACAAATCTACAAGTTTCAAGCGTGAGTTTTAAAACAGTAGGGCTAGAAACAACCCCATTCAATTGATTTTCATTCTCTCCTAAAATGCACTTTAATAATTAAACTCCGTGTAGGTAGAGCCTAACTTGCACACATGCAGTCCAACTTGCACACACGCAGCCGACTGTATATGTAGCGGGTGTAAGTTGTAAAGTAACTGCTTTTCTAGTCGAGTCTGATTCCAATGAGTATCATACATGTATTATGATTTTGGTCTCTCCTCATATCTCACTGTCAATTTTAATACAAAATCACCTCAGAGGTTTCGAAGTATTTTGCATGGACCTCTGGTAGTTAATTTGTATACACCCATCCCTCGAGCAGGACGAGATGAAGAACATCCCAAAAAGAATTCTAACCGATCGTTATGTAATGAGATGCATCAAAAGTCAATAGACAAAGCAACGACTAACCAGGGAGCAATAGCTCCATGGACGAGCTTCATTAACAGACTGCACTTTGATATTGGAGTAACTGTTACTCTCATCTGAAAGAAAATCTTTAATGTCACCATCAGCGTTAGTATTTTATATCGATTCAAATATAATGTCTGAAATTATACGCATTACACAATGTGCAATCCAATTTTTAGATTTCTGTTTTAGAAAGGCTGTCTTTTTAATATATTTACCTATGCGAAACCAATTGGAACTTATAAACTCGTACAACTTTTGGAGACGATTTTGGCATAATAGTGTGACTTCGCGTGGGTATCGACCAATGGAAGCCGGCATTTGAGATTTATGAATTAATAACTTGTGAAGGAGGCGATACTGCAAATTTTTACTGCACACCATAATGGGTAGGAACCTTGTTAATATTCGTGAGGCTTGAAAAGATTGACAGATATTGCAAACACAAGTGTTACAACTTCTAAAAATGCACCAAGATCTATTTTTTTCCAATTTCAACGAAAAGTACTGAACAGATCAAAACGATTTTTAGCTCATAGTTGGATCATTATATAAGGGAAACAAACCCTCATTGACTCGAGTCATTACAGCTCTGGTTTAAAGTACATGTACGTAGAACAACGTTCTTCCCGAGCTTGTAATTACTGACGTCATCATCACAGTGCAATGCACTTGCCCCGAAAAATCGTCATTTCTTTGTAACTTTCTAAGGCAATTAAAAACGAAATCTTTACACAATTAATGTTTTATATTTCTTTCAGCATGGATTTCATGTCAGGTGACACCAAACTGATGTGCCATCTGGACATCCCGGTGAGTGTCCTTTCTCTTTGATGTTACATTCAAACTGCAAAAGTAACTATAATAATGAAACGGGTGGCATGATTCACTTCAAACCAAACCTGCTGAGTTCCTTGATTTCATTTTGATTTTTGTTCGGGGGTTGAAGTGACACGCAAACACGAATTGTGTGTGCGTGTCTTTGGTGATGCACAGCTGAAAACAAAATCGAACATCACAGTTTGCCCACGATCGCACACATTTTTTTACGAATCTTTTAAAACTATAGCACATTCTCCGACACGACGTTTTGTTTACTTTGTGAAATAAACTTGGTGTTCGTTCACTTGGGGGGGGGGGGGGGGGGGGTTCCGTGCACGAACTGATCAGACAATCGATGACAAAGGTAAACTGCTGATTCCATAAAAGACCAACTTCAGATCAGAAACAACCACTCAAACCTCTTGATTTGAAAACATTAGTTTCTTGTTTTCAGTCGTGCTTGCATCTGATTTGTGCGCATCATGAAGTTTGTCATTGTCCTAGTTGCCGTGATCCTGGTGGCATCAGTGCCGCCGTCTGCTGAGGCCAAGGCCAAGCGGACTAGACTCGCTCGCCTTGCCCGGGAAGCATCGCACAACAAGCGGCAAGGACCCCTCCAGCGTGATGGCGGCTGTGATATCTGCGCTAAATATGAAGAAATGAGACAGGTGAGTTTTTATTTCATCGAGTTTTCTAGATCTTTAAAACCGTTCATATTATATCACCCAATTAAGCCCACAAAAGACAGGCTAAAATTCCTTATGAATAAAACCTGACTCACTAGACGACCACTCAACTTGAAGACAAGGGCCTGTTAATATTCTTTATTCTCATTCTTGCGATAAGTTCCTTTTTAACCAGAAATGAGAATTATTATGATTCTGCAGGGAGCTAGTCGAATTCCCTATCCGTCTCAATCCCTTACACAAAGTAAGTTACACTCTGATAAAAAATATTCTTGTCAATTGTATTTTTTTTAGCCTGTCAAGCTTCTTGAACCATTAGGGCCTATACCTTCCCCAGCTATTGACTGCGTAGAGCTCGCTTTACACACTTAGGGAAATATCGATACAAAAGATGTACTATCAATACTAATTTTCAGTTTCACCCCAAAAATGATTCACTTTTGAATGAGACGTCAAATGAAGTAATCGACCCACGCTATAATGGAATAATTACTTTTCAACTTTCGAATTATTTGCGGCCCGACAATAATTCAATTCTCGCAGGCACAGTTGACTGGTTTCCGTGTCCATCAGAATCGATAATGTTAGGACCGGGAACCTTATTTAATTAAACATATGTTTGTGCGCGAGGCAACCAGAATAAAATCAAGGTAATTCAGACCTTTTCTGTTTAAATAAAGCAAACACGTTGTAGAAATGTTAGTGAAAAAAAATTGTTCTATTTTTTTCTTCGGCAATTCGGGTTACAGGCGGTGGTGAGAATGATGAATGGGTTCCAGTGCGAGGTCTCTCAGTCGACCCCCGAGCCGATCGAGTCCTCCTATGAGCCCCATCTAGACTCCAGCTCCGACTCTGAAAGCTGGGATTCCGATGACATGATCTGGGATAGCTCCAGTGTTCCGCGGTCTTACAAGTAAAGGTCCTTCCATTCACATCACAATGTGGCGTCAAGCCGTCACGGTGTAGGGCTATATGCGTTTCCTATATCCATCTCACTCCAGACCTTACTACGCACCGTTCGTTCTTAATTAATGTTGTAAACCAATAAAGTAAACCATCAACTCACAAGGGTGTGTTGAGGGGGTGGTTGGGGTTAAGCTCACCCTTTCGCCACAACTTTATTCTTGGTAAAAATAACTAAATATCTTTTCCTGACGTAACATCGGCCACTCAAATTGCAAGTCATATAAGTTCATTACTGTAGGCATTTGATATCTGTATGTGTTGACTTCGTAACACCTCTGTGACCGCCCCCCCCCCCCCCCCCCCCCCCCAATTAGGAGCTGGGTCCGAAATGTCTATCTTGGGACGATATACTCGTTGACTCAAGTCTGTCTGTCACCGTCGGGGAGTCGGTCGGTCGGTCAGTCAGTCAGAGGACATCATGGTGGCCTTTCGGATCCAGCCACAAAAAAAACCCGGACTCTTCGACAACCTCTAGTACCTTGCTATGGCTTGCAATGTCAAGGAAGAACATTTTATCGTCACTGTTTTCGTTTAAAATCTAACCCTATGCCTTTTGTGTTTCTTAAATCGAGACACCCCTTCCCCCCCCCCTCATGCAAATAGGCTATCACAGAGCAATGTTCCATTCGACATTTTCATGATGTATGTTGTAATTTGTAGTTTCAACTACTATGGTACTTTGTTCTGCGCTTCAATATTCCCTGCTTAGTTCATACTGGATTGACGTTACAGTAGTATTATAAAGTGTACGTTCTTTTAAAAATCACAATGTTTTGACCGTTGTAACTGTATGCTACTCACCTTCGTCTTCCCTAGAATTATTATGAGACAAGAATATGTGCTCAAGCATTGACTGTTTTTAGTTATGATCTTGCAAACGTCTATTTTCTTGTGTTTTTTTGCTGATTGAGAAACATTAAGTAGTTTTAACACAATGCAAGGTTGTGTAGTCAGTACTTCTATAAATAAATATATGCTATGAAGGTTTGTAGTACCAATTTATTTCAAAGCATAAGGAAAAAGCTGATGTAATACATATGATTACCCCACTTATAATATTTTTATGGTGTATCTGTCTAAATAAATGATTCCGATGAAAATGTATTAGAGTGCAGTATGATTTTGAAAAGACAATCACTCTAGACTTTTCAACACAACCTATTAGAAAACAATTCTTAGTACAAAAAAGTAATTCATCTTAAAGTTCTATCTTGTTGAGAATTAATCCTCTTTTGACGAGAAAATAAACCCCCACGTTCAAGGCTAGTGTGACTTCTGTGGTAAAGCACTTCAATAAATATGGATCTCATATAATTGTGTCGCAATGCACTGTTTTCCTGAATTTGATTTGTGTGCTGTGTTTGGGTGAAACAAATCTTAATTCGCAGAGCAATGGTCCCTTGCCAGGTGCACACCATTTCACAAAACTTTGTTTAAATTACTCCTCATTTCAGGCTTGCATATCCATGTGAACGTGATAACTAGGACTCGTGGCGTCACACAATGTGCAAAATAACAAATAAAGCCAGCAATACCAAGTACTTCCCGACTATCGTTCCTCAAACGGGAAATCTGGAAAGAAATATGGCTGTAATTCTTTGATAAATTATCGTAATTCAAAGCCGATTACATCAACCTGTTGCCATGATGAGTGGACCTTTCCAAATCTGAAAGAGCGCCACCTGCCACCTGATGTAGACGTAATCACACACGCGCGCACGATGTGCACGTACACCCCAATCCACTGCAGGATGAAGGCCTCAACATGATGTCGCCAAAAGGCTTCACCCAATGCTGTTGCATGCAGCTCATCTCTACGTCTCTTTCGCTGGCGTCTCATATTCCTCTCTCCATCATGTGGTGTTCGGTATGTTAATTTTGTACCCGGCAATGTTGCGGACCAAATTTTTAGGCCCAAAATTACCTACGCAGACCAAATCGGCATTTGTATGTTTTCATTTGTGTGTCTTAATAGAGAGGTTTGTATCAAGTATAAGAGTCTAAGGTGTGATGCGGATTTGCAACCTAAATTCTTAAGAAAAATGTGGATGAAGTTGGACCGCGGAAAGTTGCTATTTTGCGATCTAGTGAATGGATCGTAATTTTTTTCGAAAGGGCGATGACCTTCAAAATCTGCATTGGTCAACCCCACAAAAATTGAACAGAAAATGAAGAGGATGAGTCAAGCTTTAAATTGATGTCTTGAACACCTGTGAGAGTTGCGAGTATTTGCCCGTTGTTTATGGAAATTAATTTACTTGTCTGCACTCATGGGCGTTGCGAGGAAGGAGGGGGCCAAGGGGGGGGGGGGGGGCACATAAATTGATGGGATGCGATGATGCTTCAATAGTATTCTCACTTATTTTTTGCTTACGCAAAGAAACTTATAAATTGATTTTGCCTTATTCAGGAACCTTGACAAATGCAACAAATTACGAGTTATATTATGTGGTATTTGTCGGGGCTTGCTAAAAATCAAAATGTGCAAGGGGACTTATCAATTATATATTAATATAAGTAGTGGAGGGGGACTTCTTAGAACGGTTTGACCTTGGGCATAGAAATATGTAAAGGTCACATAAATATGTAAATATGAAAATATGTAGATATAAATATTAATTAAGGGATGTGGAAATTGTTAACACAGTTTGACCTAATGAATGGATGGGATGAATAGGGAATAGGTATGGGTATAAGGGACCGGGTACAGTTTAACCTATTCTATGGGAAAGATTGCATAAGGTATGGGAAAAAAAAAATATTTTTATGGTACATTTGGATCTTAGCCCGAATATGAGTTTCATACGTTAGTCCCTGTGAACGACCAGCTGGTCGGATCTTTAATCCCCCAACAATAGACGGGAGAGGGCGCGTGCCAAGTCAGCGCACTAGTATTGTTACGAAGTTAATTCGATCGATACAAAAAGTAATTGGATTTCCGAATGCTCGAAAGCAGAAAGCAGCGACAGATGGCAAAAATGAACTTTGCGTTGATCAGACTGAAACGAGTACGATTGTCTATTTGAAGAATTATTTTAAAGTCATTTTTATTGGGTTTATGGGTATTGTGCAACGTTGCGTTTTCCAAGGTATAAACAAACACTCACCGCAGCATACTTGCAGGGTACAGCCTGTGTCGGCCATGGGGGTATATGATAAATCCACGATCCATAATCCATGCGTCTGTACGGAGACCGGTGGTCGATCACCCCTCGATGATCGTACCGATCCTGGAGCAAATAAATAACTCCGTCCGTGCGCCTATATTCCTCATGTTAATCGATACAATACCAATTACACTCTTCTACACTGCCACCAGAATCATCCAAGTAAAAATATATGTCTGTGCGCGGTGATCGTAGAAAAGGGAAGGTTTTGGCATCAGCCAGAGCAAATGCTAGTACACATGCACACTACTGTATACATTACGGCCGTCCGATCAGATAGCGCTCAAGTTTTCTTAATCCGTGACGGCTAAATTATCGATTAGGCTCTATTGCAGAGGCGCGTACAATAAGGAATGGATTCAGTGGTTTAAAGCCATAACAAAACGTGCGGGCATGTGGTTATTAAAGGGAACTACGGCCTGGAAAGTGCCCGATTGAGTGTATCGGAATAACACAACCATCATTGTGCATTTTGTAATATTTCGTACTAGAACGACCCCAAAACCAAGCAAAAGCCTATCCATAGTTAAACATTCAATCGTAAAGTGCTCTTCTTTTGTGCGGACGTGTGAGAAACCACTTTTGTGGGGGTGGGGGGGGGGATTGGCGTTAGACGAGAAAAACGGTGCCACTTGAACCTTAGTTGTACCTCCGTGCCGGATTTGTTTACAAAATCGAGGATGACTGTTTCATTTACGAGTATTTTACGGGGGTTATTTAGAGGGCGTGTCCAAGCGCTAATTTTATGACTGAGAGTAGGCTTTTCCGATTGATAAGACAACACAAACAAAGAAAAATACAACTGCAGAAAGTATATACGTTATGACATTATTGCTTTATTGACTTTATTATTGCTTTATTAAATCTCTAGTGTTTTTATTTGTCTGTCCCAATGTATTTCTTCGCAATTATATCGTCATTGTAATGTTGACTAGTCTTTAATCGTCACTGTCTTCCTCGCTTACGTCTTCTTCATCTTGATGGAACAATCCGTCAAATTTCATCTGGTGTTTAGGCATAATTCTGCTGAGAGCCTTTTGTACGCTAATGCCCTTATATATTTTTTCTTCGAGATTGTCCACAATATCTTGATGGGAATTGTTATCTTTCAGATGTAGGTAGCTTGACAGAAAATCCCTGTACTTGTCAAAAAAGATTTGCTTGACTGCCCAGAGGGTCTTCCTATCGGCCTTTTCCTTGGCCTGATCTTCACCCATACCCTCGTTGATGTACTTTTCATGTTTTTCACTCCACATGTCACGAGTCGCTTCTTTGGACTCTTCCAACCAGTCTTGGAAAGTAGCATTGTCTTCTAATTCAGAACTAGACTCATCTTCATCGCCATCTTCTACTTCCGAGTCCGTTTCCGAGCCCGATTCATCCACGTCAGGATGATCAGATTGAATAACCTCAATTTCAGAATCATCGTTAACCCCATTCATTTCAGATTCATCTTCAGCATGAGCGTTTTCGGTATGTCGCCAGAGATTATATCTCCGTCCAAAGCTTTTATCACACTGGTTACAAGCATGGGGTTTGACTGCAGAAAAAGTATTCATGTTGAAGTTATAAAGGCTGATTCACGAATGACAAGAAACGGATGAATTGGTTTAATATATATTGTGCCGAGACCTGTCTGTTTGAGCTCATCCTGCTCTTTACCCTGCTCATCCTGCTCTTTTCCCTGCTCATCCTGCTCTTTACCCTGCTCATCCTGCTCTTTACCCTGCTCATCCTGCTCTTTACCCTGCTCATCCTGCTCTTTACCCTGCTCATTCTGCTCTTTACCCTGCTCATCCTGCTCTTTACCCTGCTCATCCTGCTCTTTTCCCTGCTCATCCTGCTCTTTACCCTGCTCATCCTGCTCTTTACCCTGCTCATCCTGCTCTTTACCCTGCTCATCCTGCTCTTTACCCTGCTCATCCTGCTCTTTTCCCTGCTCATCCTGCTCTTTTCCCTGCTCATCCTGCTCTTTACCCTGCTCATCCTGCTCTTTACCCTGCTCATCCTGCTCTTTACCCTGCTCATCCTGCTCTTTTCCCTGCTCATCCTGCTCTTTTCCCTGCTCATCCTGCTCTTTTCCCTGCTCATCCTGCTCTTTACCCTGCTCATCCTGCTCTTTACCCTGCCCATCCTGCTCTTTACCCTGCTCATCCTGCTCTTTACCCTGCTCATCCTGCTCTTTACCCTGCTCATCCTGCTCTTTACCCTGCCCATCCTGCTCTTTTCCCTGCTCATCCTGCTCTTTACCCTGCTCATCCTGCTCTTTTCCCTGCTCATCCTACTCTACGGCAAAGAGTAGGATGAGCAGGGAAAAGAGTATGATGAGCAGGGAAAAGAGCAGGATGAGCAGGGTAAAGAGCAGGATGAGCAGGGTAAAGAGCAGGATGAGCAGGGTAAAGAGCAGGATGAGCAGGGAAAAGAGCAGGATGAGCAGGGTAAAGAGCAGGATGAGCAGGGTAAAGAGCAGGATGAGCAGGGTAAAGAGCAGGATGAGCTCAAACAGACAGGTCTCGGCACAATATATATTAAACCAATTCATCCGTTTCTTGTCATTCGTGAATCAGCCTTTATAACTTCAACATGAATACTTTTTCTGCAGTCAAACCCTATGCTTGTAACCAGTGTGATAAAAGCTTTGGACGGAGATATAATCTCTGGCGACATACCGAAAACGCTCATGCTGAAGATGAATCTGAAATGAATGGGGTTAACGATGATTCTGAAATTGAGGTTATTCAATCTGATCATCCTGACGTGGATGAATCGGGCTCGGAAACGGACTCGGAGGTAGAAGATGACGATGAAGATGAGTCTAGTTCTGAATTAGAAGACAATGCTACTTTCCAAGACTGGTTGGAAGAGTCCAAAGAAGCGACTCGTGACATGTGGAGTGAAAAACATGAAAAGTACATCAACGAGGGTATGGGTGAAGATCAGGCCAAGGAAAAGGCCGATAGGAAAACCCTCTGGGCAGTCAAGCAAATCTTTTTTGACAAGTACAGGGATTTTCTGTCAAGCTACCTACATCTGAAAGATAACAATTCCCATCAAGATATTGTGGACAATCTCGAAGAAAAAATATATAAGGGCATTAGCGTACAAAAGGCTCTCAGCAGAATTATGCCTAAACACCAGATGAAATTTGACGGATTGTTCCATCAAGATGAAGAAGACGTAAGCGAGGAAGACAGTGACGATTAAAGACTAGTCAACATTACAATGACGATATAATTGCGAAGAAATACATTGGGACAGACAAATAAAAACACTAGAGATTTAATAAAGCAATAATAAAGTCAATAAAGCAATAATGTCATAACGTATATACTTTCTGCAGTTGTATTTTTCTTTGTTTGTGTTGTCTTATCAATCGGAAAAGCCTACTCTCAGTCATAAAATTAGCGCTTGGACACGCCCTCTAAATAACCCCCGTAAAATACTCGTAAATGAAACAGTCATCCTCGATTTTGTAAACAAATCCGGCACGGAGGTACAACTAAGGTTCAAGTGGCACCGTTTTTCTCGTCTAACGCCAATCCCCCCCCCCCACCCCCACAAAAGTGGTTTCTCACACGTCCGCACAAAAGAAGAGCACTTTACGATTGAATGTTTAACTATGGATAGGCTTTTGCTTGGTTTTGGGGTCGTTCTAGTACGAAATATTACAAAATGCACAATGATGGTTGTGTTATTCCGATACACTCAATCGGGCACTTTCCAGGCCGTAGTTCCCTTTAAAAACCACATGCCCGCACGTTTTGTTATGGCTTTAAACCACTGAATCCATTCCTTATTGTACGCGCCTCTGCAATAGAGCCTAATCGATAATTTAGCCGTCACGGATTAAGAAAACTTGAGCGCTATCTGATCGGACGGCCGTAATGTATACAGTAGTGTGCATGTGTACTAGCATTTGCTCTGGCTGATGCCAAAACCTTCCCTTTTCTACGATCACCGCGCACAGACATATATTTTTACTTGGATGATTCTGGTGGCAGTGTAGAAGAGTGTAATTGGTATTGTATCGATTAACAAGAGGAATATAGGCGCACGGACGGAGTTATTTATTTGCTCCAGGATCGGTACGATCATCGAGGGGTGATCGACCACCGGTCTCCGTACAGACGCATGGATTATGGATCGTGGATTTATCATATACCCCCATGGCCGACACAGGCTGTACCCTGCAAGTATGCTGCGGTGAGTGTTTGTTTATACCTTGGAAAACGCAACGTTGCACAATACCCATAAACCCAATAAAAATGACTTTAAAATAATTCTTCAAATAGACAATCGTACTCGTTTCAGTCTGATCAACGCAAAGTTCATTTTTGCCATCTGTCGCTGCTTTCTGCTTTCGAGCATTCGGAAATCCAATTACTTTTTGTATCGATCGAATTAACTTCGTAACAATACTAGTGCGCTGACTTGGCACGCGCCCTCTCCCGTCTATTGTTGGGGGATTAAAGATCCGACCAGCTGGTCGTTCACAGGGACTAACGTATGAAACTCATATTCGGGCTAAGATCCAAATGTACCATAAAAATATTTTTTTTTTTTCCCATACCTTATGCAATCTTTCCCATAGAATAGGTTAAACTGTACCCGGTCCCTTATACCCATACCTATTCCCTATTCATCCCATCCATTCATTAGGTCAAACTGTGTTAACAATTTCCACATCCCTTAATTCATATTTATATCTACATATTTTCATATTTACATATTTATGTGACCTCTACCTATTTCTATGCCCAAGGTCAAACCGTTCTAAGAAGTCCCCCTCCACTACTAATATAATTATTTAAAGGTATATGAATTTTGTTTTCTGTGATACTTTGCACCCATGGACGGCTCATTTATCTGGGGTGGGACGCCCCCTCCCATTTTTTTCCTGAGCACGTAAAGAAAACGAGTAGTAAAAAATCGTAACCAGCCAGAAATTACTAGGATTTCTTTAAAGGTATATAGAGCAGAAGTACTGCAGTAACTGGTTGAAATAAAAGTACATGCAATTCGTGAGCAGTTTCTACTTTGTTTGGTGAAGTCTAGAAAAGAAAATTTTAAAAAGGAATTACATTGTTGTGGTGGCTTACCCAGGGATCGAGGGAGCACATGCCACTGGACTCTAGAGCAATTTGTGGGCCATGAACTTAAAGGTTTGTAGAAAAGATGGGTGGAAAGCATGCACAGAGCTGGGAGCTCGTATTAGTGTAAAATTGTTATGAAATTGTGCCCTAAAATTGCTCTATTCTGCAATGGAGCGCGGGAATCATTTTTCAAAATGGCGATGGGCCACAGTACTACTTTTCAGGGTGATCATCTTTGAAAAGAATTTTCTCCCAAAAGTTATCAAATAATGGAGTAAAATTTGAACAGAATGTGAAAGATTATGATATAAGCTTTCATTTGATGGGTGTGTCAAACACCTTGGAGTGTTGTGAGTATTTTAAATAATTCTTGGAAATAGCCTAGACGTAACTGTCTATTCAATGTGATTATTTAAGTCAATTTGCAGGTCTTCACCCTGGCCTTACACAAAATCCGTCCAATGAGAGCTAAAAAGGAAGAAGACACCGGGTCACTATTAACACATTCCGTTTGATGAGGGCTCAAAGAAATAGGGTAGTGTTTACCTACCCCAGGGCTAAACATTAATTTCAACCTCGTTTCCAAAAGTAAGACATGGGATGGGAACTTGCTTAATTCCTGTATCCTGATTGGATACCGCAATTAGCTTGAAAGTGTACTCGGTGTTGTTATTTCCAACGCGTTTTACGTGTTTTCAGATAGTAATTATTACGTCCACCCCTATTTATATGAAATATGATATTGCACATCGACTGGATAAGGCCAAAAAAAAAAGTCTCCGGTTTCTGGTATGCGCGCGCGTCGCCGTAGCCATGCACGTCGGCAAAATGAAAAAGTTTTTTTTTCAATGAAAGATGATGCCTCAAAACCGCCAAACTCACTGGTTTGACTGGAATTCTGCTGCTGCGCAATTTCAACGTGTTTTTAGATGGGGTTATGATCGAGAATAAGCTTTATGTGGCCTCTCTGGACTCCCATATATTTGCACTAAGTTTAGTCGGGCGCCATTTGCAGTCACCAGCCGACATTTGAAGCAAAAAAGTCAGGTAAAAAAAAAAAAAAGTCAGGTAAAAAAAAAAAAAAAGCCGCGTCGCCGCACCACTTTTTGGACAAGCTCCATACCAGAAACCGGAGACTTTTTTTTTTGGCCTAACACTGTAACATTTTGTGCTCGTAATAACTCACGCCGCGGCGAATTGATTCTGTTTTTACCCCGAGACACCACCACAAAAACAAACGCTGATGTAAAGCTCCGGGCGGCACCAGACTAGTCATCATTTGCATATGTATCCAACATTTTGGGATATTTGCAAATCGGATCCAATACCAGGTGAGAGAGCAGATAGTGGTGGGAGCGTACTGCTCGACACGCTGGGAACGAGGTCAGGTACCTGCCTTAACCTGTTGTTCAACACTAGGGGCGCTCTTTGATTTACACCTAGCAGGGCCCGCTCCTCGCCTCATGCACTTTCAAAGTGAACGTTAATCGGATGCAGTTCCTTCTCTCCCAAATGATGAGACACAGTGTCATGAATCATGCATTGCGCATGACTTACTTATTTATGTGTTTTTATCAAGGTGGAAGGCCAATGCACTAATGGACTTTCGGTTCCTTGCGAGCTAGTGGCCGCAAGCAAGATAGAATTCGTAATTTATTGATAAATGTTGGCCAACCCTTCATTCAGTCCACGGGGACAGGTATTTTTTTAAGGTTCGCTGCAAGCCATTACCTAGTCTCGCTTCTCCAGCCGCGGAGCCTGTTGATCATCAATGATGCATGCACCGTGTCAAATATTCATGACTTTATTCAATGTGGGAAGTCCACCACTCGTCTCTTCAGACAGCAACGGGAAACGCGACGTCAGGTTGTTGGGAGACTAGTCAAAGTAATGACAACGTCCTTCAGTTTTGGATTCTGTGCGATATGATGAATGAATGTTGCCGCTTGACTTAACAGAGAAGATGAATCCCTATAATTAACAGCCCAGTCACCCGAATTGCATTCCCATAAGACATTTACCAATTGTTCACAATACTGCGATAAGAGATGCATGGAACGAATTTCAAATTTTTATATTTTTCTTGACGAAAAAATCTCTATTTTTCGATTTGGGCGTCCAAACTCATTGAAAAGGGCTTTTATTTTGCGTACAAAAACGAAGCCCTGCTAGAAACGAACTATTGCTACCGCAATAATTAAACGTCGCTGTATTTTTCGTTCGATGTCTTATTCAAATGTGAATCATGTTTATATTGCTAGGAAAATAATAAGATTTTGATCAGGCCTCAGATTATTTTCGAGGATACATCTTTAAAACCAAGATACATTCTTTTAAAATGTCACGCATTCCTAAGAAGAATTCGCTTTCAGGCGTACATAGAAAACAAATTTCTAAAACAACCACAAACCAGTTATCGGAGTGGTAGGCATAGGGCCAACCGGCCAAGTTCGGGCAAAGACCATTAGTCGACTATAGTGGTTGATTTGTGACGTACCTTACGCCTGCGCACTGATAGCAACGTGCGAACGTCTCTAGTCAAACGCTGGTGGCAAAATGTCATCGCAAAACTTCTGGATCCTGGCTCTCTGCCAAGGGCGGATCCAGGGGGGGGCCAAAGGGGGCCATGGCCCCCCCCCAAAACGAAACCAATTTTTTTTTTTTTAATGTGACATCGCAATAAAGGCAGGCAATGAGTACACCACCATCTTTTCCTCAAAAAAAATTGGTTAAAGTGGTCAGAAATTTCCTCAGATCGCACCACAGAGCATCTAGAATCCAAAAATTTTTCGGGGCCCTCACGGGCCCCGAACCCCACGCCGTAATTTTTGAGACCCACTTTTTTGGGGGGGGGACCAAATTTTTTTTTGGCCCCCCCCCCAAAAATTGTGTTCTGGATCCGCCCTTGCTCTCTGCTAGCGTTATGAATGCGCGCGGCTATTGGTTGCCAGCGATGCAACCAGCCCCATTAGGTTGGTTCCAAATAGTCGACTAGCATAGTCAACCACCGTCGACTAGACAGAGTTCGGGAAAGCGTTAGTCGAACTATGGTTAACCATTGGTCAATAATAGTCCTTGCGCGAACTTGGCCTAGGCCTAAGGATGTGGCGTTTACACGTTTAAACGAAAACTCTAAATCCGTTACGAAAAATCTAAATCCGTTTACAACTTTTCCAAAACGTGTAAACAAAACTCGAATTATAAATAAGGAATACGTTCACGCGGTCTTCCTTCCTTTGAGTTAATCATACATAATCTATAAGTAATGAGCGATGTTTTCAAACCTTTTAATTCACAAAAACTCAGAAGCAAGGGGCTTGATTACATCCGGGGTACACGTAGTTAAGTTTTTACTTGTTCTATGACTGCCAGCTATTTAGTATGTCACGCCGGTCTACATATAATTATAATGGGTAGGCGTCATCCCTTTGCGATTGGCTAAACGATTAAACGATTATTTACTGAGCGAAAATGAAACGAAAAGTCACATCCTTAGTGAGAGGTCATTGCAGTTCAGTTGGGCACGCTGGTGGTATCAGCGCGTTGATGGGTTATCGTGGATCTTTATATTTCGAGGATTCCGTCTTCTCAATACAGCAGGCCTATACGTGTCTTATTGAAGAAAAACGGTTACCGTGAAACCGAGCATTTCGCAGACAAATCTGTTACAGTGCGGTGAACACAATTTATTATCGCTTAAACTTGGATACGCTCTCGCACAACAACGACTCTTTGGTGTCGTTACTGCATAATATAGTTTGCCAAGCTTTTACGTAAAAAAAAACCATTAGGCCTAAGTGGCTGAAGCTTGCTCACAACGGTCTATCTTTCAGGCCAGTTGAGCAAATGGCCACATGCATACAGCACATCCCGCACTCAGTCGTGGATACAAATGCTGCATTTCAGGTTTTCTAAATCCAAACCCCATGAGACTGAGTTTACTCTTTCAATACATTCCCCTGGATGATTAGTGTTCAAGGATTACAATCCTTTACTAAAAGGATTTTTTTCAACCAAGATTTTCACTGCCAAGGAGTGATTTAAATCATAGATGTTGTATGTAAAGATTGTTCATTGAAGCTTACTTTTTTTTATGTGATGTTAAAATGAAGTCCATATGTGTAAATATAAGAAAGTTGTGCCCTTTTGTTCATCTGGTCCCATTTATCAAACTGCAAGCCATTTCACCACATGACCGAATGGCACTCCATACATCAAATTGTGTTCAGATACTTCTGAAGCACTTTTCTCAATTTTGTGTAATGGCAACACTATGAATAAACTTACACCATTATAGAACGATCCGAAAACACTCTTTCAGACGGTATGTAGTTGATGTATGGGCGGCCAAACATATCAACATGCCGCCTTTCTGAAAAGATGTGAATATATCTGCGTTGAGGGTGTTTTGTGTGTGATTTCCTAGTCGACTAAAGTCGCCCATGGGAACCAGCAGGGGGGTACTTCTGGTCGACAAAAGTCGCCCATGGTAAGGAAAGGGTTAAGTTTACGACGAATGCTGTAACTCAATTATACTAGCCAATATGGGTCGGTGCTTTTTTAGGGCATATGCGCCTCTATTATATTCAATTCTTTGTTTGCCTACTTTGGTAAAATTGTGACGAAGAAAAACATATATTTCGTGCACTGGAAAAAAACCAAGTTATTGCTCGGTTCAGGAGTATTAAAAGACGACAAGAAACGCATTGATGTTGATGGATACTCTGAAAGGTATATAGGTACAATCCGATATTGTTGGTACTTTAGGACTAAGAGTAAGAGATTGTACATGACTGACATGGGGGCGAATTGCACAGAACTGGGCTGAGAACAAACGAGATTTGCTTGATATTAAAACTGTATTGTGTAAATTGCTATTGATAGATTTTCTTCGAATCTTAGCACCAAATTTTAGCGCCAAAAATGTAATGTCTGTTAAGTTATTAGGCATGCAACGTAATGTAATTGTACCCTGCAAAGAAAGGTTTTCTTATAGCCAACTCCGACCCGGTTTTTGAATGCTAACTTCAAAATCATTTTTGCAAAATATTTGGTATGTCTTTCAAATTTGCACATACTGGCGAAACTTGTGACGTCATCAAAATGCGATTATTCAAAAGTGAATAACTTTTGTACTGTTAGCAAAATAGCAATTTAAAAGAAAAAAATCTTTTGGCGTAAATTTCGACGGGAACAGTACATCTTTGAGATATACCATAATTCATATCTAGAACAAATGTAGGGATGCTGCATAGCACCGTGTTGAGCATGGAAACTGAATAATTCATATCTAAATGTTCTTCCTAATCGTGGATAAAAATGGATTTTTTTTATGTATACATGTGAATATACGCACTGGCATTTTTCAGAAGAAACCGTCCAAACGAAATGTTTAAATCGTGTGGTTGACGAGAAGAAAGTAATGCAAAGCAGGAGTGTCAATACGATGATCGACTGGCTGAGAGATAACAGTATCTTCCATGCAGTGAATAAGTGATGTATTGCTGCCCATCGATTGTAAAGATGTAAGCCTACACAGACGGATATGCATGCACCAATACATCACTATGGTTTCGTATGAACACTTGTCACTGTTATTTTGTTCGTTTTAACCAAGTTGTGTACTTTTTTTTCGTTTTAACCAAATTGTACTGTTGTAAATGGTGATAATAATTATACGTCTTGGTCTTAAAGTCTACAACAGGGATCATCCACCTCTTACAGAATGCATACGAAAGTCATGGCAAGATTCTAGCAAGTTTCCAACAAAGAGCCTAAAACGTATGGAATCTGATACAGGTGACTCTCTACATTGGGAAAACAGCAACCATAATGGTATTATACCGAAAGGTTAATGACGTCACGGAATAACCAAATCTGCAGTGAATGAACCGAGAAAAAGGCATGCAAACGGCGGGACTGTCATGCAAGGTGTCCGTTATAATTGACGGCCGTTTCATGTGAACTATTCAACTATACCAGGCATCACGGTTATACAATGGTACTCATCAGAATATTTCCCATTTTCGTCCGGAGGTCGCCAAACTTAAGCTATAGAGCCTATTTCAAAGGTCCGAGTCACAGAAAATCCACAAAATGTATTACATTTACTGTTAATTAAAACAAATGACATTTGTTTATATTCGTCTGACGTGCAGCGATTTCCCCCCTTGCATGTACGTATTTCCAGCCGTTAATAAAGCCATCGAAAATGAATGTCACGTGACAATTCACTGTGTAATATCAGGTCCGTGCTAACTTCAGGCTGGAACACATGGTGATACTATCACACGCGTTTGAAGCATCATTTTGAAAAGAACCATGATGACTGGAACTAATGCTCCTATACGGTTCTATTTGAGGAAAGAGAATTCTACCCGAAATTCAATCGTGTGATAATTACACAGAAAACCGTAAATGTTCAAGTTATAATTCTATTGTGTAAACATTTAAACTCTAGTACTATAATCTTTCCAATTATATATCAATTCAAAAGAATCGTTGAAAATGGCGCATCCCTGTTGAAATTGCCCCTTTAAATAGGATTGCGTAGAAATAGATACAATGCACATTAACTATAAGATTGTACCGATTTTTTTGTTATCATACTTTGTATATAAAACTGCTATACAAAATCACAGGTTCCAACAAAACACTACAGTAAAGCCAACTGATCATTTGTTTTCATAATTACGCGAATTGTTCACTTCAACAGACACGATTCACAGTTTTCTTGTGTCAAATATAGTGACACGAGTCACAGTTATAAAAACACTTAATATCAGGTTTGGCTGATTTAAATCAGGTTGTTTTAAATCATTGATCGATGGGCGCAATTTAAATCAAATGATTTTTTTTAATCATTAATTTAAATCACTTTGAATCCTTTAATCATTCCTTGATCTGTTTACAGTAATATTGTGAATCATCTGTGCTGGTGTAGGCTTACTTGCACCAACTAAAGGTGTATTAACGTCTCAATTGATAGTGTTATATTACTAACGTTTCTCCATACAAAATTTAGATTGAGATTTATATAATTCCTTTTTAAGGTGCTAGGCCTGATTTCTGTTCGCCACCTTGTATGATGAAGGACCATCAATCAACCTCTATAAGTTACACAAGGATCAGTGCTGCCGGTTTTGTATACTATGTACATATACCATAAATCACGTTTTTCATTCTAATCTACACACAACGTATCTCAGCTGTATCAATCAAGCCATGACCTTTAAAGTGATTTCAGTATTAATGTCATTGAACCAATGATGTATGTAGATGAAGTCAAGTGATTTTTCTTTAATCACTGATTCAATAAAAACAATCAAAAGCATTTAGGCCTATCAATTTATTGAGTTTTGTGGATGATGGGTATTATAGGAACCTGTAAACTCCTTAGTGATGGGTGTAAGGGTGCATGGGGAGATTTCGACACATTCTTAAACATGTTCACATTTTGAAAGTAAAAAAAAAAAAAAGATGAATTAAATAAAAAAGAATCTGATTTTAATCAAGTAAATCCTATCTTATTTTTTTTAAATAAAAAACAAAGTAAATAGAAAATCGCCAACCATGCTCAAAATACACGAGTTTTCATTTATAAACTCTTGTTAAAAAATGCTTGCCAACCTGCATTTCAAGGGCTGAGGAAAAGTATCAATCTTCGGCATCGCTTAAAATGGAATAAAATTTACTTTGTTATAGTTAAATACGAATGGATCTTACATCGTTATGCAAATATATAGTGGACAATGCAGTTATAGTGACCACGGTACATGATGATGCATCAACAATATTTTATTTATGACGGTGACCTGGATGTTGTTTTCCAATCAGAGGCAACCTGTTCGTCCCAGCCATGGATAGAAGGGGAAACATTGCAGACCTGTTTGGAGAAGACGATCCCCAAAATCCAGGCCGGATTAACCTACAATCCAAGGGGCAATGATAGCCTATTTATATGGTCCCTGGGGGTGTATCATCAATTGAAGGCTCCCTGATGAGTTTCATGAGCGTAGATATCAGTCTTTGTGTCCCGTTTTCGTTTTGATTATGCAAATTTCCATAATTCATGAGCAAAAAAGTGATGCAATGTTAAGCAAAGCTTTATTAGTGTTAAGAAGTACGTGTTACATTTGTAATTTGTATTTAAAAAAGTGATTGCCTAATATAACATCACTGAAACACCGCCCTCAGGTTTGAGGAACAGCACAGACATTGAAAATAATGAACAAAAAGTTGCACTGAAAAAAAAATTTCCTAAACACTTTATGAATAAAAAGGCGGCAGTGCACCAAGTGGCGTTGTGCAGTATATTTTGCTCTGTCCCTGACCATTTTAATATGCACATTATCCGTGGAATGTTTTTATCACTATAGCCTAACCCTGTCTTCAAATACTGATGACCATGTTGTTATTCTTGTCATGTAGGCCTAGAACATGTTATCTTGGAAATGTCAAAAAGTTGGTGTCAAACAAGCGAAAGGGGTTTTGTTATAAGCTAACAGAACGACCTTTACATCAAAACCGAGGAATAGCCAAACGAAAACATCATTTAAATTGCGCAGATATAGGATTTGTAGTTTCGCGCGCCGGTCAAGATTATACTGATGTAAAGATATGGTTTTTATTTCATCATTTCAATTTTCAACGTGGATATATATTTATAAAACAAACTCTATAGATATCATTATTGATCATGCTCTGATACAGGAAAAGTGTTCATTAGCTACTTTATTATTCAATTTAAATTTTGAATTAATGATCTTACCCTTTCATTACGGGGTATTTTATCGGCGTAATCTTTTCGTGCACACGATGCTGCTAACAAACGGAAGATGCCACTAGCGATAATGATGCATTAAAAACACAAACGTTCACTGTGAAATAATTATTCATATCTTTCGCATCAATGCTGCATCAGCTGCAACTATGGCGAAGTGTACACTGCACACAACCTGCCAAATAGCGACTGTTAGGCCGACACACTGCGTGAGCATCATTATTTCGACGAGTGCGCTTTCTAGCTTATAATGCGCGCGCTTCGGCCACCCTGAGGCAACCTGCATTATACGACTAGTTCGTTCCACTCGCGTACGGAGCCAGTTGCGAGTCTAGTCACGATCAGAGCTTGACGGTATCTCGTCCAGCAACCAGAGCAAGACATTGCGGAGGCCGTGTTGCGTCCCTCAAACACGCCTGGCCAAGGATTTGTAGCTTCTACGGAGAGGGTGAAAATAATCTCAGCATCGTCAGCTGCACTCAGCAATGCATAGCATTGCCATGATTCAGAGAACTGCGTGACAGTTACCATTCGAAGCGACTGACCCCCAGAATTGCTAAAGAGATCATCATTCCTACAAGCTCTGCTAATTAAGTTACAACCCCGTGACGATTTTTTGTATTGGACCAATTTCATAGATCAGGATAACTCCTCTACAGGTCACTCTGATGACAAGTTTCAGCATCTATGTTTACGGACCTCGAGGCAGTGACCACTTGAAGTGGTCGTCCTATAATGACGCTGCTTATGGTACCACCCGCACCGTGAACCTCCGACTAAATTGGACCGAGAAATGAAAACAAGACGAAGGGAATAGTCCTTAAGGTCTCCCGAGTCGTGAGAAGCAGTAGAGCCCCGGAGCCAGTGAAAATATTATACGGATATTAAAGGATCATTTTATGCTATAATCGTGTGGAAGTGCTTGTTCCTTCTTCCTGGACTGTAGGAGATGCCATTATCTTGGGTCGCCGTATAGGAGAAGTACAAGGCAATTATTGTAGGCTATTCATCCGAGATCTCTCCAGAACTTACCGAGGATTTATATTTTGCCTGCAGGAGTACCAGTCCATATGTCGCCGTCCTGTGCAGCACTGTGTTCGCATCAGCTACGAGACCATAGGTAATTGTAATGTTTTTATAGCTCTAAAGAACATGACAATAATCATTGCAAGCAAAGAAATGGTTTGGAGCGGGATTTGAAACAGAGCGCACTAGCGTAAACGCAATGCCCGGCATACCAGCGCTCTACGAGGCCAAACTGTCTTTGTTCATGTGTTCGTATATGCTTTAGGCCTATTATCAAGCATTTAACCTATATGTTCTGTAATGTTGCTGGGTCACACTGCAATGACATTGCTACTAAAGTTAGCAATGCTGCAAACTATAGACAACACTTGCGGCAGAAACCTTTTACTAGACCTACATCTTTAAAAACAAAAGAAAGTGATACATGACCATAGAGCATCCTTGCTCTATGACTAAATTCAAATCGATATATGAACATAAACAAATAGTTATGACGCTATAGATTACCCTGAACGTTGATTTAATCAACGTGTCGGGGTCATCTGTAGTGTGATTACTATTTTTTAGCAGTGCAAGATGTTTACATGCAACTATATACGCAACAAACCATGTAGGCCTACTAGGGATCCACGAAAATTGGGAAATGTTGGCATCATCAAAGATTAAACTATTGCACGTCCGTACTATATGTACAGGTAAAATAAGAAGTATTCATAATATAACCCAAGACATGCACGTTTCCTATCACGAGTTTTCATCATAAACTCTTGTTAAAAATCCTATCGCCGTGTAGTATAGTAGTTCAAGGACATTTCATTGAAAGGTCTTAATAAATACGGGGGGGGGGGAGGCTGTGGGTCTTCGTTTGTTTTGCGCCGCCCATACCCAATTGTGCTGCTGCGGTGACCGAAATATTTCCTTCACAAAAAAAAACATTGTGAAGGAACTACGCAGGCGTCGTCGAGGATTGTGGATAGCTCACTTGTCAATTTTGTGCGCATGCAATAAACACACGGAAGTACTGACCTAAGGTCACTGGCCATGCAAAATGTATCCAGTGTGAGCTCAAATAAAATCACGAGAGGTAACCAGTGCAATTAGATGGACGAGCGAAGATGTAAACCTCTCACTTCAGCTACTGCTACAAACTGGAATTACAGGAATACCGCTATAGGGCGATATGCCTAAACCGACATTTACATGAAAGTGTGATTTGACTGTTATGAACTTCCAATAAATTTTGAACTATAAAACAGATGAGACATTCATCCTAAGCGTGTCTGAACTCGATACTCGCGTCAACGGATTAACAAATAACAGCAACGAATCCTTCATTAAAAGTGGCCCCTTTGCAGATTTTTGAAAGTTATTAGAATGATTTGGTCTGGTTAAAATTACAGTCAACGATTTCACTTGCAGCCGTCTTCATGCTGCAAGAGACACACACACAAACCAGAATGATCAAAGTTCAGGCAATATATGTTTTAAGATTTATCAATAGTCGTGTGCGTGTATGTTCTATCTCAGACGAACGGCTACCCGATCCAGCTCGCTGACTCGCATCCCGGGGAAGGAGATAAATTGCCCAAGGGGGCTGATTTCAGATTCCAGCGGAGACAATTTATTACGCCTATAGTCGTAATATCGGCCGTAACGGAGGGCTTAATAATTCGCAGACCCATTCCATCCTCTGACTGTTTACCCCAACTATTGCACAATAGAAACAGTGACAATTCCACCCATAGAACATTCTGCTGACAATATTTCAGACTGAGTGGTATATTTAAGTACATAGCCAAAACGTCCGTCCTACTTATGATGAAAACCTTAGTGTGAACAAAGCCCTTAACGATCATTTCGCAGGATCTGGCCACAAATGAAAATTAAATAACGTTCTGTAATTGTGCTTTAAATTTTACCAGAAAATTAGATGAATTATCCGAAAAACTTAATAAAGTAGTAGGCATCGGTAATCAAAAACACAAGGAGACAAATCCAAAAGTATGTTGAAAAAAGGTTATGCTAGTGTAGCCCTATAAGTAAAAAGATTTACATAATGTGTTCGCTTTTCTCTAGAGCGCGTCTTCATTATTAATGAGCAACAATCGATATTTTAAAAGATTTTGGCGTTATGCTAATAGTGTCTCCCGTGATCAAACAGGAAGCGTGGACATCAAATATTCTCGTCCGGTGATTGAGGAACAAAATTAAAACAAACTTGAATGGCGTAATTAAGTAAATGAACAAGTCTTTTCACTTGTTCGTGCGGGGATCGAGCGGATGTTTACTATTCCCTGTGTTGTCCTTCCTTAATATTGCACACAATACAGTGTTCGATCGTGTAAGATTGTCAAATCATAAGCCATTCAGGCCTTCAGGCCCAAGTCCATCATACTCCATCAATATTTAGTCACACCAGGCCTACTGGACCAAGTCTCCCAAATCCACCAAAATGGGGGGACGGATTTTGATGGAGTTGGGGGTGTTTAGGGTTAAAGCCTCACATGATTGTTTGGCAAAGGAATGTACATTTTGGAGAGGATAATTTCAGATCGAGATGTTCAGTTAAAAAAAAGCACTTTTACCAAACAGGAAAGGAATAGAACTATATATTTGGACAGAATAATTTCTAACTGTACTCTCTAAATTCCGAAGAGTGTAAATTCACTCCATTCGAGTGAAGATTCACTCCCACAGTCGGAAACTAGGGACTAGACGTTTCGTTTAAGAGTGAAATTCCTTTAATCGTAAAGATCGAGTTTTCACTCAAGCTTCGACTGAAATGGTTCTTTTTTTCAGACTATTTCAATCAAAAATGAGAGTGATTTTCACTCTAAAACGACTAGTCCCTAATTTCACTCCTTGGGATTTAGAGAGAAATCATCCCAAGAAACATTCATGCTGGAATTTTATCATTGGCATTCCACAAGAAAAAAAACACTACTTTTAGTTACGCCTTTACATCCGGATGTTCGTACCTAGGTCTCCTTGTTCGAAGTTATATTCGTGAGAACGAAAGTGATAACGACGCGAAGATTTACCTACCTACATCCGATGGACTCTAGATTTAGTCGGGCTTGCTTGAATACAGTTCTTATCAACGGTCATTTTAGATTTGTTTGTAAATGAGAATGAGTCCTTCAAGTTAATTTAAACAAAGTTGTGTGTCCCAAAATACATTTTAAACTCCTATTTAAGTTTCACTTTTTACCTTATGACCGCCACAAAATTATTTCATAACATTTCATTTCAGTGTACGAGTGCTCCAAGTTCCACTCTACATGTATTTAGATTTTCGGAAGTGAGAGTCAATTTGTGGCACGATATTTCTCTTTCACGTCATGCGATTTTTTAGTTTCCATAAATCGAGATGTTAATAACAACATTACAAAGGCCTTTTCCGAGGGTAATTTCCTTAAGAAATCATTGTTGCCAAAACTAATTACAAAAACTCTAACGCCAATTTTCCTATTCGAGGGGTCCGGAAGCGCGCCAACAAGGGTCAACTTTCAGGCTCTATACCTGATCGATCGGCCTTTTATACCCATCTGGGTGTTGAGGGAAGGGTAAACTATCACCATTAATTTCCTGTGTTTGAATAGAGCTAACATGGTATGCTTTTATACGTTAAACGATATTAGCTATCTCTTCCCGATGCCTGTTTAAATCTAACCCCAAACAACTCCCCTAAAATACCCACCAAAAATCGCAACGACCATATCAGCCTCCTCGAGCAACATGCACACGGAGCCTGGAGCAGTGGTTGTCTATTGAGTCCGCTGTTATAGAGCGGAGCGAGGTTAAAAAAGCCGACTCGCAATCGAAGAAAATTGAATCTTGGTATAGCTAGAAACGAAATGGGCGCGGCGTCGAGTTACCATGACGCGGGTATGTACATGTATACCCAGAATCCATTTGTAGGTTTCACGCGTTCGTACTTCGGCATGTTATCGATTATAGACTGAGACAAGGATGGGTACACGGATTGAACAACGGAACGCATGCTGTGTGATGAAATTAATGAAAAAAGGGTTGATATAAGAATGTCGATGCACGCATGAGGGCTCTTATGCTGAAAGTAGGCATCTGCTGTGATTTTCACTTATTATTCTGAACAAATGTCTTTATGATTATAACCAAAATGCCGGCTGCATGACGATATGGCTCAACACAGGAGGGTTTGCGGGGGGGGGGGGGGGGGGGGGGGGGGGATACCCTTTTAGGGTAAATCATCAGAGTCCCCGGAGTGGCGATTTTCTTAACACCAAGAGACATCTGTCCATTCGAGCCTATGGTACCACAGCACTCCACCATAAGCTGCAAATATTCTTACCACGAAAAGTAAGACATATATTAGTTTTCACATCAGCCGTTAAGGACACACTAATCAAAAACGTGCCCTCAAAATTATACTGGGATTTGATTATGTTGTTTATGAGCATGCCCTAATGAAATGCAATTTAGTTTCTCTTCAAAACCGTAGAATGGATCTCTGTCTTGACTTTGCTAACAAACTGAAAAACTCTAACTTATTTCAGGACTGGTTACCTCAGCCAAGAAGTAGTCATGTGCAATATCAGCTTAGAAACAGTGACAACTTATCCAAAATGATGTGCAAGACTAAACGTTACCAGAATAGCCCCATCCCATATTTTGTTGACCTCTTTTTTTGAACAACAGTTCCAAGTCTTAACTCCAATTCATACTGGAATTTGATAATCCAAAAAATTGAAAAAATTAAAATACAATAATACAAAATCTAAATGTATTCATGTACTGCATTCTTACAACAACAAAAATCCATTTTTTTATCATGTACTATTCTGGTAGAGGAGTGCGCTTTTCTTATATTCCGATGTGCAAGTCTTACCTCATTTTTTTCATGTACTGTATTCTGATATTTGTATGTATGATGGTAAATGTTTTAGTAAATTTGTATTTCTGATTTTCAAGTGTTTTTAATGTGTACGCATTGTGACAATTTAGCATGTGGCTACAAACACAATGTTTAATAAACCAGAATAATAATCACAATAATAATAATAATAATTACCGGGAATGGGTCATTTGGGAGACTTTCCCATAGACTTGTGCACACAATTTTTCCAACTTAAATGTGCCCTTACCCAATATTCCCTTGTCCTTTTTCCACGAATTACGGTATTTTTTACTAATTAGACCACGAGCAACAAATATAACCTAATTGCGACAATAAAATTTTGCCTCTAAAGGGGGGCTGCGCCATTAGGGAGACAGTTGTGTGTCTCCCTAAAAGCCGGTGTCTCCCTATTATTGAAGAAAATACGATAACGTGTCTCCCTAATAGTACATTTAGTAATATAATACCTCATTTTAATTGTAATTGATTATCCGGTGTAGCGTGAATTTATGACTCTCTATATACGGACTCGTTGGTAGTATTGCGCATGCCTAAGTGAAGATAATAAGGAGAGTGACCGGTCACGTGAGAAGGTTTAACTAATAATAGGGTAAAGAAGTCCGATTTTCGTGGGAGTCCGATTTTCATATATATATGTCACCGGAACGAAAAATTCCAAATTACCTCTCGTGACACTTTCGTTGGCGGCAAGTTATGCTAGTCCGACTAACATTTTACATGATATTTCAAGAGAATATATTTCAAACGCGACTGCCTTGGAATGCTATACCAAGATTCGATTTTTTTTTTTACTTCGATCATCTGTTGTGGTCAGACTATAGTAAGTTTACATCTCCTCATAATATTGTGTGCTTTGACATGCACTTCCATTCAACTGTTTTTGTGAGATGCTTACAAAGCTCAGATGATTTGGATAAAGTTGAATTTGGCCTATTGTAGCCGCAAGGCCAAGAGATATGCACGCAAGTCGCCTCTTTATACGTTCTTGTGTTTCAATCCCACTGAATCTACGTATTTGCAGTTTAAGCTGATAGTATGTAAAATCTCCGGCAAGATCCAAGTCCTGTCCGTGCAGCTGGCATAATTATTGACCAAACGTTAAACCACCCGTAAACGCATTGAAAGTCACCTGCATAAACATATTCAGCACTGAGCACGGTAATCAAAATCTGGATTCCTTTTTAATACTACAGCCAGTCATTAAAAAGCCACTGGGGATGATACCCTTGGAATATTAAAAAAAAATCGCAGCTTTCAGCTCGGCACAAAGCCCACCTGCCCGAGACCATTGCGGATCAGTGGCGATCTTACCTCGCCGGCCTGGCCGTTCGATAGCCCGGGCTAAACCGTGTCCTGCCGACACTGCATTCAACGTGTACCCCGTACCCACAAAACAAGGTGTGAAAGACGCACCGACAGTAACGTGCACCGATCGAATTTTCCCGGGAGGCTGAGTTGATATCGTGAGCCATCTTTTTCTTTCCCTATATTGCTCCTGAATGTGTTCGTATTATTTCACCAGACAGATCTACCGAAAAAAAAATGGAATAAAAAAGAAGGTCAGGTCTGAAGCACATCATTTCCGCCCTCAGGCAGTTGAAGGATAAACCAACCAAGCGACGATAAGACTAGTGGTATAGAAAACAGGGATTCTGCATATTCATTTCCGCAAAAGGAAATTAGCATTTGTTGTAGAAGTTATATCATATAAAAAGACACATCTGAGGAAACACGGGAAAATGATTGTGTTCTTTGTTTTTATGTCTTTTTCGTTTTCGTTTTTTTTAGGGCAAATTACAATACAAGTGGTGTCTAGAGTATTGGAACGAAAATGGCATGCATTGCATAAATTCACTTGTCATTGGCGCATGGACGATGATTTCCGTTTGTTCATTTGGGCCTGGCAGCAATCTATGGACACTTCCGGAGAGCGGCATAAACCAATGACCAACTCATCATGACAATATAAGGAGAAGTACGTCATTATGGTCTGGTCACGGTCATCCTATACCCGTGCCTTATTTAGCGCATGACGTTTGTTCGGTAAACAGGGACCTACTGTACTTTAATGACGTCATCACCAACGTCTTATTAATTGGGACTTTAAGTAGAAAGAATTCACGTGAACTTGAATCGTACAATCGCGTTTCGTGCGTTAAACTTAACAACGCTTTTATTTTACTTACATACCTTTAATTTAACTACATTCTTTTGTCAGCTTTCAGTACGTCGATGCTGAATTGTTCCATGCATATTTTCGTTTCTGTTTTCGTTCTATTTGTAAACATGTTTTGCAAGATAGGTCATAGTTCTTGACCGACCGACCAGGCATTACACACAAAGTGTTGGGAATCAAACGTACACCGATTTAGTTTTATTGCGTTTTGAATACGGAATGTATGTATCCTAACTAAAGTTGATTTTGTTATCTTTACCGGCCCTTACTTTCATTTATTTTCGAAATAATAAAAATCATGCAATGCATTCAGAAAGAAAATGGACTTTGAAATGTTGGCCACTGTACAGCGAATACACGTACAGACATTCCGATCACAGAAAAAGAAAGAGCATGCATCAATTATTGCCAAATGCACTGCGCTTGTATAATTGCATTATACGACAATGCAATTACATTCTGAAAATGTGTTGAGTGCCACCGCTTTACAAACGAAGTTGCTACGTCGGGTGACACAGTCAACGTGGATGCACGCTTTATGCATGTTACGTAATATGCCTATATCAGAATGGGTTGGATGTCAATTACTGTATCAATACATATCCATATGTATCATAGACTGGAGCCTTTCCTACAATGTGGGAGTACGTATTTGGAATTGACTTGGGATTTTTGATGCGGAGAATGGGTTCCAACCTTCCAGTCACGTCAGTATATGCAATAATTAACGAAATAATACGATCTTTTGTTTTTTAACTACCAATACGGTTATCGGTTTTTCTTTTTGTAAGTCTGTTTTTGTTGTGTCGTTTAGACCATTTTATCATACAACTGTTCATCATTTTTAACATAGCCTCGCTCTTTAAACTATTCAGTTCTACCATCTTTCAATCATAAGATTGTCATCGCCCCTAAATTATATAGCGTTTGTTCAGCGGACGAAACAAGACAATATTTGCCGGCGCGACAACCTGATCAGTATGAGGGAGCGAACAGAAACGGTGTAGTGCGGTGGAGTTTTTTTTTGAAAGGGGCCAACAAGACACACGGCACAGAGCCCACTGGGGACGCAAGCGTGCGAGGATTTCAATCAAATTATCGGTCACAAGTTGTGAAACGATACCTGTCAGCTCTTTGTCAGAGAGCTAAGATCTTCCTCTCTGTCGGGGATTTCAGAGATCGTCGCGTGAGCTGTGCCGCCGCGAATATTTTTTCTCCAAACGACATCAGTTTCCTATCTTCGGATTGGTCAATTAAATGCATGTCTGATGCCTTTTTCTCCACAACACAAACCCAAGATGGGCTTTACGTCTTGTGAGAAATGTTCCTGCCTCACTTTGGTTATTAAAAAGGCAAAATGCGAAGAAGTGAATAACGCTTACTAAGATTCGAACTCGGATCACCTGATTAGAAGCCAGGACTACTTCCAACCAGTCCACGAATCAGCTGCCAATCGTCGGTGATTAACACCATTATTCTTTGTTATTAAAGCCCTGGACATCGTGAATATACTGAGAGAGAGCACCCTCCTTTGATATTGTCTGATCTCGTTTAAGAAAAAACAATTCGCGTGCCAGCGAGACTTCTGGCAGATTTTATAATGGATAACTGGCGACTACTCCCTTAACAGCTCATTCATATGTTTTCGTATACTTTCTTCTTTTTTCTTACGTTTTCCCTCGATTATGATGATAATGACAAACTTCAATTCTGGGAATGCAAATTTAACTCAAAGCGTACGAAAAAATAATCGCGGAATACAAAATAAAAGCAAAATGTTCCATTCCATCTATCACCTGAAAATATTGTAGCAAAATGTTCCATTCCATCTATCACCTGAAAATATTGTTAACATTTCACTCACAAACATTCATTACATCGTCAATGCAAAAATATAGTCCTCATTGTGAATACGTCGCGTCTATTTCATCACTCACACAAAACTAATGACTGCTCATAATCTGCTGAAAACTACGATAATGATCAAAGTGTCATTACCACCAGACCATATCCATCGTTCATTGGCCTAATCGAGGCTCTGAACAATTACATTATTGCTACAGTCAGACAATCACTAGGCGATTATTCGCCCATTATAATGTGGCTGGACGTGCGTGCTTTTTTGTGTGAATTTACGGCGGAGTAAAGCACCGCGCCACACGTACACCAATGGCCAAATGGCTTATTAGATCTGAATGAGGGTTATGAGGAATTAACTCCCCCTTCTACAAACATTTCCATTCTAATCTGCTCTAAGCATTTCAAGAAAGAACGGCATCAATTCCCTACAGGCTCAAACACGAGGTTCACGGCTTGCTCCTCTCAATAACGCCTCTGGACACACCGACTGCACTTTTACGGTCAGCGTTCGGTTTGGCGGCAAAACGATTTGGCGATTTGGCATTTTGGCATACACGGTCGATTATTTCCTGAAATAGCACACCCCTCACCCTGTTAATTCCCCTATGACATCTTCTAGTTGCTCTTGGCCTGGTCAGTAGTTTGCAGTCGCCGACTACTATAGGTTTTACGCATATTTCACAGCCCGGAGGGTTTGCAGAGAGATGTTTGTCTCCATATTCATGTGAATGTTAAATTTCGGCCGTCAAATTCAAGGACACTCTGCAACTTGAGTACCTTATTTGAAAGTTTGATTTCAATTTCAATGGAAATCCAAGATCGTGCTGAGGTTTCGGCTACCCTACGTTTGCATTCATTTTGTTCCTCGTAAGGCCTGTGCGCTGTACATGGTGAATACCGCTGATAACTCGGAATCTATAGATTGATTGCAATCACTGGCGATCTTTGAAGTGTGTTTTATTATGTTAATTTATTAACAAAGAGTTCACAATAGGTCTACTCATGCACATATCTCTTTTGAACAAAAGCACACAGGCTTCGAGCAAATGTATTTTTAGCAACACCTCTCTGTTTCGAATCAGTCTTTTGGCCGAATTCAATTTTACCAAATATTCTATCAGTTCAATCATTATAACTATGAATGTTACAGTGTATTGAGGGTATCATAATTATTACCAGGCTTGATAGACTCATTGTTGTTTGATTACACCTTTGCATATTTTAAATACAAATATTTTTGGTAATGGAAATGGTGCTGACCAGTTACTTTTTTGCGACCTCCTTGCCTTGAATATTCCTTGTATTACGAACCACGTCGAGAGCAGGTGTTTCGGTGACAAGAACAGAACACACCAGTGTTGTAACCATTTCATGGGATGGGATTGGCGTTAAATGCCAAATAAAGGGCAAGCATTCACACTCCAAGCCAGCTACAATTGGAAGAGCAGGTGACGTGGCGAAAAAAAACACATCCCGAAGAAGCTCTTAATTATGCCCTGCAAGTGTGAAGTTTTAATTTCAAGCTCAAATGATAAGACACCTGACTATGTCTTTGTAAGGTTTAGTCAGTGACAAAGAGGTATCCCGTAAAAGAGTGAATATAAAAAAGGACATGATGAGCAATGATGTGGGTACGGCCACGGATGCCGCTCGGACAAGAACTAGCTGGTTTTATACAACACCTGAATAAATCCCCGTCATCTGATTGGTGAATTGTAGATCACGTGACATATTATTATTCGGTATAATGCACGGTGCGACCATGCGTTATACCCATGCGTTATACCGTTTCACTTTGCGCTTGTTCCATGACGCGGTATTTGCGTGCAAAATGCATGCTGGTGTGCGCGTTCAGCGTAGTGCGTATTGTTCCAAAGAGCCAGCGCTACAGCGTTGGGTTCAAACATTTTCGTGAAGGGGTAGTTCAACATCTTTAAAATCAAAATAAATTGTAGTTTATAATTTACCAATCAAATGACGAGAATTTATTCAGGTGTTGTATAAAACAAATAACGAATGTTTTACGTTCGTGCGATGGAAAGAATAATTTCATTCGGTGACAGATTGAATGTTCTATTCCACTCGGCTTCGCCTCGTGGAATAGAACATTCAATCTGTCACCTCATGAAATTATTCTTACCATCGCACTCACAAACATTCGTTATTTGTATAATATCACCGTTTTGTGTGGTTATAAATATCAAACCCACATGATATACATCTTATTTGGAAGTGATATGTACAGTGCCACAGTGTAACAGATGAAATAACCACACAAATGGTGATTTACGGACAAGCACCTTTCTCCGAGCCACATATCCGTATCACGTATATATGCGTACCATTGTAATGGTCCATAATGGTCCCTATTATTGTTCCTTGCGAACCACGTGTGGTTATGAATCGAGAGGCGATGACGAATGTGCTTTATATAACCGACATACAGATCCTTGTCATTTGATTGGTGGAACTCACACCACGTGGCATTCGTTATTGCTCCCATTCATGCCGCGGCTCAAAAAGTACTATCCGCCCATGGGGAATGGGAAATATTATAACACCTCACCCACAGATTCTGTGTCTTGATTGGCCGAGAGCGAGTCACATGTTACTTTCTAATTTTGCTATCTTTCTGTGCACGGCCAAAAGTACTATGCGCATAGCAACCAAAGTACTATACCATTAGCAACCAAAGTACTATTTCCACGGCGCGGTATTTGTGTGCAAATGCATGCTGGTGTGCGCGTTGCGCGTTGTGCGTAGCGCGTATTATTCCAAAGAGAGCGCGCCGCAGACTTGGGTTCAAACATTTCGTGAAGGGTTAGTTTTTAAGAGAGAAATACAGTTTCCACCAATTTTGTATTGAAATTGAAGTTTATTTCAACTGTGTTCAGATTTAAATCATGTAAAATATTAAAATCAAGCAGAATCTGTGGGTGAAGTGTTATAAAACAAATATTGAATGCTTTATCTCGTGGTGAAGTAAAACTAGCCTCCCTCGGTGATCCATGGACCATTCTATTTTCCCTCGGCTTCGCCTCGGGAAAATAGAATGTCCATGGATCACCTCGGGAGCCTAGTTTTACTACACCACTCGAAGCATTCAATATTTGTATAATATCCCATAACGTCATATAATCAGGGAATTACAAGCGAAATTTCCGTCACTGTATTCCTTTTTTATCCATGACATTATAACGTCAATAAAGTCGGTTGGATTTCCCCGTTATGCCGCGTTGCGCGCGTGACGTTCACTTTTCAGGTTTTTTTTTCTGTTGGAAAGGCCATCCATTTAGTCGCGACGCAAATTAGCGTGTTGGATTCCCGCATACCGCCTACCCCCTTCGCCTGTGTCGGAAATGTTTTGTCAGGTGACAAGGCCGCCTAGGCGCCATGTGGCCGTCGTGCGTGTTTATAATTTAAGCACTTTTTGGAGTATGTGCCAAAATGGCAGCTGCCAGTCCCAATCGCCTGGGGATAAATCCTCAGGCCACAGCGGAGAAGCATCTAGACATTTTAATTATGTTTCATGTTCAAGTCTTGAATAGAAAAATACGTATTGTTATCTTGACTTAAATTCACAGTTGAGTGGTTGGATCTTTGTAAATAATTTGTAGTTCTAACATCCTATATTAGTTCATATAACCGGTAAATGTAGCTGATATAGGATATCCTATCCAAGAGCCCCACAGCAACAAAACTCTTTGAAAATGATTCCTCATATGCAAATGTGAACAATTTTGCTTACGAGAAAGGGAATTGTAAATGTCATTTGTGCTCCCTGACCACATAAATGCTTTATGTGAAGTGGAAAGTGTTAATGTTTCCCCTTTCTATTTGTCTCTTGACGTAGACACCAGGAGCCGGGAAGCAATGCGGTGTGCGTCTGGTGCTAGTTACGCCATCGCCTTCAAGATGGTTCTACTTAGCCTTGTGTGGCTTCCTCAAGTGCCTGCACGTGTCCCGGCTACAGATTTAGACATTTCATCCTCGCCGCCACCACCAACACGAACAACATCATCATCGTCATCATCTTTATCTAGCCCACCTGCAAAGCCAACGCAACACTACACGTTATCTTCTTCCTCACTATTTTCTAAATCCATGCAATCTTCAGACACTGCGAGTTCTCACCGTGACACGAGTGGGCATACGGAGAGCGACAACGCGAAATCACCGCCGTCGCAAAACCCGCTGCAGAGGACAGCAATAACAACGCCGCCTGGACCGCCGAGTGTTTTCACAAGCGAGGGAGACGCGGTGCTGGACCGTAGCACTACGAGTAGCGGGGCCGAGGGAGCCCTTGTTTATTATGGCAGCTCTGGCTCTCCTGGGTTGAGGGGAACGGACTTGCAATCAGTAAGCTCAACTACAGCGTCAACGAATTACGTGTGCGACTTGAAGTGCGGTGACGTCATGGCCCGTAAGCAAGGCATATGCGGCTGCAACGCCAAACTGACCGGCAGGCCTTTTTTGAAATCCGGAATCAAAAGAAGTGCATTACACAGGCCGATGTTGAATTGAACAATTATCTCCGATTCAACAGTATATTGTTGTTTGAGAAAGACAAAAGTCTAAACGTTTGATCAAGAAGACTATAGTAGGCCAGCCAATGTGGAAAAGTTCTCTAAATAATAATTTTATGGCATTTCTGGGTAATAGCTGTCATCCATGCTAGATCAATTCTTTGAACCATTACAAACAAGATATGGGTGGGTGCCCTCGTTAACTTTGACCCTAAATATACCTAATTTGCATAAATCATGAATCCCTGCCGTGTAATATATTTTGTTCCCCATATTGGAGATATATGTATATTTTTTTTTTAAATTTTATTTTGGTGATTCTACTTACACATCCTTACTTCAATGGCATTTTCTAAAGCATATAAGTGACTGAATATTATTATGAGGACATAGTAACGAATACTCTTACACCCCAAAGTTTCGCGCATTTACCTCGTCTCCAGATATCTCCAAGTAGTCTTGCCAAACATCAGTATATGAGCTTCAAATTCACCAAGTTGCTTACTGGCACAGTTACCCTATATTAAAACGTTATGAAAAAGCATGCGAACAACGATATTGTTGTGATATTTAGCCCACCAAACAGAAAGGGGGAAAACGAGGTGTATGTTAATTGATAATTAATGAAGGGTTGCCTAACGTGGGAGACTTGAAAAAGTTTAAGGAAATTCCCAAAATTATTGGAAGAAAATTAATGGAAAGAAAACAAACTGACATTGACATAATTATTGGCAGCATTTTTTTTTTGGGGGGGGGGGATTTCCTTGAACTTATTCAAGTCTCCCACGTTAGGCGACCCTTCGCCTAATTTAAGCCCAGTTTACGGACAGCCAGCTCGTTTTCCCGGTTTTGTTTGCTGAGCTAAATATCATAATGGTATCATTGTTCCCATGATTTTTCCATATAAAATGTTAATAGGGCAACTGTGCAAATAAGCAACCTGATGAATTTGATGCTCATCAATACTGAGGTTTGGCAAGACTACTTGATGATATAGAGACAAGGTAAATGCGCGCTATTTTTGGGGTATAATAGTAGCAATTTTGGATCGTTGCTATGTCCTCATAATTATTCAGTCACTTAGGCCTATATGCTTAAGAAAATGTTATTTAAGTAAGGATGTGTTAGTATAATCACTAAAATAAACCTTTCAAAAAATTAAAAATAAAGAATATACCAAAATATGGGAATAAATATATTACGCGGCAGGGATTAACAATTTATGCAAATTAGGCATATTTAGGGTCAAAATTAACGATGACATCCACCCACATCTTGTTTGTTATGGTTCAAAGAATTGATCTAGCATGGATGCCAGCTATTATCCAAAAATGCCATCCAAAGTGTAGTATTTCTCTTTGGCCAGTCCACTACTAAGAGTATAAGCAATATTTTCTTACTTTCGCCCTTACAGCAAAGGTTTATATAAAAACAAAGTATGGGACGGCCTTCGGATTCTACCTAACGTCTCGTTTCCGGACAAATCTCCCCCATAACATTACATTAAATTACTTCATCGGGCTTGTCCCGCTTTTTTAGCTGCAGAAATACTAACGTGATCAGTTTGACGATTCAGCATGCAAAATTGCTTTCAAAACACTTCAGCTCAGTTTTGCAACCAACCGATTTGAAATTTAGTTGACTATTCTGCACTCGTCGTTTCTAGTCGTCTGTTAAGAGTTAACGTTCGAAAGATATTCACCACTTCTGGATTCAACAAAACGTTTAAATAATGCTGATTAATACGACTTATACATCACAAATTTGTACAACAGCTTTACCACGTTTCAACAAGCAGCCGGAAGGTCAACCAATGTACGTATGGCACCTAGTGCACTTTATATAACTGACGCAATGAAGATAAAAGGAGCCCTGACTGCATAGATTGACTTTGAATTCACACGATATCGTCTGTTCGTACAATTTGGCCCACGTTTTGAGCGCTCATGAACACTGGAAACCACACAAATCTGATACTCTCATTGACTCGTTTATATTGATTATCAATGAAAGAACGTTAAAGAACTGTAAAACACAGTTCAAGAACTGTCCAGAACTGTACGGTACCTCTTTATTGAGTTCAGAATGTGTGGCGCATTGAACTAGATTTATTTCACAACCGTTTCGTTATGGTTGTAGTATGCGCATCTCGTAAAAACAACTAAGCACGTCCACGACGCACTGACTGAGTTACACTGAGCCACAATGTCAGTTTCATTTCAACCGTCCAGAAATATGCGGTCTGTACTCGTTGTACATGTAGACGTATTCTTCGGATTTTAATTTGTCTTTATCTACAGTTCTTATTGGCAAACAAACTGTCATACGTAAAATAAAACAGACAATAACGAATCCTCATTCGTTTTCTTTCTTTAAATTAATATGGAGCTTACGATGTCAAATGGAGTACAACTACTGGACACAATGCTAGTGATGTCTATTAAAGATACAACCGTTTGAAAGATGTACTTTCGTCCAGAGATTGCCAAAATATTGTTTATTATATTGTTTAGTTACCCTAATGTCTGGATCATAATCACATAATAGTTGCTCATGTTTGCGGAGGAAACGTTGAAAATCCCGTTGAATTAACCACTTTGTGCCTATCGGTATTTATGATGATGCCATGCATCGATTTACGAGCTCAAACCGTCTACACCAGACTGGCGCCGGATATAATGCATCAAACTGAGTGACAGTTAATGGTGGAAAATCAGGTCCTACGACATGATAAGAGCACGTTTTTGAAGCAACGGTTTCGAAAAGAAATGTATGACTGGAATCAAGACTATAGAACACCAAAGATCACAATGTCCTACATTCACTGTACTTCCAACTGTCAACGACTACTTTTACGAACGAAATAATTGTGTAGTTGTGTACATGTATTGCGATAAGTTCCTCCGCGTGATAGTTACATGAAAACAATAATTTTCAAGGTAAAGATGTGTGCGTTATTTACATTTCCTAAGCATCCCAACTATTTTCGTTTTTTGGGGGAGGAAACACCTTTTAGAGCCCAAATCGGTATGTTTGGACAGAGGGGCTCAATAGCACCATAGAAGTGGCTCTATGAATCATTGATAGTGGTGACAATTCGCAAATATTGTCAACAGACTTGGTCAAACAGTGGAAAAACAAACCATCATATTCAATGACAGACCGACCCCAGTTACCGAAGAAAAACACTTCATCTAGTCAATATTCGAAGTTAATATGCTCATTGTGCTCGAGATCGAGATGGTATTCAATCATATCCATGCAGGGAGAATGAAAAGACTGCATGTGGATATTACGAGGAGGCCATACAGATACCATCCCGTCTGTCTCCTGTTGTTTTGACAATGAGTCAGGCCTGGGTAATGCGATATCATCCCAGCGATGGATTAGAGAGGGGTGAATGCTCTATGAACATCGAACAGACATATCAGCGTGGGTACAGGTTTAGAGAAACACAGGCCGATAGTCCCAATGTGGATAATGCACACAAAATGGCATGCTGTTATATGATTATGTAGCCCAGGGCCAAAATGTGCAGGGGACTATGTTATGCTGCCACCAAGCGGTTGAAAAGGTCTCAAACTGAAACTGCTTGGTTTTCGGTATTCAGACGGAGCGTATACGCGCTGACATAAAAGTTACGTAGCATACCAAGACAGAAGGCATCCACACACACTAGTGGATCGAAGGGGCGGGACCAACGGGGTCACCGACCAATCCCCACCCAACCCCCCCAAACCGTTATGTTTGTTTATTTTTGTATTATATTTTTGTATTGTTTTGTTTGTTTTAAGCCAGAAAGATCAGACGACTGTTTTTAATTGTTGCTGCCGTCAACTCATCTGATCCCACTTTCAATGATGTCCGATAGGCGATCAACATGACCCCTTGGAAAGATATTCCCATCTTTCTGGCCCCCGTGATTGTGGATCCGCCTGTGACTGGTTAGGTTAACCCGTCAATCTCCGTAACGTTTTCGGCATTGGAATAAATGTTCCCACGCTGGTCAGCCTCATGAGGTTCACTACCATGTGGGAGCCCGGGAGACTTTCTCATTATTTGTCACAATAATCAAACCTCGCCATGTTTACACCATACATCTACGAGTAAACAAACTAAAGCCCATATTCATCCCTAATATAACAACAACATACACGAGATCTTCTAAAGACAATCACTTCAATTAAATATATGTAGTTTAAATGTCATTATGTGACCTCTACGCGATAAAGTACTTCTTATGGTATCAAATGTTGAACATGAAAATATAACACTAACACGCGGTATAGACATGATGCAAACACTGAGTCGGCATGTTGGGTATGTTACCAAGTCCATCTGTTGTTTTCTTAACGATCCAATGGTGGCCTTGCCCTATCCAGTAGGGCAATATGATTGGAAAATATACTGAACGGAAATTAAAACCGACGGCCTAGCGGCTTATAATTATGGCGGCAATTGGGGAATGGGAGGGATTTGGAAAGAAGAGGGGGAAAGAGATTGATGTTGTCGTTTGCTGTAGCGTGGAAACGGATATTTATCTAACCCTTTCCATTTTAGAACATTCATTTAAACGTTCTCGAGATCGAAAAAGCGAGTTACCCTCAATGACGACGAATCAATGTGGCTAATTGTTTCAATCGTGTAAAGTCATTTAGGCCATGAAGCTACCGATGTAATCAAGGTAGATGTGTGTATACTGATACACGTATATTTTCGACAAAGTTATGACCAGGCAAAAAGAACACACTGATCGCAACATGAAGTTGAAACCCAGGATTCTCAGAACTTTAACAACTTGCAAGCGACTGGCAGCATTCTTATGTCAAACAGTAAATTAATGGGAGTTCATTTATTGTCTATGTACTTTTAAACCAAACACATTCAAACTTATTTCCACAAGGATTTTCTTAATATTATTATTTTATTTCTCAGCTATTTGATAATAAATATAATCACAATAATATTCCACACTTTAGGCAAACCATTAAAAGAACATAAATAAAGACAGATATATCGTAATGACTACAATTGTGTCATTAGAATAGTTGCAATTCTCATGTTTTAGTTAAAAAGAAAAAAAAGCATTTTACAAATTTCTGGACAATTTTTCATCATTATTTACTTTTCAAACACCTGAATAACAAAACTTGTATTTAAATCATTATCAGTAGATATCTACTGGCGGAACTTGGAATGCACTTTCTGACATTTTAATGTTTAATTCTGAATAATGGATTAAAAACAGGAACCCCCCCCCCCAAAAAAAACCCCCTATATCTGTGTGATTTATTTTCAAGAAATTCTCGACTGTTCAGTGGTGGGTGACTTGCAAACAATGCATCACCCAACTGAACTTATGAAATTAGGTATAAATTAATATTGGGATTTGCCCTTTACCAACGAAACATTGTAAGTGCAGTACTGTATACTCGGTGCTGTCTGAGGTGGTGGGTTCCAGTCCCACCCGAGTAAACTTGTGAACTTGTTCTCGCAAGCCCTAAGACAGCACTGTGTACACAGCACATGTGACATGGCATTGGTAAAGGGCAAAACCAAACATTGAATAGACAAACTTCTACTTATACTTAATAGGGAACAATTGTATATTCCTTTGCACATGGCACCCTTCTACCTGTTACAGTAATACTGTCGGATATCCCACTTGGTCTAGTTCCCTGACACTTCCAATTCAAGGAACAAATATTAAAATGGTAAGGAATACTCTACACGTGCACATTATTCCACATTAAACACTTTACCCACCACTGCAAAACAAGCCAAATTTACTTACAATGAATCAATACCTCCCGTGCAATTATCTTTGCACTACTCATGGGTCACGTCCTTTCACACTGGAACAGTATACTTTTCCAAATCATTTGGTATCTAAATTAAACAAAATTACCATTACAAAAATAACCAGTGTTTTCATACGGAAAATGACTACAATCAAGATTGAGATTTTCACCTCGTGCATACATTAATAATTCAAGGCACTACATGCATATATGCAAATATCAATTATGTGACTGTAGAGAAAAGGCAAAAATTACGGAGAATATGAAAAACTAGCAACAAGGGAAGAACAAAAATTACAGCCAAGCATTAATGAAACGCTGTGGCTGGACCTTTGTTACTTGGAAAAGCGAAATAAAAAAAAGTGATGAACAGGAATGTAGAATAAAGATTTTTTTAAAGAACACATTTTGGCCTTCAAGTTTGCATGGATTATGAACGAGCAATTTGAGTATACTGAACTCATTCAAGTATTCAATGAGCTACTGACTTTTCATTCGTTAAAAATGTACATTATAAATGCTCATTCCTCATAGAGTACATTACTGTATATACTGTACATTACATACTGTACTACTATACTCAAATCTGGAGGATATGAGAAGTAAAACTTCATGCTCTTTGTCATAAAATGGGCTTGTATATATCTGAGGAAAAGGCAACTGCAACTTGAAATTTATCCACATGATTTTATTTGAGAGAGTAAAGATATTACAGTAACTTTAGTGGTTAAAGAGTAGCGCAGTCTGTGGTGTCCATGAGATCTGTAGAGAGTGGGGTCGAACGGGGTGTGCGTGGGGGTTGTTCAAGGTGCAAGCTACATTAGGTAATGCTTTTGGGAAGTCTAAATTCTTTAAGTGAGAAGCAGTGGTAGGCAAAAGTTGTTGATAAGCCTAAAGTCATGGTTTCTACAGAAGGCTTACTCGTCCCACTATAATATTGCTCATTGTTCCCTCCCACGATTCCTCAAACGAATCCATGTCTTGTTGACACCTCAGACTGTGCATAGTGATAAGCTAGCTCTCTACATACACGTATATCATCATCTCCACACAATATTTACAACTGATATTTACAAGATATGTATACAACTCATCATTCTCATAATGCACTTCTAAAATTTGGATCCCTACTGAAACTCCCCATTTGTAAAACAACTAGAACAAAATTGTAAACGGCATTTGTTCCTCGTTTATATCAGTTAAGATACAGGCATGGAATAACACAAAGTTTTTCTTCAAAAATCCAGACAAAAAGAATACCCCTTCAACCACCAGAACAGCATGCGTAATACTTAAGTACACTATAGACATGGTGTAAATGCATTGGTCTTGGCACAGGAGGAATATATAGTCGGTTAGTTTTATATGATTGTCTGGGCTTGCATGCACAACAACAGGACGTGCCACCAAAACTGCAAATAGATTGATTCACTGTGTGATTCACTATTGGTATCTGAATCAATGGACAAATTGGTAGCGGAAGGTGACTGTGTATGGACTCCATGAACAAGCACCCCCTCAATTGTTACAAAGACTGGGAGGGACATTTGATTGTACAACTGGCACTCACCCGTGCACACTTGGCTCAGTGTTTGCGCAAACTACTAAAAGTGGTCAAAAAGCCCCATCTACTGTTCATACATGGAGCCCATAGACCAAATTCTCAATCTGTGAATCTGGCCACATATCATCAACAATACACTACCATAACAGATAATGGAACAGATACCAGAGATGAGGCTTGCTGTGTTTAACACACGTGACAAAATATACCAGTCAGTAGTCCATCTGCAGCTAGCCATCGTATGCAAATTGTCAGATTCCTTCAGTATCTCAGAATACACCTCCAATTTGATTACATGTCCTTTGTTCTGACGATGTACTACAAAGTCAGAAAATGCCCATCGCTCGGTTGTTATTTCACCCTCTGTGTGACTATGCACTACAGATATCTGGTTGTATAAAACAAATCATTTCAAACAAAGAACTAACACTTGTCCAGACAAGGAATCGGGAAAATCTTGCAGTGAATTGGTGTTGTATACAGTAGAACACCACAATGACAAACACCGTTATACTGGCTATCATGAACACAACTTTGGCTCTCAAATGTACATACAACTATACAGAGCATTGGCAGTTAAAAATCACCATAACAAACGATCACTATACCAAACAATGTTTTGTAAATTTGTTATAGTGAAGTTCTACTGTACACGTAAAGCGTCCTATTGCAAATCTCAAGTACCAACCTGCAATGTACAGTGCACTGATGACTTGATCATCATACACCAAGTGAAGCTGCATGGTTTTCTTGGGCCTTAGAGTGGACGTAGTCAATGTCTGGTCGGTGGTCAGGGTTGGGCTGGATGCAGACTTGTACAAGAGTCCGCAGCTGTCATTGGAGAGAATAAAGTATCCATTATTGAGTTGACCTTCTTGTTACATTTCCATTTAATGTGTTGCTTGAATTTGCGTTAACCCTTACCTTTCTAAACCCTCCAAAAATCAACCAGGCAGTTTTGGGGGATTTTGGAGGATTGAGGCTTTATGCCATTGTAGTGGCAGTTGATTTTGGAGGATGCATTGTGTCAAGGTCTTAAGCTATACCTTGTGTTGTTTATGCTTAGCCATGCATAAATTATGCCTACACTACACTAGATATCATCCGCACTGCTTCTGGATATCATCCGCACTGCTCCAACGTGTGCAAAAGTGCGTCAGAGGATTTTGAAGGATTGAGGCTGGATCCAATTTTACATGTTGGCAATTGGAGGGTTTTGAAGGATGGTACCTAGCCAGAGAGGGCCTAGGCAGTTAGGGTTAATGCTGCAATCTTAAATCTCTCAGTCAAAAGTCAAGTAAAAAGCTATTCACATGAGTTGTGAAAATGACATTCCTTTGTCATTGTTCATCCAATTTACACCTGTGGCATGAATAGTGATTAACTCATGGCTGAACTACAATGGATCCATTGACAAATCTGTGCTGTACTTTTTAATTTCAGAGGGGAAAAAGGAAGACTACATGTACTTGAATGGTTCAAGAAGCCAAAAGGTCTTCCAAACCTTTATTTTGTAGAGTAGAAAGGAGCAACTTAGATTCCATTCCAGTTATTTGCACCGCCATTTTTATGGAAGGTGTCATTTTGGACAGTTGTTTGGAGGGTGACAAAATGTAATACATCTGGTGGCTTGTTGCCTTTGCTTTCCAACATTGTTGTAAACAGGAGAATGGCAACCAATAAAATGGGTTTAAACAAGGTTTTTATTGGTATCTAGTAGAACTATAGCAAATCGGAGGAAAAGGAGCACTTCAGGATTGAGGCTCACATAAAAACGAAAAGCTGAGCAACCCATTATATTTTGGCTTTTTCCCACTGGACTACAAATGGCTATTTGCAACTTTCAGCCCATTTGCTGGTGACAGGTCACATCATTATTTAGTACAAAAAAACACAGTTCAGAACTAAAACTTTTGAAGGTTTCGTTCCATTTTGAATTAAAAGTATTCTACATTGTCATATGTTATTTTTACCATCTGAAACACCATCTGAAATGAATGTGACACAAAGAAAGTCAGAAAGTTCCAACACACATGTGCACACAGTACACGTACATAGTTATCATCCATGTAGAATGGTCAATATTAACATAAAGTGGAAAATAACTCAATCTCAATGACTGCTGGCAGTAAATAGGTCCCCAATTGCCTAAGCTTTTATCTAATATGATCATGGGCGTCAATCGGTGGGGGACAAGTCCCCCCTTTTTTTAATTGGGGGGATATCATATCCTTTGTACCCCCCCTCTTTTTCGTCCCCGAATAAATACTGTATTACATTTGATTCTATAGCTCCGAATAGCTGATTCAATGACTCCATTTTCGAAAATGATGTTTAAATGATGATCTTCTGCTCAAAAATTGGTTAAAGTGGTCAGAAATGGCCTCAGATTGAACCACAGAGTTTCTGGAATCCAAACAATTTTAGGCCCCGGATCCCCTTACGTTACAGCTTCGCGCTACGTACTTGCACTATGTGCTCGCATGATTCCTGATCAAGGTATTCCCCCCCCCCCACTTTTGAGAAGCAATTGACGCCCTTGAATATGCAGGCTCACAGGCTTAAGTGCAATGGGTGTTTCTTTTAGCAGTCCTTTGTTTCATTCCCACACAATCTAAACAGCAAACTATTGTATAGGAGCAATCTCAAACATGACCCCTGGCAGTTGCAGGCAGGAATAGCATGTGCTCTTTATTGACCAGGCAAGATATGCTTTGTGGAATCGTCTAAAGCATTTCAAGTTTGGAGAGTGTGCCTTAATCCACCATTTATCAGTGATATTTAAGGGCAAGTTCTCCCTGCAGCTAGGAGAAAATTTACTAGAAGTTGCCATGAAAGAGTCTACTATTCATTTCTCACTAATAAGATATTAAAATGTTTAATACTGGGTTTGATAATCATTCTAAACTCAGTGCTACACATATCTTCTAAGTGGTGCAGATGAATATTATGCAAATATTGAGTGTTTGAACCCAACCTTGTAGCTATTGGCTCTAAGGAACAATACGCGCTACGCGCAATGCTCAAAGCGCACACCAGCATGCATTTGCACTCAAATACCGCGCCATGGAACAAGGATGATCCTACGGTAACTGTTGAAGAGTCAATCCCATTCACCAAGGGCGAATGGGACTTTTTGAGCCCCGGCATGAATGGGAGCAATAATGAATGGTTCCACCAATCAAATGACAATGTTCCGTATGTCAGTTATATAACAGTGGATCACTGACCATACCATGTGGGCTGGCCGATTCAAATCTTAAACAGCAGCAGTAATACTGCAAACAATCCCCTCTTCAAAATACATCGTGAGTGCAGATTCAACTTTCCTTTAATCAATAGGAAATACCTGTGTTTGCTGGTATAGGCCAGCATGGGGGAGGGGGGGGGTGTCATGATATACTTACACGGTTGGAGAAATAGGAAGGCAAGGAAGGATATTCACATTTGTCAATCTTCTCGCATAACGTCCACAAATCCAGACCCTCGCTATAGAACGGCGAGTCGAGGGCGGCCATCTAGGAGGACGCAGGAACCAAACCGAGAACCAAGATGGTGCAACGACCACAAAAATGTGTACAGGACAGAGAAGAGTTAACTCACACTGGAAAAACTCCCTGACCAAGGGTCAAGGGTCAGAGGTCATGTGTTTTGCCGAGGTCAACAGTTTGCTGTTTGCGTGTCAAAGACATTCTATTGTATGATAGCTGAGACCCTTTGACAGGTGTTTTTAGACGATAAATTATCAAGTAATGTCTTTGACAGAAATTGGCAAACTTTTGTTCAGCGAAACAACACAACCCAAACCGATTGATTACTGGGATCCACTTACGTAGAGCACACAATGTCAGTTTCTTTGCTTAGTGCATCAAACTGACACAACCAATATAATCATCAATGTACTACATTGTAGTGATTCTGATTGATCAGGCCAATATAAGCAATGTTCTGACTTAGTGGGCTCTACATAACTGCACCACCAACCATAGTTGTTAGACTAGTATTAAGCACGCCAGACATACCACATGCGCTTACCTCGTGTGAGTAGATATCGGATGGAAGTGGGGGATAATCGCACTGCTCGATTTTCTTGCACAGAGAGTATAAGTTCATCTTGTCCCCATAGAAAGGTGATTGCAAAGCGGCCATCTATAGAGGCATCGAGGGGAGGTTTGTTTTCCGTGGGATGACGATGATGATAAATGATGATGACGCAGGAATGCGAGGCAGGGGGGGGGGAGCAAATGGGATGAGGCAGCATTAACAGATGCAGGGAGATAAGAGGATTGTGTTAGGTGTGTATAGGGAATGGTTCAGGATGGGTTGGGATTAATGACAGCAGGCAGATGAGGGATTAAGAAAGGATTAAGCAGATGCAGGGGATTAAGATATGAATTGATGATGCAAGGGAGCATGGCAAATAAGTGGGTTCGAAATGTAATTGAGACAATGAAATTGAGATCATAGCAATGAATGAATTGATTCGGGAGGGAGAGAGAGAGAAAAGGGCAAAGAAAAATAAACAAAAAAAGAAAATGCTCAATCCGTTCCGAGTTTCTGGACCCTTTGAGGACAAACATGCACCTGTGAAAACCCATGCAGAGCACTATAGAGACTTGAAGCCATGCTTCTACGTACGTCTTGTGAAATCTGCTTGTTTGGATGGCCATATGCTGCAGATGGCCTAATTTGAGTATCAAGATCTGAATGTCTACAAATTCTTGCTCAACAAATGTAAAACAAAAACAAAAATTGTGGCATAAACAGGTACAAACAATAACATACATCAAGCACATCAGACATCACAGCACCTATATATTAAACAGAAATAGCAACAGATATCTTTTCAGAACACCATGAAATTAAACCTTTTCAGCTTTCATACAATTTGCAGGCAAATGTCAAATTGAGATAAAGAACTACTGCGTGATATATCATCTATCTGATTTTTGTGTGTGCTTGCAGCCTGGAATGAGTTTAACAAATAATATCTGAAACACAAACATGTATGAATTCAGCAAACGAGTGCCACTAGTTTGCATGGGGTTCCACAGGCATTCAACAAAACCATGACTAAACACAACAAACATGAAACATAAATTTAAGCAGCGTTCTTGTGAATGACCAAACACAAAAGTAATTGGTGCCTCTGGACTAACTTTCTCAAAATAACACAAAACACATGAAAAAAAAATCAATTGAAAGGAACTCTGGGACAAAATATCAAACAAAATCTGTCCTCACAAAGTCCCCCAAAATGAGCTTTAGGTTTGATTTTCATGTATTGAACATACCAAAATCTGCACTGTTTCTTTTTGTTTGAAAATGAAAGCAGACCCCTTATTCTCTCTCCCAAATGGATAAGCAAGGATTCAGGATAACAACGCTGCCACAATGTCTCATTTCAATCAAACAGACATGCAAGTACAAACATGTACATGCAGTCATGCACACCACATATCCATCATGCCCAAATTGATTAGAGCAGGATTTCCATGCAGATAAACATTCCCCTACAGATGTGTTTTAAATTTTACTGAAGTGGGAAAAATGTGGCCACTGATCCGCCCAATTAAAGATGACAAAAGAGGACATGATATCTGAACCATTAGCGACTTGAAATCCACAGTTCAAATTCTAAGTCCTTCCTTAGACTCAACAAGCGCACAAACATGACCACAGACCACTTCTAAATCACTAACAGTATGCACTTGAACGGGAGGTAAATTATTTACAGCACGAGTCCATGCATGCCTATGCATTATGCATCATTAATTAAGCCTGAATTATGAATCAAGTAAAGAAGCATGCTATTTACCAAGTAACATGCAAACAATTTAACACTATAACGCATACAGCAGCCATGCATACAAATGTCATGCATACGTAGGTACATGTTACTACATTTACATTATTAACATGTTTTCCCTCATAAATTAGCTTACATAAACCAGAGGGCAGTATCCAATATTTGCTGAATTAGATTTTCTAAGCAGCTACAGCCTCTAGAGGGCGATATGCTTGCTTCATAGACTTTTTTCTATATTTTTCTTTTTTAGAAGTTGAGTATCATTTTTCATATGTTAATTCCATGAGAGAGAATTATTCATGCCGGACCAAATATGCTTGTTCTCAGATTTGGCTTCTGATACAATGAAATTTGTCAAGAATTTAGTTATCAAGGAAAGCAATGTTAAATATGCAGTAAAAAAAAAGAATTAATTTTCCTGTCTTCACCTGTCCGTGACATAGTAACTTTTCCACTTTTTTTCATGTAAATAAAATGTACCCCGTGGTTAACCTTAACTCCATCAGCATTTTTTCAAAGCCTTCCTAAGTCCTTCAAAATCCACCACTATAATGGGAGCCAATGGAACATTCTTTCAACTTCTTCCTGACTTTCAAGGAGCATGAAATCACATATAAATTTAGGGTGGGAAAGTGCTATCGTCACCTTCCTTTAATCCTTCATTATCCTCCACATAGCCTCATGGTGGATTTTGAAGGAATTTGGAGTGTTAGGGAAAATGCTTCAAGAGTTTTTGTTATATAATTTTTTTCTATGTGGGACGTACCTCGTAGAGCAAGCAGCCTATTGACCAGATATCTGATTTGAAGTTATACCCGGTTTCATGAATGCGTTCTGGTGACATGTAGTACGGTGTCCCCACCAGAGAATGGGCAGCGGTTGTCTTTGAGCTGAAGAACCGGCCTAGACCGAGGTCACCCAGCTTGACCACACCCGTGGCTGTGATGAACACATTGGCTGGTTTGATATCTACATGATGAAGCAGGATGGCTGGTTAATATTCATATATCACATGGTCTGAGGGGAAGTAGTGCATAATTTCTTGGGTACACAACGGAGTGACAGATCGTCTATAGACTTTGTGCAGACGACACGTCACTTCGTGGAGCAACTGTCAAATGAATAGTCCTAGACTGTTAGTTGATTTGATCCCCTCATTCAAAAGAGGGCTTTCCCAAAATTTCTGGTGAAAACTTTTAAATTGGCCATCCTTCTGCAATCTTTGTCTTTACACACTGCTAAATCAATTGCACAGCCTGGTTAATAATTGTCAATACCCATAGAAACATTGCAGCAACAATTTACATGTTCACAGTTGAGAGGATGACAAACAATGATTGAAAAGTTTTTCTTCACCATTTACAAGAAAATAGCAAAAACATCTTGACAATCAATTTTATATTAAAGATCCATTGAAACGAATGGAATTCACAAAGATTCCCTATATTTTAAGTGAACTTATCGAGCAACTGTCCTTGATTCGCATTGCAAAATGTAAGGAAATTTTCCCTTTTTTGATATCAGATTATTACAAAAATCTGTTTTACTTTACAAAAAAAAATATGCACAGCAGGGTGCTTTACTTCTTTGTTTGTGTGTGCAAAAGTGCTCACTGCCACAACACATTGTGAATCAGGTTGATATTACATTGTAGCTGTAGTTACCTCTGTGCATGACTCTACGTGAATGCATGTGTGCCAGTGCACTGCATAGCTGTACAAAATACTTCCATATAGTTCTCTCTGGGATCAAACGCTTCTGTTTCTTGAAATGCTGTTGGTAGAAGACAACAAATATGCATTTTTTCCCCTGAATGACAGTGAATGTATATCTGCATGTAATATCAGCTGTCACAAATCAATGTAAAGCCTCTTCAAAATGATGTGTGATCTGCAGAAACAAAAATAGAGCTGCTTCTTACAACTGCGCTGGGTCGGCCATATTACATGTAAATTGAAAGGGATTCAACCCTTGAGTTGAATAAAGTTGATGCAAGCAAGGCAAATTATAGATTAGCTTGATTGTACTCTGAACAATTATTCTATATTATAGATGAAAGTCCTGCATGAAAAATATATTTGAAAGTGATTACGCAATGCAATCATAACAACATAGTGTGGAATTTTCCATTCAATATCCAAAAAATCATTAAAAATCAATGTGTAAATAAAGCAATATCCAAAGTGTCCCGTTCCATGCAAAAGTATACATTAAAACTGGGGAAAAGGGCAATGTTGATTTTTTTTGAATAACAACTGGGACTGAACCGACCTTAATCATCTTGGATAGGTCTCCAGCATCAGCTAGCTCTAGTACAATGTTCAGCTCATTGTTCTCAATGAAAGACGCTTGGTACATGATGACATTGGGGTGGTTTAATTGCTGTTGGGATAAGCGCAAAAAAGAAGAAGAAAAATGACAGGAAGAAGGGAACATGAACCTTGTATTAAGTCAGCTACACGGCAAGAAGACTTGTTTGCAATACACTGTTTTTATTTCTGTTTACTTATTACTGATTACAATTAAAGTTTGCTGGCTTGTTTACTGTTCAATGATTTACTTTGGGTTTAAATATTTTTCTCATCTTCAAAAAAATGATTTCTAGTGATAATATATTAGTATGAAAAAATTCAACCCATCAAATATAAAATAAATGTACCAATGTCAGCCACAACAAAACTTTACATTTCACTTGATGTTCCTGAAGATACCTACATGTAATTAGGGTTGCAATGATTCACTATTTGCTTGTCATTATTTGTTTAGGGGGAGGTGCAGGGGTGTATGCTGGGAGTGTTATTACAGGCATCATGCAACTGGGAATTTAGGGGAAATAATGAGGAAATTCCAAATCACACAAGACTTTGTACAGTATTTTTCAATTTGTAATGGCATTCATGAGAAGTAAACAAGTGTGAGTGCACAATAAGCACAATAGGACGGCCAGTCTTGCATGAAAGTCTTGCATGAAATCTATCAAAATTATCCCTGCCAGAGCTTAAAAATGTGAAGCCCAAAAATGCAACACCGATGGCACATATGGAACACCATACTTTAGATGTATACCTAGATTTACAGCGATTTGTGATAAATACCACGTGACTATAACATTACTGAACATATTTTCCCTCCAGTTACGAACTTTTCTTAAACATCTTTCCCAATTGCTAGAAACAATTTTTGTTAAGTATATAATTTATTTTGTTTGCTTTTTTTGAAAATTCAAATTTGGTAGTTATAATTTGTGGGAAACTTATGGGGCCTTATTTTGGTCCATTTTCTGGGGACAGACCGACTGACCACCCGGTGACATGAAGAAGTGAGGAAATCAGCGGATCTGAGGAAATATTACATGCCTGTGTTAAATAGTAGATCTATTTTGGGAAAGCTATCATTTGCAAAGAAGTAATGTTCGTTTCGTTGAAAAATCATGTTGTTTTTACTTGAATTGTGTTTCCATTTATATCATACACAAGCTGTATTATGATTTAAGGCAATGGTCCCTGTACGACCCTGCCTATTACCCCCTGTACCGCCAAAACCCACAAGAGCACTCAATAGTTTTATGGTTTTATCAGAGAATAAATACAATGTAATACAATGTAGTACAGGTGCTAATGGGCTATGTAATTATATGCGAGGCAGTGTCCCATCATATTGCCTGCCACATTTCATTGTAACTGCCTCTATTTAGCATTTCATGTAACATTTATATGCTCATACATGAAACCATAATCATTCATGAGATGGGCAAAGCTAATCAATAAAGAATCACTTGTGCTTCTATTTTTGAAAGCCCAGCGGGTCACACGAGCGTTAACACTCAGCGGCAGTGTGTCCCTTAGGGAGGACATCGCGTGCCAGCATCCCCTCCATACACACATCAAGTGATGTACATGTACAGGATACAGTCACCACACTGCATCCTTTGTACCGTGACAAGAGCTCTGCAAACATGATGCATTCCTTGACAATTTGGAAATACAAAATCATTTGTCAATATTGACGGTGTGCTTGCAATGAGGCCACTCGGGAAGAAAATTGTGTTTCTAATTGTTTGGGAGAGGCTTTTGCACTGAACTGCATCTTGTGGACAATAATGCATATATCCAATGCAACAAAGCTGGACATTTGTCTGATCCAAGCAAGACAGTAAGAAGTCATTACCGATATTCTACCTCCCTATTGTGTGCATGTAGCTAGTCTTAGATGCCGATACTGGTGGATGTGTGCATGCACTTTATAAGTACCCTGTGATATTGTTGTTATACTGATGATTGCTTTTGACAAGCCATTGTTGTTACTCACTTTGAGTAGATCTATCTCCTTGATACAGTCTTGTCTGGCCTTGGCATCCATCATCTCAAAGATCTGTGTGGAAAATAGAGACTTATCAAAAACTGATGCATACACCTGGATCACAAGGATGGGGGGGGGGGGAGTTCAGATGATGGTTGTCTGACCTCAATGAATAGAAAAAGCGATGAAGGCAGATTATTCTGCCACAGTATGGGCTTCGTGCACGAAAAATAGATGGCACTTTTTGACCACTTCCATGAGCCCAGTGAACGGGACACACTGCCTGCACATACTGGTTCTCGCATGTATGTCGCAAATGACCAATGATTCTGAATGTGCACAAAACCATAGCATCATCGTACATGTATGACCATCAGGCCTTTGTGGTCTCCCCAACTTTTCCATTGAGGGGAGTACTTGTGCACGGTGTCCATATTGTTTGCCCCAAATATGGAGCTCTGCAGGCGGCCACAAAGCATCAGCTGGTGTTAGTGCACAGAGTCTGTACCCAATAGGTACAGAAAAACACTTTGGAGCACTGCATGAATATCTTTTCAATGCTAGCCAACTAGTAATAAAACTTGCATATACATGAAATGCGAGTCCATTTTTTTCCCCAACCGTTTACTTTAATAACTAGTCCAAAATCACATTTTGTCCATCCACAAGAAGGATGGGTCACGAGAGAATATAAAACCCTGCCTGGATCCACCTTCATCTTCAGTCTTACCTGGACTTTCTTGAGGGCGACGATGCTGTTATCCACCAGACATTTAGCCTTGTAGACCTCACTGAACTGACCCTTGCCTATCTTCTTCTCAACGCTGAAGTTAGCCAGCGTGTTATACTTGTCATTACTAACCCCCAGCTCCATGCCTTGATCCATGGGCAGGTCCATTGCTGATGATGTGCCTTGACATCAACAGTCACACCTTCAAAACAGAGGGGCCTTGATTTAAGTTGAGCTGCATGAGGAGAAAGAAAAATCAGATAAACACAACAAATTAATGTTACGCAACAAGAGCTTTCACTGTTCACTCCCTGGCATCACTCTAGGTACAGTGTTTGTACATGTGTCATAGTGTGATCAAGTCTAGAATCATGGGCACCGTGCACAAACAAGAGAGGGCGCTTTTTACCACTTTCGAGAGCCCCATGGATGGAACACATGGATTGATGGATTGCGCACGTATAGCGCGAAATACACATGGATAATTTTATTCTGAATGTGCACAAAACCATAGTGTCTTTGTGCGAGCATCAAGCTGTGTCGGCAATGAGTTCGAATGTCTCTCCAGTGGTTTCCCCCAACTCTTTTTTATAGTTGAGGGGGTACTTCTGCACGGAGCCCATAAAGCTATATCATAATGTCAGCATCATTAAATGAGTCACAGCGCAGCCCCAACATACTTGCACATGACCTAACCGTGGTATCATGTGCAGTCCAAGGTCCTTGCCAATTATGTTAATGTGTGGGATATGCATACTTTGATACTTCGTACTCACATGAATTGGCACCTTGAGGCACCTTGTGAGAGTTGTTTGTGTGGGATATGCTGCATGCGTGTACTGTTAACTAAACAAAGTTTTGCTCTAAACATGCACAAATCTGCATCATATTTGCATGAGCTCCAGGCACCCAACAGCAATGCAAATTTGTGTGGTGCACGTGTGGTGTGTCCCTCCCACTGGAGGTCTTGTATGTCATGTATGTGGTCACAAAGCGCACTTACTGTTCATCATGCACATAGTCTATAGTCCATACATGACTGGCACAAAATGAAAGGAGTGCAGTCTTAAGACCAGTTCATACATGTACATGTTCTCTGTGCAAAATGAAAATTTGAATGTGCAATTCGTAAGTGTGTAAGTACATGTACAATGTACATTTGTACATGTACTTGTGCCATAATTTCATAAGTTAAACATAAATTCAACCCCACATGGCAAATGTGGCCACAAACGCTTTGTGACATCAAACTCACTTCACATTTGCATAAATTTGCATAAAATATGAACTGGCATTTTTTACATGTATACACATGTATACGTGTACATATATCAAACAGGATTAAAGGGAATATACAACATTTGCAAACATCGAAAAATAAAACTACCAAGTTTTTGCGAAATACCTTAATAGGATGTTGGTAAATGACATTCTAAAGCATCCTGTAAAATTATGGCACCTGGTATACTGTCATTTTCAAGAAAAGTGGTATTTTTGTATCAATTTCCAACGCTGATCGGCCGATCAGCGTTGGAAACAACTGGCTTTTATTCAAATACTGGCCCCAATTGACCATTGCACTTGTTTGCAATCGATTACAAACCTATGAACGGGTACGAGCCAGCTAGACTGGTTCCCTGACCTTACAATTCCCCAATGTATGTAAACTGCTGTGTTTCTTCTTATATGGAGTCAGGGAACCAGACTATAGGAAAATGATCGTTTTTCTTGATTTTTATAGCATTTTCGAACCCAAAACCTCCAAAAAGTCATTGTAACTATATTTGCTTTATATTTCCAACCCCCCAATTCCATCCATTTCTGAAAATTACAGCAAAAGCAAATGATGTATATTCCCTTTAAGACTAAGAAAAAAGAAACCTGTGCTTATACATGTACACCCATACATTATATCATACACAGTAAATAGTGTTCCTTACAATTTCACATAAATCCCAATTTTAAAACCCTTACACATCATTTTTTAAAGCTGGACTCAGGAAGTTTCCCAGAAATACATCATTTGCTTAACTGTCTACTTTCAGAGCAGCTGTTGCTATGGCAACATGCATGCAAGGACCGGTGCAGTCTGGTTGGCATGACAACACTCATTACTTAAGCAGCTACTAAAGCCAGATACTTTGAATGTTTCCAGCAGGAAAGCAATTCATTTAGGATCACTGTACACTTTGACATCACAGCACACACACTGGACCAGGACTGAGGAATCACTAGATCCCAGGGCTAGTACACGTACCTCAAGCCATGTACACACACTGTACCAGTACATGTATTAGATTCAAAAGCATTTTCTAGGTCTAGGAATGTAAGCAAATGTATGTAAAAATATTCATACTTAACTGTAAATCTCAAACAACTTTGAAATAATTCTGTTGTATTATTTCTTACTGATTATGATGATTCAAGTGAATTTGCACAGCTCATTAGTTTTGAGTTAAAGGGAATAGGCCTATACAATTTGCAAACACTAAAAAACAAAACTATGGTCCTGCCAAATTATTATGAAATACCTTTCTGGACTGTTAGCGAATCATTCTATTAAAAGCATCTTGTAAAATCATAGCACCTGGTGAGCTGACATTTTCAAGAAAAGTGTTATTTTTGTATCAATTTCCAATGCTGGTCAGCCGACCAGCATTGTAAAAAAGTGGCTTATTTTCAAATACTGCCCCCAGTTTACCATATTTAGTTAGTCCGCATTCTGTATTTTGTTTGCAATCGATTACACTCCTAGGAATGGGTACAAGTCAGCTTGACTGGTTCCCTAACCTTACAGTTCCCAGATGTCTATAAATTGCTTCATTTCATCTTAAGTGGGGTCAGGGAACCAGACTACAAGAACACACATTCTTGTTCCGTAGTTGTGGGACATGCACTCGGCTGCATGAGGTATTTGTGGGGACCAAAAATGCTGTGGGGACAGCAGAAAGTCCCCATAACTCGGTCCTAATTTGCTTAACGATAAAAAACTTCCCCATAACGCGGTGCAGGCCTACCCATGATGGTTTCTTGGTTTTTTTTGTCCAGTATCTACGAACACAAAACTTCAAACAAGTCAGTGTAACAACATTTGCTATAAAATACTAACTCCCAAATCCATCCATTTCTGAAAATTACAGCAAAACCATGTTGTACATATCCTTTTAATTAATAAATATAATTCAAAAATGTAGGGCTATAAAGTTAATATTACACACACAAAAACCTAAAAAATGCATTTTGAAAATAAATTAAACACACAATAATTTTGATTGCCTATTGAGATTGTGCTGTACAGACATAAGGGTCACTGGTTCAAAAGACATACATATACATGGGTAATTGTGAACTACACAGAAATAAGGGTCACTGTTTCATTTCCACAATCAATACACATGATTGATCTGTTTATTCTGCTGTCCTTAAATCAATGTGAAACACAAGAGTCACTCAATGATATATCATGGATACTTTGTACAGTATGCATGGTGTCCATGGCTACCGTCAAATGGGCTGAGATGGGTTTGTGAAAAACTAAGGTCAATTAATTTAAATGATAATTTCTACCTAACAAATCCTCGGTCAAATTTCTTTGCAATCTTCACCAAAAAAAAAAGGTGTTTTGCCAATTTAAGAAACAACAATACTATAAATCTGAAGCAGGTCATTAAAAACTAACTTGTCAAACTTTCAGCTCAGTAGATAGGCCTATCATGTTATTTTCGAAACTGTGAAAACGCATTTTCATTTTTGTCGAAAGCATGGGTTTCTGTTGAAAGTGCAATGGTTTGGTCCAAGCCATCGCAAGGACATGGTGGCAATTCCTCTTTTCTTGAAAATGACAGCATACTAGGTGCAATGATTTCACAGGGTGCTTAACCCTATTGTTGACTTTAATTACTCAAATAAGATATTTCATGATATTTTAACAGTTTCATTTTTGAATGTTTGCAAATGGTGTACACTACATGAAGTAAATTCCACATTGTACTCACTACAGTGCCAATGTGAATATACAACAATTGATTTTGCGGTAATTTTCAGAAATGGATGGATTTGGGGGTTACCGGTAGTATTTTATAGCAAATATTGTTAAACTGGCCTGTTTAAAGTTTTGTGTTCATAGATGCTGGAAAAACCAAGAAAAAAAAGAAGCTGTTCTTTAAGTTTGGTTCCCTGACCCTATTTCAGATGAAATGGAGCAATGTATAGACGTCTGGGAATTGTCAGGTCAGGTGACCAGACTAGCTGGCTTGCACCCATTCACAGATGTGTAACAGATTGCAAACAACATGTGGACTAACTAAATTTGGTAAACTAAAACTGGGAACAGGTTTTGAATCAAAGTCAGTTTTTTCCAACAATGGTGGGCCAACCATCATTGGAAATTGATACAAAAATTCCACTTTTCATGAAAATGACAGCACACTAGGTGCCATGATTTCACAGGATGTTTGAGACTATTATTTACAGTCAAGTAAAGTAGTCATAATAATTTGGTAGTTTTGTTTTTGATGTTTTGCAAATGTTTTACATTAGTATTACCTTTGACCTCAATAAACCATATCCGATCAATCTGACCACAAATATGTGGCATGATTCCCAAGAAGAAGTAAGGTCTGGGTCGGGTAGCCCATGACTTTGAGGCACAGAGCTGTATACATTACCAAATACAAGATCTACAGTGTGCATGGACTCAATGCATTTTATAAAATTTGCCAGCAGATATCAAACCAATGTGCAGGCAGTGTTTAACACTGCATGGGAAATCAAGCTTCTAGTGACACTGCTCAACTAATCTTGCATGCTTGGTCAAATTGTCATCAATAATAGAGTACTGCTGCATATCTGATGCATCTTGGCTCATTAGTTGATCTGCAAGTACACATACATGTACATACATGCATCAGGATACAGCACTGTGCACTCTAACATACAATTCAATTACTGATTGATTCCCTAAAAATAGTAAAAAGCCCAGGAAAATATAGAAAAGTTCAGAATCATGGAAAAACTAACTGCACTCCTCCTTCCCACGAAAGTACACTTATGAATCTGTATATCAAACTATATGTATGTACATGTACATACATCTAAGGATTTAATACCTCACCCACACACTCTGTATTTTAATTGGCCGACAGCAAGTCACATGACATTTACTATTTTTACAATATATCTTACCATGAAGATTTGTATGCATGGGTATATGCCTATTGTACCCACTCACTATAGACTTGGGTTCTAACATTTCATGAATGGGCAGTTTCCATATTGAACTAGAAGCACATAACTTGTACATGGATTTAGGTTTAATTAGTCATCTCTCTCGAAATCAAGCAGATACTTATCTATGAGTGAGGCATTATAAAACAAACTGTGACTGCTAGTAAAAGTAACCTTCGTTTCCCTCAGCTTCGTCTTGGGAAAACAGAACACTCCATGGATCACCTCTGGAGGCGGCTAGTTTTGCACCACCACTCAAAGCAGTCAATATTTGTTTTACCTGTATTACGTACATGTACATAAGCAATAAGCTTTTGTTACTCATACCATGGCTGAGTGGATACCTCCTCTTACCCCTTGATTCACCCTATCTTGCTGCAAGACACATTTGTATCTTGCAGCCATTGTGCTGAAATATATCTTTTTCAACTGCGGTTCCAAAAATCAGGGTTTTAGATCTTTTCTTTCACAGAAAGATCATTTAGAATGAGTACATATGTTCAAAGAAAAGTAACAAAGCACTGACACCTACCCCAGAGTGGGCTGATAATGCAGTACAGTCTAGGATTACAGATAGTTCATAGCCTCAATGTAATTTGAGATTTGGTTCATCCCAAGGCTATTGTGGCTATCATGATGGCACTCCCCTGTCCCACAGAATTCCCCTCACAGAAAAAAGAATAACAATGACAATCAAAAACACTGATAGAAACCAAGACACATAGAAGATTATTGATAAGGAAATATAATGCAAGTCTACAGGACTAAAAAAAACCTGGACTTGTACATTGTACATTGTACATGAGTTCACCACCCACTGTGGATAGGATTACTCTGTCTATCTTGAGGGTTTGTAAGTACAGGATGTGGGTACAAGAATGCAACTTTATTTACTTGATATGCTTACTATGCTTACAACATGTATTTTTTTTCATCTGTAATGTTGGTACCATGGTTCAAATAAAGATTAGAAATTATATTGAACAATAAATGTTCTTGGGGAAAATTGAAAAGCAAGCATGAAAGGGGTTGGGATGTAAACCTTTTTGAGAAAATGTATACACATTTCTAAAAAAAATCCGCCATCGTACAATGAAGCTGCATCTACATGTATGTAAGTGTACACTCACACATGTAGGGCCTATGTGAAAAAAAAATTACATGTAAGTTGGTGGACTTACACTAATTACAGTAGGGCATCGGCCATTTACTAACACTTGTCACACTCGGAGCCAGGGGTGTCACCAGACCAATTTGAATGATGGGGTGTGACAACAAATTTGCTGACAGACCAGAGTTTTTTGGTCATCTGGCCCCACAAAAAGTAAAAAGTGGAGAGGGGTACCATCTTTCTATTGGGTGTGCTGTTCTGAGCAGACGATCTTGGACACTTGTTTCCTGCTCTTGTCTTATTAACTTACTCTGAAAATTCCACTTTTAACATTATTTAGTTTACAGCCGCAACAGCACTCTAACAAATAGTTGTAATACCAAATAAATGTATGTCTTGACATTTTTGGGGTATTTCCTGCAAGTAAAAATGAAGAGATGATTTGAAACATTTAGGCCCCTACTTTTAAAGGCAGTTACTTTATGGCAAGAAAGGTTTTAGAAATTAAACAATATTCTTTACAGACAACGATACCAAAACCAGTCCAGCTCTGCCACTTCCTCTACGTTCGTCTCTTCTACACTGTCAATAGCGGTGCACCTCTGTGTTTTTATGGAACCACCGGTTGCACTGTTCACAATCAATCCAGTTTTTAGCAGGCAATACAGATGGTCACATCCACCATGCCGACATCACAAATGGCTCAGGGGACCGAACCCACCCGAAAATCGCAAATTTATGCAAATTTAACCGAAACCGACCTGACCCAACTGAAATGATGGAAAAACTGACCTGACCCGACCCGACCCGACCCTTGGTTTCGGGTCGGGTCGGTTTCAGTTCCCGGTTGGGTTTGAACAAACTTAATCGGGAACACCTACTGTGAGGTTGAAGTGAAATCTCACACCAGAAAAGATCATCATTTATGGCATGTAAATGCCTGCTGCAAGTGGACATTTGCTTTCGTTGGTGTTGGAGACTTGTCTTGGATCACCAAAGCTTGACAAACCATCTTCAACCTCATAACCCTGGAAAAACTTTTCCAGATCATCAAACCATACATGAATCTTTTTATATATCGTCCAAGGTTTTCTGAAACTCTCAGCCGTACTTTCAGATGCTGCCTCAAGAATTCTTTCAGCCAGTCTCTTCCTGGCAGGGTATTATGGAAGGGATTTTGTTGGCCATCCTCATCTTACTCTTCACTATCATCAAGAGCTCTAGCTCCCATGTCCCATTTTGGACATGCCAGTGGCGCACTGCACCAAGTCGTTCTCATCTTTTTCGCTCAGAACCAGGCTCGGGCATTGGTGACTGACGACTGGTGTTCTGCTGTGGATCTTACCTAGCAAGGTCATCTTTTTGATTTTGTAGTCATGACATGCTGCACGTGACCTTGGTAGCATGATTGGATAAACGTTCAGCTACAATGCAGAAGGTTCTGGGATCTCCTATACCCTATCATTTATACCTAGCAATTTCGGATTTTATTTCCCTTTAAAAAAACCTTCCAGTGCCACAAAACAGAGAGACAAAATATTCTGCAATGAAAATGTTAGATTTCGATTTAAAAACACTAGTGGAAGAAAACTTGTACCTTAAAAGGGTTCCCATCAGGACCAACCTGCTAAATCCAACAGAGTTCAATGCCTTTAACCATGGAGCCACACATACTTTTGATTGAATAATTGGAAAGATTCCCATATCTGGCCATCACTTTTTTCCCTTCAGTGAGCTACATGTACATATATCACCATCAGAAAGTGATATGTCCTAAAAAAGTCGGAAAAAACGTTGCAACCTGACGCCACTTCAGCGGTTGTGTACAAAGTCTATGGAGAGTCAAGAATTTTTTTTAAGCATTCCTAACAAAATTGAAAATGTTTCTCAGTCCCAGATTCATGTCTTATCATCATTTTTGCAATGACTGACCTTCACTGAGATGATATATGAAGAAAAAAAGTGGCGGCAGGTTGCACATTTTTTTCAAAAAAGTCAAATTTAGCAGGGAAAATATTGAAGTGTTCCATTGATGATGTGTACACAGCCCACAGCAAAGCTTGTAAAAATGCCCTGCAGGCAAGATGGCGCACATTTACATGTATGATATATTACTATTAGTAAGGGGGCCTAATACCGTGAAACAAATAGGGGGCCTAAAAATAAAACAAGGTGTTTCACGGTGGGTCTTTTATGTTATTGTTAAATCTGGATAGGGGGTAAATAAACTCTGAAATTTCATTTTCTGTCAGGCGAAAAATCAAAGTGCGCCACGTTGGGGGCCGCGCCACGTTAGGGTACATCAACAATAGTTGGATCCTGTTGGAATCAGCAGGTTAAATACAAGTAGCACTACAATACACTAGCACAGTGTGTTGCAGACTAAATAGGCCTAGGTACCTAGGCAAGCTAGGCCTTAATTGTACCATTGTACACAACACAGGCCCACAGGGACAGCCCGGCAGACGTTGAAAGCCGTAGCGCTTACCTGGCAACGGCGAAGTACTCACTCACAGAGCAAACCCAAACCAGGCTGGCTGAATTGTGCACTGCGTATGTCATAAAAGAGTACCTTTGTGTAAATAAGTTTCACTGACAATCATTCGATGGGCCAAAATGGAGTTAAATTAAGACCAAAACCAGAGTGCACTTCGTCTGCTCCGCAAGTATCCGGTAATGGCTGTCTGGCAATTGTCTCCATCCAATGAATAAAAGCGCATTGCGCTATATACGAGGAAACCAGACTATACTTTTTAATATGCAAGGTGGGTGACGTGTGACATTTGACCACATTTGACCTCATTAGCATAAATCGATGAACACATGTCAGTGTTGACGTTGAAAGTTGCACGGCCACGGAAGTAGAAAAAGATTTCCACAATTTATCGTAATATTAAACACCATTATTTCGAGATTTCTAAATTATGGCGCACTTAAGGTTGTCCATAGCACAGTTAGGAAACATTGTGATCGGCCGATCTTGTATTTTAAAGTGTGAAATCAGCGCCCGAAAATTTGGTGGATGTGCAGCAGCAGCAACCGCACAACGTAGCGTGGACACCACGGCCACGGTCGAGCTCGAACATAGAGACCAAGAAAACCTGACTGGAAGTGAAAGGAGAGGCAATGCCAATGGTGCCGACAACTTTGAGGTCAATTTAAATGGTAAAATAATAAGCAAAGCTCATTTTATGTATGTTTTTCTTTGCATATGAATTCATGAATATCTGTCAAATGCCTTTCTGTAAGTGTAACTGTATTAATCTGGAACTGTTTCAGATCTATCTAGGCAGTGGATTCTTTTTAACTTATTACAGTAGGCCTTAACAACAATTTCACTACGGCTTTCTCTGATTGGCTGAAAAGTGATATATAATTGCTTTTTGAGGGGTTCAAACAGAAGCCGGGCTGGCCGTAAACCCGTGAACGTGGCTTGTAAACTACTAGCCCCACTAGTGTGGCCGTCGGTATGCTGCGCTGAACCCAAGGCCACACACCGTGGTCCGCGCACTACTGAGGACGTTTTCATAAAATTTGCAGGGAATTTCTTACATATGGTTGTATTCTACGATGTCCCAAATATCACTTCTGGGATGCTTGGGTGTAATGATGTTCAATTTTCCGAGATATTCTTGAATCTTTCTGGAGCCCATATGCACTCGTGAAACGTCTGGTGATGGCAGCCATTTTGAATGTGACAAGAGATGACCTCAGGCTGTGACGTCGCGTTTATGCAAACTCTTGTCGAGCGAGGGCGCGAGTTGCAAATGCGACGGCTGTTTCCTGTGTCGCGCGCGTCGTCCAAGCCATCGACATCGATGCCCGCGCAGTGCATGCGCAGGGTATTATTTTCATTTTTAATTGGAACAGGAAACAGCCGTCACATTTGCAACTCGCGCCCTCGCTCGACAAGAATTTGCATAAACGCGACGTCACAGCTTGAGGTCATCTCTCTTGTCACATTCAAAATGGCTGCCATCACCAGATGATTCACGGGTGCATATGTGCTCCAGAAAGATTAAAAAATATCTCGGAAAATTGAACATCATTACACCTAAGCATCCCAGAAGTGATAGATGGGACATCATAGAATACAACCATATGTAAGAAAGTGCCTGTAAAATTTATGAAAACTTCGTCCTCAGTAGTGCGCGGTACCACGGTGTGTGGCCAGAGGTTCAGCGCAGCATACCGCGGCCACACTAGTGGGGCTAGTAAACTACGCCACGCTCTTGTACATGTTCGAACCAAGCGAAATCGTCCTTCCGTGACAAAGACTGGACATTGCCTTACCGTGTGATAAGTATTCACATATCAAGCTCTCTTGAACATGTTGAAATCTGCTTTTACGCCAAATCTGGCATTTGAACGATATTCGAGGTAAAATCTGGCAAGATCTCCACATCCTGCAACCTCCTCCTGATCCATGTGATTTACCATGTGATAAATGCTGCAGATAATTTGGTATCGCACTGACGCTCCGGGCACTTCTGATGTCCGGATCATAAGTGCGATTCCAAATTATTAGCTGCGTTTATCACGTGGTCTCGTTATTGGCCAATCAGACGCCGCCTATCATATGCACCACATGAAGCAGACGGGTAGCTCGGAGGGCTCGGATAATTTTGCACGCAAATGACCCTGGGTACTCGTGCAGGGTCATTTGTCAGGGTCACTTGTCAGGTTAAAATCTAATTTCTACACGTTCGTATGGGTCTTAATTGATGGCAAATTTCGTCAAAATGACACATCCTGAACACGCGGACAGGCAAATTTAGATTTCAAGGTGAGTCCTTAACATGCATACGAAATTATGTATGGCGGATCGATTTCGCCAGGTTTGAAAATACACAACAGTGTGGCGTTGTATACAACGCCACATTCACGGGTCTAGGCTGGCCGATATGTCGTAATTTATGAACAAATCCGTGAAAATAACATTTACTAAAAAAAAGAACATCATTACACCTAAGCATCCCAGAAGTGATAGATGGGACATCATAGAATACAACCATATGTAAGAAAGTGCCTGTAAAATTTATGAAAACTTCGTCCTCAGTAGTGCGCGGTACCACGGTGTGTGGCCAGAGGTTCAGCGCAGCATACCGCGGCCACACTAGTGGGGCTAGTAAACTACGCCACGCTCTTGTACATGTTCGAACCAAGCGAAATCGTCCTTCCGTGACAAAGACTGGACATTGCCTTACCGTGTGATAAGTATTCACATATCAAGCTCTCTTGAACATGTTGAAATCTGCTTTTACGCCAAATCTGGCATTTGAACGATATTCGAGGTAAAATCTGGCAAGATCTCCACATCCTGCAACCTCCTCCTGATCCATGTGATTTACCATGTGATAAATGCTGCAGATAATTTGGTATCGCACTGACGCTCCGGGCACTTCTGATGTCCGGATCATAAGTGCGATTCCAAATTATTAGCTGCGTTTATCACGTGGTCTCGTTATTGGCCAATCAGACGCCGCCTATCATATGCACCACATGAAGCAGACGGGTAGCTCGGAGGGCTCGGATAATTTTGCACGCAAATGACCCTGGGTACTCGTGCAGGGTCATTTGTCAGGGTCACTTGTCAGGTTAAAATCTAATTTCTACACGTTCGTATGGGTCTTAATTGATGGCAAATTTCGTCAAAATGACACATCCTGAACACGCGGACAGGCAAATTTAGATTTCAAGGTGAGTCCTTAACATGCATACGAAATTATGTATGGCGGATCGATTTCGCCAGGTTTGAAAATACACAACAGTGTGGCGTTGTATACAACGCCACATTCACGGGTCTAGGCTGGCCGATATGTCGTAATTTATGAACAAATCCGTGAAAATAACATTTACTAAAAAAAAAAAAAAAACTGGTACCTGCCAATTATCCACTGCATGTAAGTAATAGCTCTATGTGCTTGGTAGCCTACATTACATGTATATGTTGGAAAGTACCCCGGCCATACACTTCTAGAACTAGAACTTAGTTCTAGCTAGGGAAAGAATGTAGTATCCCGACGCCACTTCTTTGTTTGTGTACAAAGTCTATGGACAGTTGAGTGCATTTCCAAAGTATTTTCTAACAAAACTGGAAATGTTTCTTAGTCTGACCATGAGATTCATGTCTTTTCAACATTTTTGAAATGACTGACCCTCATTGAGATAATATATGATGACAAGTTGACAACAGTGGCATCAGGATGTAACTTTTTTTTCGCCTTCTGGTTGTAGAAGTACCCGGCCATAGATTTTTGTACTTTGTTTTAACAACGCCAAGTAAAAAAATTTAACCAGTTTATCGTCCCTGCCCGCTTCCTTTTTTCCTGACCGCCTCCTTTTTTTTTTTAATTCAACATATTTTGCGCATGTATATATTGCCAACGTTTTGTTTTTTTATCTGTTTCCAACAAAATTGTAGCTGTGTAGAAAGGGTAACAGCTCCTTTGGACACAATTTTGAATCAGCAAAGTAGTCGAGAAAAAATTGATGAATCCATCGGCCATCTTTTTAAAAATCCGCTTCCTTCATTTTTTCAAAAAGGCCGGACGAAAAACTACTCATTTTTTGTACTTGGCCTAATTGTAGGACACCTCACATTCTAGTGTACTTGGTGTATCATAGTTGATGACTTTACATTGTTTTAATCAAAATACATCGTAATTTGTGTTTTATAAAAATATGACTCACATATAATAAATCGAACTTACAACCTGCATTAGCTTATTTTAAAGATGTTTTTAAGATAAACCTTCGCATAAATTGCAATGCATCAATGAAAAGTAGTAAATTAAATGATGATATTACATTTCATTTCTTATCAGATGAAGACCAAGTAGCCAGTCAGTATGGTGCTCATCCCAGTGATGACAAACAGTGTTTATATGATGAGCATATCCCAACCACTGTACTACAGAAGGGACTACTTGCAGTTGGCTCAGCTTTCATGTCACTCTATGACCCGTATCGCGATGGTAACTTTCTCTCCCACTTCCCCCCAGTTCTTATCTGGTTGTCGTAATGCGTGATGATGTTTATGTTATCATTATCAAAGTTATTGAATGTTCAGTAGTTAATGATGGGTGGAATAAGTGGTGTTAATTTACAAAGTTGTTATAACAAATAATCGCTCACAAGTATCACAAGTCATCCAGTATCAAGGCCAAGTTATTCAACTAGACTGTGACAAAGACATTCCCTTTGTTCATTGTTCATCCTTGATACTTTATGGCTTGTGATTTTGATTTCAATAATAATTTATTGATGGCACTTTGTTAACCATCATCTAATAATATAATGTATCAACTTTACTTTGTTTTGTTCATCTAAGAAAAATCAAATACTATCTTAACAATTTATGATTATTTTCAAGTGATTTGAGTTTACAGTTGCAAGGCAATATTGAAAATGGTTTGTATTGGATTCACAGATTCATATTGTGCACTTTCACAGATATGATTGCATCACTAGGTGAGGTGACTGGACACTATGCACTGCAGAGGCTTCAAGATAAGATGTTGGCTGACTCAGAGGGAACGCAGATACTTGAGTGAGTTGGCGGTGGGATGAATAGGACAATCGCTAGTTAGTGTAATTACTGATGAACAAAGACTGGGTCTGGTGAAGTCCTTATTGTACTGTGAATATAGCCAAGATTCCATTTAGGAACGATTTTAAAGGTTGCTTAAACCTAAAATATCTACTGTACTGTTCTTCCCTCATTCCCCAAACAAACCTCTTCAAACAAAAGAAACTTTTGCTCATATTGTGTTAAATAATCTCATAGTCTGACTTGGTACCAACATGTGAGAATAATGTTTGTGCAAAAAATTACACCTTAAATTTGATGTTTTCCCATCAGTGCATGCTTCAATTTTTCTCAAATTAAAATAATAAATGAAATTGTTTCTTTTTCCATCTGTCAGCGAGAGACCGAGAATTAACACAAGAACTGTGGACATGGACTGGTTGGCTAGTCTACCCTTAGGAACACTGGGAAGGGAGTATGTAGATTTCATGAAGAGAAATGTAAGTGTTCAGGAATACGAGCAATTCAATATAGGGTTCTGTCACTGACCCACGTGTCCTGCTGGCCTACATCTGGGTACCGGAAAGTTAGAGTCACCCTCGTAGTAGATCAGGCAAAGATCATATAGACTACAGTTTTATAGTTTTAGTGATTAAAGTATTTTATAAATAAGCTTACCAAGTTAATAACTCGCATCTGCGGAGTTGTAATTATGAAACTGCCTGCAATGAAAAGTTGCTCGCAGACTGCTGAGTCTATACTAATTATTACAAAATGTAGTACTGGCTACGTAGACTCATCTGCTGTGAGGGGCAAATGCTACCGAGCCAGTTTCAGAGCCCACGCAGCCGTAAAGCATAAAATAGAAGCTAGAAGAACGTAGCACTGTTCTGGTGTAGATGACTTCCACGCTGTCTCAGAGCACGGTGCGGAGTGAGGTGGTGGGGCCCACGCTTAACCCTTTCATATCCGCGTTCCACTCCAGGAGTTACGGAGAATAGGGCAGTCTTCTGTACACTAATACCTGAGCCACGTCTTTATTAATAACCACCGGGCCGCATGCTTGGGCCATTTGTACACCAAAAGAAAGAATGCACTACACACTGATCAGTAGGTAGAAGCCAAGCCTTGATGGATGGCTAAAAACTGTGAGATAAACGCAGAGCTAACACCCAACGTTGGGTCGGCATGATTATGACAACCGGGCACGGAATTAGGTAAAGACCACAATATGCCATTTGATAAAAAAGTTGCGGTTAATTTACGTGGAAATAAGCCCTACAACGCGGTTGCTAACCAAATGCTTGGCCTACTGCAATGGTGGCCAATCACATGGAAACCGGATGGTCACATGGTACCATACAGCTAGCATGCCATGTGCGCTCGCGTTATCTCTTGCACGTCACGTCACGTACGAACATTTGTTTTTTCAAGACTGCGCGATGCCTGTACCATATGGATACTGGAAGTCTCGTTTTTTCACTAAAAAAATGTATCTTGTGTTGTATAGGGACGACGTACATTTAATATAAGTTCTTGCTCTATCACGACGTCAAAATCTTGTGTTTGAAAGGATTGATTCTGCAAAAAGGGAACGAACAAATTTTAAGCATTGCGTCGCGCGTTAAACACATCGAGTGCAGTCCTAATTTATGAACGTCACTGAACCGTGCATAACTCATTTACGGGCCAAAATCGATCACTATTTTTTCACCACAATTTTTTTGAAGTGGGCCCAAAATGCAGCCTGATTTATCAGAAAACTGCATGTTTTTTGAGAGATTGAAAGAGATAATGTGGCATAAACTTGTTTAAATGACATCGTAAATATGGGAAAATGGTTGCATTCATTTGTTGAAATTGCCAAATGATATTCATGTTGCATTAAGTGACAAGGTGTCGGAAACCTTTTTATTGTTTTTGGCCACAAACACTTATATTTGGAGTTTTTTCCCTGTGAATGTCAATGGAGGCTCTTGGATGCATTTGCAGTTGTGTGGCAATGTACATAAATAACGAGGCACATATTTTTTATGAGCAGGTAGTTGAGTGTGAAGTTGAAAAGTAGCCTCTGGTAGGCATATGCTTGTTACGTGCCAACTATGGCAATGGTGCCAACTATTGTTGGGACAGTCCTGAGTATTGTTGGAACAGTCTCATCAATAGTTGGGGAATTCCTAACTATAGTTGGGACGATCCTAACTGCAATAGTGATCATCCTAATTATTGTTAGGACGGTGCCATAGTTGGGGCGTAACATCCCAATTGCACCTTGTGCATTGTTTTCCTGATTTGTGAGGAAGGGGATATTATTTTGAGTCCTCTGTCTTTTTTGGGGGTGGGGGGGGGGGTGTTGTCAGGAATGGGCTGTCCCGTGTTGAATTTCTATTGCCCCCCTCCAGTGTACCACTGATACCTGTATTGTAATCGAGTCATGAACACTCCCTGTACCTGCAGAGAATCACGTCAGACACCCGCACTCCGGTGCATTTCGTCGACGACCCTGATCTGGCCTACGTCATGCAACGCTATCGGGAAATACATGACTTCAACCACGCCCTACTAGGCATGCCTGCCACCATGCTGGGTGAAGTGACTGTCAAGTGGTTTGAGATGATCAACACGGGCCTGCCCATGACTACCCTGGGTGCTCTCTTTGGACCTCTGCGCGTCAAAAGAAGGTAGAGGATTCTCGACTATTTAGTTTTTGAATCTTCCAACAATTCAAAACCCTTCAAAGCTTGCTCTACTAAGAATTAAAGTAATTCTGTGTGGATCTACTAGACCAGTTAAAAGAAGCCTATCAGTCGTATTTTGTGCAAATGTCTTTGTTTCTGAACTGTATGAAAGTAAAAAAAAATAACTCTTACTTGAAATCGTTTTAGCTGAACCTGAAATATAGATTAATGAATGAGTTTTGGAATAGAGTTTGTTCATGACATTGGTTGTGATCCCTGGCTGCAAGGCACGTTAACAAGTTTATGGCTTCTGACTATTGCCCCATGAACAACGTGGTAGACTATACCAATGTAGGGCTGGATAGCTCAGTTACCCCGCTGCATTTGTTTCGTAGTCTTTTGTAATGGTTCTTTGCTTTTCTGAATGATTGCTACATTTTTCATTTTCTTCTTTTTTGTGTGCAACATTTCAGGAACATTGGCAAGTTGGTGAACGTGTACATCCCTTGGGTGGTCCAGACAGCACCTAAGGCCAAGCTTCTACTCAATGTCTACTTTGAGAAGCGATGGGAACAGCCCATGACGGAACTCTGCAGTGAAATCGGCATCAGGCCATTCAGCAACGACAGATGACATTAATTCATCGTACGACCTCAAAACTCCAAAATTCAACCATTTGCAAACTATCAAATTGGAACATCAAGCTGTGAAGCTGTAGTGGCTGGGCTGTATGTTGGATCATACCCGCTGCCCAACCCAAGGCTGCTGGTCACCTCTGAGTTCTAATTTTTGTTGTTGATTTTATTAACTTATCAGCACTTGTATAATGCTGTATTCACGTCTTGATGAATTCTTAACACCACACAATGCTGAGGCAGTATGGTGCAGTGTAGACCTAATTCTCATGGTGTCACAATGACTGCACCTTACTGATCAAATCAACTCAAGTGGCAGCTTAGAAAGTGAAAAGAAATACACATGTATGCATGTAGTCTACAGGCATGGGTTACATGCACTTCAAAATGGGACATCACAAAATTAGGTCTATATTTTGGGGAAGTGTTGTACTTGTACTCGTACAGTTTTTGGTCCTCGTACTCATACTCATGAAAATGTACTTGAAGTTGCATGAAGAAATTACCTGTACTGGTACTCATGACAAAGTACTTGCGCTTGTACTCTTACAGTTCTCCTGCAAGAATTAAAAAAATGTTTTAAGAGGTACATGCAGGAAAAAAATATCAATTTTCTATTATATGGGAAGCTTCTGCATTTGAGAACAAGTGTACCCATTGAAATTTGATCCTACTCGTGAAAAGTATACTTGTACTCTAGTACATTGTTTGGTACTCGTACTCATGACAAAGTACTCATATTCATACTCATACTCATGGATACTCGTACTCTTCTCATGAAAATGTACTCGATTATAGCACTGTTTTTGGGCAGTTTAGGAAGCAACAGGGAGGTTGCTTTGGGGAGGCATAGGATGTGCTTGATGCCTGATGTGGCTGTGGAATACAACTACCCACTTTGCTGTGTGTTGTGATTCCCAACATTTTTAGTGTAAATCAGCAGTCTTCCAGCACTCTTGGACTGTGTGAGTGAAGACTGAGCAGTCCTGAAAAGTTGAAAATGACTTGCAGAAAAAGTGGAAGCTGTGGTCTGTGTGTGAACAGTAGATGGTGCTCAGTGACCACTCCAGGTCCAGGTGTGGGACAGATGGCATGCACTCTCTGGTTGGCATGTGTATGGTGCAAAATGCAAAGTTGACTCAGAATGTGAATAAATCTGTATTGTCTTTACTTGAGCGCCAGGCATATTGCAGCATTGTGTAAGTCCTGTGTAACTCTCTCCCTGAGACTGCTTAGGGGTGCACTGACCATAAACCATGTGGTAGTTGGATCACAAGGTTTATGCCAATGGATCCATCGGTCAAAACTTAAGCTTAGGACCATCCCAGCTTAAGGCTGGAACCATCCCAACTTAAGGCTGGGACCATACCAGACCAACTTGGTCAATGGTACTCCATGCTTTTAAAAGCATGGCACTAGAAGAATCTGGCTTTTAAAAGCATTAGAAGGCAAGCATTTATGAACCATGACATACGTATACATCGGTCACTCTCTCAAATGCTGCAAAGTGCCAGAGAAACTAGCTTGTATTTAGTTGACTATTTTGCATTTGCGAAATGGATCTGATTAAATGGTAGATAGACACGTTTTTGATGAATTTTTGCATGAAAACTATGCTCACTCCAGGCCTTTAGTTGGGCCATTCTATGGTCTAATTGGGACATAACAGATCTATTTCTGTCAGGCCCAGAACGTCATCAGTAAACACATTACACATATCAAGTATTGGTGTTATCTCTGTCATTCATACTGCACAGTGACCAATTACATCACAACATTTGGTCACGAGTACTGTGAGAAATGTACACAAGCCAAAGATAGGTGGGGCGAAACTAGTCCATTGTGGCAGACGACCAGTTGAATAAAGATAGCAGTATGAGACATGCCAGGTTGATACAAACATTTTTCTGCACAAGTTCAGCCAAAGCTATAACATACAAATGCCACGCATGTTCATTGCTGCTTTTCCTTCCATTCAATGCACAACCTTGAAACAAATATCACTTTAATGTTTTCAGATGGTTTCAGATGTTTTATTGATTTGCAACATTATCAATATATATATTTTAGAACATAAATAAATTATACAAATCACAGTCATACAGAATCATTAGCTTTTGGCATGATACCTTGGATAACATTTTAACTTAATCTTCAGATAAAGAAGTAAATATTTAAACAAACCTTATTAATAAATACCCGAGTTGTGTGTCCTAAAGGAATACATAGCCATGTTGAATACAATCTACAGCTGTTCCACACGTGTTAAAAGCAGTTGCTGTTAGCGGGAATGTACAAATACAACATATATAGTTTGAGGGGGATTATTAAAGAACTCCGCAAGCACACAGGGACCAGTAATTTAGCACTACTTCCCCCACATAAAGCATGTTGTGTGCGTATGATTTGTTTTTATTACACCCCATTTGGCTTGATCAAGTGATTTAAGGTCGACAACATATTGAAATACCTCGTCTGATGCATATGGAATGCTTACGATAGCCACCCACAGTAAGTTTACTGTATTTTGTCTGTGGTGAAGGTTTTAGTATGGCACCACCGAGTACCTGACCTGTGATTGCTGTTGTTGCATAGCTTGCAGTCAAGGGGCTAATTTGGAACATTGACAAATGAAAGCAGTGCATTTGGATTATAAATATAATAGAGTAATAATGTCATATTTCTAACAGTATCTAACTTGGTCAAAAGCCCTCCCATAGTAAGCTGAAAATTCAACATAGCTTTTGACAGCCAACCCATTGGGACCAGCAGGGCCGGATTAAGTCTTCCATAGGCCCTAGGCACCAGTGCTCCGTAGGCCCTACTCTGCACTAGGCACCAGCACCAATTTCATGTTGATGTACCAAGCAAGACAAGCCAAACTGATGGCTTTAAAAGCGGAAAACTGGGTCAGGGGACCAGTTAGTCTGCATCTGGCAGTTATTCTTCCCTCAAACAATGCTGTATCTGTACACTCCCCCCCCCCCCAATGAATTGTGCTGCTTATAGTAAGTGGCTTTTCATGTGTTTACATTTGCTGAATTTCAACATCTTGTAGTCAAGTATGCTCGGACAGGCATATACATGTAATAAACTTTTGCGCTAACACTCCAAACATAATGCGACTTCATGCGTACTTTTGCATGTGATGGCACTGTGCACAAGTGAAGCATTAAAGAGAGTCTGCAATTGGCCAATATCTGACTGCAAGGACCAATCACAACCATGCACTCATTACCAGTTGGCAGACAAACGTAATAATCTCTAATGAGATACAATGGTTTCCTTTCAAAACATGGTCTTTTCAACAATTTAAGTACAGTACTGTGCTCTACTCGTCCTCAGGTAATACTGTCGAAACAAAACAATAGAGTGAGTCTCAACACAAAAGATCTAAACAAAGCAGTGGATTTGGCCTGTCTATGCCTCTCTTTGTCATTGCATCTTTGAATTACCTCTATTTAACAATTGTTGAATGCTGTGATTTGGGATATGACGTTTTTAACACCCAAGGGGCGCAATTAAATCACTGTGATGTAACCTTTGATAACTGAAGGTTTTGATGTCCTGCCAGACATGAGACTGAGCGTGTGACGTTGCAGTTCTCATTGTGCAAAGACAGTATCCAAGCATACGGTATAACAATCTCACTTAGCACATCATATGGGTACAAAAAGCCCAGCTGCACTTGCAATAGGGCTCCGTCACTGACCCACGTGACCCGGCCTACATCAGCATTGCCAATGTAGCAGCAGAGATAATATAGAGCAGGGTGCAGTAGGTAGTAGGCAAGCCTTTATAGCGGTGATAGATGGCAAAACCACACACAGCACAGGTAGTGACCATTTGATAAAGAATTTGTGGTTATTTTACGTCTAGTTTACAATGCACAACTCAGTTGCTAACCAAACGCTTGCCTACAGCAATGGTGGCCGATCATGGGAAAAGCCGGATGGTCAGGTGGTACTTACACGTCTTACGATTGGACCCCATACAAAGACACTTACATAATTCCTATGTGGGTTGCTAACCTGTCAATATCAAAAATGATTCAAATGGCTGAAGCTTGCAATTAAGCCAAACTTGCCAATTAAGCCAAACTTTCAACAATATGTGGTATCTTGAACCCATTCCTCTCTAAGCTACAAGCATGAAAAGCAAAACACATCAAAAAGAGCAGAATTTGTAAGACCCAGCTGACTTTGCAGAAAAGAACCAAACTGCAATGCAGATAGGGAAAAACATCATTACCAACAACCCTGGCGCAAACTAATATAGTGAACTAAAAAACAGTGAATAAAAAAATACATCTCAAATACTGTCTATACTTAATTAAAAAATACACTTTTTTTCAAATAACAGGAATTTAAATAAACAAAAAACACACAAATTTACAAAACAGTACTATTTTCAATGATACGTAAGTGTTCTAAAAATAGGGGGCGGGGCTTTCTCCCCACTGGCCAAATATTTCCTGACATACTGTCAGGCATGCAACTTTTCTACGGATCGGCTAAGCTCTCGTTTCAGCCATTCGAAAAAGAAAATCACTGTGAAAAGTCTTCTGAATTTTGGAATTTCCTCTTTTGTGTGTGTGAATTTACAGTTGCATGCCTGTATTGTATGAATGTGTCTGATAAGTACAACAGTAACTCAAACAAAACAACTGTTTTATGCTCTTTGATTACACTTTGTGCAGAGAAGAATACAGCAAAAACGCCACATGAATACAGTAGAACATTTGTATATTAAAACTGAACTCAAAAGACTCAGTACAATTGTACGTGTAACTCAAGAAATCAATAAAGGAACAAAGTTTAAGTCTACAGGAACAATAAAGTCAAACAAAAAGCCAACTTTGTTGGAGATAAAAAAGCTACTAAGTTATCTGGATGGAAGTACTAGGTACTCTTTAACCCTAGCAGTGCCCTGAGCCGATCAAATCAGCCAAAGCGAAAATGGTAGGAGTGCTAGAGTGGTTGTCAGGTCTTCTAAATTTGCTCTACGGACTCCGTGCGTTAGTACCGGTACCCCCTCAACGGTTACAAAGAAGAGGGTTGAGGAAGACCACTGGGAGAGACATTCCAACACATATTGCCACTGACGCCTGACGCTCACGCAAAGATGCTACGGGTCTGTGTACCGTGTACCAGTACATCAAAAATCAAATGACTTGTGCATACTTGGCACCATACGCACATGAACCAACACACGCACACAGTGTGTCCCTTCCATACACCATTTTCATGTTGCGGCCATCTTGATCAGAGATGAAACTTTTCACATTTTAATCGGAAATCCGACTTTTTAAATTTTCTAACGAAATTTCCGATTTTCTTACAATGTGTCCCACAAAATTTTATTTTGTAACGATTTTTTTACAAAATGTCATTTTATTTCAATCATAATTTCGAAGAAAAGTCGATGAAAAGTCGATGGAAATGGCACATTAAAATCATCGCGAATGTAGTTTTAATCTCTTTCACCAGTCGTTATTCGAGTGTTCAACGGTAGAAACACAGGCCATAACACTGATAGGAGCCTTTTCCGGCTGGACAAAAGGTTAAACATTGACAGGTGACATGAAAAAATCACTGTGTCGCACGCGCGTGCATATCTACAAAGATGATATGCAATGGTACCAGTGTACGTACCGCACCGTACCGTCCGGCTGCTAGCACATGGCCGGTCGGGAACGGGTAGCCTTGTGAATGATCCAGTGGATAAAATCATTATGTTGTGCGATTTTTGGAGGTTTCAGGTTTAGTTGTACAAAATGCAATGCTTTAAAAATCATGATGATTATCTCGAGGATAGTGAAGAGAGCATTAGCGAAACATTTCACTGGCATTTGTTAGAAGAGAAAGATGATAATGCCTGATTTTTCCCCACGGACGAATGCCAGTGGAGTAGTGGAGTTGTGTGGTTGAATTATGGACATGATTGAAGCACCATGAATGGTGCCCTTGTCTTTCAGACTTTTTCCTCGACTTTCTCAAGTAAGAAGTGAACTTCTCTGTTGATGACTCCATTACTCTAACCATAATTTAGGCGATTTATGCAATGAAAACACTGACCATTTTTTTTTTCACCGTAAAATTTTGTTTGAATCGAAAATAAAGCAGGAGTTGGTGTCCCGAAATTGGGCATGAAGTGTATTGTACATGCATGTACATGCATGTACATGTGTGTAACTGCAGCGCGGCCCAGATTTCGGACACATATTTTTGTTCGGCCTTTTTTCCGATTTTTTTGCCATATGCCAGTTTCATCTCTGCTTGATTTGTTCCCATTCAAATTAACGTAACCAAATAAGCGAGGCCGAAAGGAAAAATAGTCTGGTTCCTTTTTGCACAAAAAAATTATCATTCAGTACTGTTAATGTTATTAGTTACAGGGAACATGACTGAAATGGTGACAGCATGATTAAAGGTCTATTGGGGCTCTTGTAAATGGTCTCAAAGCGCCATCAGTGTCCATGTGGACAGAGAGCAGAAATGTAGACTGCACTGGGTGATCGCTTACAACAGCTCCACTATGCAGGCCCTGTACATGCGCTGGTTTGCATGCATATGCTGTGGAGTATGCATGACCAATTTTCACCCGAGTATATCTTTGCATGGATGCTGTGCCCGCGGTATAGCAAGGGTGTTCAAATGCCCATCATATCTCTCTCTTTGATAAGGGGGATAGTTACTTGTTCATAGAGTCACTTGAGAAAAAGGAAACACATTGTATGATCATGTGACCAGCTTTTCCTGTCCCTACTTAATTTAAAACTTGGATGACTTGACCACCACTCACCTTGGTAAGGATGTCAAAATCTGCCAGAAAATGTCGAATGAAGACCTTATCCCGTTTTGATAACACTTCATCTATTTTATGGCACTGCTCGAGTTAAGGATATGTTTTGAAAAATTAGCAAAATATCGGAACACTAGGACCCTGTTTACTACAACTGTGAATTCCTTATCATACCCTAGCATCTAAACAGCAAGGAATCTGTGATAGCTGCCAGGCAGCTGAGCCTCAATGCACAGGAGGCAGATTGCCTGCAGGGCTGATTCTTAAAGAGATGCTCCAAATTTGCTGCGCTCAAAAGCTCCTGCTTTGCAAAAACAGGACGACTGGTCAAATGTCAGCGACCAGACCCAGACTTCATGACTCTGCTTATAATCCTCATCCTAGCAAGTTAACAGGTTAGCAAGGAATTATTAACTTAACCCCTGTTTGAATATATGCCCAGGGACATTTTGTAAGGGTATAAACAAGTTCTGGTGGGTCCTCATCATTCTGACATTTTGGGCAATCGACCAAAATCGGCATTGGCAAGGTGAATAGTCAAGTACATTGCAAGCGTGCATGCACAGACAGTATATTTCTACAGTGACTGATGAACACGAGTACCAGCTCCATTGTGCTATGATACAATCAGTGGTGTTTCTCGGCAACCAGCTTAATAAGCTCAGCTAGTATCCTGACTCCCAACAACAGCCTACAAGGCTAATGCCAATAGTACTCTTGACCACAGGCGAGGCCCTGGCTACCCGAGTGGTTGCCATGGAAGGTTAGTACTGTGCGGTGTATATGAAGCGGAACGTGCCTTCAGGTTCCTCTAGTAGGTTTGCTACATGGACTCCGGGGGTGGTGCTGCCTACACAAATACTGAAACAAATATATAGGCAACGAATATCAGAGACATTATAAAGTGCTTTTTTTTCCTTAGAGTAATACAAACATTTGTGCTTCCAAAAATTTTTATAAAAGATTTTGGTACGTCTTTGCTTTTGGAGCTATGTTGGAAATTTTGTAGAGGGAGATCGACATGAACCCATCTTTTCAAGGAACAAACATTTCACAAAGTTAATTTGTTTTCTGAGAACTAAGCTATCCTACTATGTCATCAGGAAACTGTTTTAAAAGACCTTTCATAATGAGATAATTTAAAAGTTTGCATGTTTGTGGGGTTTTTGGTATTAGAAAATGTATGAGCTTTCCAAATGAGACGACACCCACAAAAAAACAGGCTTCAATAAAATATTATAAGCATCATTTTCATACTGTTTTGGGGAGCATTTTGAAGTTTTGTTGTGTAACAATCTCCTTGTGCACCCAATTAAAAAAATTGTGGAAAACCTACAGTAAGTGCTTCTTTGTTCAAAATGGTTATCCATTCATGATTTGTTAGCAGTGGAAACACGTTATATAGAATTTTTTTGTAGCCAACTTTAAAATTTTGCAAAGCATGTGTCTTTGATATGCGAACAAATTTGGCGATGAATTATGCAAAACAAGACTGCATCTTGACCTCCATATGCTGACCATTCAGCGGGCGCCTTCTATCAGGTCTTCGGTAACCCATTGTTGTATTACAAAAACATGGCAACCAATTGACCAATCAACAGCTTAGGCCGGATTTCTGCTCGAAAAGATGTCACAATTTCTAGAGTCGACTCCAATTGGCCATCGCACGGGGTGGCATACAATTTGCATGCTCATATATCAGATATTCGTAGTGTGGCTCTGCACACGTGAACATGTAATCTTCAGACTAACTCACCTCTTATCTACATTTGCTGCTATAGAAGTGAGAGATCCGAAGCCAGCTATATTCAGTACAGTTATGCATGCTGCATACAAAAACAAGAGAAAGGGTGGCATCAGTAACATCAATTTTTACAAACAGAGACACAATTAATAAATGGTTCAATGTTATCTATGCACTGTTTGATTTTATATAACCGACATACAGATCCTTGTCATTTGATTGGTGGAACTCACATCATGTGACATTCGTTATTGCTCCCATTCATGCCGCGGCTCAAAAAGTACTATCCGCCCATGGGGAATGGGAAATACTATTCAACAGTTAGGATCATGACGCGGTATTTGTGTGCAAATGCATGCTGGTGTGCGCGTTCAGCGTTGCGCGTAGCGCGTATTGTTCCAAAGAGCCAGCGCTACAGCGTTGGGTTCAAACATATTCGTGAATGGGTGGTTTGGAAGAGAGAAATACATTTTCCAGTTTTGTATAGAAAAAAGTTCAAATATATATCAAATGACAAGGATCTATATGTCAGTTATATAAAACAAATATTGAGTGGCTTTAAATTGTGGAATGGGAGGAATATTATCGCTCGGTAAAATCTAGACTTTTTCATTTCACTCGGCTTCGCCTCGTGAAATGGAAAAGTCCAGATTTTACCTTGCGATAATATTCCTCCCATTCCACGCTGAGCCACTCAATATTTGTATACCATCTAATTATGGCAATTAATTCTGAATAAATGCAGTCAAATTAATAGAAGCTTCACACACTCACTGCCTGGATTTATTTGAAACAGCATCCCCGGTTGCCAAACACGACAACCGTAGTTAGCAATGACAACTACCATTAATTTAATATGAACTCTGCGCATGCCATCAGTAGATTGCATATTTTACCACTTTCGTCACACCACACCCGGACATACCACGAACGCCGCTTACCCACAGTGTATTTAATTCTGAGTGTGCACAATCCAGTTGCATCTTTGCGTCAGCGTCAGGCGATAAAAACACATTTGAACATCTGTTTCAGTGGTCTCCCCCAACTCTCTCTTTCTAACCGTTGAGGAGGGTACTTGTGCACGGAGTCTATAGCATCCTTTGTATGATTTTCACATTGTTGATTTGATCGTGTCATGCAAAGCAGCAGGGATGACAAGATATCAAAGTCTCGAGGACAAACATGGTGATGTACCCAGAGAAAACGAGTGAACTGAAATGCCTGGACGTCATGTGACCAACCCTCAACCAATGAAATTACACAGTTTCATGTCACTGTATTGCTCACTCTTGATGAAGGGCAAAAAAATCAATATTGAATTTAAATCAACCCAATGCAAAATTCCATCTTATGATGGAATTTTGCGGTACCCGCTGCTATATCATATTCTAACCAGCCAGCTGACCCCGGCAAGCCCGGTGGTCGAGTGGTAAGACGTCTGCACTAGTAAGCTGGAGTAGTTTGTGAATTTTCTCACAATCACTTGGGACATCATTGAGTGTGTTTATAAAATATGTTGAAGGGCAAAAAGCCCAATATTGAACAGTGTTTGGAATCAACTCTAGGCACAAGGACCCTCTAAACGGTTACAGAGAGAGAGTTACACAGACTTCGGAACGTCGTTGCTACTGCATGCCTAGTGCACACTCACAGATGCCTCAGGTTGGATTCGTGCAAATTTATTACAAAATCAGTAGTGTGAACTTCGCGCCATATGCGAATGAACCAAAGCATTCATGAAGCATGACAATTTGTCTTGCACACGGCTCTCACGAGTGTATGGGCACAAAATGCCACTCAGCTGTGCACAGGTGGATTTTGTCACCCAACACACTAAAGTAATAGCAGCTGGGCTTTACCTTCCTCAATCCTGGAAAATCCTCAAACACCTCTTGATGGATTTTCAAGGATCTTGGACATTTATTATTAACCCTAACCGCCCTGAATCCTTCAAAATCCTCTTTGCCAAAGTGGAGGAATTAGGAGGATTGAGGTTACATATACATGACAAAAGTGCGTTACTGATTTCGTAGGATGCACTTTGTCAAGGTCTTGGGCCGGACCTTGTCTTGTTTTTGCTCAGCCATGCATAAATATAGGCCTGGATTATGCTTGAAATCCTCCGTACTGCTCTAGTATGTCACTGGCCAAGCCTCAACATATTGACAGTCACTGCCGCTTGAATCTGCAGGATTGAGGCTACATGCTATTTTCCCATGAGGCCAATTGAAGGATTTCGCAGGATTGAGGCTACATCCTAGCAAACAGGCCTGGGGAGTCAGGGTTAATGATTGTTAGAAACCCAAACTTACCGCATGTATTTCTGTCCCATATCCTGACTGTAGCATCATTGGAACATGTAGCTACTAGCTGTTTAGAGTACATACTAGGAATGAAGCAACAGCCTCCTACTGTCTGCTGATGTCCCTGGTACTCCGCTACCAGTGAGTGGGCTCGCAAGTCCCATAACTGAAAGGATGGGGAAACAAGGAGGTCAAATCAGGTCAAGTCACTGGTGACCAGTAGCAGAGTAATGCAGGGGCCTACTGGGCCCAGGCCCTCCCACATTGTGGGGCCTCACACAAAATGCTATATATACCCTATTTTGTCATTTCTTTAGGAAAAATCTACAACAATTTGATAACCCCATTAGCTCAGCCAAAATGTGAAGTTAATTATAATTTACATTACCAATTGGTATCACTGACATTATATCAACTAACCATTATTTGGTTAGTCTGGTGCTGATTCTCATTCTAATTATTGGAAGTATGTGGACGATTTGACATTTTGCTGTAAATTCAACTAGCACTTGTCAGGAACATATTCAGAGAGACCTAGATGGCTTAAGTGAATGGTGTGAAAATAACTGTTTAAAGTTAAACCCTTGTAAGTGCCAGGTTCTTCAAGTTCATTTCAACAAATCCAAAAGCTGTCATCATAGTAATTTGACTATGGCAGGTGACTTATTAAGTACTGTCTCAGAAACCAAAATAGTGGGACTCTGGATACAAAACAATTTGAAATGGAATACCCAAAGTCGACAAGATGTTGGCTAAGGCCAATCAAAGACTTTTCATGCTTCGATCGCTGAAAAGATTTGGATTCAGTAGGGAGGAACCCCCAAGTTACATTCAGTGGGTACATTAGACCGGTGTTAGAATACGGCAATGTTATTTGGCACTCTGGGTTAACGACCAAAGTAGTGATATTGAACAAATTCAAAAAGGGTTTGCAAAATTATCTTAGGATGGGAATATGATCATTATGATGATGCTTGTAGACTTGATACATTAGCCATTAGGAGAGAAGATCATTGTCTTAGCTTTGCAAAAAACATTCAGTGCAACCCTCGCACCGAGTCTTTATTCCCTCCTTCCAGATTTGAAAGCCATGGTAGAAATCTACTGAATTTTAAGAGCATTACTACTCTTTGGACAAAAACTCATCGTTTTAAAAATAGCCCCATCCCTTACAACATCAACGTTTTAAATTCTCAGTAAAACTGGCCAATTCAACCTGTATGATAGTATGTTTCAGAGTGGTTTCACTGAGTAATTCATTATCGCCAGATTTTCTGTTGCCAATTTTTATTAAGTTTTGTTTACATTTTAACTTTAATGTTGAAGTAAATATTTCGTATTGTGCCCACTTTTAAATGTATTTACTGCCCTTTACAAATGTTGATATTTTATCTTTGTAACCATGTGCAATTCAGCCGCAAGGCTGCAAGACACTGGATTTTTAATAAACCAGAATAATAATAATAATTATAAGTCTACTTGGTCTTCTACATGTATGTGGTGCAGACCAGGTGCACTTGGATATATTTTTTTCCTATTCCAGAGCCTTGCATGTCAGTGTAAACTTTTTTACCCAAAATTTCACAGGAAGTGGCATTCCGGCAAGCTCAAAATAATTCTTTAGAAATTGTACATGCAATGTGGCTCATTGCACTGACCTGATACAAAGTTATGAGACCAATTCACATTGATATTCATTTTAAAGTGTGTAGTGACCCCTTTGAATGTTCCCCCAAGTAAAAAATATCTACAGTAACTGTTTTACCATAATTTAACGTTAAAGAAATTTGGGAAATTCTTTGATTTGTCCATGTGCACCACATAAGGCAACATTCTGGGATGGTGTTTGGAGTGCTGGAAAGACAATAGACCTAAAGTGCCCACACTCAGCAGGATTTTTTTCACAAGAAGGAAGAAAGCAGTTACAGAGTGCTGCAGACATACTGACCGTGGCTTCACATCCTCGGCCTCCAACACCGTTACTAGACGTCAGGCAATAGTTGCCATCTGAGCTGACATCACAGCATGTCTGAATATACTGCTTCTTGGGAAACACATGGGCCTCTGTAAGCGTCCTAGTGTCCCATAGTCTGCATTGCAACAGTAATACCATACAAATTACGTCACATTGAAATAAAGAACAGTCAAATTGAAACCATCACTTACAGGCACATAGGAACATTGTAAAAACGCGGAAATGAATCTACCAATTTAATAAAGAAAAATCTTTGTCAAAGTGAAGATGGGGTGGTATCAATAACGGTACCCTGGGAAATTATTTCACCTGAAAATGGTATTATTCAGAAGAAAACAATAGAGGTATCCAGTTATGACACCAAAAAAAGTGTGTATATCTCTCACCAAACAAAAAACAGATGATCACGTCTCTCTCAAAAAAAATTTCATGAAGTACTAACCCCATCAAGTAATAGATTCAAATATTTGTAAAAAGTACAGTGTAATCTGGATAAGTCAAACCTCACGGGAACAGGTAAAAAATTGACTTCAGCAGAGTTTTGAGTTAGGCAGGGTTGTATATCATTGTTATACTACTGAATGGATGGATTCTTTGTTTGACTTAACAGTTGTTTTGAGTTATCATACATATATACATACATACATACATACATACATACATAGAGAATTCCACCAGGAAACTTCATTTGTAATTCAGCATAGACTCGAGTCGTAAGTCCATGAATTGTCCAAAGATTAACGGTCAAAACATTCACGCAGAACTGTTGCTCAGATTCATATTTACACTAAGTTTTTGTCACAACTGTGCGCAGGGTTTCAACGTCTCTGCCTCATTTCCCTTTGCACTTTTTCGGTACAGCAAAACTGAATTTGACTTATCGAGATTTCACTGTAACAAGGAACGATCAATGACAAATACTGTCCAGAGCACATACTGGAAAGCAGACATTTGTCTTCTTTTCTTTTCAGTATTAATTAGTTAAACAGTTTGTATTTAATGGACTTCAAAATAAACTTGTGATGGGACATGTGATGGGACTTGTGATGAGACTTGTGACTGACTTTGGATATTTTTATCGACTTGATTACTGCTCTCCGTATCAACCAGCACTACATTTCACTATCTGACTTTGGTATCTCAACATAATATTATTTCCAGTGGCAGAGGCTTGATCTGTCTGTCTAATGATCTAAGAAAGCCAAACACTGTCATGCCATCTTGAACTTTTCAAAATAAACAGTGTCTGTCATTAAGAACACCGCAGCAAATAGCTGGCTCACCATGCTTGGGTTGGTAAGACCAATGCAAATGTTTGCACAATGCCTCATTCATTAGCAAGGAAATCACGCATGAATACCAACAGCATTATAAATAAAGATGCTGACCAAATACGCCAGGTGAAGTGACACAAATGCAGATAACGGGGAGTACATCTAGAGCTACCAGATTGAAGCTAGGTGTAATATAACAGTACTGACTTGATTTATTCTGTTTCAGGAGGTCATTCAGCATCTGAATGACTATTAGATGAGTCACCTGTTATTGCCTCAATGATTTGTTTATAGTCCTGCATGTTGCTTCAAATTAATGTCAATTACCATTGAAAATGCTTATATGCTGCATTCAAGCGAGTCACTAACGTTAACATGAGTATACACCTGCACAAATAGCAAGAGTACATGTATGACCCGTGAGAACGGGAGAATGTACTCTTGACCAGAGCGGGACGAGTTGTGCTTAATATCATGTGACTTCAAGATGGCAGAAGGGTAAACACTGCAAACTTTTCCAAAGTTAAAATCATTTTCTCATTAATTCTTGTTCTGAAATTTACTTTTGCATTATTTTTGCCAATATATTGATAAAGAAGGGAAAGAATCATGAAGAATGAATGACGTCTGCTATTAGAGCAGCCATTTTACGCCTGGCTCATGACAAACAAAACGTTCAAGTGATGCTACCCAAGTGCAATTTGCACACAACATTTTCTTCCTCTTGAGAGTATCGTGAGTGTCCATATGTATACATGTATGCACCATTGTACAGTCTCTGAATTCGTGTATGCACCTCTGACCTTACAGAAGTGAATAGTTTGAAGTCCATTTTGAAGAGTTCTCTGGCCAGACAAATTTGTCTGTATATCTTGCTATCTTGTTCACAGTGGGCAACTGTCCCCCAAAGTGGGCTACAGGCTTTAGCATTTACTCAGTAGGCTGCTGCCTAGCAGTCATACAGTGACTTATAGCAGAGGCTATGAGCATTGGTCTTGTGCCCCAGATGATACCTTAAACCTCAATTTATATAATATATATTTGATACCAAATAGTCCTCTATTTTAAATTGAACTTTGTGCAATATTGAATGCTTTAAATGCCTTGAAAATTAAAAAGGTTTACAGATATCAACTACATTTATCTTTGAAAACAAACACAATCGGACCTGTCGTTCTGTAGATACAGGCCTTCAAATTATGCACTTTTAGTATGACGTCACGTCAGGGGATGACATCATCATGACGTCACTTCAATTTTCATCTATAACACATCCCGGTCTAGGTACATACCGGTACCAACTTTTAACCAAATCGGACCTGTAGTTCTGTAGATATAGTCCTTCAAAATATGCACCTTCAGTGTGATGTCACATGACTCGTTATGACATCATGAAGGCAATCAATTTGATTTTAGTGCCCAAAGTGCCGGGAACAAAGAACGTGTAAATGCTATGGGCAAAATGACTGGGGAAAAAAATCTTAACGAAAGCAAAGACTGATTCGGCAAAGGTGCAGAAACAACCAATGATTCTTTTTATGTTTAAACCCGGAGGGCATATTGCCACTCAACAACTGTGCTTGACAACTTGTCAAGGTCTGTTGGTCGGTTTGAATTTGATATACATAGCAGCGGTTACTGCAACTCATGTCCTGATTCTGATGGAATTCTAGTGGTAATCTGTCTCAATTGGCCATAGGAACTACCTACCTCAAGCACTTATCCTCACTAGTCTGAGCTAGCATGCTCTCCCCCGGTATCCACTTGATGTGGGTTACCAGGTTGCGTGGGATGATGCTTTGGTTGATACACTGGCCGGTACTAATGTCCCACTGCCGCACCGAGTTGTCACGGGAACCAGAGCACAGCTTGCCGTTTCCTGTGATATTGACAATGAGCAAACATGATTGTAATTTGTGGCTATCAACTCTTTTAGATCTTTCAATATTCAGCAAGAGGTTTTGGAGAATTTTGAAGAATTAAGGAAGGCAGAGCCTAGCTACTATCATTTTACATGGCATGTGATGCCAATTCAAAGTCAAACTTAATACTTGTAATGTGGTGCACATAGCCCTTTATATCAAGGGTCTCAAAAGCGCTTCAAGGTTATTACCCCTGTTCATCAGGCATGAGACCAGTTTCTGCAGAAGCTCAAGATCAGCGCATTCTGGTCTCTACCTTCAACAGGTACCGGTACCCATTTATACTCCTTGGTGGAGAGAGGCAATTGTAGTAAAGTGTCTTGCCCAAAAACACAAGCACCATGTTCCCTGTCAGGGTTTGAACCCACATACCACGGCGTGTGAGTCACTGTGACCATTGGACCATGGCACTCCGCAGAACGTGACAACTTGGTGCAAATTGAAAGGATCCCTTTTTGTGGAATGCACCGTGTTTCAGTTTCTTTTTTGAATAATTGCTTCACATATTTGTGCTGCCATTGTTGTGGGACCTGATTTCCCACACACTGTGCATTATGGGCTCCGTGCCCAAGTACGCCCTCGACGGCAAAAAAGGGAGAGTTGGGAGATCCGACTAGGAGAGAAATTGGAACGCATTGTCGATGATGCCTGAAACTCACGTAAAGACACTATGGCTTTGTGCACATTCAGAATAAAATAACCCAAAGTGGCACATGGTTCTCTTGAATGACAGACTTTACATTGTTTTCTATCTTAATCACCGATTGTTGCTTTTGTAGCAACAAAACAAAAACAAAAATTGAATGCAATCCCCATAGGAAATAACCACAGGGACAGATGTGCTGTCCTAATAAAAATAAGATCCCTACAGTGCAAGAAAATGCTTCATTGTTACAGTAAATTGCATATCTCAACTTATCCGGTCAATGTCCATCAAACTTGATTAAACGCCAAATTGAATTGTAGGACCATGAGGCAAGCAAGGTGGAACCGGCCAGTAAAAACAATGAGCACTATTTAATCTCACAGCCCCTCAGGGTTTACTGCCAATCAAAGCATAGGGTCACAGTCTCTGCACGCTACTCTGCACGCACGCTTCTATTTTGCGGAATCCTAGGTTTTTTCCATCTTACTTGCTCTCATCAAATCCACAAGAAAAGAATACTGAGCCTTTGAAATATACTACGTGCAAGTATAACTGCCTTTGTAATGAATATATATATATACACTTTGACTTTTAAATTATCGTTCGCCGTCCAATGGGAATGTGGTGAGTCTATGCAGAAAACTTAGGCCCTACACTTATAGTAATGAGCACAATTGGTACGAGTCTAGCACACTGCAATCATAGCGCGTAACCAATTTTCTTATACTCATGAGCGACTATTGAACAACTCACAACAAATTGTCCTATTGGATGAACAAAAACATGTAGCCTGTTTGTTTTTGGTTTTTGGGGTTTTTTTTCTTCTCCCTGTGCGCGCATCACTATGATTTTTCAACCTGCAAATAGATGGAATGAAAAAGCTGGAATTCCAGCTTAGTAAAAAAACTGCCATTCCTGGATAAGGCCAAAAAAAAAAGTCTCCGGTTTCTGGTATGCGCGCGCGTCGCCGTAGCCATGCCCGTCGGCAAAATGAAAAAGTTTTTTTTTTCAATACAAGATGATGTTTCACTACCGCCAAACTCACTGGTTTGACTGGAATTCTGCTGCTGCACAATTTTAACGTGTTTTTAGATGGGGTTATGATCGAGAATAAGGTTTATGTGGCCTCTCTGGACTCCCATATATTTGCACTAAGTTTAGTCGGGCACCATTTGCAGTCATCAGCCGACATTTGAAGCCAAAAAAAAAAAAAAAAAAAGGTAAAAAAAAAAAAAAAGCCGCGTCGCCGCACCACTTTTGGGGCAAGCTCCATACCAGAAACCGGAGACTTTTTTTTTTTGGCCTAATGTGCCCAATTTTCCTGAAAGCAACTGCAGTCCAGCGCTATCAACTAGAGTTATCCCTCTACATAGTTTGACCAATATCCTTTTGTTTTTCAACCAACCGAAAGCAATGCCTGTGACGACCAGCTCATGGCCCGTGAACGTCTGCTTGCAATTTTGCTGTTCCACCGTCCCGCCGTCCGTCGTGCCTCGCTTCCACATGCGTATCGTCTTGTCCCTAGACGCGCTGAATGTGGCTTCCAGCTCCGGGGCATGGGTCACCTGGGAGACGAAAAAAGCATTCCATTATTACAAAACAGCTGAAGGGGAGGGGGGGGGGGGTGGAGCAATTTTTTTCCTTGGGTAAACTCAAATTGATTTTTCAGGGCAGAATTACATTTCCTGCTGTAATTCTAGACGGGATTTGCGTGGAGTTGTTTGTTGTGGGGCTAAATTTCTTGCGCCTTTTAGCCGGAGGCAAATGGACTTGAATTGAATTGGACTGGAGATCATCTTATTTGCTGGTACGCTTGGAAACCCTATCGGCCATAATGATAATGTTTGCTGTGACATTTCTTCAGCGTAGTCTAGCACAATATGATGGTTTCTACAAATTTAAGGCTGAAATCTCCTGTGTTTGGTTTTTGTATGACCCATAAAGTCAATTAAATACTGTAATGTTAAATTTCATTTCTATAAACTGTCTGTCATCAAAAGCAAAATGTCCAATATAATCAAGAATTTGAAGTTTACAAAAGACTTATATCCTACACAAAAGAAAGTGTAGGCACAGCCGGCTTATCAATCACCTACAGTCAAAGCATAGCTGTATCAAATTACATCAACAGTCACAGCCAGCCAATCCTGCTTTATGTAGGCAGGCAGCACTCAACCGTTAAAACAGTCACTTGACTGATTTTGACTGAAAGGACAACTTTGTATAGAATGTATGTTTGCGTAGGAGGGTTAATAAGAAAAAAATTAATGTTCAAATGCAAATTCTTATTTGAGATGTGAATTGATAATCTAAATAACTTAAGCCTTCAATGATTCATGTGTTGACCACATTGGTTGAGACATATCAATAATGCATGGAAGTACTCACATTATTATCATTACTTCTACATTTTACCAGGCGAAATTGCAAAGATATTTCATGGGTAAAGTCATTCACACATAACCAGCTATCCATGGAACCTATCCAAATTCCACATTTGCAACTCCTCAGAACAACTGTTTCAAATTAAGTTAAAGGCTTTCATAATTTCAGCACGTTCTGGGCATTGTAGATATACCTTCAATATTTATTCACTGCCGTTTTTGCATGGAATTTTTTAATCAAGAATCTAATGTTGTCTATGACATGACAACTCTTGCAACTCTGAACATCTCAATTAAATATAACCAGCAAACCTAGAATATTAATTCAGCGTTTTTACTTTGTATCATGCTCCTTCTCACTGAGCTACTTTCGAGATCTCATTAATTCACCCACTGCTTATCCTCATGCTATTTTTCTCAACAGACATTCACCCCCTCCTTTCCCCCCAACGGCAAAATCTACAAGTGCCAGTCCTGCGCTCTTATCTGTCGATCCTTTTCCCCTCCACAGAAACACAATCTTGGAGAAAGTGCAGGACCTAATCCTATCCCCCTAGCAGGTATATCAGATAAACTGGGGGATGGAACTAGCCACATGGATTAAACATTAGTTTCAAGGGGCATATTACACAGTTCATCTGGAGCACTTGAGACGTAAATAGGCTGGATTTAATGTGGGTGTTGGCAATAAAAAATTCTCATCTAAGTGCTATTTTAGTTTTCCATGTTTTTACTGATGTTCAATGGTCGCCAGTGTTTATATCTTGGGTTGCCTTTCGCTGTGAAATTATCAAAATTCATATGAACTTTTTTCAGTTATTACAAATAAAGAAATACATGAAAAGGTCTGAATGTTGTTCCCATTTTCTGCATGATTTTAACAATTTCTATAACTTTCACTGGTTTTAAAATTGATTTAAGAGTTAGTATTTTCAACTTTGGGTTTTTTTTCCAAAAGGTCGGAGGTGTTTTTGGTTGATGTGAGTTATAAAATGTGATTTCCATCAACCGTCAAATTAAACAATTTTTTTTTTCAAATACTTGATTTTTCATGTCAAATTTGAAAACAAATTTCAAAAGTTTTGTCACCAGATGTTTTTTCGTGCCAAGGAATTTTTGGTCCCGAGTACACAATTTGATGTTTCTACACTATAACACCGTCACAGCAAAAATGGGGAAGGAGAATGTCAATCAAAAGCTCCATCGGCAATGCAATGGTCCATGGGTTACAACTTAATCTGGAGATGCACTGGGGTACGCACAAACAAAAAAATTCTTCTTTTTTTGCATCATCTTGACATTTGCATTCCGAACACCCTTCATTCTTTTTTTAATATGCAAATTAATAACCAATGTCATTATGTGAAGCACAGGAATTTGCCCAAACCTACCAAACAAGGTGTAAAGAGCCATGTTTTTAGAGTCTCTCATTTCGTCACCGGTTTCATGAAGGGATGGGCATGTGGATTTTGAAGAAAAAAACGTTTTCGAGATGATGGCAAGAGAAGTTATGCCTGTCCCTTCGTAAAAACAAAAATCTCTGTTAACCTACTTTTACCGCCTTTCCGTGTAATACGTTTTGTACGCGTTCAAAGGTCAGGCATGTTCGCGTCTCTTCGTGAAATTGCAAAATGCAATTATCGAGATGCCTGCCCCTGGCGTCATCAGTGTTATTGAGGAATTAATGATGTTTTGCTTACGGAAACATGTAAGAATGCTTAAGTACCATGTTTTAAAGCAAAATAGTGAACAAACTCAGAAATCAAACAAATTGTCAAGTTTGACATGCCCGTCCCTTTGTGAAAACGATGACAATTTATTGAAATTTAAGGATAAGGGCACATACCTAATTTAGGAAACAACTGCTCTGACATATATGAAATTATACATAGAAAGATATGTAATCTTTCACTGCAGGTCAGACCCCTGGATTTTTGCTTATTGTATAAACTGCCAGTTAAAAACAAGTCTTTAATTTCTGTATCGGAACCTTTTAAAAACCCAGTTTATTGATCAGTTTTATCTAGGTATATTAAAAAAAAAATTCAAAGTGCAATTAACAACCGATCACTCTGCAAAACATAACATCACCCCCGGAACATACTTCTCAATCAAAACATGGTTTGTGGATATCGATCAAATGCAGCTCCAGCAATCAATGGACAAATGACAAAGATCGGCAACTCCTGCGGAAAGCTCATCACAAACATGTCCCTCGATGCATTAAGGACGAAAACACCTCACAGCTGCGATCAAGTTTTAAAGATGTCTGGTTGTTGGGGGGGGGGGGGGGGGGGACTGTGACACACAGGCAGGAAGTCAATGTTGTTGGCCCAGTTTCATTTTGACATCGTTCTAGAAAAAAACTCTGAAGTAAAGAGTACCTAAAATCAATGAAAACAACACCATCTTCAGTCAGGCCATTAAAATAAATATCTTAGTTTGTCATCCGAAAGTCTTTCAACATCTGTAATAAGTGGCTCCCCCCCCCCTCCCTTAACTGAAGAGGACAATTGGCTTGCCTTTCAGGTCCAGCAAAATGATAACGATGAACAAATGAATAAATACAATACTGATGTGATATTGTAGTAAGACGAATCTCCTAAAGTAGCATGGATGAGCTTGAACATGACAAGCAGTTTCCCCAGTCCTTGTGTTTTTTTTTTATAACTTATACAGGGCGTCCTGAAAAAAATGGTATACATGTATGTAAACCCCTTCATTTTTGCTAATTTACAACCAAAATTTTCTGTGGATGTTAACACCATCTTCAAGGTAATAGATTTAGCTTGAGAATACCGTTTGTTTCATTGAGATTGCTTTTGTAAATCCAAAGATATGTTTGAATAACGGCAAAGCCAAGAAACCCATTTTGTGCCACTTTCTGTGAAGCAGTTAAAATCAGTAAAGTCCTAGTCTAAAACCAAATCACTTTACTTTTAGTGATTTCAACATTTTTAAGGAGAGCATGCAATATTTATTTATATTTAATTGAACTCTTTCATTGAAGTTTTTAAAGAAGTGAACCTGTCTGTACTATTAAACTGTTTCAACATAAGAACAAAACCCTATATTGTCGTGTGAATGAAATGTTTTTTCTTACACCCATAATCTTATCAAAAGAGCCATACTGGCATTGTCTGATCTTTGAAGCACTCGCTTCCTAAAAAGTGGCACAGAATGTGGTTTTTTGGGGGCTTTGCGGTTATTCAAACATATCTTTGGATTTACAAAAGCAATCTTAATTAAACAAACGGTACTCTCAAGCTAAATCTGTAACCTTGAAGATCGTGTAAACATTTGCAGTAAATTCCGGTTGTAAATTGGCGAAAATGGCGGGGTTTACATGCACCATTATTTTCAGGACACCCTGTATATTCTTCTACAGTTGTGCATACAATTGTTGGTCATGATCCACCACTTTTGTAAAAACATTGAGAGGAAAATTTCTTCATTACCGTACATCCACTTGATGCCAACTAATAAAGTAATGTACTTTAACTGCCATATCTTCTGTGGAGTGCTTTGTGAATGAAACATGTGAACCGTCCCCAGCCTGTAAACTGAGTCAAATGTCAAAATGTTGGCTTTGTAGAGTAACACTGTAAATCTTCTTAAAAAAAAAAAAGTGTGAAAAAAAGCTTCCATTTGGGAATTTCTAGGATTATTACAAGTACATGTATGTTTAAAGATGTTGAACAGAAGTCTTGTACTCGTACATAAAACAATGGATATCAAACACACAAAAACATATTAAGACAAAACAAAAGGTACCGGTACCCTGCAATAAACTGAATTTCTTTTTAGAATGGCCCTTTAGGAGGCTACATGTATATCCAATCATTGCACATGAGGTTTTTAATGACATTATGTCTATCAAGTGACAGTAGGGGTTCAATTGAATTTTTTTCAATGACAATTAACGTCAACATCATATTCTAATGAGGTGCTGTGCAACAAAAACAAATGAGCTTTTAATGAATTCAATCTATACGAGAAAATAGACAACAGTTGCAGATATCATTTTCATTTTGCTATTTGTAATGCATGACAACTTAAATTGAAATTATTATAGTTGTTTTCCAACAGAAAATATGGCAATTGAATATTCAGTTTTTAAAGAAGTCAAGCGCTGTACAAAATTTGAAAAACAATTTTCACAAGTGCTTTTAGCTTAAACCTCTTGTTAAGTCCAAATTTATCATAACAAGAAATCAAGTTAGTGGCACTGATTGTGAAAATGAAATTATCAATGCATACATGTAAGCTCTTTGAAATGCAGACCATCCATTGAAGCTAATTCACAGGCAAAATCAAAATATTTGATAATCTTTGGCCATCTTGTTTGTTAATGACCGTTGTGATTTCTAGACAAGGCGGAGGCAATTAATGACTGGAACGCAGGTGGATTTGAGGGTGCACTTAATGATGGATGAGGCTTTCTCAGGTCAAGTGTACAATGTGTTTTGCAGTGCGCATGGGATTGAAGGCCGGCAAATAGGCCCAACATTTGCTAATGCTATTTTGCTTGCTGTCAATTTCTCCCTTCAAAGAGAGTTTTGTGGCCTAGCGCTTTAAATGTTTATTACAATACCTAAGCCTTTTTAGTCTGAACAGTCTAAGCTTTGATTTCTGGAAATGTGGATGAAGTTGGACCTGAAGGTGGCTCTACTTCCAAGTATATGAATAGAGGGATCAGTAGAGCAGTGATCAATAGATAGAGGAGGGATCATTTTTCTCCGAATGGACATGTACATGTACATTGTAGGTTTCTGGACTTCTTTTAAGGTTGGATCCTCTGTGTACGGAAATACATGTACACTGTATTAACCAAAAATTGGAAATGATCACCAAGTTTGCCTCACCTTTTTAAAAAAATTGATGGTTAATGTCAATTTCTAAATATTCAGGAAAACTACTTTGATCTTAGCATAACAAGTAGCCATAATTATGTTTTGCTGATTTGGATTTTTGCTGTGGACAATCCCCCTTTCATGGGTTTCTTTAATGGTTTGAGTTCATGAAAGCCAGACACTGATCTCTACTCTATGCCTAAACATTCCCAAATAGGCACGCTTTCGTTTGGCCAAAAAATTCCTGTAATGAGTGAGTGCTTAAATTGACATTACAACAGCACCCCCAACTGTCAAGAAATGGCATTGCTATTAAAAAGTGCACTTACATGTAACATTTACATCCCAAAAAGGATGTCTCCATTTTGTTTTACACTGAAGAGGAATATTTGCTGGGAAAAAAGTTTTACTGTAAAATCCATTCCATGGTCCTTTTAAAGCAAGTTCCCATGCCGGTTGTAATGACTAAGTACATTAAAGCTATAGCCCATCATTTGCAGCTATCCGAAAAGTAACTGGCGTAATTATTGTTGAAAAACATACTTGGTTGAAAGATAGTAAGGGGGACTAAACTCCCTGTGAAATTATTCTTTCTGGCAAGCTGTCATTTTGAAGTAATCAACGAAAGAAGGCCTTTCCAACGGTGCTTCTAAAGACGCATCGTAGGAAATTTAAATTAGTAGTTCGTTTTGTTATTCGGTGAAGCGCGCCCTTATTGGCACACGCACACGCGTGCGCGGTTGCTATAATTCGTTGGATCAGTGCGCGACATCGCATAGCTGCAATCGGCTCAGTGAGAACGTGTCTCGGACGCTGAATTCAGGCCCAATTCAAAACATGATTCAGCAACTTTTGATTTGAAATTGAGATCCTAGAATGCCGTTTTTCTCGGAATATACAGCTGAAGCTGAGCTGAAACTTCATTAGGTTAGTTGTTCAGTACCCTTCTTTAGATTTTGAGCACTTTTGTTGCTTCAAACGAACAAAATCTACAAATTACAAATGATGGACTATATCTTTATGCATGTATTGTGAACCTGTCCGGATGTAACAAGGATACACATGCCTCGGTACCTCAACTCATCTTCCTGCAGCCCTCCCCCCCCCCCACCCCAAAAGAGAAAGAAAGAGAGAGATACAGGGGGAGGGGATACAGACACAGTGATACTGATGGTGAAATGATGAAACTGTGTCAGATGAAGACTGACAGGGAGGAATGGCTTCTAGGGAGAGCGCTTGGTGCATACTGCCTGATGTAATCCACCAGGGATATGATGGATACCATCAGGTGTTAATAGAGGTATCTCATGCATCAGATGAAGGCCTTGCAGCAAGCGTTGCAGGTTTGTCTATTGCTGGCATACAGAATGTGACAGGGATGCATATTGTACGTGCCAACGTCAAAACCATTTTCTGGTAATGTGCTGTGTAGAAGCACCCCATGAATATGGTGGGGTTTTTTTTGGGGGGGGGGGGTTGTAAGCATAGCTGTATGTACATGTACTAGGCGCTTGGTTTCTTCACACACACAAATTGTAGCATTTATCAAGTTTAAAGGAGTTCCTTTATAAATATAAGTTCACTAGTTGTTTTTCTAATATCATGGAGCTATAAAACACATGTACAGATAGGGGTCATTTGAATGAAGATCATATGGGTCCAAAACGTTGACATTTTGTGTGACCCTGTTACACCTGACCTGTGTAATTACATTTGTCCCACAAGTATCATTAAAATTAACTTCAAACTGTTATTTATTTGTTTGGTAGGTGCTTTGCTTTACATAATCAATTTTGGAGATAAAAGGCATTAAGAATGTTTCCTTGATTTACAAAATCTTGTACACGTATCGGATGAAGCAGGGACAAGAAGAGAATTGGACCCCAAATTTATGGAAAGACCCGTATCTACAAAAACACAATTACGGTAATGTATTAAACACTTCGTGCCTGGATTATAATTGCCGAAAATTTCGATTTTCACAAAAGGCAAAATTTTCCAGCCGAACCCCACAATCACTGATTCACAAGAGTCATTTCAACAGTATATGTACGATATTTCTTGCCAAAGCCTCATACAGTGTACATGTTTTAATACTCCGGGGTGTGCACTGGAACATTAATTGTACAATAGGCCGTGCACAACAGCCATTCCAGATCAACACAAGGTCCACCTCCACAGACTTCATGGACATTGTGTGCGTGTTCAGACGTCACCCGGAGACGAGTTAGCCTGACGGAGACGTCTTAACCTGTCAGCCATGCCTGTTTATAAAAACAGCCAGTGCGTGTTATCGTCCTCCGACGCGAACTGGCAAAGAAGTAGCAGAATTTTACACAAGGTCTGACCTGGAGATTTCTGAATTTTACAGTTGTTATACTAGTAAACAGTTTGATGAAAACTTGTACTTAAAATGACATTCTCCATTTCACAAATGTCTGTTTGAAAATAATCCAATAATTTTTTTTTTAAAGAAACTCAATAAATACATCCATTCCCCTATTCAATATATCCACTGCAACATTAAGTCAGTACATGCTGCAGTCAGTCCTCTATGCTTGAGAGACATTTGGTAATTTGAGACCCTGGCTCCAATTACATACCCATCATATATAAACAGACTCATTTTGTCTAGGACTTTGTGATCAAACAAAAGCTGTTCCCATTATGCTCCATTAGCAGACATATCCAGACCAGCAAAAAAGCTGGCGAGGGTAAAACGAAATTGAATTATTGAGTGCCCTTCTCTAAACACAAAGAGAAGTACGTAGATAAATTCAGACAAGACTTCAAGTACATGTACCTAGATGCTGAAACATTGTTAAAAGCTTGAATTTTACAGAAGCCTAAAAAAAAATGGAATAATTTTTGGTGATACATTTGTGGGACAAAAACGTTCTTTTGAAGGGATAACAATTAAATTGTGCTGGGCACAGCTGCATCCAATTTTGGATTTCTAACCTTGACATTTAAAAATCGCACAAGCCACAGGCTAAATAGCAGAAACAACTGTTCATGTACATGTATAGTAAACAAACATGAGTTAACATGAACCCAGACAATGTAAACAACCTATAATACATTTCTTTTAAAAAACATCATCCAGGAGACAACTCATTGTCAAAAGCTGCATTTCTTGCAAGTTTTGCACATCAAATATGACCCTAGGGCACAAAGCTTGAAGAAAATGTCTTTATTGAGAAGTAGAGCATTACTGCCATAACAAACCTTCAATATCTTTTTCTTTTATTTTTAACAGACAAGCAAACAAACAAACAGACACCCCAACAACCCGCCACACACACACACAAAATTAGGGGAAAACAATCAAAGTAAAACCAAATAAAAAAATCTGTAAAGAAAAAATGACATCCAAAAATAACAGCAACTACGACAAGTTACTTTTGCTCTTCAACTTCTGTGCAGGACAAAATATCAATATTTATAGTGTGTTTAACTGACTTGCAAAACTTATATACACAAGGTGCGTGACATGGATATGACTCCAGTAAATGTCAGACATATTGATTATCATGCAATACATCCTAGGTTCTCGTGGGACGCCAAGCACCAAACCCATTTGCCACAATTACCGACAGCACTTGGACTCTGGTGAAGCATGTTGCGTGCAGTGTCCTAAGTACTTCTTCAAACTGGTTTAAATATATCCTACATTTTTTAGCTTTAGTGATAAAAAAAAAACAGAGAGAAGCAGGGAGCTGTCGGTGAGGTATCCCCGTGGGTTTAAGCATGTCTAATGGCTTCGTGCCCCGGCTTAAATGAGAATGCTGTAGCGTCAGAGCATGCATCAGCCCAACAAATCAGAAATCATCTTGGTTCAGTTTCTGGGATCATCTGTGATGTCTGCCTGTCATCTGAGCCTTCCCCGGAGATAATGTACTTGTTCCTTCTGCTGCGCTGTCTTTGCTGTTATCATTTTTTCTCCTCCCCGACAATCGATAGAAAAGGCATATTTAATGGAGAAAGAGGATGGATTTGGAAGGAAAAGCCTTTCCCGGAAATTTGATGCACTAATCTAAGGCCTGGAAGTAGGGCAGACAATGGTTGAAAAGAACTCACTCAGGTTTCAGATTACTAGATGTCAGCACCAGGCAACTAAAGAAGTTGAACTTTTTGCATATAAACAAAAATGGGGGAAAATCTAGGGTCCTGACTTCTATTTCTGTCCCTCTGCTTTGTGATTAGTATCCACTTTCCCACTTTAAAAAATGGTGTGGATATCATCAACCTTCTGAACAGAAACAGAATATCTTTGGGATTTTTTTTTGGGGGGGGGGGAGAGTTGGTTTGTAATGTTACAGCCCCTCTGGGGCATTTTTTTAGACATTCAAAGCCTGACGGAATATATGACATGAGAGGTTGGTTAGTGATCCATTAAGAGGCTGCTAAACATTACAGCCCCTGCACAATTGCTGTCACATCTATCTTGTGGTTCAGTATTCCTGACAAGGTATCACATCCTGGGAAAAAATGTATTCTGGATGCTTTCATCTCCGTCATTAGCAGCTGTCTCAACAAGCGCATGTTTACACTGCGACTCCGCAACAAATTTGTACATCATTTTGCTCTAGAGCCAAAAAAATGCTTGACATGTACATGTAAATGTTTGATGATGTTAGCTGTGCAGTACACATTTCTTATTCACGATTTTGACTAGTAAAATGTACATACAGGTACCTGGCGCGGATGACATAAAGCCTGAAATAATTGTGTTCATGAGTGCTCAGGGTTTTCATGGATAGGAATCAGGGTATTTTGACAAACATTTGTTAAACAAGTCCACGTTTTTGCAAAAAGACTTGTTTAAAAAGTCAAGTCCGAGTCCTTTTGCAAATATGTGACCTGTCATCACAAAATGAGCTGAAAATTAAAGTCAGACTTTATAAGAATTAAGTTTGTTATATATCTGGATTCTGTCGCACAAGAGCTTTCCAATGGTATACAACATTAAGGGGTACTGAGACCAATTCTTGTGAAAATGGCATTTATAAATCTTGCAGTTGTGTTACAGTGAATGCACAGTTAATTAATAAAAACAGGATGAAATAGGTTTTAAAATGTTTGAAAGAAAAAAAAAAGCTGGAGAAAGGTAAAAGTCACTGCAAGTCTATCTAAAGTGATTCTGTATAAGTAAAGTGACAAACTTATGAAATGAACTTTGTAAGTGGCATTTCTTTACAATTGTTCAATCCCTTGTTACTTGTGACCTGATGAGTGATTTGATTTGTGATTGGCTTGTGATTGGCCTGTGATTGACTCGTGACTTGGTTTGTGATTGGCCTGTGATTGACTTGCGCAATTGATCTGTGATTGACTTGTGACCTGGCTTACGATTGACTTGTGGCAGGCTTGATTACAATTCTGCCAATGCTGCCAATTAAACAAACTATTTTTAGGGGGGAGCGGAGGGGGAGGGGGAGGGGGAGGGGGAGGGGAGGGGTTAAGGGGGGGGGGGAAACCCACCTTGGTAATTTCTCTCTTGTGGCCCACCCATCTCTGCATCAGTCGTCCCTCCATCCAACGATACAGCACCATACTCTATATCAACAATAACAAAACAGAATTATAAGATGGAATTTTTGCGCCGGGGTGATATAAATCAAATTAGGTTTTGCCCTTCACCGACAAAACAGAAGAAAAGTTTCTCTTCACGCTAGTAATCTTCTCAAAACAAATTCCATAATTCACCACTAGACGCAAGAACCAAACCAGGCAACCAGCACACACAAACGTGTTCACCGTCGATCGCGGACGTCCTATTGTCCCTCTTTGTTTGTACTTTAACTTTTTAGGAAGACGCCCATAGGTTTTGTAAACGACCCCAATCACGGACGTATGCTGGGAACCGTGGAAGATATTGTTCTCTTTTGTTCTCTGGTATTTTTCGTCCACAGTTTGAAAAGATGAACACGTACACATGTACACTATGTACTTAAACTGCAAAAAACTGAAGGAAAATTATAAAAGCCCTTTGTGAGAAAAAAAGTAGCCAGGTTCTCCCTTCTTGAGTTCTGTAAAATCCTGCCAAACATCCTGGTGGATTCTGACACATCTCGGAGGATAAAGTATCAAATTCATTTCTAAACTGATCCAAAAAATTATATTGTGATCATTTGCCTTTCATAACAATATCAGCTACATGATTGAACTCATACATGTACATGTACATTATTTGAGAGCATAGAGCTTGAAAGTGTTGTCTACCTAGACGCCATAGATGCGGCGTATCTACTGCCACAGACAAAAACACTCCTTCCACACGACTCAGGTTCCAATTGATGTGCTTCAGGGCATGCTGCTGTAAAGCTCATTCTCTGCACAATTTAGTGAATGAAAAACTAGCAATTCTGAACAAATCGAAGCAATACTGACTACATACAAGCTGATACAACTATACCTAGGTCACATCACCATGTTCAATTTTGATATTCAGCTCAGTTCTGTGCATCACTAAACTAATTCAACATCATCAAATAAATTCCACATGATGTCAAATATCCAATAAACTCCACATGTTGTGTCACTTGTCCCACTCCCACAGCTACAATATTGACTGCATCAGCCTAAAAGTGAAGTAAAATCACATTTCTTGCCAACTCTAGTAAAGACTGTGCATTAATTGTACAATTTATGTCCTCGACCAGAAATGCTAATATGATACTTGGAAGAATTTAATGAAAGGTATACTCTTCCACAGACTATGCTTAGTACTATACGAGTGAAACATAATACGTAATCATCCAATTTCCAGATTAGTGGAGTGATAAATTGCAAGCGATCCAGTCGTTTCCAGAAATTCAATCGCCGCTTCAATATTAAAGTTAAAAAAAAGTCAGTTTAATTTCATGGTGACTGCCTCTGTAGGTGACCATTTCTTATTATCGATTCGGCCCCGAGCTTTACTTGGAAGAAATTTGATCAATCTTGAGCCTTTGCTCCAAGCAACCTCATGCAGCGCAAGTCATAAACCTCCCCTGATAGGATTCAAACTGATAGCCGTCTAAGCCAAAGAATTGCCATCAATAAAAATATTTTTGTAATTGAAAACAATAAAAGTATTAGTACAAAAAAGTACAATTACAATTTCCCGACATACTTTATTTGAATTCTTTAATTGTACCACCTTACATCATTTAAGATCCAATTATCTGATTTTACGTTATGATTTGGTGTATTCAGGGCTTGTTGTTGTAATTCTTTAAGTATGTTGGAATAACCGACATGCAGCGATGAACATGTAGTCGAGTTCATCAAAAGACTCCCTGCAAGTGGGTCTGTCCAAACTAACGGTTACAAAAGTGTGACATTTAGAGGGAACCATGGACAGGAGTCGATACATGAAGTAATATGTTCAGTTTTCTGTCTTTCTTCATCCAATATCTTAGTAAGAACATTGCCCACCAACAAGTTTGATAAATTTCTCAGGTTTCCAGAAATTACAGAGGATTATCTTCAAGATTTAACGTTCACAACATGGACAGACATTTCATTTTTAAGTGGTGGGAAGCTGTAAATAAAATACATGAATTATCCCAAATTTGTTCCTAAGGTAAAGCTATCAATTGAGAGATTGCCACTGGCCAATCTCAGGTTAAACCTCTAGGTATTTTAACTACAGGGTGGGCACATCTTCAAGACTTCATGTTCTTAACAGGTACAGAAATTTTTTCACAAATTTCTGTACATGTTATGAACATGTATCAAGTCACATCCTAATTTTGTTAATACTTAACAGGTTGCTTTGATGTTGAATGATACCAATTCTTCATTGAATATGGAACATGGGATGGGTTTATTATAACAAGAACATAGAGTAATGATTCAAGAGTGTCCGTCTATGTTATGAACATTTATCCTTTATTTCATCTTAAAGATGGCCGAGTAATTTCCTAAATATCCAGTGAATCAGCCTAATTATTTATCATTGCAATCACGGATAATACAAGAATGTTTAAAAAACAAAAATTAGCACAAAAAACAAAAAAACAAAAAAAAAAGCTGCTTTGAAATCCCCCTCCCATGTCTCACCCATAAAGTTATAAGTTGTAACCTTTAGTGTGGACAGACCCACGTCCATTACAAGTCCTCCAGTCCCAATCCAACTCACAAGCTATTCCAATGGCCTCTGGCAGCTTAGGCGTTCCTTTGTTATTGTTCATCCACTGTTACTAGTGATTGACTTGAGATGGACTTATGCTGGGCTTGACTACATCCCTGGCATGTATACAGCAACGTGTTGGATTTTGAGGGACCCACATTTAATTTGTTAAACAATTCACAAAATATCATTGCACATTATTTAAGTGTTTAGCCAACACATTACAGATTCCTGCTTCTGTATACATGTACCGTAGCTTTGCACGTAGAAAGATATATGGAACATTCATATCAACTTAGCCATGTACAGTATTAACATGATTAAAAGCATGCGCACGTACAAAAACTTTTAACGAGAAAATCCTTGTGCATAGTGAAGATAGGACTGGTACCAAATACCCTTTGAAATTATTCCACCTGAAATGGTATCATTCAGGAAAAAATAACAATTATTTACTTGAGGTGGTTTAAAAAAATGTTTCCACGAGCAGACTTATTTTTGTGCGTAAGAATGGAATCCCGGTACAAATCTCAAAAAAATGAGCATACGTTTTCTCTCTTATCTCAAATGTATAGCATCAAAACAATAACTTATGTGAACAACAGTTGAATTTTTTTTTTTACATTGGAACATTTCATCATTTCAACATACCGGCATCATACTCCCTTATGAACAATGGCTGTTGGTATGGACTTTTTTTACTGCAGTATTAAAATTCCTATCATTCAACCTCTTAATTAAGTGATAAATTATCACAAATCTCTTTAAAAAACGTTGACAGTGGTTCCCCATTGTCAACCACACTGTGTTGGGGCTGATGTCTAATGCCACCTTCAACAAACTTCAAGAGCTTGAAAATTGACTTTAAACAGAGCCAGCACCGTTGTCCGATTCATGGAGCGTCCAGCTTTCCTGCAATAAAAAATGTGATGAATCCCGGGAGCTTGGATGTCATGAAACCAATCCTCAGCTAGCTACATGTACTGTGTACCGTTAAAAGCTTCTTGCTGTAATTTATGAACTAAAGCCCATGAAGTGAGGCAGGCACTGCATTCACATGCACATACACAGACGTGTACACAAATAAATCAAATTCCATAACATTGATCTGATTTCGGTGGGGTTTTTGTTTTGAAAGATTGGAGAAGTTGTTATTGATCAGTAGATCCTAGTTGTAGTACAACTCAGTAGAATAGATACTTTTCTATTTTAGACTAATTGGGACATGCTATCTATCACTTCTATTGTGAAGGACCCCTTAAAGGCGAAAGCATAGCACTAGCTATTGTTCAGATAATCCGTCACGGGGCAGTTGCTTTGTACAGTAGCATGCACAATGGTTTCTCCATTGATGGGGGCCTCGTGAGTGTATCGTGAGTGTATCGTGAGTGTATCGTGATCGCGCGCCTGGATGTCTATACTCAAAATATGAACAGTATTTTGTACACATTCCTGGAACCAGCTCAGATTTTAAGGCATTGAGTTTAGTGAGAGAGTTGACGTGTAAGAAAAATAGCACAGACACGATTAGATATCTGCTTTCTCATTTGAACCAAGGGCTTCTTTCCCCAAAAAGTATTTGAACTTGCAGTGGTGTTTCTTGCAAGTTTGCTGACAACCTGCCATGCACACAAAGCAACTTCCAAACGAAAGATAATGTTTTGAAGAGTTCAAAGCAAACCAACATTTTCCACACATTTTTCAACTGACAGCAGAGGGGCCCAGAATACAGAGGTACGGTTGACTCTCGTTAATACAAGCTCAGCCGGACCTAGCCAAAAGGTTTGTTATATCAGAATTGTGTATTAAGAGAAGCGTTGGTCCCATTCATTGTGCGCATAAAATGCACAGTTGGGACCAAGGCTTCATGTTTGCTATATAACCAAAATTTGTATTAACAGAGTTTGTATTAATGAGAGTCGACTGTAGACTAGTAACTGGGCCCCAGATGTTCAATTGGTAGTGATGGCAAATCACATTTTGTTCTTTTCTTCAACTTACTTGATCAGCACTGCCTGTAATGTATGACACATCGCCAGCAATAGTCACACTGGTCACAGCGTCAGTGTGGACTGGAGTGTAACGTTTCACGTCCGCTATTTCCATAGAATTGACAGCGGTGTAGTCTCTGTAATAAACAACAAAAACAAACAATTTTTAGCCTGTCAAAATGTATACTTTTCTGACAAATTTTCAATCCCATATTCACTGTTTTTGAAAACAAGATAATATCCCCCTCTTTAGGAAATGGTCAGACCCACCTTATCACCCACACGGTAACGACTCCCGAGTTGCATTGGGACGACGAAAAGATGGCGACCACATGTTATAAAAGGCGATTGTTGTCGAGTCCTACATGTAGTTACTCGGATTAATACATTGTGCACCGACTTGCACAATGTATACGTTTAAAAACAAACACAACATCCTATGAGATAGAGGACATCATAAACTTTTAAATAAGGGGCATCAATATGAATTGATACATGACATGTACTTCATTTTCAAATTTGTTTGACATATATATATTGCTAGGCCTACTAGTACTTTTTTCCAGAACTGTACGGGTTTTACAAACCTTAAGTTGCTGTCGCAGCAAATTGTTAATTACAATGCGGCTTTTTTCGACGGCATTTAGAGAAAGAAAAAGCTTGTTGAAAGCCGCGCTGTAGTTGGTCAAGAGAATTAAAGCGCCCTCGATCGACAGCCAACGATGACAGACGGCCAGGTGGAGACTCCTGTGATCGTGGTAAGCAAAATTCTCGTCAATTTCACCCTTTCGTATGACATTTCAGGGATGTGAACCCACCCTATACACGTAGGTACCTAGCCATGTCAAGATAATACAATTGAAATACTGGCGCAAAAAAAATGGTAACAGGAGAGTAAGGAGTTCCAGGGGAAAAAAATAATAATTGTGTAGTTTAGGACACATCTAATGCTTACAAGTTCCGTTCATAATTCAAAACCCTTTCCTCTTTCCACAAAATGAAGCTAGCTGATATTCAACATGGCATCTTAGCAAAGTATTTAGATGATTCCAAACACATAAAGTGACTTCCCCTGCTTGTACATCACCAAATGTTTAGGTATTTAAGGGAATATACAACATTTGCAAACATCAAAAAACAAAACTACCAAATTATTATGAAATACCTTACTGGACTGTTAGTGAAAGACAGTCTAAAGCATCCTGTGAAATCTGGCACGCAGTGACGGGTGTGCTCTCATTTTCAAGAAAAGTTGTAATTTTGTATCAATTTTCAACGCTGGTCGGCCGACCAGCATTTGAAAAAACTGCTTTTGTTCCAAATACTGCCCCCACTTAACCATATTTAGTTAGTTCACATTTTGTTTGCAATCGATTACAGGTTCCCTGACCTTACAATTCCCCGGCATCTATAAATTGCTTTGTTTCATCTTAAAAATGGTAAGGGAACCGGACTACAGGAACACGATTGATTTTCTTGGGTTTTCCAGCATGTACAAACACAAAACTTCAAAAAAGTCAGTGTAACAATATTTGCTATAACATACTACCCTCCCTCCCAAATCCATTCATTTCTGAAAATAACAGCAAAAGCAAATGTTGTATATTCCTTTTAAGTCCCAAAACATAGAAGAGGCATACACCTCATTGCACTGATTTTATCTAAAGCCAATTAACAAGAAATAGATATTGGCCATTCGGCCTAGGGAAAAAAATGCATATTGCATGTATTTTTGGATACTTCAAACAATATAATTAGTTCTTATTCCAACAGAAATAAATTCTAAAGCAACAAATAACTCGGTGCCGAGATCAGCATCTCGGCAAAACAGATCGTCAAAAAAAAAACATCATGATATAAGGCGCATATCGTTTTTCATGCTCTGTAATTCTGATTACGCCTTCCGTTGAAGAGATCATCGTGTTCTGAAGTAACATTTTGCAAAAAACCATTTGGACAGCAAAGGGTTTTTACTTATTTTAGGAGTCTTGTGCGTCCAAACATTTGTGCGAATGAAACTGCCATCTCCTTTCGATTGCATGGAAAATTACACAGAATACATATTCGGTTACCACATCCCCCATGGCCTTGTGTGCATTTTATCTGCCAGGTTTATCCTGAATAAAAAAAATTGTTGAATCTTGTTGTGCATCACAATATTTTGGATGCAGTGGCTATCGTTACGGCAGCCGTAACGCATTTCCCATTTTCTATCGTTACGGTAGACTGCAACTTTTATAAAAACATGAGAAGAAAATATAAAATTAGAAGGAAAAAAGTGAATTTGAACGTTATGAAATTCGGACTTTATTTCCCTTTTAAAAAAAATCCTCCAAAGCCTCAGGTTAGAAAGGGAGAAAAATTCGAGTGCAAAACTGAGATGCGATTGCGAACCCGCAACTTCGCGGTGCAAAGTCCTACCCTTTATCGACTGAGCTGTCGCACTGCTCGCTAAAACGTGGGGAAACAAATAATTATATACCTGCGTGCGTATCAAAAAAGTATCGTAGAGGGCGCTAAACAACGGCCGCCGTAACGATAGCCACCTCATATTTTGGAATACCGAACTCACTTATTAATTATACTTTAATTTGACTGTTATTTAATACCTTTTTTAATGTAGGCCTACTCGTAACGTGTCAAAGAGGGCGCTGTACAATCGTTTACTGAATTATGAAAAATATTGTTTACTGAAACTGAAAGAAAGCCGACTAAATTATCTAGCCGACTAAATACACTTTTATATAAGGCATGAGTGCACTATAGGCCTTGCTTACCCGAATCCATGGCCGTATATACGCGATCTTGAAGACCCTCTGTCCTTCATCTTGCTCTGTTTCTTGCCCATGATCGTGATGATTCGACTGAGTATATGAGGCTGAGCCTAGGCTGAAGCCTTCCCTGGCTCTGTGACTACTCGGCCAACAACAACTACAGCACACTGTCACGAGTTGACGAGTACGAGTATGTACGACTTGTTGTAGGCTAGTACGATTCCATTATATGAGAGACAGCTCAGAAATAAGAAACAAATAATTAATACAACTTGGAGACAGCCACCTTATCAGCTGCTTGACAGCTACAACTTTGTTGGCGTGCCAGGAATTTTATGCGACAGCTCCAAATGAACCGTCCACGCGATGCATAGACCGGAGAAACTAAGAAACTAGCGCGCTTGGCGAGCTAGTCGAGAGCATCAGTCAGGCACCCGTTGCTTTGTTGGTAATTTCGGTCAGTAACGAGCGCAAGGAAACCATGGTGCCAGACCAACTTTTTCCGGCAAAGTGTTTGCAACTCGAGCGCCCTCTCTCGGCAAGAGTGCGGGGATCGTGGCAAGAACACACCTTTTTCATGCGCATCTTCAACCTTGTAAAATGCAAGTTTTTAAAATCAAAACAATCTGGCAACACGAATGGGGGAGGGGGCATTTATCGGTTTTTAATTTCATTACTTAAAATTCCAATTGTCTTCTTCTTTTTTAATTAAGAAAAAGTCAGAGTAATTACAATGTAATTGGATTGTTTGTGCACAGCCCCGGTGTAACGAAGGAGGGGGGCTGGGGGGGGGGGGGGGGGACATCCCCACACAGCCCCTGTCGAGGTCTTTATTCGCGGTACCCCCCCCCCCCCTCCCACAGGCAAAAATGAAATTTTTATTGTTTAAATGCATTGAGTTCTCCCTCCAGAAATTGGCCCCCTAACTTAGTTCCCCCTGCATAAAACGGAATGGCATACTTCCACTACCCTGAAACTCAAACCACATATTATACCAATGCATGGAGAATCTTTGTAGAAGAAAAATGAAGCCAAAATCGCCCGATTCGATCCAGTAATTTTTGTTCTAGAGCCTATTTTGTGAAGCAAGGTGGGGGTCATTTTGGTCCCGATGAATTACCAAACCGCGGCCGGGAATTTGACTTACATTGTAATTTATAGAGGGATTGTTATGTAATAATGGCACCCACATGAAAGAAGTATGCTTCACAAAATTCTGCAGCAGAAACTACATGACCGAATCGGGATATTTTGGTATCATAATTCTAAAAGTATTCTCCATCAATTGGCACAGGGGGTTTGAGTCTCAAGGTAGTGGAAGTGTGCCGTTCCGTGTTTGTTTTGGGGGGACCACCCTATATAGACCCCACTCTAAATATGTTGGGTAATGAATGTATCACTGCATCTTTTCATGCCCAGTGAAGTTCAACTCACAAACACTCAGGTCAGAATCCATCAAAAAAGGACAAGAAAAAAAAGAGCTGCATGATGATGCTCTGTAAAATATGTGTACACTGTTTTAACGATGTCGTACTATGCTGTCATAGTTTACCACAGCGGGCAGTAGTTTGTTTGGCATTACGCACACGCCTAGGGCTAGGGGTGCAGCCAGTAAATAGGCCGAAATTGCTTACACCGGCTAAATCACGATTATTTTGCAGGCCCACAAATTCTCCGGTATAAGAGCATTTTGTGGGCACTGAACTTGAGGGTTTGTAACAACAACAAAAAAGGTTGGAAGCCATGAACAGGACTGCAAACTCGTGAATTTCTGTGAAATTCGGATGAAATTGGGCCTTATAATTGCTCTATGTTGCAATGGAGCGCAGGTATCATTTTTCAAAATGGCGATGTGCTACAGGACTACTTTTTACGATTGGATGAAATTTTCCCCCAAAAGTCATTGGTTAATCCCCCCCCCCAACAAAAAAATGAGCAGAAAATGAACGATGATGACATAAGCTTTAACTTGATGTGTGTCTCAAACACATTGGAGAGTTGCGAGTATTTTTCCTGAATTTCGGAACTGGGTGGCACGTACGGCAATCTTTAGCAGTTTACCGGTCCGTGCAACCATAACAACAGGTCATAATCACCAGAGACAGGACATTGCCCTCTCTCCCATACGTCACCGATTCCCGGTCCAGGGCTCCAGGCATGCTTCAACAGCAAATGCGAACTTTTCTTTGAACTTGAACTTTGCCCGAATTCTAGTATCATGCATTGACATTACGATAAGACTCAATATCAGGGACACAATTAATGCATGACATAACAATAGAATGAAAAGGCCCAACTTGATGCGAGCTTGGCATGCCGGGCAAGGACGAACGGAAAACTAGGCTCGCGGTCCCCGCATGAACAATAATGGGCAAAGGTTTCTGTGCTATGGGTTTGATTATACCCTGAAACTTACTATGATAAATACATAATTCCCCCAGTGCAGTGGTTTCACCCTGGTCGCATGACTCAGTCTTTTGCCCTCACAGCAGATATTCAGAAAACGATTCTTAGTCCACTTCGTATGGGCATACCCGTTAACCCCCACCGAAAATCGCACGGCTTGGATTTCAAGTAATTTTACTCCATGCTCGTTGGATGCGAACAGAACTTGATTCAATAGAAATAATTACAGCCCAGCTTAACTATTGATTCAATTCATTATAGAGAAACAATGGTGGCTGTGAGACTGTTGGTTTTGGCCGCTTGTGTGGCCTGGGTGTCTTGTGTTCCTACGCCGTTCAGTTCTGAGAGGACGTGCCACATCGATGACTTCCAACTTCAAGAGGACTTCTCACTGGAAAGGGTGAGTGGATCACTGGATCTCTTGAGCTACCGAAATGTGCAACTTTTGAAAAGCTTGGCATTTTCGCCGTTTTAAGTATAATTTGTCTTTTAATAGTGAACATTGACAAAATATCTCATGATCTATTTCATCATTATAATTGCTACCTATCTTTCACTGCCTATCTCCCAAGCTTGCTACTTCAATTAAGTGGGGTCAGACCTTTTTGCAGCCAAAAAAAAAACTAATTAGGGGCACCGAACTAACAAGTTGTGATTCCATATAATAACAGGCATATTATATAGCGCTTTTTAAACGGGGGTATCAAAGCGCTTTACAATTATTATTACCCCTGTTCAATGGGCAAACACTCCTGAAACCTTCTCAACTCCCTGGGGAGCATGCACGGCCGGTAGGCATGCAGCCATTTCCACCTCTCACAGTAACCATCTCTGCCCTCACAGGTACCCATTCACTCCTGGGTGGGGAGAAGCAGCGAGTGACAAGCGCCTTGCTCAAGGGCACACACATCATAACCTCGGACTGGACTCGAAGTGTGTTACTGTTGAATATAAAAATCCAGAAAAAAAGCCAACAATCTCCTGGATGAAGGATGGTTTAGCATTGTACATATATAGGCAAGGCCTAGCCTTCATGTCATAAAACAAAATTTGTTTTTCTCCCAAAAGGTGCTGTATCACTGTTTACTTTTTTCCATTTGATTTATTGTTTAAATACCTAAACGATAATTTTTAAAGCCGTTGTCATATTTTCAACAATTGATATGGGCCTTTACTCCTGCCTTCCTGTGGTGACGTAGTCATATCAGGGGTCACGCCAAACAATAGGATGCTATTTCGCAATTGGGCGCGTGAGCCAAACAATAGGGCATGCCATCACTTATCACGGCCACATCCAGGCCCGCTAAAAGTCAGTAGTGACAATTCCCTTGATAACGCGGCTGAACTATGTAACGCACGTTGCTTGTATTGTGGGCACCGTGTACCGTCTTCATTGGAACGAACACTTTTAAAGGCATAATAAGATCATTGGCATTAATCCCAAAAGTAACCTACTGAATTTATTATCAAAAAGCTTTGTACTGGTTTTAAAACCCCGTGAAAAAATTGCGTCTGGTTTGCCGTCAATTAGAAGAAATGTAGATGATTTCCAATGTTTTTGTAACAAAAGAGTGCTATGATGGACGAAATCGTGTTTCGCGTTCAAAAGGTTCTTCACTGTTATCTCGAAAAGTGTCACATCCACTGAGCTGAAAGTTCAACTGGTTAGGTTTTGAACATTCTTCTTTGGATTTTAAGTAAAGTGGCTTTATTATTGGAAACGAACAAAATGCATGGATAGCAATATGATCCTATAGGCCGATTGCATTCGGCAGCCATCTTTAAGGTGTGTTTTGTTTTCTTTGAATACCTACCGATTTGAAGAGAAAATCCTATTAGTCGAAATGGTACCATTCGGAAGAAAACAATAATTGAAGCCTTGAAAGTGGTTTCAGTCATGTGTGCGCGTGCCCGCGGGCACAGGGTTTTACGTGCGTTCGCAACGGAATCCAGTTCAAAACCCCAAACATTTGCGCATATGTTTTGTGTTTTCTCGAAAGGTATAGGCCTATTATCAACTGAGCTGAAACTTCAACAAGTTGGTTATCATGCACCATTCTTATGATGGAAACTGAGACTTATGATGAAAGCCCAGTGACTGTCCGCTTCTAAAAATGAGAACCACAATGCCCCCTGCAAATGACCTTTGATGCGTCACTGCCAGAGAAACGTGACTAGTTCGTGAATTCCCGTTTATTTCGAAAAGTAAATTTAGGTGCCGATTGTGAGTTGTTTTACATCGTTTCTATTTTTACTGAAGCAAACATTTCCATTATCATTTTATGAATAGCTTCCTCACAAATGAAAAAAAATCCACGATTTCTCTTAACAGCTGTTCTGTACTGATGAAAATGGACACAAGGTTACTTTTATTTATAATTTGAAAACAAGTACAAAATCATTTTCTCGACCTATTCGCCATGCATGAAGAAGTAACGTGCATTCTCATGGAAGGCGATGCATTAGACACCTATTGCTTCGGGCGTCCTTAATTACCATATTGCAGCTGTCTTTTCATGAAGGTTATAACAAATTATTTCATGCTTTACAAACTAGCTTTTCAGGTCGAAAACGTATTTCTTGGGGTGCCCTTCCCCCCCTAAAAAAAAAATTAAAAAGCAAAGAAAAGGTACATTGAAAAACCTTGATGCCAACGCCATTATGTCCCAATACAAAACGCGAGCAACTGCAAGACGACAATGAAGACATGTCCACTACTCCGCTACGTGATTTAGCAATGATTTCATGATTTATTCATTTTTCTTTGTGCTCGGACTTTTTAGTTTATGGGCACCTGGTTCGTGGTAGCGCAGGTTCAGCGGACGCACTACCCGTATCAGAGACGCTCCCACTACGGTCTACGCGAGGACGGCACGGTCTCAATGAAAACCAACAGAGTGGTCAGGTACGTTTGGAAAAAGGTTACCGATATATCATGGGGTAGTGAACATTTTTTACCCAGTAACCTGTTTTTGCAGCGCAAATCTTTTGAAAGTACCTCATTGTGGACGCTCAAACCATTGTGTCGGCACAGTGCCGATGCCGTGCCGCCATTGTGCCGACACCGACTCAAAAAGAGAAACAGTCGACAGACAGACGCATCACATTTTTTACCCAGTAACCTGTTTTTGCAGCGCAAATATTTTGAAAGTGGCTCATTATGGATGCTCCAACCATTGTGTCTGCACAGTGGCGATGCCGTGCCGCCATTGTGCCGACACCAACTCAAAAGAGAAACAGTCGACAGTAAGACGCATCATATTTTGTTTTACACAGTAACCTGTTTTTGCACTGCAAATCTTATGAAAGTGGCTCATTATAGACGCTCCAACAATCGTGTCGGCACAGTGCCGATGCCGTCACTGCGCCGACACCAACTCAAAAGAGAAACAGTCGACAGAAAGACGCATCACATTTTTTTACCCAGTAACCTGTTTTTGCAGCGCAAATCTTTTGAAAGTGGCTCATTATGGACGCTCCAATCATTGTGTCGGCACAGTGCCGATGCCGTGCCACCACTGTGCCGACACCTACTCAAAAGAGAAACAGTCGACAGACAGACGCATTACATACTTCACACAGTAACCCTTTTTTTGCAGCGCAAATCTTTTGAAAGTGGTTTATCATGGATGCTCCAACCATTGTGTCGGCACAGTGCCGCCACTGTGCCGACACCAACTCAAACAACGTATAGGAGAAATGGTCTGCCGTCATAGGCAGATAAAGATAGGAACATTTCAAATATATCAACTTAATAGAATATGTACCAAGATCTACTGCACAAGACTCATGATTTTCCTTGTGCCCATGCAGGCCTGGCGACTGTAACTCGTGGCAATTTGAAGCCCGGGTCACGGCCGATGAAGACTCCAACAACCCGGCCAAGATGTTACTGTATCCACCCATGCCCAACTACCCACCAGGTCAGATTATATTAGATGTCATATTACATTATGAAATATGTCATTATCATAAAAAAATATCCATTACAGTTTTCCGTAGGCAGATTGTTTTATTTAAGGGAAATTCTGGGGTGAAGTTTTTTACAAATTTTAAAAGTGTCCTTTTTTGCGGAGACCGGAGAGGAGGATGATCAAGTTATCTCCCTGAACTGAAGAAGTTTTGGTATATATGGAAGTCGTCATTTTTCTCGGATGGTAAATTTATTTTAAACAAATAAATAGTCAACATAAACAGTCAAGAGTGCAATAAAGTGTTGATTTGGAAAAATAAAAGCAAACCAGTGACTTAATTATACAAGATTTATTATTGTTTGATATTTAAGAGCGAAATACTTCCCCGTGCAACACTACAACATTGACGAATACGTTCCGTTGTTTAGAAATGAGTATTTTTTTCACAAGGCCCTGACCATCATTGGGTCAATGCCAACACTCTACAGAGGAATTATCAAATTCGAATGTTTTTTTTCTGTGTTCTCGCCAGAGGATTACTGGGTTGTGAGTACGGACTACACCAGCTATGCTTTGGTGTACAGCTGCGGGGAGCAGCGCTCTGACGGCTCGTGCACAAAGCGGGGCGAGCACGCTTGGCTGATGGGAAGGTCCCTGGCTGGTGTACCTGAGGAAATACGGACCAGGGTGCCGGAGTTGCTGTCATCGGTGTGCATACGACCACATCGACTGCATGATGTACCACGGGGTAAAAGAAAACAGATAATGAATATCTGAAACTGTTAAATATTTGATAGAACTGTGCCTTCACTGACAATACTTTCAAATGCACTGTATGCAGTGCTGTCTCATAGCCTGTGAGAAAAAAAATCCAAAGTTTTCTTGGGTGGGACTGAAACCCCAAACCGTCTGCTTACTGTTGCAGACGTGTTACAGCTTTACCAAACCACCGGGCTTTCTGGGGTCGATTGGCCACTTCAAATAAAAAACAAATCGACATTATTAAAGATGATTCCCAATGTTATTTTCGACTTTCCCCCCGAAAAATTACAGGTTTTTCCAAATGCTATTTTTCCTTGATGGCCATCTATAAATTATTCCCTTTTGAACGAGACATCGAATGAAAAAAAATCAACCGACGTTTAGTTATTGAATTATTTCTTCACAAATTTTGATCTATTGGCTGCTAGACAATTCGGCTCTCGCAGGGCGAGTTCATTTGGGCGCAAATGAAAGCCTTTGCTCCAAAATCGGAATAAAGTTTTTTTTGTCGTTAGAACAAAACAAGCAAATAAAAAATTCGTTTGGAGAAGAAAAAACATTTTGAAGGGCAAGAGGTATGCAACTTTAAGATAAATGTATAAAAAAATGTGATGAATATTGTTTTCCACCTAAAACATTAGGTATTAAAATTTGTCCACCATCATAAAACAGGCCAAAGTCAAAATAAATATGAATTGTAAGTAATTACTGACGAAATTATGGTACAGTGTATTAATTGCCACAGCATTCTGCACACAAATCGTACTTTGGCTCATGATAATGCACTCGCAGAAACTAATGAAAAAATCTGCCTAGGGCATGAAAAACTAAAAGCTGCCATCATGTTGCTTCAATCCCTATTGATTTGTGTCCAGTCATATGGAATCTCAAGAGTATTAAATTGATTGACAGATTCAAATTGAGAACAATATCGCCTGAAAGACATTCAATCATCTCCGTCATTTTTTGAGGAAGAGAGGAAGTAACGTGTACACACTTCAAGAAACCCCTGGTTATGATGTGATTGTTTTGTAGATTGTGAGGTAGAGCTGACTCAAGCCCCCAACCACCTCCCTGCCGCCTCCACAGGATGTCAGGCTGATGGCAACACAGATTGCAGGCGGGGTGAGTTAACCCCGGCCCCGCGGGCAAGGAGTAGGCTTGCAGTAAAGAATAAATACCCCCACTTCCAAAAATCAAGAAATGTGATCGCAACCATTCAAGGTGCTCATTTCAAAATAAAATCAAGATAAATTTACCATCTTTCGTTTTCTGTTAAACCTGCTGGGGAGGGGATATGGTCTCCGTGCGCCGACTGTACTCTCTTTGCCGGTGAGGGGGTACTTGTGAACGAAGCGGATGAAGACCTTTTAGTAACATTTCTCTCCGCAGATAACCATCCCTAAAAAAAGTTGAGAAGCTCATCTGTATTTTCAAAGAATGATCCCTCTATCCTAGTTTGCAATCTAACACCAGTTTTGGGTCCAATTTTATCCAAGTTTTCTTTTTTTTTTCTGTATGAATACCAACCTTATCATCTCTAGTCCCAACAAGCACTGTTCTTTTTTGGTACCCTTGTTCAGATACTAACTCTAACACATTTATTTTCAATAACTTTTGTTTTAAGACTTCCTCCAAAAACAAAATACAAGAGATACTTCTTAACATTGAAAGCAAACTCACTCCGCATATCTGAGGCACCACTTACAGTGAACAGCAATTAGAATAACAAATATTATAGTGAAACAATTACGATTACTTCAGGACTTTTAAGCAACCCTTTCTTGGTAAGTACCCGTAAAAGGCACAACAAGCGACATTACATGCAAGTAAAGATGGCTGCATGCTTCTGCACTGATACGCAAAATCAACCAAACACAAGTCTGTAAATATCACACTGCAAGTCAATATTTTCTACATTTAGTGCATCAGGCATTGTACTTTAATCTCGAATGATGATGCATCCAAAACCTCACCTTTGAATACTACACATTTTGATGACCAAGACTCCCACTTACACAGGAAGTGTAAGATGATTCATCAAGTCAGATCATCTCTAGTTTTTGATGTCCCTGGAGAAATTCTGTGCGGAGTCAGGGGTTCAGATAGGCCCTGCGGCTTGAGGACAGATCCTGGGCTTCACAGTAACACTTCCGTATATTTTTTTTAAAACTAGGAGCACTAATTGGATTTATTGAGCTACAAGACCCTCAGCTTATTATTTTAATAAGCCTGGACAAAAAGAAATGTTGTGGAGCTCTTCGAGGTTGCAGACCAGTAAATAAACTGCCATAGATCCCCGTGATAAATAAACCCGGATTTCCAAATATCAGGAAAAATACTCACAACTCTCCAAGGTGATTGAGACACACATCAAATTAAAGCTTATTTAGTCATCTTTCATGCTGTTAACTTTTTTGGGGGTAATCTGATGACTTGGTCATCCCCTAAAAGTAGTCCTGAAGCCCATTGCCATTCTGAAAAATGATGCCTGCACTCCATTGCAAAATAGAGTAATTTTAGGGCCCAATTTCATGCAAATTTCACAGAAATACAAGCTCACAGTCCTGTTCAGACTTCCATTTTTTTTTAACAAACCCTCAAGTTCATGGGCCACAAAATGCTCTAATAGAATTTGAGGGTATGCAAATTGTGATTTTGCCAGCAACCTGAACATAGTTTCCTTATTTAAAGTAGTTTCTGTAGTTTGCTTTAACTTCTGTCACCACTGCAAATGCTTTCAGCCCCCCCCCCAAATATATATATATATATAGACAACAAAAATAAAATATCAGTGTACAACTTGGTCCTTACAGGGCTTAATGTCATTTATACCTCAAAGAAATCTCACTCTTCATTGTCAAATTTAAACAGTTCTTAAAAAGAGCTCGGATCATGGACACTTACCAAATTCTTCAATCAACTGCCCTAATAATGTCTCACAATTTTCAGAATTTTATGCTTTCTAAACTATCATCTAGGGTACGGGCAAGGGCGGATCCAGAACCCATTTTTTTTGGGGGGGGGGGGCCAAAAATTTTTTTGGTCGCCCAAAAAAGTGGGTCCAAAAAATTTCGGCGTGGGGTTCGGGGCCCGCTTGAGGGCCCCGAAAATTTTGTGGATTCTAGATGTTCTGTGGTGCGATCTGAGGCAATTTCTGACCACTTTAACCAATGTTTTTTTGAGGAAAAGATGGTGGTGTACTCATTGCCTGCCTTTATTGCGGTGTCATATAAAAAAAAAAAAAATTGGTTTCGTTTTTTTTGGGGGGGGGCATGGCCCCCTTTGGCCCCCCCTGGATCCGCCCTTGGGTACGGGCCATTATAAAAACGTGTTAGAGGTTGCAAACTATGAAGTGTGTCTGAATGAATTATCTATGATCAATTTGTTGCTTATGAGTTGAGTGGGGATTAATATTGCTTTGATTGGTCCATAGGTGCCAGCACACTAAACCCATGTGCAATAGCTAACTTTCAGCTGCAGAAGGATTTCATAATAGAAAAGGTACGTCTTTACACACACAAAAACATTTAGAACCTATAACATAAAATCCTCCAACGACACAGCTAAAAATATGAACACATGTGTAATACACTTCTAAATATAATGATAAGCTTTCCTTATTATGAGTAGAATTTCTGAATGAACTTAATGTTGTTTTAATGTTTTGGAACTCTTTCTGTCTGTCCTGTCTTCAGTTTCTGGGTGAGTGGTATGAGGTTGCCCACACCAGAATGCGCAACAGCACCCTCAAGCTGCCAGACATGCGCTCCTTGCTCTTCAGCCGTGGCCCAGCTGGCCAGGATGCTCACATGTCACTACTGATGAAAGACATTAAGTTGTGAGTTCAAAAGTTCATTATCTGGATTTCAAATTTCTCTTCACTCTAGAAGATTTTACTCTAAAAGATATAAACAAGCTTCAGTGCCTCGAAGATACAATCTAATGACTACAATCAGCAAAAGATCTTGAATGTTTGTGACACAACTACATGTTTCTGGATCCCTACATTTGCATTCTGCAATCTATGTGGCACATCACTAAACCAATTCTGTTTTTGTTTCATGGTGCTATAGGGATGGGCGTTGTGCTAACATGAATATGCCAGGGTCTGGCTGGCTGGGCCCGGAGCACCCAGCTAAGATCATCGTTAGCTTCCCTATCCCACAGAAATACGGAGTCAGTGGAGCTGGTGAGTGCATCATGTGTAATACCATCATGCGCCATTAAGATTCACACGGGGGTGTAGTGAGACTTGAATGACGTGGTGTGACAAGTTTGCCGACAGCCCCTTCACACTGGAAGGAAACCAGGAATTGTTTCCAGTCAGCTGGCTTTCACAAATGCCAAAAAGAGGCGGGGGTGGGGGCTGGACACTACATGACTGTTGGAGGCACTATATTGAAAACTGACTATCTTGGACACTATCAGACAATAGGTGGCACTCTTTGTTATGGCATATTTGCTGACATAAGTTTACCAATAAAACGATGATTTTGCCAATTCTGGGGGTTCATTTGCTGATTGAGGCTTTAACTTATTGGGGGCTCTACCCCTGCTACCCTGGGTTCACATAACAGTATTGTAATGAGTCACTGAATTTTGGCAGTCTAAGGCAGTGAGTCACATCAAATTGAGTCACAATGAATGTGCTTGAATCAAATCACATCTTGCTTGAGTCAATTTAAGTCACTGACATGTCTTCATACATATCAACAGCTGTGACTGTTGTTTTACTAAATAAGCCAATCTGGCCTTGTGTATAGTCTAGTTCAGGGATAATGCTAGGGGCGGGCCGCCACAGCGTTAGGGTTATGGGGAAGTGTTTATTGTAAATGAAATTGGGATGGAGTTAAGGGGACTTTCTGCTGTCCCCATAGCATCTCCGGTCCTCATATTACCATGACACAACACGTGTGTAGTCCCCACATTTAGGGAACAAGAGCTGCAGTACATGTACGTGTTTGTGATACCATGTGTATTTCAATGTGCCTTGTGAGTGCAAGCCAGCTAACAACTTTATTCAAAAAAGTAACTTATGAGTAGTCGTAACAAATAGCTTCTCTGATTTTTAAGGAAAATAGTTGTGGCAGTCTTATAATGCACATGTTTATCGACCAGTACAAAATATGTGACATTCACATCACTGACATAAATTTGAATTTAGGCAGCCAGGATTTCCCAGAATTGTGAGTGGTTTAGGCAGCACCCGGAATGTGGGGGCTAGCTCCCACATTTGTTGGACCCAGGGCCTCCGATGACCATGACTTATTCCCCTCCCTCTTGCCCCTCACCTACCCCCACAGATTTCCTTCTCTCAAGCCTCCCCCAGCCACCCACTAGATGAGTCATATGACTGTACTCTATCTTAGGTTTGTAGCAGTGTTAAAGACGATTTCATTTTACATCCCTTTTTTTAATGTACACAGGGAAAGTGATTTTCATGTAATTTAACAAAACAACTGAATTGAGCAAATCAGTGCAGTTGAGATCAAATCTTCACCAACAGCCAATGGTGTCTGTTGATCAATTGACAGATTTAATACTGGCTTTTTTGCGCCTTTTATCGAAGTGTTTTTTTTTTTGCCGGCTGTGAATTTATTCCAGTTTCACTACTTTCAGCAAAATGAATCCGTCCCATGAAAATTGATTTTAAATTGTGCATGTTTGTGGTTGACGTTTTTCCTTTTACAAAACATGGGTGGGAGAGGCATTTCCAGCATTGAGAGCTAGGCTTGTTTTTTTTTGGGTTGCAGTGGAATACTGGATTCTGTCGACTGACTACACAAGTTATGCTGTGACATACTCCTGCCACCGCACGTATGAGGACAGCACCTGTGACAAACAGAGAGAGGCACTGTGGGTACTGAGTCGCACACCGTCCCTACCCCACAGGGTAGAGAGGAAGGTGGACCAGGCTATCAGAGGGGTGTGCCTTGACCCGGTACTGGTCACAGACAATCAAGGTAGGTGTTGAACAATGCAAAAACCTACTCAGGGTCAACCTGTCCAAGAAGTACCGGTACTAAACTTAAACCTTCTCTCTACTCTTGTCTGCTACACATGGAGTTCCAGGAATATGATATTCTCTCGGGGGAGTTCAGAGTGCAAACCTAAAACACTGACTACTGTTTAGGGCAAAAACTGTAAAATGTGTACGAAGAGGGATTACAAAATTAACTTTTAAAAATTCAATAAAGAAATTGACTGGAGCAGGGTTTAAACCTGTGACTTCCGGATTGCCGTTCCGGTGCTCTACCAACTAAGCTATCCAGCCCCATGTTTGCCGGTAGCTCAGTTGGTAGAGCACCAGAACGCAATCCGGAGGTCACAGGTTCAAATGCCACTCCAGTCAATGTCTTTGGTCAACTTTTGAAAATGAGTGTAATGCACTTATCAGTTTCCCTTTTATGGTGTATTTGAAAATAGAATAATGAAGGATTACTTTGGGGGTGTTGTACGCAAAATACCGTTGGCTGAAATTGGTGGTCAAAATCAGTCAGTGCTTCAGGAACAGTACTTTAACACTACTTTCCCCAAATTGTACAATGAGAAATAGTAGCAAGTATCAAGCCTTAAGGTGATAAGTGTACTTTGGTAATGTTGACCACATACACTACTCATCACTGCTCCAACAGACACTGTCTTTCCTGCTGTCTAATATCCTTGGAACATTTGGTCTTGCAGTTATGCATTTTGAAGCAGCAACCATGGTTAACTAATAAGGTTTTTAAATGACCACAACAAGTGTCATACTTCGCTAGCCTATTTCTCTTCCAACTTGCAGAGGTATGCTACACTACAGAACTAGGCGAAAGAAATGAAACACATGCTGGTAAGATCTCTCACAAATTTTCATATTTTAAATTTTTTTCAGTAGATAATGCCAAGAAAAGGCAGGATCATCTGAAAGACTTAACCAAACTATGTGGGAACAGGGAAATGAAGGCTCCAGAACATATTTAGTATGATTCTAGAGACCCACTACATTGTAAGTAACTGTTCATCTTTCTGCTTGTTGCAGTAACCATTGGCAACCTGAAACCATATACAGAATAATAAGTAAAGCAAAGTGGATTTTCATTCCATCTAGACATTATCTCTTGTTTTCCAGCTATTAAGGGCAGGGCTGCTGTGACCACAGGATGCGATCCAGCCACAGCAAAGTATGGGTGCTGCCTGCTCAACAACAGGCCAGCCAGAGGACCAAATTACCGAGGATGTCCACGTGAGTTCAGTTCAGCAAATCAAACCTCAACAGTATATAAAGCTATGGTCAAACTATGGTCAAATGTCACAATGAAATCTCTTGCTTGTGGCTCACTGGGACCAACATTGGTATAGGCTGGCCTCGGTTAGCTATGAGACTCATCACTGGCACGTGGTCGATAAAGGTCTTGATCAAACTTGCTCACATCTGCAGCCCTTAGAGAGAAAGGTTAATAGGTGTGTTTGTGATGCGTTTGTAAGGCATTTGTTCCTCACAAGAAACATAATGCCTTGTTTGTTCAGGTATGAGGCCACCGGTTGCAGGTCAAGACATTGAGATGAGGCCAGTCTCTGAAGTGGTCAGACTACCACCCATGCCTCTAGCTCTCACTGCTCATGAACCACTCAAAGTCAAGAAAGGTAGGACTTCACTCCTTTTGCCTCTACTAACACATCTAATAACATTAGGCATTGAAGTAACTATGTAATTGCAGCATAGATGGTAGCCAATCACTTCAGGATGGTGGTGGGGGGGGGGGTAAATGTTGTAAGTTCTCTCACTTGGGAATCTGTAGACACCCATGACTATCTTTTTTACTTTTCCAATTTTTTTTTAACACACATCACCATTGTTGAGATACCATAAGCACAAACATTCAGCAGCACAGGAATCAGTCTCTGTGAACTGAACTTGTTCAGCGTGAATGGCTGTATCTGTTGTCTTTTCTGAAGTATAGCTGTTAAAAGTTGATTCATTATGAGAAAAGAACAAGAAATTTGAAACGAATAAAAACAAGGAACACTTGTTGTTTTTTATAATCGTTATTTTTAAACACATTGTTTTTTCTTTTTTCTTTTTTTGGGTGACAGTTGGGTGTGATGAAAAGATCATCTGCAAGATATACTGTGAGTACGGCTTCAAAAAAGATGAAAACAACTGTGACATTTGCCAGTGTGCAGAGGAACCACAGGAACAACAGGGTAAGAAAGATTTCAAGGAATAATTTGAAGAGAGATTTAAAAGCATAATTTGTTTAGTTAAATAAGGGGAAATAGTATGATGGAGCAGTTATAAACTTGGGGTTTATAACCAGCTATGGGCCTGGCCGCTGATAACGGCCTAAGCCAAAGGCTCGATGAAGAGTTGCTAAACAATTCTGCCATTTTACATTTAATTGTTATCCAGGTTTTGGCAATTTCGATGGTGCATGTGGTGAACTCAAGGACTAGTTATTACTGTACAAGCATTTCATATTGCTCAGTTGTAGACAATTCGCATGGTGCATACTGCAATGCATGTGGTCCAGGTCAAGGGGTCATGCGACCTTTTTGAAACACTTCACAAAACCAACAACTTGACAGAATCTCGAGCAGTAGAATGTATTCTAATGATTCACAAGAGGAAAAGCCTGGACTACAACAATTTTAGATGCTAGCAATCAAATTAGCTTATACTGTCTGTGTATAGTTGGGTCAAGAAATATTTTAAGAACTTCACAATATGAACAAAGAAGCAGGTTATGAATCTGCAAGCTGAGATTTCTGGGCCAATCTTGGCAGCTACCCAATGTTTTTGGTCAGAGGACATTTAATGATAACAAGTCATTGACAGAATACTTCCCCAAGTAGGATACATCATAGGAAGTGGCAATGTAAAAATCACTCCAAATGAAATTTCGCACTGTAATTTTTTTTTCGGGGCGTGGGGGGGGGGGGGGGGGGGAGGTGTGTTACCTAATTGGCTTTTGAAATTTGAAATCACATTGCTTTGAACTTAAAGCTAAACCCACTGGACAGTTCCATGATGTTCAGGCCTAATACGCCATAGAAGTGTGACGTCACGCGGGGTCATCTCCGCATAAACATTTTCATGTTGGAATTTCTCGGAAATTGAGAATAAGACTAAAAAATGGTCCAGTGCTTTGTAGTTGACTGTAATCATCGCTCAGAACATGAAGAATGCAGGAGTGACAGATGAAATATTGATGAAAATCGGGCACCGTGCCTATTGTTCGCTACTTAAGGCCACGTGTGTTTGGACATATTACCCCAGGCAACGTGTGATCTCGGCAGCGCATATACAACATTGTTCTCCACATAAGACACACAAATATTGTTTTTCCACATAAGACACACAAGTATTGTTCATTTGTTCTGTTGAAATATGCTTACAGGAATACAAAAATGTTGACTCAAAATATTTTAGATCTTTCTTTTTCTCCTTACATGCATACAGAATCCAGCCCAACCACGACATCAGAAGATCACATGCTGCGTGAGGCAGCACAACAGACCAAGCTTGTATCGTGTCTGCATCAAGCTAAGAGTGCCACCAAACTAGGCCTGCCAATTTTGGATTGTGCACAGGATGGTAGCTTTACTCCGGTGAGTGGAGCAAAATTGATATTATGGACTGATTAAAGCAGCAATATTACACATAATTAGCTTATTTACTCTGCAAAAACATTGTGTAATGCAATAATTTGAATGTTGGATAATAATGGAAACGAAAAGAAAGGGGAAATCCGGAGACATGATTCAAACAATAGATATCACAATGCGACCACTGAAATGTTGACAAAGAGCACAATGTGACTTGAATGTTCTTCCCATGATTTGAAGCAGTTGATTAAAAAAAAATCATTATTTCTTTTATCGCCCTCTCGATTTTGAATCCAAAATCTCTAGGGGCTTTTAAATGAAAATATACCGACAAGTTGATTGTCTTAATTGATTTTGCATCTTTTTAACACATAGTTCAGTTCTGTGACTACATTTGTATCTTTGTTATTGTGTTAAAATAAACGCATTAATAGTAACTTATCACAGTCCCAGAATATATTGACGTTGTTTAACAAGAGGAAATGAACTAAATATGTTCATTTGGTGCAGTGCTCTGAGATCGTTAAGTCTTTGACTACATAATTGATTATCTTAAGGAGATTAAGATTAGTTACAACTTAGTTTTGCCCTTCACCGACATAAACACTGCCATCACATCACATGCTGTATTACTGCCACTACAGATTCAATGCCATGGAGAGGACTGTTGGTGTGTGGACCAGACTAGCGGTCATGAGCTGAAAGGCTCGCGGGTCTCTGATGGCACAAAGCCTGACTGCAGTCAGATCCCAACTCCTAGTCAAATGGGTATGTATCTACATTCATTGAACTTGTAAAAATTCAACATGGTTTGGGGGAAATTGAGAAAAAAATTGAAGTCCCTAGGTGTCAGCTGGATTTTGTCAGTAGTTGTGCTCAACATCCCAAAAACATATTGTATAACTTTCATTATACTTCATACATAATTATTTAGCATCAATATAAAAAAGCCAACAAAAGTCTGTAGAAAACCCCTCCCATAAAATGTATATTGTAATAAGTCCTTCATCATTAAGTTTTTATTATGGCATTACCAGCAACTTATTTGCAATTGCTACTGTTGCATGAATGAAAGTCTAGGAGCTAATTTTGGGGTACTTGCTCTGTACTTTTGGCCAGGACTTCCTCTGTACTTTTGGCCAGGTGAACAACAATATGAGCGTAGCAAGTGCAGAATAATTGCTTTTACTTCCCCGACGTGCACTGAAACTTTGACCAATGAAAGAATTGTATTTGGCAAATAAACTTGTATGATGTGTAGTGAAACTTCAAAGTCATAATTTACAAGCCTATATACTGCCTTTATCTTTGAAAATATAACCTTAAATGTATTTTTAACCAAATACTACTTATTATAATTACTTGTGCAAGTTCTTGTGCCATTCATGACAAGGTTATTTCCAAAATGCAATAAACACCATTTTGTTACCTTTAAAAGCTCTCTCCTGGCTGCCAATAGTCAGTTTCAACGGCTGTTATATAGTTAAACACAATTTAAGATTACTAAAAGCAAAAAATGAAGTTTAGAGACAGCTGCTGTATTGTTTTTATTCTTAAAAGTTAAACTCTTCATATCCAAGTAACTTAATTCCTTTGAAATTTGACATATAAAATGAGAATTTGTAAAATGCCAGCATTTTTTTCAATCTACTGCCGTATAATGTCTCCGAGTACAGTATCAATTGTCTTACTAAGACGGAATAAGAAAATTAATTATGATGCTCCATCCAATGTGTCAGCTCTTTGTCTCAAGCGAGTCACTGTGTCATTTTGAACCGAGATTATCAGCTTTTTACAAGTGGAGAGTTAACATACCAAAGTTACAAGCTGCCAAACACCACCATTTTGAAGCACTGGAGGACGGTGTATTTGGAAAGTTTAACAAAATCCTCCCAATTCAAATAAATAAAATCAATGTTTTTCTCACCATCTGCAGATCCCAAGCTGACCTTCGATTGTCTGGCCCGCCGTGTAGAAGCGGAATCCACTCTGGACATTGATGAAGGCTCCGGTCACATCTACATACCAGTCTGTGATGAGCATGGACGGTACCAGCCAGTGCAGTGCTACATAGAGAGTGAACTCTGCTGGTGTGTGGACACACTGACAGGGGAACAGCTAGCTGATAGTGTGACACAGGGGATGCCAATATGTGCCCCCTAGGGTGGGGAGCAGAGGAAAGGCAGACCATATCAGTGTGTGAAGTAACCCAACAAAATTGCATGTTGATATTACTGAATTTTGCTGTGCCACATGAAATGTATATGAAAAATCTGTGATATTGCTTGCGAGGCAACGAGAAACTGAACATAGGGTTCCCACAGAAATCTTAAAATGGGAATTCCATGACTTTTCCATGACTTTTCCATGACTTTTCCATGACTTTTCCATGACAAAATTAGGGCTATCCATGACTAATTCCTATGCTGTTTTGCATCTTAGGAGCCTTTTGCACTTTCCAGTTTGTCACAAGACCACTGAGCACCAAGAAAGCATGACAATTGTACATTGAACATGCAACAAGTATTAGAGCATACATGCATAAAGAAGAAGTGCAGTAAACTGGATTGCAAACTGGAAGACTGCTATAGGAAAATTCAACATCATCACGTATGGGTTGTGCAGGGTTCCATGACTTTTTCCATAAATTTGTTTCTTGGAATATACACTTTCCATGAAATCTTGTAAAAACAACAAAATTCCATGACTTTCCATGATAGCTATAACATTCCAGGATGTTCCAGGATTGTTTCAGGACTGTGGGAACCCTGTGTACAACACATGGTAGTGAGAAGTCAATAACTGATGAAGCTGGGCCAACTCAACTGCATGTTAATAACATATGGAGAAATCCTTCACCTGATATGCCCTCAATATATTAATTCTAAACAATCACTTGACAAATTTCCCTCTCACTCTTGATTTATTGCTCTGGTCATTATTGGTGGTAGTCTTGGTCCAAGACTGCATTTGGTTTTTATTCCCCTAATGCAGCCGCTCCCTGAATCAAATCGGGTCTAGAGAACTTTGGCAGTGCTAACCAGAAACTACACACTGTATTCAGGCTAATGCACGTGCATAATCCTTGCTTGTAATTTCCCGGGTGACACTGCCAAAATTCCCAAGACTGAATTTGATTCATCTTGTTGATAGTGACCTCTGCCGCCGCGGTGGTTTTACACTGCTTGTCGGGAACCAGCTCTATTACGGGGACTGAAATGCAAATCCAGCCTTGGATCAAGACTATTTTGGTAGTGGCATAATACACAGCCAATGACAACAAACCCAGCTGATGGTTTTAAATTAAGACTTATGTGCACTTAACAAAATAGAAAAACTACTTAGTATGACAAAAACAAAATCATAAATTTTGAATGTAGCAAAATTTTTTTTCTTATTTTTGTTTAAGACCATTTTGTTTATCACTCTAAATGGTTGAAAATATTAACAATAAATGTTTCATTACTCATCATCATCATCATCATCATCTAGCTCATTACTAGTTCAAGACATTATCTAGTAAAGTCATATGATTGACGACACACATCCTGTTTTGATCAAAATTTTCTGAAGAATGGGAATGATACCAAAAAAATGGTAGTCAATACTCACCATGCAATGAAGAACATCGTAGAATGTCTGTTGCTTGTTGCTCTGATTCAGTGATCATTGGCTCAAATACCAACAGTGTCACTTTAATAATTTCAAATAAAGTAATCAACAATTCAAATACAACCCAATGTGGCAGTTATTTTAATATTAAAAAAATCAAGAGCATATTCTTTTTTTCTAAAAAGCAATACTGTCAACAACAAGCGCAAAAGATAGGCATGCAAGTGTTTCAGCAAAGTTGGATATCAACAAATATCTAAACAAAATATACCAGCTTTCTGCATACTATTTCCTAAGAGATAACCTTGCGGTCAAAGTATAAAATGCACAGAAAATTACACCAACTTGATTAGCGGTAAAGATAATTCCAACTCAAGAGGACAATTAAAAAGAATAGAAGAAACTGAGGTCATTTAAAGCTGAGAAAATTGGCTCGTAAATTAGTCCAAAAGTGAAATAAAGGTTTTATGACTGAAGAACATGGCTGACTGTCAACTGTAGTTTTTTTTAAACACATTTGAAAATCAAATTGAGCTAGCCAAAATATAATTCCAGTGTTCATATATCTGCCCTTTATGCACGCGTACATTGTGAGTTATGTATGCTAACCAACTTTTTAAAAAAATCAGACATAAATTTCAATTAAGAAAAATTGAAAGTTATACAACAGAAGTTCTTTAGTATATAGCTTGCATATTGAAAAAGATTAGATAATGAAATTGCAGCTTTTGTGGGAACCAAAATTAGCCACCGTTATATGATACCTACCACTGTTATACATTTATTGTAAAAATATGTTTCAGATTTATATATATATTTATATTTGTTGCATTATTAATCAGAATGGCTGTATACATTTTGTTATAAAAGCTTTGAATAAATGTAAACCAAAGTAGGCAAGAAATGGCAGTAAGACATTAAAAAATGGAATGTTCATTTGAAATGCTCTCAAGTACATCTTTGTGTAGTTGTGTCAAGTGATGCCCATAATTAGGGAACTTCTTACATTCATAGTTCTGCTTTAAAGATGCACGAAAAAATACAAGCTCCGCCCATCTATTTGCATATCTCATTCATGATTTCTATCACTTACAACTACTGGAACTAGACCAGCCAATTACCAGCAAGCAGTGCATATACAAAGCTTTAAGGCATTGATACTGAAAACACTAACGTCAACTGCTATGAAACAAATATTTTCTTACAAAATTCCATATTTCATAAATATTTACTTAAAAACTTGTTGCCATACTATCAACCGAGTCATGGATTGACATGCCTCTGATGGATATGGATATAAGTACTTTATGAATGAAGCATGTGATATCAAGTGCCACAGAGAGGTATTTCTTTATGTAGCCTCACATTTTTTATATGGGATATGCTGCCGAAGTCATGACATCACTCACTTGGTGCAACTATAGTTACTGTTTCACATGCACTGCAGCGTTCCAGATAAACACAACGTTTCACTATGGCAGTTGTAAACCCAAGTTGTGAAAATGTTCTATAAAAATAGGATGTAAAATTGCTGTCTGTGATCATGTGTGTTAAATGTGAGTGGAATGAGTCGTTAAGGAACGTGCATGAACCGCTGTCAAGGAAGTGAGCTTGCCCTGGGGAGGAGATGTCGGACTTGGGCAGTGTATTAGGAGGTAGGTTGAATGAAAACCATATTTTAGATTAGCTTCACAACCGTACTTACACTACAGCATTCATTAAATGCTTAATCTTCCTTAGGGTACCCTATATTTACTAGGTTGCTCTTTACCACATTTCAGGCCAGAGAACCAAATTCCACCATAACAAGCTAAGAACTGAAAAGTGCATGTAAGTTGGTTTAACCCATAGAGCTATATTAAATTACTAGAGTGCTAACTCACGTGTACAAAGTAATGCCTGCTGGGCGCATCCATGTTTGTACACAAACCTATGGAGAACTAGAAAATTTGTACAGCTTTTGTACGGCTATTTGCATATCTGCATTTGTATTCCATACCGGTGTGTCATTGAAGCTGATACGCCCGAAACCGATGCGCACGATCATCAAATGTGCGTGTCATTTTGCTCTACGCAAACAGCGCAATGCGTGCGCGTATTCGCTGCAGATGCTTTTCGCCGTGACGGGTTTTTTTAACTGTCATGACACGCTTAAGAAGTTTTCGTATGTTCTACTTGCGCGTTGCATGTAGAGTACACTTTCAAAATTCAATCCATCTCATTTCATTATGTTCTACAAACACGCACATGAATTCAAAATGTCTGCTCCCAGGACGGCTTCAAAGCATCTCCGCGCGCAAGAATGGGGAGTAAGCGCTCTAGTAATTTAATATAGCTCTATGGTTTAACCCCCTAAAAAATTATCAGACATCGAAACACTATGAGAGGGATCTTGAACCATGCATCTTTTAATGTCCAGAGATCTGAGGCCTCTATAATTACAAAAAATGTGGGTTTCACTACAATCAAATTTCTGGTGTTTATTTTGGCCCATCAGACTTAAATTGCGTAATGGTGCCGCCTTCTTTACGTTGATCAACAGATAGACAGTGTTATCAGCTACACGATGGATTGAATCTGCTTTTGTGCATCAAAAGACTGATATCTAATGATGTGCTTATGTATGACATACCTCGAGACATTTTTGTGCCAACTCAAATCCAAATTTCTCTGACCTCTTTGTTGTAAAGGCTGTCACCTCATAGGAAACACACAGCGCCAATCTCTAGGCCAAAGGCTTGGCCTTTGTTCTTATTGTAACCCTGGGGGTTGATATCGGTGATGGGCAGCTGCTCAACAACCTTGGTTGACAACTCCATGACAGTGGTCTTTTGCTTCTTGGGTGCCGACTGGTTGGAAAAAAAAACAACCCAAAAAACAGACTAATGCATCTACTAATCTACTATAATTAGAAGCTATAATTTAGGTAGCACAACACCTGTGCGTAGGTTGGAAGTGTTCAATATTGGTTTCCCTTCACTGACATATTTAAAACAATTTTTTTTTTTAAAGAAACACTGTATATACTCGGTGTTGTCCGAGGGCTTGCGAGAAAAAAAATCACAAGCTTACAGCCAGCTGACCTGAGAAGCTTGATGGTTGAGTGGTAAAGACATCTGCTCTCGTAAGCAGGTCGTGGGATCGAGTTTGAGTTAGAGAAACAGCAGGCATTTTGGTAGGGAAAATATATGTGTGAGAGTGGTGCCACCACAGCAGTGACTTCTACATGTTGTTGCCGGATTAGTCTATAAAGGATTTAATATTTGTACTGGATCAGTGATGAAACAAGGGAATTGAAAATCGGAAAAAGTGTCAGGGCTAGGAAAGTGACTTCTGACGTTGCTGCCTGCTGATCTCGTGCCAACTATATGTTATTGATTCGAAATGTAACAAATTACCCACTCTCTTAAAAGTCCATGTCATCTACTGAAAAGGAAAGGGGGGGCTGTCTTGAGTAGCTTGCCTACCTGACAGTCATCTTGTGATACTTGCAGCGTTGGACTCTCATGCGTGATTGTTTCATCATTGTAAGCTTTGAATTGGGCAGCTTTGTCATAATGGTTCCCCTTCTGGTGAAAGTACGCCACACCACGTTGACATGTGTAGGTTATTCTGTTGGCAACAAAAATAAACAGAGGAACCAACAAAAGTAGGATAGGGAAAATGATACTCGGTATGACTTTGACCAAATTGTGGCCCTCCAGCTTGTGAATCCACTTAAAATTTGCACTTTTCTCACAGATTTGATTGTGAATTGTGTAGTTTAAAGTTTAGCTGCAGTCACATTAAAGTCTATCTGTAGTCGTTTTTGGTCAAGCATTGCTGACAGGAGAAGTGTTTTGGACCCAATTTTATGGAGGGATCTACTCAGAAAATATTGCTTAGCTAAATAAAGGGCTCAGCAGAAATCAGTTGGTGTAGTTTGGTAACTCTTTTGCAATACATTTGTTTTCTGTACTTTGGTATCTATTCGTACTTGAGACTTCAAGACAAGTTAAATTCCTGCATTTCTTGAATAAGTTGTTAAGGATAACTTTAGCATATAGCATACAAAGTAATCATACTTACTCTTGAGTGGCCTTTTTACTTCTTAAATGTAAAAATCTCAGTTGGACTGTGCTTGCTTGATAGGTTATCGTGAATCCTTCCGGCCAAGTGCTGAACCAGCCTGCTTCACTAATGTCCCATGCTTTTGTTTCAAGCTGATGCAGAAAAACGAACACAAGAAAACAGAGGGAAACACAGTCTCCGAGTATTTTGAAGTTAAGGAAATCCATATTCATTTACATCCATAGCAAGTACACCTGCACCACGACAAACTTGGTATATTGCGTTACTTGCAAACAATGTAACAAAAACTACATTGGAGAAACAAAGCGACGCCTCGCCGACCGATTCACCGAACATCTGCATAGTGTGAGAACTCGGCAGCCACTATCCGTATACTTGTGATAACATGCAAGTGTGCTTCGTAACTACGACAACAACTGACGCACAACGCAAAGAACAAGAGCTTCTCATATTCGATCTGGGGACGTTCTCACCTGGTAATGCAAGAACAACTTCCCCTGAAGGACGGATGTCCGAAAGCTTGGGTACAACTACTATCTGGTGAGCACTGTTCCACATTTACTATTAATATTTCCATGCTCTACACAGTGCTACGCAGCATCCCTACCTTTGTTCACTTGTGAATTGCCATATTTAGATTTTGAAGTTCGGGCAACAGAACTAAATCTATTTGCCCTAAATATTACCTCTCCATAGAGTAAAGAGGAAATTGGTCAAGTTCTACAGTTACAGTGGTGATGCTTTTAAACAATCTAGAAAACAAGTGTATCTTAACATTACAAACCAAAGGTACTGAATTTTGTTTGAAGTCAATTTCAAATTGGTAAAAGTCCAAGAACAAGAGTGGCCAGTTTAAAGGTAGAGTATATCATTTGTCATTTGTGAATTTGTTTTTGTTTAAAACAACAAAAGTACTCAAAATCTAAAGACGAGTGCTTAACAACTAACCTGACAAAGTTTTAACTCAGTGAATGCTGTATATTCCGAGAAAACAATATTCTAGGATCTTGATTTCCATTCACAAGTTGCTGAGTCATGTTTGGAATTGCGCCCGAAATCAGCATTCGGGACACTTTCTCATTTGGCCGATTGCAGCTACACAATGTCACGCACTGAACTGACGAATTAAAGCAACCGCGCACGTGTGCACGTTGTGTCAATGCTTGCGCGCACCCATTCATGACTTCGCCGAATTAAAAACAAACTACCAACGGAAATATCCAAAATTCGTCTTTAGATGCATCTCACGAAATGACCTTCTTTTATTCTTTTTTTTATAATGACAGTACACGAGAAAGAATAATTTCACAGGGACTTTAGTGTCATTACTATCTTTAAACCAAGTATGCTTTTCAACAATTATTTCGTTAGTTACTTTCTTGGATAGCTGCAAATGATATACTCTACCTTCAAAATTATTAAATTCAAAGGATCCATCAAAACAATGAGAAGGAAGACTTTGTATTTCCAAAGATGAATGTCATACAAATTACAGCATTGTGGTGGATCTTACAAAACAAAACCCTCTGCCATGTTGTTGCTACTCACAGTTTGAGTGATGGGGCTGACACAGGTCCTACCACCTCCAGTCAGGTCACAGTATGCCTGGAACTTGTCCCCTGCTGAACCCTCATTGGGATCCAGCCAGTACTGTCCTGTTGGTCCAAACCCAGTTGAAACAAGACTTGTGAAATGGAGTTATTACAACGGGAAGATGTAAATCTCATTTTGGCTTTCTCTTTCACCGACAGATTTTTACCTGCAATGCATAATTTGCCCAAGAGCTTTCCAGAAAATTTCTCAGGGTTGCTCGGGTGGGACTTGAACCAACAATTAGTCTATAAAGTATACATCATTTGGCTTGAATACTGCAAAATAGTATTCATAGCAGGCTTCAAAGAAGTACAATATATCAGCGTATTGCATACTTTCGGAAAAGTACCCGGATAACTATACAACATCATTTTTGATATTGAATAGTCAGCGGGTATTTCATGGTATTGACGTACATTCCACTGGTTCCCTCTCAATCAAGACCATAGAAACTCACAGTTGTCAACCAAATTTGATTTTATGCATTTTAACATGCATTGTTTGTATATGCTTCTTTTAATATTTCAAGAGTTGAGTGGACGTGTGCTGCCTATACTTTCTACTGATTCAAAATTTTAACTTGTGTGGAAAATTTCAAACATTATATGTTCATAAGTTAAACTTACTAACAGCAATAAGAGTACTTACCATCAGGATAATCTGGAAAATCTGATTTTAAGTCTTTACAATTGACAGCTGGGTCGGACTCGGTGCCTGTTCTCTTCCTAATGTCTGGCACAGAAGGCTGTTAAAAAAGAGCAAGTAACCAGAGCAAGTAATATTCATTCAGAAGATCCTTCCCTGTGTTTTCCTTGTAATTCTACACATTCCTACAATTAACTTACAAAATGTTTCAAAATTCGCTAAGACCATTTTGTAGGAACAGCAAATTGCATGCACTGTATGTTGAGAACAGCAAGTATGGTATTAGGGACACAGTGCATGTGCGTACTGGTTTGCATGCATACGGTGCTCAAAGGGTATGCACAAGCCTTCATCGTGTTTCTTACTCCCATCATATTTGCAAAGGAGTGCAACTGGGCATGGGTGAATGGCCACAATAGTACACAAGTATCTTTTTCACCGTTCGGGGTAATTGTGTCTGGAGTCTATAAATATTAAAAGTTTGCCACAAGCAGCACAAAATGCATACTATCACATTAGTTCATGCTTGCCATGAATATAAATGCAAAACAAATTTACTCACATAACATTCATGCTGAAATTTGCAGTCTTTAACTGAAGTCCATTCCACAAAATGCTCACACTGCCAGTCATTACTACACAACAAGGCCAAAGTTTATGTGACGCTCAAGCACAAAACCAGTCGGAAGCTGCATGGCCATATTTTAAGATACAGCCTATAGTCTATACAACATTGAATATTGATGAAAATTTGGAACTGAAAATACCTGTAACTCCGTCATATTTTGTCCAATTCCCATATTCTATACATCATCAGATGCCTTATTTAATGTCCTTTCCAATGAGCCCTAAATCCCAGTTTTCATAATTTAGTCCAAGTGACTTTTTTTGTGCTGGAGGGTTACACTTGGTTAACATGTGTGCTTTCTTATGGGAGCTTGGTGGCTCTCATCCCCACTTGGCTCCCACAGGAAAACACACATGTGGACAAAGCTATACCACTTTATGATTCAGGACTATTCCCAACCTACCGTGGGTGTAAGTGTTGAAGGTGTGATCCTTGGTATTGTGGTGGGTAGAGGAGCCGTGCCTGCAGGTGGGCCAGGGGGACCTGGGGGTCCAGGGGGACCCTGAAACACAACACCTGTATCTCATTAATTTCAATTAACACCTATCACTAAAGTTGCTCTATCCATGCTATTTTCAAGTCTCAACCCGAAAAATAGATTTTGTTTTTAAATTGATATTTGTCTAGCAATACAATTGTTATTTACATTTGAATGACTTCGAACAAAAAACCTCTCACGTTTTAATAGTTATGGAATAATTACTATACAAATTTTGAATTATCTGCGGCCGACGATATGTCAGGCATATCTTTTTGTATACTTTGGGTGCAAAAGTACATTTACAGAGGGTTAAAAAGGGCCAAAATAGAAAAAGGAAGTATTTTTCCCGTATAAATAAAACACACAAACTGAAATTTGCTAGGAGAGAAAATATTTTTAAATATGTTGCAGTGTATAACTTGAGCAAATTTAATATTAATATCTGATATACATGAAGGCGAGGTGGCATGGAAGACCTCTGCTCTACAATTTCGAGGGTTGTAGTTTTCACATCTTGGTAGAAGTCACCTGCTTCACAGGCGTGTTGCGAGCAATCAACTCGAGAGCAACTCATACTCGTGGGGACATTTCTTTGTTTTCGTGTAAAGTTTTCGAGTTTGAAAGTACAGTTTCAAAATGCTCTTATTTTAACCAGAATTAATTTATTTGGCTGAAATTCGGACTTACTACCCCTTTTCTAAAACTCTACCATTTGCGACAGATCAACATACCTTGGAAATTCCTAAGTTTTTTTGTTGTTGTAAAATCCATATATCTATTTTGTGCCCTGTGGAGACGTATACAATCTTTTGTTTCCTATTGTGTGCATGTCTCCAGAGGGCACAGTGTATCAGATCACACATACACGCCCACTGAATTGTGTAGTATGGTGGTGATTTTAAATGCCCAGAAATTCTTGTCAATTTCTTAAGCCAAGTATGTTCCCAGAAAGTGTACACACCATTGCGAACTCATAATTGAGTGGATTAATATGAGACTCACCCTTATACCCTTGGGGCCCTGCACACCTTTGTGACCCTGCGGTCCCTGTTAAGAAAAAGAAACAATACAAATTCTAGCTATACTTCCTTCAAAACTTAATCTGTCAAGAACTATGGACCATCACTACAGGCAAGGGAAACTTATGATGTGATGACAACAGAAAAAAAATCTACTTTCCCTTGTATTTGGCCTAGTAATGATCAAATTTTGCACCAGACAGATGTAAAACATCATGTGTCTAGGATAGCTACATTAACATCACTGACACACTGGACTACAAACCAATGAAAGAAGTGCATTTGGCTCATAAATATGTATGAGGTGATAGTGGATGTGGATGTTTGGTAGAGGGACATGATCCTATACTTACTATTGAACCAGGGCCGGGTCCTGGGGATCCTGGTGGGCCTGGGTTACCAGGATGTCCTGGTGTTGGATTACCCTGCAAAGAGAGAAAGGTGAACGTAAGGCCAAAAAAAAAGTCTCCGGTTTCTGGTATGGAGCTTGCCCAAAAAGTGGTGTGGCGACGCGGCTTTTTTTTTTTTTTACCCGACTTTTTTGCTTCAAATGTCGGCTGATGACTGCAAATGGTGCCCGACTAAACTTAGTGCAAAATGTACGGGAGTCCAGAGAGTCCACATAAAGCTTATTCTCGATCATACCCCCATCTAAAAACATGTTTAAACTGTGCTGCAGCAGAATTCCAGTCAAACCAGTGAGTTTGGCGGTTTTGAGACATCATCTTTTATTGAAAAAAAAACTTTTTCATTTTGCCGACGCGCAGGGCTACGGCGACGCGCGCGCATACCAGAAACCGGAGACTTTTTTGGGGGGCCTAACAACACACTGGTTAATATCCAAACTGGGACAAGGTTAAAAACCCTAGATTTGCCAGATTTTGAGAACTATTGTTTCTGGAAGAAAAAAAACACAGGGAATGCAAACGGTCATTCTAGCCTTCTGTAAAACAAATGTTAACCGTACTCTGAATACTACAAGTCTCTCTTATTACAGTGGATCATTTGCACTACAGCCATCTTTGAGGTACGTGATTTGTTTGTAAGGGATGTGCATGAGTGCACATCTTGTGTATTCATTATTAATGAATGAACATAACAAGGCATATCTCAAAGATAGCTACTGAATGCAATGAATATATCAAACTGTTCTACATTTCATTCTTTTGCTCTTATTCATAAAAAAAGGTTTTTGATTACTGGGCAATGCAGGTGAAATAAAGTAGGCTTTTTAAATTTTATATTAGTTATGATAAGTTAGAAATATTTTTTCATTTTATATGTTATGATAATTTGGAAATTTTCCAATTATTGGATAAAACCTACAATTTTCATTTTCTTCATTTCATTTCAAAGTGGTTTATTACAAAAACATCATAAGTCCAGCCAATGGCTGAATTGAACATGATTTACATTTAAAAAAATATATAAAATTGTTAGTAGATAGTACTAAATTTGAAAGTTATGACAAGTAATTTTTTTTTATTAAACATCCATGTTGAGTGGTAACTTCCATACCCATTTTCAATGCCTACCTTCTCATTAAGCGAGTTTCCATGATCTGTTTGGGTAAAGGTATTATCCAATGCAGATTTTTTTTTAGATTTGTCCACCCAGTGAGAAAATTCCAGACTTATAAATGAAAATTCCATTGCAATTATTTCCTACAACTCTTAATACATACATGAGAGACACTCACTGTAATAAAAGAGGGGGCGGGGCAAGAAGTTAAAAAGGGGGAGGAGACAGTCATAACATGGAAAGGTAATGCACCTACCTTTGGTCCCTTAGGGCCTCTAACCGGCGGGTCATTTGGTGGGCCTTTCTGGCCCTTCTGGCCCTTAGGGCCCTGTGGTGCTTCACCTTTGGGACCCATATCACCTTTCTCACCCTAAAAAAAATAACGTCAGCGATAAATGAAGGAGAAAGCATTGACAATCAATTTACAACAAAAGTAATTGCCCATTTGTTGATACTTGTGTATCAGTATAAAGCCATTCAATGGCAATGATGATGATGAATGCGTTAACCCTAACAGTCTTGCATCCTCTAATTCTGATATGATTTGACCAAACCCAGAGGGGTAGGGTTGAGTAGCTTTTTAGCTAATATGGAACAACATCACACTTTGGTGGGCCTTTTTTGGGGAAAGTTTATATCTTGCACAATTTGTTGACATGTTCATGTTGGTGGCAGAAAACCTTTTTTCAGCATGTGGGCATGCAAAATTTCACCAAAGATTTAAGTGCTCCCAAAAAGTTGTCTTGGGATAGAATAGCTTTTTCGTGTTACTCTGTGGTTAACTGATTTTGCACAAGACTGGAGGCAGTTTTGGATATGCTAGTATTTATGAATTATTGACAAAGACACTTAACATCAAAACAATGGATGAGGACTGTTTATTAATCACTGTTCACACATTTCCAATACTTGCTGGTCAATATGAAAAATAATTTTTGGTCAATATGGCACTGCTAAATATACATAAGAATCTGAGATTTTTTTCCCAAGTTATTTGTTGAAATCTTAATCCTTAGATACCACAAACAAAGTATGCATAACAAAATATGATAGATTTATATGAGATCAGATGTTTCTTTAGTGAAATATATGTATCCATAGATGGACGTTCTGCAAATAGCACAAACTTTGTGTTTCTATTGTGTGGTTCTCAGCAGACCCACTTAAATAATGTGCTCGATTAAATTGCAGGGATGGATCAGTATGTATTATTAAGAGACAAAACACTTTCCAATGTTGCTCACAGATCTATCTCATATTAGCATGTAGCTTACCTTTATCTTGCCAGGTTTACCAGGAGGCCCTGGAGGACCACGGGGTCCTGGAGGTCCCTGTTTGTACCAACAAAACAAAATTGTTTAAAAGTTCCGTCATTTAAAAAAAAAAGCACTTTGGCCTGTCACTTTATGCAAGATCATCTTGAATGGATATTTGTTTGAGAATAATTCAGGAACAATAATGTGGTCTTACTTCAAGCAACTTACTTTCAAAAGGACTTGATCCCAGGCCAGTGTGTTACCAACTGAGCTATCCAGCCCTTTGTTACTGGTCTCTACATTTTTCAGTGTCTTCTGACTAAACAAAGACATTGACAAATTCAGGGGCCGCCAACTCATCCATTTTTCCAAGGTAAACAAGGGAAAGAGTCCAATATTTAAAACACCTCCTCCATAAATTCTGCACATTCTCGGACATAAATCCACATCCGACCAATACAATTCTGCTTCAATATAAACTTGAAAGTAAGAGACGGAATAAACTTTCATTTCAGCAAATTCCCCCCACAAAATGCTTGAACCAGTAAACTCATATATAAAACCCTGTGACCTGGTCTCAGCCAATCAAAGGACAGAATTAGAGTTGGAGGCGTTAATGCTACCTTGACTTACCAGAGGTCCTTGGACCAACTCTTCTCCAGGCTGGGCAGGTATACCTGGAGCTCCTAGCTCTCCCTTGGGACCCTTTAGCACAGAGAACAAAAACGATAAAATGCCTGACTCATGCTTATGGAAATATTAGAACAATTTGTTCTAAAAAAAAACACCTGGGGTTAGTCTTTGACGTGCAATAAAGTTTCAAATTTGTGTTATGACCTTTAACCATTTATGCAAATCGTGTTTGCACTAATATGCAAATAAGAAAGGAGAAAACCTGTGACAAATCAGGAACTCAAGTTTTCCATTAGTAGGAACACACCTGTCTCCAATAACTTCTGTAGAATTTATACTTTCATGGATCTCAAGTGAATCTGATAGCTTCCGTGTATTTGGGGTTTGATATACCCAAAGTTTGTGGCCTGATGTACCCACTGGGTTTTGAGTCTGGTGTACCCACTTCATTTTATTGACATGAGTGTCCGCCATTGTCAGAAAGGTAGACAGTACAGTACACAGTACAGTAAATTAATAACAATGAACATTTCAGTTGTTACACACAGTCATAAAAAATTGCTGTCATGTTTCTGATTGTAAATAGCAGTTTATACTTGGCCACTTTTCCTTTACACTTTATTACCTCATAATGAGGCTCAGCCCTGATATGTATGTCTTGGGGACCTGACCCTCATTTGAGTATAAACTCATTACTTACCTTAGGCCCTCTTTCCCCTGGGGGTCCATATGGCCCACTGGCACCAGTCACTGAGTAGCCTGCTCTGCCTAATGGTCCTCGTGGTCCCTGAAGTCCACGATCACCCTGTCACAAATACCAAATCAAAACCTGATAAAACTACTAGAATGAATTGAAATAGGATACGATGTTTCCATCATGTTTTAAAAGATCAGAACGGGCACAGAAATGGACATCATTTTGACAAAGTGAGAAATGTACCAACAAAGCAGCAAAGTTTTCAAATTTGTCAATTTAAAAATTGTCTTTTCGCAAGGTTTTTTTCCCCAAAATTGAAATTTACAACTGATGCGATAGCCCAATAGTTAAACATCCATACCTTGTCTCCGTTTTCATAAAAACATGTTTAATTAAGGAGGTAGTAATTACTAAATATATTTGTCACTTCATCAAAATGGAAGATTAGAGCATGCACACATTCGTCACACATACTTAGCATGTGTTTTACATTTTAGAATGCAGACTACTCACCTTATCAAACTGCAAATCACAAAGGCTAGCGTAACTGTAAAAGGTTAGCCCACATGTAAAATCAATGAGACCAAGTGACGAAATCGCCACATATTTGTTACTCTGTGTTCAATTAGCATCATTAATGAACGGTTCTTGTGTCTTGATATTTGATAGATTATAAAGAAAACATCATGAAATGTAAAAATATATCAAATTGCTTAAAATTCAGGTTTTGGACAGATTTGTCACATTGTCAAATTTGTGTCGAACTTTACTGTAACGGGACTTGATCTGTTAACTCCAGGTATAAATAGCAGTGGCACAGGGTGGGGAGGGGGGTAGCCGAGGCTGATTGGACTTGACACTAAGGGACACTGTACACTATGCACTGTAAATAGCTGCAATTTCGACCCCTTCTGATCACTTTCATTGACACTCATTTCAAATTATAGTACTTGTTTGGGGCTTCTTCTTCTCTTCCCCCTCCCCCTTTTTTTGGGAGGGGGCTGGGGTGTGGGGCTATAAGGAGAGCTGCCCCATCCTCCTGATTGATTAAATGACTGTTACCTTTTCTCCTTTCATGCCAACTGGGCCCTTGATTCCATCAATACCATCCTCTCCATCATCGATGTAGCCTGGTTCCCCTAATGCTCCCTTGTATCCCTCCCGACCCTGCCAGGGGAATCAGAAAAATAAAACATGTTACATAAATGACATGAGCAACTTGCTTGAAAGGCAAATAGGATCATTTACATTTCATGTATTTTGTTCGTTTCCAATAAAAACACCACTGAAAATCCAAAGAGGAATGTTCAAAACCTAACCTGTTGAAGTTTCAGTTTAGTGGATATTATATTTTTGTGAGAAAACAGTGAAAAAACCAGGCACAACCTGTTGATCACTGAACATGATTTCATCTATATAACTCCATTGCCAACGATTGACTGATCGTTGAAAATCACCTACAGTTCTTGATTTCTTCTAGACGACAGCAAGCCAGATGAAATAATTTCCCCGGGCGGTACCAGTACCATCTTTAATCCCAGTAAACTTTTCGATAATAACTACGTTACTTTTGGGATAAACCCAAATGATCCTATGTGTCTTTAATACTACATTACGCAACTCAATATCATGGTGAGTGTAAAGAGAAACAGAAACACAAAAGAAAAAGAAATGCACACAAAAGCTAATTATAATCTGGGAATGTAGTCTATATGTCATCATTTAACCTTATGCAACATTGGCCACGTAAATTGATTAAAGGCAGTTGCACTGATGAGCACAGGTAATTATGCAGCATCCATCTCCTGTATGGTGGATACAAGCACTCAACTTTGTATATTATGTTTTTCACTAGCGATGTTTCAAGGGTTTTGTTATTTTACAGTAGCTAGCTGGTAGCAGTGCATAATCCACCTACTTCAGGGCCTCGAGATCCTTTCTTGCCCTTGCTTCCTTTAGGGCCCTTCACGCCCCGATCTCCCTTGGCTCCCTTGAAACCCCTGCGATTTTGCCGACCTCGCAATCCCTGCCTCCAAGAAAAACAAATCAAAGCTTGCATTATTCATCTTATTGTCAATCTATTGTGCAAGAAATATTGTCAATCAGTTAGATACCGACTAATCCTAAGATTGTTTTTTCAATTCTGAAGCGATGTTACTTTGCTGATCCAACTTCATATATATCCTTGATGTACCGGTTTTCGAGAGTGTAAGGATTTGTTTCAAGCAAGAGAAGAACACCGACATAGCCTTCCGTTCCCAAATTCATTGGGCTTGCGGCGGAACACGTACCCCTCACACAACAAATCAACTGGTTGTGGTACAAATCTGCGTGTGTGCGTCGCTACAAGGTCAAACCTCAGAAACTTGATGCCTCGTAAACAGGTACACGGACGATATATATGTATAGCTTTTGGAAACTGTTGAAATGCACTTGAAACTACTGTGACTACAAATGTGACTACAGTTGATCATATTGTACCCACCACTCTTCCCTTAGGGCCCATGATTCCGAAGTAGCCTGGGAAACCCGGTGGGGCTGGGGGTCCTAGTGCACCCATCTCTCCCTTCTCACCGGGTATGCCCCTCAGTCCCTACAACCAACACAAAAAACAGAACATAGGTATTACATTTATTCACAGCTGGAGTCAACTTTCTTTTGGTCAAATATTAGCGCATTTCTGGCATACCTGTCTCAAGGCAGGTTCATACTTCAAATGAATTCAAATGCGCAGCAAATTTCATGGCACGAAACATTCGCTGGAAATTCTCCCCATTTGAACTGTGGTCAACTTTCTAAAATTTAAAAATTTGCCATGATGCTACAAATTCAGGCCGAGTATGAACCAGCTTTCAGCTTTTAAGCCCAACAATCATAATCCTACTCATTACATGTACCAAGCCAGCACAACCTTCGTACTTAGGCTTGATTCCAGCTGTACACCTTTGAATTAAGTTATTTGGGGTCTTAAAAAAGACTTGAGTGTAGCTTAGGCAATGTCCAATGCAATACACAGTAACTCTGTTCTAGGCAATAAAGGAACTCCCATGGTGAAGAAGTTCATGTCATTTAATCTTATTAAAATAATTACCACAATTCCATCAGCACCAGCTGTACCATATACACCGTCTACACCTTTGGGTCCCTGCATTGCATACAGGTATAGGACATCAAAGAAAAATAACAGCAGTTTAAAGACACAAACCATAAACCAATGCATTAAATGGCTGTGAGCTAATAACATTTTCTGAAAGTGGCAACCACCATCATAGCAAACTTTCATTTAAATTGTGATTGGCCCTAATGCAAGTATCTTTCCATGTGCCTGGTGTGTCTGCCATTATCATGCACATCAATGTGCACAAGCCTAAAACTACAGAACTCATGTTTTTCACTGATCAGCACTTGTATCTTATGGCATGAAGGTGATCTAGTACAGGGATGTCTACCCGGTTCAGGGTAGGATTGCCATCAACACCATACATCAAACACAGTTTGAATGTTTGTTTAATAACTCTTAACAACTCCTGACCTTTTCTCCAGGTAGTCCATCAAGTCCTGCTGAGCCATTACGACCTGACAACCCCTGTATACAACAAGGAGCAGTTACAGGGATCAGTGAATCAACTCAATGTATTTAGAATGCCAACATGGACTCTTGTGTACAAGTACCATCTTCAAGTAAACAACACAAAGCACTGGAATTGGACTCTTTGAAAAATCCTGAATCCGCCAATTAGTGTTCCCACAGAAATCTCAAAATGAAACTCTATGTCTTTTCTACGACTTTGGAAGGACAAAGTTATTAAGGATTTCCATGACAACTTCTTTTCTCTTAAGATGCTGTTTTGGCATCCTAGGAGCCTATTTACAATACACTGGCCTGACATGACACTGAGGCAAGGGACACCATTCTTCTTCAGCCTTCCAGGTTGAACCACAGAATCATTGCAACAGTGCATTTGAACATGCAACAAGTATTGAGCATACATGCATGAAGAGGAAGTACAGAAAAATTGGAATGCAAACTGGAAGACTGCCATGGCCAAATATTATGTATGGGTTGCGCATCATCATGTAATGGTTGTGTGGGCTTCCATTACTTTTTCATGACTTTTTCTTGGAATAACAATTTACCACGACACCTTGTAAAATAACAAAATTCTAGGATTTTCCAGGATTTTTCCATGACTTTGGAAACCCTACGATTGAGTGCAAATGCTAGCAGTAGTATTCCACACTATGCCATCAACCGTTCTTAAACATGGTGCAATACAGCAAGTTTTTTGGTTTACCCTGGTGATAATTCACCTACAGTTTATGATTTCTTTGGTCAGAAAAATAAACAGAGACACAGAGACACCTACCAGTGGTCCCGTCGGTCCATCTGGCCCTGGCTCTCCTGGTGGTCCAATGTCCCCATCAATACCAGGATCCCCTTTACTGCCCTTGACACCCGGGGGACCCATTTCACCCGGCGCACCCTGGGGACCAGGTACACCTACCACACCTTCTATACCTTTCCTACCCTTCACAAAGGCAAAAGAAGCGAGACCAACTTGAAACCATTATTATTTTTCTGGTGTAAAGGCCAATTCAAGTGTTGAACATTTTGCAGCAAATATTTCCTGACATCAAATTTGCTTCACATTTGCGTGAGGTATGAAATGGTCTTTAGACAGCGAACAGAAGAATTGACTAGCTGAAAACTACTCATGGTACAAGTTTTGAGAGCATGGCCCAAACATAAATTCTCTTGACCCATTGATTGACTGGTAAATTATGCCTGTAGTTTTGCTGTGCTCATCTTTGAATCAGCTGTAATAACTCCATCCAAATCTGGTAGCATTTGCCAAAGTTTGTGTAATATCCAAAAACCAGTTATTCAAGTCGGTAATTGGAGTTGACGTACACACATATTTGGGTCGAGGATGCACAAACCATCCTCGCATGTAAGTGTCATACCACATGCTACACATACCATGGGACAGTATGCGACATGGTGTGCGGCGAGCGAAAAAAAAAACCGGCCGAATACAAACTTGATTTCACGTCTTCATTATTACCAGCTAATTTAATGTTCAATCTACAATTTTACATGAAGACAAGGTCTACGTGACGAAAAACTGAAGCCAAATGAACGCACCTTTTCACCCAGGCCACCATACTGGGGTCCCTGGGGGCCCGGTATTCCTTTCCTTCCCACCGGACCCCTCGCGCCAGGGATCCCTATTTCCCCCTGGGGTCCGGGGGCTCCAGCGATGCCTCGCTCACCCATGGGACTCTCCTCTCCCTTGGGGCCTTGCTCTCCCTTCTCCCCTTGCTCACCCCTTGGGCCATAGGTACCTCGACCGCCATATCGCCCCTAGTATGGGTCAAATTGTGGAAAAAAAGTGACCTCAGTCATGACAGTTGCAAAATCGAAGAGAAAAATATGACTTGTAAAGAGGAATATGGAACCAACACTGCAGTGTGGCACATGGTGCCTTTGTTAATTATAGACCCTCAAACGTTTTGCAGACCCTTGATTTTTCCTGAGACCCGAGCCTTAAGCCTAAGAGTGTCCCGTGCATAATCCATCCCAGATCAGAACTGAAAGAGAATAGTACTGAAAGAAAAGTTAAAACAGCCAACCGACTGATTTCTCAAGCTTCTCATGATTTACATCATGTTGGAAGTGGACAGTAACATTGCGACCTAGAGGGTTTTTTTTATACGTATCAAATTGTTATAGGATGGGTTGCCATATTATTGCGGTACTTATCACATTTCTCGTTCGGAATAGAGATTCCCCACTAACCTTCCCGAATTGTCCTGTCTTTGTGTAGTATAACTCTTCCTTTTCAAATTGTTATAAAAAATTCCAACGGTGGTGTGGTTTATTCCGTGTACGATGCCTGTGAAAATAGATATGCTCGGAGTGTGCGAATGGAGGTGGACTCCCTATTATCGCGGTATGCGTGAAGTGGTTTTTATAATGATCTCAACTTTTTTATTCATAGTTAATGTTTGCCCCCCAAAAAACCTGAATAAAGTCTGATATTTTCCCTGTAAGTTCAAGTTGATTAAAGACTATTATATCTGCAGGATGATTTCTAAGACCCTGCCCTTCCCCCGAAAGGAGAACACAACTCACTGAGGCAAGTCTACTGTTTGGAGATTGGGGGCGCCATTCACTTTACACGATGTGCTGTTTTATTTTCGCTAACGCGCTGTGCTTATTTTGATCCCATAAAAGTTTTTACGATTTCGTGGTGCAAATATAGTCCTTCGACTTCATTTTACATTTGCAGCTGAAGAATGGGAACCAGGCAATTAAAGATTTAAGTTAAAATATAGAGGGTACCTTTTAGCAGACACGGTGAGGGAAAATTTGCAAGTTTTGGAAAACGTTATTATTTATTAAAAATCGCTAAAAGTCCCGAAAAACACAACATTTTTTAATCGTCCTTTTTATACAACTTGGCAAAAAGTCCTTAATGACTGGTGAACTGGGAAAAAAATGCCACTTGAAGGAGTTTTGGCACCGTAAAAAGAGAAATTTCCCATGCCGCAATAATAGGGATGCCGCGATAATAGGGAGTCCGACTTTACATGGATGCCAGTGGGATTTCGCTCCAAGGCCTGAAAATTTGAAACAACTGCAATACACCAGATATACATCACAATAACATGTGTATGTCTATATAGAATGTACAATACATACGTTTTTGTATTTGCTAGCATGACGTTTGCCATTGAACATACGCAATGACCCTGGACTCGCATATCAGCACTCTCATTCACTGTACACATGTCATGTGAATGTGGTACAGGGTGAGTAAAAAAAAACCCGAACCGAAACCCCCAAAATATATTTCATATTTAAAAAAATATGTAGCACCAAACATAATGACTGGAAAGCCAATTTCAGAAGCTACTTTAAGATGAAAAAAATTACTGAAATTGCTCAATCCGTTCAAAGGATATCACCATTTTAAACGCAATGACCCTAAAACTTGTTTCGTAAAAAAAAGAAAAAAAAAGAAAGTTGACTGTGTATTCTGATTGTTTGGAACAACAAAGAAAATGACACAGAATACTTGTTTCAACAACTGTAGTACACAATATCTTTATTAACAACCCTGCTTAGGCAAACAATATGACTAATAAAATCTACTTTTTAAAAAGACGGGCCTTCAAAAGGACTTTGTTGAATATTTTTAACTTTTAAACTGAGGTTTTATCGCTGGTGATGTTTGAAGACAATTGTGACGACGATTCTTGAAATTGCATTTTTGGACGAAAGAGGTTTTAGGGTCATTGCATTTAAATGGTGATATTCTTTGAACGAATTGAGCAATTTCAGTAGTTTTTTCATCTAACAGTAGCTTATGAAATGGGCTTTCCTGTCATTATTATGTTTGGTGCTACATATTTTTTAAATATGAAATATAATTTTGGGGGTTTGGGTTCCGCTTTTTTTACTCACCCTGTATGTCCATGCAGAAAACTTACGTTTGATCGTGCGCATAACCATTTTCTTAATGGCTCATGAGCGAAGATCAAACTACTCGAAACAGATTTTTCTATTGGCTGAACGACAACATGCAGCAATTTTTTTACGTCTTTTTATTTTTCAGGCCTGCAAAGGGATGGAATGCCGGATTTTTACTTTTTCAAAACATGAAAAAGCCAGAAATTTGGCAATAGCCGAAAAACTGGCCATCTCTGTTGAAAATAGTTGTCTTGATACAATCATACAAAACCCACGTAAAATGTGCCTGTGGATCATGTTGAATGTGGTCCTATTTTTACAATAATCAATCTCATTCTCTAATTCAACCACAGAAAAACGGACATCCTACCCTCCTTCCACCTCTGCCGAGTATTCCTAGCCCGCCACCGCCTCCAAAGTCTCCTTTGGGTCCCTTAGGACCTCTCGCCCCACTGGCTCCTGGCCTACCAACCTCACCCTGAAAGAAAAAACCAAGTCACTGGCATAGCTGTAATGTCTCTAAAGGAAAGGAACAGGGGTGGATACTAACAGCTATTTAAAGAAAATGTGCATGGTTAAAAATTAAGTGTTTAATAAACATCAGGAATATTTTACTTTTGCCCAAACCCATAAACAAGAAGGGGGGCCCCCAAATGTTTCCCTTTTTTTTAATTCCCCAAAAGTAAAAGATACAGTAAAAGGTCATGATTTTTAAATGTGAAATGCATGTTAATTTAAGCATAGTAATTAACAGAAAGGGAGTTGGCGCATGTGAGTTTCTGAACTGAAGAGCACTACCAAGATTGAATGGTAACCAGAAAACTTTGGAACTTTCGTTGGAATCACGTCTTGTTTTATTTAGTTTTAGGTTATTTTAGAGTTATTTTATTTGGAAAATTTACCTAAAACTCACCCGAAGTCCTCGCTTTCCTTGCTCTCCCTTATCGCCTTTTGGACCCCTATCACCCTGAATAAACAACATTATTCAACAAATTACAAGATGTAACATAAACTACAAGATGCAACTCACAAGGCATAAGGACAGAAATTATGTACTAGATATTTAATAGCCCTTTCAATATATTACAAACTAGTTTGCATGAATAAAATAACTCTTTGGTTTTCGGGTAATCTAAAGTTTCTAAGTAAAGTTTCAAAGCCTTTTAAAGACAAAAATGATCACATCTTTTCCATCTGTCCATATGATTCTATGATTTTGAAAATATACTATGAAACCAACAAATCTAATTTTACAAAAATATGAGCATATACATTTTCTTTTTGAAAAGACGATAACAAATCCTGCATTTTTCCATTGTAACATGCTTTTTAAAAACCTATAAAGCAAACAACCCCAAAGTCCCTTTGCATATTACATTTGTAGAATTACATTATTTTCAATTCACAGAATATATATATCTTAAGTAGTCTTATTTTCAAAACCAGACATATATAATCTCACCGGTATTCCCCTTTTTCCTGGGTCACCTGCAACACCAGCAGGTCCGTTTGGGCCCTGTTGTAATACAACAAATAAATATAAATGAAATATTTTAATACAATCGTGCAAGACTAGAAAGAATTTTTTTAAACATAACAAAATGGTTTTGAAACCAGTGTTGTAGTTGAGGACTTTTTGTCGAGGACTTTATCCGAGAACTGAGTACTGGAGTACTTAGGTTGCCGAGTACGAGTACGAGTACTTCCGAGTACAAGTACAGGTCTCTGAGTACAAGTTCTTGTACTTTCGAGTACGAGTACTTGTATTCCGATTACGAGTACTTGTATTTCGGAATACGGGTACGAGTACTAGTACAAATTGTGCTTGAAGCTGAAAATTATGTACACTATTAATCATTTTTGATACAAACTTGGGATTGTCTTTGCAAGCATTTTTCAATTAAATAATTTGAATTATTATTTTTTTTAATCTGTAAACTGTCTCAGGTATTTATGAATGTCAGTTAAAAGGCAGGTGTATACTACAAGAGAATACAAAGCGAATTCCTTGTCATGAAACATTTACAGCAAAACTTGCTGGAACAGGAATGGGTCCAACCTTTGCAAACTTGTCATGATGTAACACATTCACGTTCAACATCACTTTTTTGTCAAGTTTGAACCAGCATTTATTTACCACATTCACATCCTTTTTAGAATAATCACTTTTATCATAATTAAAGGAATAAATGTGTGTTTTGGAGGTATTATAACACTCTGTTTAAAACCGGTGTGAGTCTGATCACCCATCCAGACTCACACCGGTTTTAAATAGAGTGTTTAATACCGACGGAACACATATTTATTCCCATTCATAAATACCTTTTGGGTCAAAAAACCAAATCTTTACAGTCCAAAAATCAAAACAAGTCTAAAACTAGACGTTGCCAACCATTTTGTTCAACAATTTTACTTCATGTTTTACGAAACACCCCTCTGACTATCATATGGAATGCCCCTGCACAACTGCATGCGCGTCGCACATTCCACCTCCATGGTCGCGCGTACTGCGCGATGTCGCGCAAAACGCAGCTGGGCTGGTGTAGGGTGAATATCGGACTATGAAATAATGATTCACTGGTAGTATTGCGCATGCATACGTGGGGAATTTGAACGTTCAACCAATGAAACGTAAAAGGCACCGGATTTCATGGGAGTCCAAATTTCATGTGACACTGGAAAAGTGTTTAAGACCAGCTTGCAATGTCTTTATCATCCGTTTAAGACCGGCCACGTGACGGGCTCTCGACCAATAGGAATGCGTAAACGGTCTTAGGTATTTATGAATATATGATAAAATACCTTATACGCAGCGGCAATGTTTTCGTCAGTTGTAATTCGCTGTGCTTTATTACTAGCCATTGCAAATATTGATCAGTAAAAATAACAACACAGCTATGTACTATTTACAGCACGTCTGTATGTATTAATTGACATCGCGAAGTCACTTACGCGTGCAGGTCACGTATGCATGTCGGTGGCATGATTTAGTAATAAAGGGCAAACACGCGGCAATTAGGTCATCGTATTATAAGGTGATGAAATTGACATGCAAATGAAAATATGCATATAGGGAAACTAATCCAATAAGGTACTGCACAAACATGAGTCTTCGGTAAAACAAAGTTTGTTTTATACACCGGGACTCATCACTTTGTCACAGCTGTGGACTGGACTCATTACGTTGGGTCAGGGGTTGGGTCTGAGTACCCATACTGGGGGTGCGGTATGCCCCACTGGTTTTGTTCATTGTGTCTGGTTTGCCTGTTAACTTGGTATCCAGCACAAAACCTTCTGATTAAATATAAACAGCTGTGGCAGAAATTCATACGATAGTTTTTCTTGGTTTATTTCATAGTCGTCTGAGTATAACCTGCCTACTTTCCTGCATCTATGCCTGGACTGCCTACTCACCGGCATTCCAGGTTCACCTTGAAGCCCCTTTGGGCCCTCGATTCCTATGAGTCCATCATCCCCAGCATACCCATCTAGAGCATTGTCACCTGGCAGGCCTGGCTCTCCTGGTTCACCTTTGATACCTTGACTTCCTCTCTCTCCCTGTGAATTCAACCAGTAGAAGTTGTTGTTGATCAAGCCCAATTCCATGGCACTAATATACTGTGAGGGAGTGTGGCCTATTGGTTAGGGTTTGTCCATCGCCTATCCAGTGGGTTTCATGTTACTTGCTTGTGATGATTTTTGGGCAGCCAGATTCTGCACTTATCATAAAAGCACAGTCCTATATTCTTGACAGAATCTGCGCTGACATGAGGAGCATTGCTAATTGGAATTTTCATTGGTTCAATGACATTTTAAGGCAAATGCTGACAGTTTAAACTGTTCAATGCTTTTCAATTTCAAAGATGTCACCTTAACCTTTTTGAAATCTATACGATTCTACTCACTGAAGTTCCAGGAGCACCTGCCAGCCCTGGATTCCCTGGTTCTCCTTTTTGCCCCTAAACAACAAAAGAACACAAATGCAATTAAGTTTGTAGTCCATTTAAACATAGACCTCACTGACATTGACAATTAACAGGTAAGTTTTGATTCATGTTACAAAAACTTTGCTTAACTGTGCTATCACCTTTTTCTTTACATTTTTTAACATTAAATATTGGTCCCTTACATGTTATTTTCTGTTCCCCTGTCATTTTTCCTTCGAGAAAGACAATGCAAGTGTTGAAAAATCACGCCCTCTTTCTTGTTTCATTTTTAACAAATAATATGGACCTACTGTTGATGTGAAACCTCACTTTTTTATGCACTGTGGCATACTTGTTTCCTATGACAATGAACAGCAAAAAATGCACAATCACAGGCCACACTGTGATTCATTTGTGATTAAATTTGCAAAAGCTTTGCATGACTGCAGTTAAATGTATACAGTTGTACTAACCAGGAATGTGTTCACAAGCATACAGAATATCAATAAGATGTGTCATTGCGGCCAAGAACTGAAAGGTAAGAGGCAGTATCTGTTCCAACCCTTGGCTAGGGATTGTTAACAATTGTCAAAGCTGATGTTTTTGTCAGTAATTCCACAGTAGGTGCATTAGGGTCAATCTGTTGAGATTTCTCTTACCTCACCTCCAGGCATACCAGCACCACCAGGATAACCTGGGGTTCCTGCTCTTCCCTGCAACAAAAAAAGGTCATCGAAAAATTACTCCATGTCAAACAACCCTCACATTTGTTGGCTTAGCCAGGAATCATTGTTGCAGATACAACTTATTTTTGTGTGTGAATTTGTTTCTTCTCTCGCGGTCTGATCTGGTTTTGGTTGGTCAAAACCAGCGCAGGTGTTGTGTGGGTTTGACCCAGTTTCTGCAAAACCCTCCCATATGGCTGTGATGAGCTAGTAGTTGAACTGCAGTCAAAGATACTGGAGCTGCTGCAACATCGAGCCTGTTGACTGTCTGTTTGAGTTTCTTTCTTGATTAAATACACTAGTGCAGTGCTCGTTCAAAATGTGCCTGTTTGGAACGGGAAAATTGCCCGTATATGCAGTATGGCAGTATAGAGTGCAGTGCCAGTATAACAACGCGCCATATCTACACCTCACTGTTGCGCGATCATCCCCTTCAAAAATATGGTCGAGACCACCTCACCGTTTCGTGATCTTCCCCCTTCAAGAAATGGTCGAGCCCATACCCAACCACCATTTCCATGTGTGTTAGCCCGGAGTATCACCCGTTCTCCACAGAGCACCAACTCCGGTTTCACCAGGGTCTATTACATTGACTACCCGTACCCGTGGCGCGGCAGAGAGTGCAGTACCCGTTCAAAATGTGCAGCAGTGTCTGGTCTGGTCGTGTCTGGTCTATATACACGTTTGTATGGTCTAGGCCTATGAAAATACTGGGGTTTTTTTAAACTTCAAACTTGACACTTCACATTCTGGGGTTCTGAGCAATACACCTGCCGATTTTAAACTTCATAAAGTGCCTGGTTCTGGAGGTAATTGATTCCTGGAATTATAGATAGATGACAGCCAGTACATGGATAAAACCTTAGCAGCAAACTGCTACGATAGGCAAGGTTTTGTTCCCTATTTGTGCAGAAATTCCCCAAAAAGTATAATGTGTGCATCAAGGTAAGAAAATATGTTGTAAATTTCAAAAAAAATCGCTGTTAATATAGTTTGGAAAAGGGATGGCACTATCCCATTCAGTGACACTTCTTCTCTGGTGACTTGTATGGCTTAGTATGGGTTGTAAGCATGACTGAGTCTTTGCCGGTTATGTCCCAGTGAATTGTAGAGTGAGCGGACATAAGAGATTAAGTGACTATGATAGGTTGGGTAATCAAATGTGATTAAAGGTGCGAGCAGAGGATTATGTTCGCAAATCCTCTTGTTAGCAATATTTTTTATTTTTTTTTTGGAAAAGGGATGGCACTATCCCATTCAGTGACACTTCTTCTCTGGTGACTTGTATGGCTTAGTATGGGTTGTAAGCATGACTGAGTCTTTGCCGGTTATGTCCCAGTGAAATGTAGAGTGGGCGGACATAAGAGATTAAGTGACTATGATAGGTTGGGTAATCAAATGTGATTAAAGGTGCGAGCAGAGGATTATGTTCGCAAATCCTCTTGTTAGCAATAGCATGCTTTCGTGCCTTGCTGTTGGGCACTCTTCAGTTGCAAATAGGTGATTCAAAAAGAATCGAGGCTGACTCGCGGAATAGTTGTGGTTGGGATTGGGTTTATTCCAATCATGTAAGTTTGGTTTGAGCCATGTGACTTTAGTCGGTTTCAAATTGTTCTTCCAGTAAGGAGAGCAGTATGTTGTTCTGTTAGGAGTGGTTTGAGCTCTTGGGTTAACTGTGGCAGTTTAGCTCTTATCAATTTCTCCCGAATGTTTTGGGCTTTTCTGAAGGCAATGAATGGAGGTTTCGGAAAAAGTTCCGAAAGTATTTGATTGCCTTGGATTAGGTTCCAGTGTTTGTTTATTGCTCGATGTATGTCACCGTGATTTATGGCTGGGTTGTAGGTGGTTGTGAAGACAAGTGGAGTTTGTTTTGTTTTTTCTCCATCCTTCGTGTTGTGTATCAGTCTCGTTCGATCGGCATGTGAGACTTTGGATGTCACTGCTTGGATTTCAGTGGGATTGTATCCTCTTGTGGTTAGTTTCTCTGAGAATGTTTTGACTCTCTTGTGGAAGTCATCCGCGTTGTTGGTGTTTCTAGCGTAACGGAGTGTTTCTCCGTATATGAACGCTTTGAAAGTATGAGGTGGGTGGGATGATGTTTTGTGGAGATATTGGAAGGTTTCCGTTGGTTTTGTGTAGACTTTGGTGTCTAGGATTCCTGTTTTACGGAAACGGTCTCCTTTGAATATGGTTAAGTCAAGGTAATTGATTGATGATTCAGAGGCTTCATATGTGAATTTCAGGGTTGGGTGCATCTTGTTTATCTCCGTAACAAGATTTTGGAATTCGTTCAGAGTTCCGTTGTAGATGACCAGTATGTCGTCTCTATAGCGCCACCATGTGAGGATATTATCCGCTTTTTGGATTATTTTGTTTTCGAAGTCGTGTAGGGTGATGTCACAAATTTCAGGGCTCGATGTGGAACCCATTGCACAACCAATTTTCTGGAGAAAGAACTTATTTCTGAATTGGAAACAGTTGGGGCCAAGGATGAGTTCCAGAAGTTTTTGGATGTAAGTTGAGGGTGGTTTTGTGATAGGATAGCTAAGGTTTGTATTGTCGAGGGCATTGCAAACGCATTCGATCGCTTCCGTTTGTCGGACATTTGTGTACATTGAAACAACATCTATGCTTGTTATTAGAACATCTTGTGGAAATTTTCTTTCTTCCAGTTTGCGCAAGATGTCTGCTGTGTCGCGGACATATGTGGGTTGTGCGGTTACTATGGGAAGAAGGAAGTAGTCTATGTATTCTGAGATTTTGGCCATAGGGCTTGTGCATCCACTTATGATTGGTCGTCCAACAAAAGGTTCTCCCGGTGGTGGGGTTTTGTGTATTTTGGGGAGAAAATACCTGGTGGGACATTGACATTTTTGTGGAAGTGGGTCGAGGTATTTCAGACTATCGTTGTCGATGTGTTGTTGTTTCTCATTTCTATTAGTGTGTTGTGAACCATCGTGATGGTTTGTGGGGTAATGTCTTGGTCCAGTTAGGTATAGTGATGGGACTCAAGGTGGTGGTAACCCACTTGTAGATAGTCTGAACGGTTCATAATGCAAATGCCTCTGCCTCTGTCATATGGTTTGAGTACGATGTCAGGATTGTTTTTGAGTTTGTTTATGGCGGATAGTTCTTGCGTGGTCATGTTTTTCTGCCAATTTCTTAGCCTGATGTGGGCCAGTTCGAATTTTGTGGCTTCCAAATATTCTTCTAGTGTTGCACTAGGGGATGATTTTGGTTGCCATTTTGATGGTGGTTTGAAGGGATGGTTTTTGGAGCGTTTGTTACGCATTAGAAAAGCGATTCTTAGTCTTCGGTTGAAGGTATTTATGTCACTTACAAGTGATTTGCGGTTTGGTTTAGCAGGAGTGGGTACGAAGTTTAAACCTTTTCCTAAAGCAATTATTTCGGTTTGCGATAGTGTTGCTTTGGATAGGTTGGTAATGAACGATTGGCATTGTTCTGCTAATGAACGCAAATGATTGGAGTTGGCTCGTTGGTTTTTCGATTTGCATTGGTTAGAGAAATTGTTGGACTTCAGTTGACTTAGAGATCTCTTGGTTTTATGGTTGAGTTTCGTTCTTGCCATGGTAGTTGAGGAGTTTGTGGTTTGAATATAACGAATAAGGTAAGATGGGGTGGGTTATATTCCAATTTATTTATTATAATAATAATAATAATAAAGGCAAGCTGATGGATATTTCTCTTTTGAGAGGTTGTGTTGGTCCTGAAAAGGACCGTTTGGTTTTGTAGTCAGAGATCGACTAATATTGTCGTTTTCTTTTCGTGCCTCTGGTTGGTTGATGAGGCCTGGTGAAGAAACTTAGCAGCTGTTGAGCGGTGGTGTGGTCTTGTCCTTCGAAGTCAGCAAGCTGTTCTTGTGCAGAACGTCGGGCGTTGGTCAGCTGTGCCTCGGTGTAGTGAAGTTGGTGTTGGTATTCCTCCAATGTTACTCTTGTAAAGAGCAACGACGTTCTCTTCTGGAGATTGCTCCAGCGATCCTGGAATGCACTCTGAAATTTCAGAGATCTGTGAGGACGTGGTGGCCGTAGGTTTACCTCGATGTAAGGTGGTGGGGTGCTAGTCTCGATAGACCGGGAAAGGAGCCGTATTTGGCGGGTGATGTGACTCTTGGCAGATGTCAATTTGTTGACGTTTTCTGACAAGAGTTTCACCAGTTTGAATCTTTCCTCGGAGAGTTTGTGTGAGACGGTGGTTGGTGTGATTCTTGATGTGGAGGGGCCGGAGTCTAATTCACAGGACAGGAGTAGTGATTCGTCGTCGCTTGAGATGCTGGTAGGAGACTGTTGTCCGCAAGGAATACCCGATGACATGGAGCTGGAAGGTGATGGAGGCGGCTGGCTGGACTTGTTCTTCTTGCTGCTCTTGGATTTGCTTAGTTTCGACATTTTGAGAAGTGATGGTTCGTTGGTTTTCTCTCAGGGTTTATATGCACGGTTTGCGTGCGTGAGATGGCGCATTGAGCCGTGGCGGTAGTGAATGGTACCATATGTGTGTTGTGATTGGTCACTGTATTGTCCAATGGGCGTGTGGGTGCAGTGGCGCGGAAAACCTTGTGAGGGTTTTGGATTCGTAGTGGGATTTCGGGCCAGTAGTGTGTTTGTTTTTAGTTTTAAAAGCCGTATTTTGGTTATTTTCTTGGTCAGAAAATAGTTGAAACTTGTGTAGGCTTTAAGACATTGTTAATCTCTTTCATTTGGTAGTTGTTTGAGTAAGAAACTATCTTCCTACCGTGTGCGGTATCGGAAAAACACGTTGTGTTTCGTTGTTTTGTTTCTTTATTTTGTTAATACGAGTGCATATTTATGTGGAGATGGTACTTTTTCTTTCCCAAATGTGGGTTGTTTATTTTGTTTGTACCATTCAATGTTGAGATTGATTTATGATTTTTTGGGGAGGCCAATGCTGTTTTGAACCCTTTGTTTTGGGGTTAAGTTTGTGGGTTTTTGTCTTGTTTTGTGTTGTTTGGTGTAAAATGGGTATAGTTTATCCGTCTGCGGATAATTTGTATGTCCATTTATCAAGTGCTAATGCTTCTGCTAGCATAGCGGTTTTTTTGTTGTTATAACAAATCAAGATAATGTTTTCCGTATGCGGAAATATGGTTGTTGGTTTTCCGAATTGAAGTGTACATGTGGTGGAACGTGAGATATTGTGTCTCGTGTGTGGCAGACTGATTGTTACAAGTCTGTGGATGTACTCGAAGTACTGAGAAACAGAGAGAGAAGCAACCTGAAGATACCTCGCTTGTTAATCAAGACGGTATTCTCGGGCAGTTTTTGATGGCCATCGACCCACAATACCCCGGGGTGGGGCAAGGAGTATAACATAGAAGTTTGGAAAAGGGATGGCACTATCCCATTCAGTGACACTTCTTCTCTGGTGACTTGTATGGCTTAGTATGGGTTGTAAGCATGACTGAGTCTTTGCCGGTTATGTCCCAGTGAAATGTAGAGTGGGCGGACATAAGAGATTAAGTGACTATGATAGGTTGGGTAATCAAATGTGATTAAAGGTGCAAGCAGAGGATTATGTTCGCAAATCCTCTTGTTAGGAAAAATACAAATTATTAAACAAAAGGTGATCCATCATTTTCATACAGTTTGGAAAAAGAAAAAAGTTTCACTTACTGTGCGTCCTTTAGTTCCATTTCTGCCAGAGTAACCATCAAATCCAGGCTCACCTGGGAGACCAGGTGGTCCCCTAGGTCCTGGTGAGCCATCATAACCTGGGTGACCTGGGGGTCCAGGGGCACCTATTGGGCCTGGTTGACCCTGGGGGCCCTAACAAATCAACAAATGAACATAGAAATTAATAAGGAATTCACCAGGAAATCAATTATTATGTTTTATTGTCAGATAAACTTGAATCCTCAATCCTGATTGGTAGATCCATGGCAACATTCTAAGAAGTTCGCACCATTCTGTACGACACGCACGTGTAATAAGATACCCGCTGAAAAGTTCGTGCAGGGTGTGGGTGTTCCATCTTACTGGACTAAGTGTCTTGTCCAGTCAACATCCAAGCCTGCTGAGGTCACGTTATCAATAAATATCTGTCCCCATAGATGGGTATTAAGTATCACCTTATGTCACAATACAGGCAAGCAAGTTTATTTTCAAAGACTTTTGGTTCTCAAGATATTTATCTTTAACAATTCCAGGTCTTAATCTGGCAAATTATCTAAATCTCATATCTTTTAAAAATTTTGTAGATTTATTATCATCATTTTTCAAAATATTCCTCATTGTTTTTCTTGTGGTCATGTGTATTTCCCCTTTTTATTGTGAACCAGTAGTTATTGACTGTGAATATAGGGAAATGTAAGGAAGAATAAAATACCCATACCTTTACTTCAGTGCCATTGTTTCCAGGTGGACCAAGTGGCCCAGGTTCTCCCTGTATGAAAAAAATAGTAACAGATTTCCATCACAACAATGAAAAATTTCCTTTATCACACAATTTGAAAGAGAATTTGTGCTGGCAATTCCAAGCTTGCTCAGAGTGCATAACACTAGGGCGCATTAAACCTCTCCAGGTAATTTTGTTGTATGATGTAAACTGACTGCAACAGTTTTGTGCAAAATTTGATCAAATTATTGATTGTTTTTGCTTTTTTGGCCCTTTTCTGTGTCAAGGTTGGTTTAATTTACACGCCCATAAGCTTTCACAAATGTTAGCGCCAACAATCAGCGAGGTACCTAAAAGGGGGGGGGGGGATGCCCACCCATGAAAAATTGTCCCCCCTCCCTCCCCCCCTACTGGAAATTTAACAACCGGAAAAAAAACAGGTCTATAGGTTACCACTATTAACAGGTTGTTCATGAAGTTCTCGTACACGTTTTCTGTAATTTTTCCCCAGAAAACCCTGTTTTTCACAACTGGCTATCAATTTTAACGTCCCATGGAAATCTAAAAGCTCCACCTATTGTCTGAAATTAACCATGATTTTGGTTTTGAACAGCACCCCCCTGTGAAGATGTTGTCCAACCTCCCCCTCCCCCTCCCCCATTTGATTTTACGTGACATACATGCAAAGAATGCACATCATAGGCATGTGTCATGTGTGCGTATGTGTTGATCCTGGGTCACACATAAAAGGTACATAGGATCATTTGCACTTTGTGCATTTTTCTTGTTTGAAGCAACAAAATTAATCAAATTCTTAAAGTAGCGTGCATAACGTTTAATCAGTTCATAAGATGAATTTTTATATTAACTAACATTTAATCTCTTGAGCGGATATTATACATTTTGAGAAAACTGAGAATTTCTTGGGTTTCGTGACTGGATTCCATTGCTAATGCACATCAAAAAGTGTGCCTGTCGGGTGCCGTCACACTTTTTAAAACCACTTTCAATGATTGTTTTCTTCTGAATGGTAAAGTTGCAGGCGTAATAACTTCACAGGGTGTTTTGTACCAGTTCTTTATTCACTCTGGGCAAGGTTTGTCACATTCAATCAATAGGTACGTTTCTGGTTAATTATGTGCCTTCAAACAAAACCTGTTAACAGAGCTAACAAACTAGCCACAACCAGTACCCTCCCAATTTGACTGACCTCCTCTCCCATTTCTCCTGGTATTCCATCTATTCCAGGCTGACCTCTATCCCCACGGAAGCCTGGGTAGCCAGGAAAGCCATCAGGTCCTGTATCACCCTGCATGAATAACAAATGCAATGTACAGCTGACATCTTCAAAAGTCCACAGACAGCAATTAGTTTGCATTGTGAAACCTGTTGACAACCCAATCCTTAACGATACCACTGAACAATATTAATGAGTATGAACGGAATTGGATTGAACCTGTTATCCTCAACAGCCAGGCATATTTGTCCTGCGTGCGCAACTTGTTTACTCCTATACTTTTGATGTTCAGGATATCGATCACCCAGATGTGTATCAACAAACTGCAAACAAATAATTCAATCTCAGTTTCTGGCAAAGATTTGTGTGCAAGAGGTTTTTTTTTATCATTAACTTAACTTAAGTAATTATTACTGAAGGATCAGGTAACCAATAAATGTGCTGCTGACACTATCTGGGTGGCACTGATTACAAACACCAGAAATTGTGGTCCAAGTTGACGTTTGGTAGCAGTCTCACCTTTTGCCCTACCTCTCCATGAATACCAGGATCCCCGTCCAGTCCAGGCTCTCCCTACAAAGCAAGCCAGCCACAGAGAAAGATGAGATGGGCTTGATAAATACATTCACCATCAAATGATATTTAGATAGATCGTAAGAACAGTAGATACAAACTTAAATGTAGGCAATAATGTGGATTTCCTGCAACACATTTGAATTAAGTTAAATAAATGATCTAAATAATACAAGTTTGGCCAAACCTGGAAGAATGTGCACCTTTTAAGATCAACAAATGGAAAGTCCGTACAAGAACTACGTTTTTACTATAGTTTGGCAAAAAATTATGGTTCACCACAGCTGGTGAAAGCCAACATGAAACCTTGTGTTGAAGAAACAAAGAAAATGCCTACCACATAGTTGGGTGAATATGGACCTCAACTTACCCTCTGGCCTGGAGGCCCTACTCGTCCAATACCTCCCTTTTCACCCCTGTCGCCTTGGTAACCTTCAAACCCAGGCTCGCCCAGTAATCCCTCTATACCTTGCCGACCCTGCGACATCAAAACAGCAACATTTAATATTGTATGCAGAAATTTCTCAAAGAAATGTATTTATTGCAGGCAGCTGATAAATATCCTGAGTGCCATATTTGCCAGAAGCTTTGAATGTTCCTGGGGATGCCTGCTCAATGAAGTCACATAGTGAACTCAAGCATGCCACTCCTTCAACAAATTGGACTAAATTTACACCACTGATCCAACACAACTACATGTAATTCCATACTAAAACCATTGTACATCATGCAGCCAATGTCTTAGCCATGATCAATCCATGATTGGCATCAGAATCCTATACATGCAAGTGGGTAGGATTTGTTTCCATATTCAGTTGCAGAGAATGTTTTCTTTCCTTTTTCATATCACTTTCCTTTCCTAAAATCATATTAGTATGGATTCTGAGTGCAAGTACCCCCTCAATGATGTACAAAGGAGAGTTAGGGGAGTTCACTGGAACATTTACGTTTTCTTGAGCACTGTCCTATCACAAAAGTGTCACGTCAATTTTCAAAAAGAAACCATTTGACAACACTGGGGCTTGAAGCATGAACGGCCAAGTCAGAAACATCTCTGCTGAATCTGTACTGCATGCTTACTTTCATTCCTTTGAAGCCGCGATCACCTCGATCACCCTCTATGCCTTCTGGACCGGGGCTGCCCCTCAATCCCCGAACTCCTTGTGTGCCATTCCTGCCCTGGTAATCAAATCAAGAAAAAATACCTCCGAGTTCCAATTTCATGTCGCAGCTACAACTGAGCTAAACTTCAAGCATTGTTCAGTTGATACAAACTGCCATGAATTGTCTACCTACCTTTTGACCACGAAATCCTTGCATACCTTGTGGGCCTGGCATACCCACCATCCCTGGTGCCCCGGGCTCTCCTGGTAATCCTACTGATCCATTCAGCCCCTGTGGAGAGAAAATGTACATACAGTGGAACGTCGCTTTACCAAACACCGCTATACCAAACATTCGGCTATACTGAACATCATCCTTGACTCCCGATTTTTGTGTACAAAACCAACTGAACATTGTTCATAAAAACCATCAACAGAAGAGCGACAAGTGGCTATTATTTCCCCGAGGCATAGAATAGGAAAGCCACCCATTGATGTAGGTGGTAAGCTCAAAACTGTGTAATTACATAATTCAATAGTTGGAACAAGTTTGAAGTCGTCTTTCAGTAACTACCAGGGCATGCAGGGTGAAGTTATGAAGGGTGCCATTTTTATTGCCATTTATTGAAAAGTGAGTACCAGAGCACCGGCAGCTTAAAATCACTGTACCGAACGATCACTGTTACGAACATTTTCTGTGGATCCCGCGATGTTCGTTATAGCGGCGTTCCAGTGTATTCAGTGTTTCCGATATGAAAATTGGCTGTTGAGTTTATGGACTGTGAAATTCAGATAAAGTACCTCAACAGTGAAAATGACAATGGGAAACATCACTGAGGACATAAGTGATGATGGAAGGGAGTGGGGGCATTTTTATTTTTTAAAGGGAACTTGCGTCATGGAATACGCCCAATTGGGCTACAAAACGCGTTTTGAACGGAATGATCTTAATCGCAAAGAACATTTCGAAGTAGGATACAAACACAATAAACTATCCTTTAAAAACTCGGCGCTATTGTAGTATTCTTGTGTTATTCATGCAAGAACGACTTTCAGGGTCCACTTCTGCAACCCCAAAAAGTTCAGCTGTTTGTGCTAGTTGTGATTCCAGCAGTAAGGGTTCGCCTTTTGTGGATGTGTAAGAAATCACATTTTGTGCATTGGTGATTGGTCACTGCTGTTCCTGAGCACGGTGCTGTGTACGTGTGTAATACTAGACACACAAAACGTGTATCGTACATTGTATACAACGTGTATCGTACATTGTATGAAAACGACAGGAAACAAGTTTCATACTCTGTCGTGTTCGATGTAAACAATTGGGTTTTTTTTCGTCTTTTCTCGGGAACGGCAAGACATTAGGTTGGTTTCCTTTCTACCAGATGTTTGAAACAGGATAAGTAAACAATCCAAAACATGAAATTTTGGGGGATTTCAGGAGGCAGTGCCCTTTAATGTATCCAATGTAGAGTCATGCATACATCAATGCTGGCCTGTATATTACTACACCACAATCTGGGCATGAGAAATGAGAGTTTACTCACGGGGGGCCCGATTCCAGTAGCATTGGGGCCAGGAAGTCCAGGAGGTCCTGGCAGACCCTGTAATGAGAGCAAGTCAGAACAGCTCAGTTATATCAATCATTATGAATAATTGGGGGAATAACATATCCTTCCTTTCCATATCATATTTCTAACATGTGCATCATCTGGGGCTGGGGGGGGGGGGGTCCTGAAAAAGGGCACATAATGCATATTTAGCATATAATCATTGGATTTTACAGAGGCCAAGTGCCCGGTTAAAAAAACGTGTCGACATTTCAACACGGGTTTGCAAGTGCCCCTTTTGGTTTGCAAGTGCCCCTTTTTGGTGCTGCCCCCCCCCCCAGTTTCAAACCCGTTCCGCCGCTGCTGTGTAACAATTTGGTGTTACTGTTGCAAAGTCTGTCATTGCATAAAAAAATCACCTTCTCTTTTGAAAATGGAAGGCAAACCAATTATCTGTTTTTTAATCATTATGAAATCTAACCTAAATATCTGTCATAAAAGCTGTGGCTGTCCAAATCTAAGTTGGATAGTATGACAGACTATATGTACTCTTGCCGGGTACTTGTGTGTATTTTGTCCGGCAGTATGTAGCTTCTGATCCAAGCCTCTTTTACAGATACTACCATGGGATGTATTGCAACAGCTTCTCTTGACTTGTTCCCCTGACCATAGTTTCAAGCAATGCACCAGCTTCGCTGCCTCTTCACATCCTTTCACTGTTATAGTTCCTTAGACTAGTACTGGAAAATATTCCAGTTTTGTTTTTCATGCTTCCCTTAAATCTTTCACAATCCAAGTGAAATGTTAATAGATATCTTCTTCTACTATGACGCCTTTCTTTCTTTCTTTCTGTTGTTTCTAGTTTGTAGCCCACACCTTTGAGTGGCCTTGGCCCTGTTTGGGTGATACTCATATAAAAAATATTACACAGACAATTCCAGCATACCGGTTCTCCTTTGTCTCCAAGAGGTCCCGGTGGTCCTGGGTCTCCGTCCTCACCCACTTCCCCTGGCTCACCATCCTCACCTTGAAGACCCATGTATCCCTGCCAATAAATACAGACAAGAAGATGACAATGACAATGACAATGTGCCAATAATGGTGACAATACATCAAAAGTTCAACACTTGGGGATTCCCCTTCTCTGAAGCAATTCAAATACACTAAAAGTGCTGAGCCAAACATAACATGTACATCTCTCTGATGAAAAATTAATTGAAGATTTTGACTTCTCTCAATACAATGCTGAATCAAGTCACATGTGTGTTTACAGCAGCAATCAAGCTTAAAATACTTTTGCTGATACAACAGCCTGAAACACAAATAGTTCATGTCTATGAGAAAACAATCCTAACTGAAATGGAGGTGTTACAATAAGGCATTCGTCACCGACACCACGAACTGACACTCAGTTGCGTGTGAGTGCATGGCACGGGCCCATATTTTACAGAACCAGACTATTTTCGTTTTCACGAACTGACACCCAGCCCAATGCGGCACTTCTAGCGCGCACTCCGTACATTTTGTTTTCACGAAGTGACGCTGATCTTAATTTCACCAGTTAAAAAGGTTTTTAATAAAATTTGTGTGTAAGCATATTGTCAAACCTTCAAAGCGTTTTTCTCGGCACTGTATTGCCGCAACATGCTTGGGTGTCAGTTCGTGAAAACGAAAATCATTCTATTTCGTGTCAAGTGTCCAATGTGCGCGTGCACTACCGGTTGTCAGTTTGTGAAACCGACATTGTTGAGTACAGGGTTTTCACGAACTGGCACTCAATTGCAAGTGAGTGTCAGTTAGTGGTGTTGGTGACGAATTGTGCAAGTAAAGTAAAATCTCAACTTGATAGCAAAGAAAACAAACGTTCAAGTTTACAAGAAAAACCTGCTAACACTAACACAACCAGTCAGCATCATCAAGGTTACCTGAGTATTTTTAAATTTCAGAATAAAACATTATGTTTGTGAGTCAAGATGTAAAGAGATGTCTAGAAATATATCTGTAGCCTAATGACTTGACTTACAGGGAATCCTGGCACTCCTGGCAGGCCTGGGTTTCCCCTTAGTCCCTGGCAATGGAAAATGGACATTTACACATTTCAAACTAATGTTAATCATAAAAAGATTTGCTACTGTGGTGAAATTATTTTGAGGGGCTTATGGTTTACGAAATAAATAATGATCAATAGAGGGCGCTAAATATGATTACCAGTCGGTCCCGAGCGGACTCTAAAAATAAACCGGTATCTGGGCAGACGGGCCGAGGTCACCGGGTCAGGCCACAGGTGGCCAGGGACTTTGGGGAGAAAGTTGTTACTATTGTATTGAGATTCAATTGTTAGGAGGGTTGAAGGAAGGAGCATGGTTGGGAAAACTGGAAGAAAATGGAATAAAATAATGAAACAGCGGTTCACGAGTGTTTTTGTTCGAGTCCAGCGACGATCTCGCATGATACCCGCCCCCTCGCTTCACAGCAAAATACTATACTACCTGTTAAAATCCAATAAGCAAGGGTAAACCGCCATTTCTGGGACTAAACCTTACAGACTGAGCTTGGGTCTTTCTTATTAAACCAAACTCCCTAGTATTGTTTGCTATAAAATACAAATTGATGGCTGATGTGATAGACAAAGCACCTTGCCTGTTATACATCACCACAACAATCCTTTGCCTTGTAGCTGTGATATAAGGGTCAGTTTCATAAAGTTGCTTTGCAGGAAATGTTGCATAGCCAAAATTTCATCCACAGAACCTCTTTCTGGTAGTCATTATGTCGCTTCTCTTAGCCTGTTTTATAGATACTATCATGGTATGTGCTCAGATAAGGTCTCTCACTACTAGTCCCCTCTGTTCCCACCTTCAATCACAGTGCACGTTTTGCAATCTCCTCTCTACGTCCAATGTCATCTAAGAAGAGAGGGTCAGATATGAGATGGGTTGTCTAGTCTACACTTACTGGTTCTCCCATTGCTCCCATGGGTCCCATGAAGCCAGGCTGTCCTATTACTCCAGGTGAACCTGGCTGGGCTGCGGTTCCTTTAAATCCTCCATATCCCTGGAGAAAAAAAGACAGACCACAAGGAATGAAATAAATAAGTAAAAATGAACCATAAAATAACAATTACTTTTAAAGAATGTTACACTACTTCACTGTTTCACTCCCTTCAGTCTCCTGAGATGGGCAGTATACTGTCCGAAACATTGAATTTTCCAAGGGTTCTTTTAAAAACCCCACAAACTCACAGAAGTGCTTTGTCACATGGTGCTACCAAAAATCTTTATCTTATAACAAAGCAAATGATTGCGGTTGAACAAATAAATTGATCTGAGCAGGAGGTGAAGCTGTGAACTATGGAACACAGTGACCAGTACTCTTATGCATGTAGTCTCTCAATAGCACTCTGCACTAATCACGTCAATTTTGCTCCGCGTCGTACGCGCACATATACCCCGCATGTCAGACAAACTTTCGAACAATCACGTGCACATGCATGCACACCTGGCCGCATACATTCGCAGAGAAACGGTGCTGCAAGCGTGCGTGTAATCTTCACACAAGAAGTTCGTACATCCTGAGATCCGGGTACTTGCTTCTATTTTTACCATTAGTGCGGAGTACTATTATTCAATTGTTGCTGGTCAAAAGCCTGTACCTGTATGTGGCCTATAGCCAGAGGAAGAGGATTTGGTTGTTGATTTAAGTAAAAACTGGCCCTGAAAAAAAACTATCTTGACTTTTTTGTGCTATTAAAACTCACATATGAAAATGTTCACCATAAGAAAGGTTTTTGCAGGATGCATAACATTTAATTGTTCAATGCAAAACATCTATGCCAGTTTGTAGGGATGTGGCTAGTAGCACACAAGATGCCAACTTTTCTGTTAATGATAAAATATTTCAGATTATTCAACTCACCTTTTCACCCGGGTCCCCCATCTCACCCCGTGGACCTTGCCTGCCTCGTCCTCCCTGCACAGAATTCATTTGTAATCTTATTATCCACGATACAAAAATACGTCAGTATTCTCAGCCATACACTGGGCAGGGCGACAGGCTGCAATAAACTATTGCAGCAAAGTACCTTGCCCAAGGCCACAGGCACAATGATCACCTTCTCAGGTCTCATGTTGGGTGCAGCAGAATACTGGGAATTAGGTTGCAGCTGTAAGGGTTACCCTTGATTTATGTCTCACCTGGTGCAGGTTAGCTGCCCCAGGATCTCTACCCCGTCTTCTGAATGTGAAGATGAATAATGTTTTGACTGATATATTGATATGAAATCTAAAGGCCTATTTACACATACGCAACTTTGTCGCACGACAACGTCGCATGTTATTTTTTTTTAATTCGTACAAATCAATCAGGAGGTTTACATTTACACGACAAAGTCATGAAACTTATCGCATGATTTTTTTTCAAATTTGAAGGACTTTATCCCGCGAAACAAAACGTCGCATATGTACTTCACCTACAACCTTTGCCTGAAGCTAATTTCAGAAATTGTGCACCAAATCGTGTATTTGTGATCACACAAGCGTCTGCAACATTGTTGTATGAGAAACCTATTGCGACAAAAACAGGCCTTCAGGCTGCAGCCAACAGTCCCCCATCCACACACACTCCTTCAAACAGGAAGTGTTTATCTGAGTGATATTCAACCATGCCACAAAGTAATCCAACACTAAAGGTTTTGCCCACTCACCCTTTTACCCCTTGAGCCCCGTGGACCCTGGGGCCCACGTGGACCTATTGCACCCTTGGGTCCCAATGCTCCCGGAGGGCCTGGTGGCCCCTCATCTCCCTTTCTTCCTGGCGGCCCTGGGGGCCTCTTGGACCACGGTAACCCTGATGGCCTGGAACCATCTGTAGCAATAGTGGACAAAACATAAGGGCTCTTGATTAGTGGCACAGGTGGCTGAAATGTGACTGTAAATCTAAAAAAAAATATGTTTATATAACAATATGATGTTGAAAACATTATAATTAGCATTCATTTCCTTTCCAACAATCAAGAAAACTCGTCAGGTCTAGTTCATTCTATTTTCATATAAAATTAATTGAAAGAACTCTGCAATCGTTCATAACACCCCAAAGCTCATTTTATAATTAATCCAATAAATGGTATTTCAAATTACAGGATCATGGTCTGGTCTCTTCCTTTTGCAATGCTTAAAGAAAGGGAGTCAAGTTGAAAAATTAGGGGATGGAGGCCCAGGGTGTAACATTCACCGAAAAGAAAAACATAGAAAAGAGTGACAAATGAGGTCTAGACTAGTTGCCCCCCCCCCCCTTTTCGATTGTGCAACGGCCAGCCGGCATTTTTTAATTTGAAAGCAGTTTGTGATAAAGTCAATAAACTTATCAAACAATAGCGATTCCCTTGTTGGCTTAAATGACAAAAAAGAACGAAACCTAACACCACCTTGACCCCATGTTGATCATTATGGCCTTTAAAGACAACTGCTCTAGATTGCTATGACACTTACCAGTCCCTTGATGCCTTTCTCTCCTCTAGGTCCACGTTCTCCTGGTGGCCCAGGTACACCTTCAGGGCCTGGTTCTCCTGGTCGGCCTGGATCCCCATAGGTGGTCTGCAAAATAAGAACATCATTTTATCATTTCATATGTTCCCAAGTTTGATGCATATTCATGTATTATAGAGGAAGGACTGTCATGAGGTACATTGTTGGCTCCGTGCACAAGTACCCCCTCAACTATTACAAAGGGATAGTTGGGGGAGACCACTGGGAGAGACATTGGAACACATTGCTCCATGATACCCCAGGATCACCCAAAGATGCCATGGTTCTGTGCACATTCAGAATAAAATTAGTTGTGTGTACTCTGTGCCATATGCATGCGAAAACAGAACGCGTATGTGGTGTGTCCCTCTCAATGTGACTCTTTAACCAGTTCACGCCGGGATTATTTTGACATTGACCAGATGCAGGCACAGGATTGTTGTTTACAAACCTCGATGCCAGACGGGTTCAGGCCGTCATCTGCGGGTAGCACACCCTGATATTTCTGGCCTCGCTCGCCGCGAGCGGGTCGCAGACAGATATTTCCGGCCTCGCTTGTTGCATGTTTATCCGTCTTCCATTCCGAATACCGCAAAACCTTTGCGTGTACATACACGTCATCCGACATGAACTGGTTAAAGTGGTCAAAAACTGTTCATGCACGGAGTCCATAGAGCCAGGATTGCCACTTCTACTATACAAGGTGAGTCAAAAAAAGCAAAACCCAAATGTTGGGACTATTGTTTTAGTGAAGTTCTGCATGTAGCACTTTTAAAATCTAGGATATGAAAGCCCAATTCATAAGCTTTCTTTCAGTACAAGAATCATTCAAATCACTCATGTACTTTTCAAGTTATGGAATTTTAAACACAACCACTGTTTTAAAGTTCTGTCCACGTATCACACAAAAGGTGTGTGTTCTTTCAGCAAAAAGAAAACAATTTACACACATCCCTATGTGATTTGTTTTTGTTTTGCTGAAAGAACACTTTTGTGATCCGTGGACAGAACTTTAAAACAGTGGTTGTGTTAAAAAGTCTGTAACTTGAAAAATATATGAATGATTTGAATGATTCTTGTACTAAAAGAAAGCTTATGAATTGTGCTTTCATATCCTAGATTTTGCAAGTGCTACATTTAGACCTTCACTAAACCAATGGTCCCGACATTTGGATTTCGGTTTTTTTAATTCACCCTGTACATGCAAATAGGTGAGAATACCTTTCCCAAAATGAAGAAAATTAGGTATAACTGGTGAAAATTACAATTGACCCCAAAAAAATCAAAATGAGAAAAGTTACAATAAATTATGACAAAAACAAATTAAAGACTTACAAAAGAAGAAAAGTATTGAGGGTTTAAAAATCGTCTGATATCACCAAAGAAATGGAAAGAAGCTATTGAAGACTTACAGGCATGAGAAATTCCAATTCTTCCAGGAGTATGACAACCGTTTGCTCGTCATCATGCCTAAGCAGATAGTCAATAAAGCCAGGAGGGAGACCTGGTACGCCAGTATCAAGGATGGGATGTTTCGTCTGTAGAATATAAAAAAGTAACTTATTGCCAAGTTATTTAATTTACTCTATTCAAGCATAGAGCAAGGGTTCTTGCTCTATGATTCAAGAAACGAAGGAAGGTTACCTCTTTACTCCTTGGAACAGATAAGGACTCTCACTTTACAAAACATGTGGTTCTTGTCAGAGGGCTGGCGTTTGGCTTGGATTTCAGGGTCAATAGTTCAAGCTACTTCAAAGGGGCACTCATAATGTTATTTGGCTATGTTTGAATGAGGAACTTGTTGAATATGACATTTTTTTACCAAACAATTTCAGAGTAATTAAAAAAAAAAAAAAAAAAGGAAACTGTACTTGATTTTAGAGCACAATCCCACAGCACCACCTAAGGTGCACACTTTCCACAAGAATACAACATGGGAGAAAATGTACCATTGTAAGACTGTTTACAGAAACAGGCACTCTAAAATAAAAACTTAAATGAGTGTTATTAGTTGAAAATCTTATTCAATTCATATACATGTACCGTATGAATTCCTTTGATAGGATTTTTGGGAACAGCAGATGGAATGAATTTTTATCCAAGATGGCACCTCTTGAAATAAAATCTACATCAATGAAGAATTGTAGATGCCTGCCAAACTGATAAAATTAATTTTTACGTGACATTTCACACATCAAGTTTGATTTGCAGGTAAGTGTTGGACATTTCTGTGTCATTGACAAATAAAATGGCCAGATAAATGTTGGACATTTTTGTGTCACTGACAATTGGAATGGCCAGATTTATCATAGAATGCAAATACCTACAACTGACACAAATGCATTTTTCCCATTTCTGGGAAATTACTTTTGGTGAAAGTAGATCTCATATTTTCAGGGGGAAAGCTTTCTACGGTAATATACATGTATATCCCTAAAGTATACCATTATTGGTATTTGTCATTTACACCCAATAAAGCATCTTTTCCTCTCAAAATACACACCCCAACCATGAATGTCTGTGAAGTGGTCCGTATTGTGGCTGGTACAAGAAACGGCTTGGTGGTCGGTGGCACTATTTTTGGTGGCTGTGTCGTGACCGGTGCTACTGTCATGGGCTCTGGCTGGGGTGCAGGTGTTACAGGTGCAGGTGGGATACTTTCAGGGGTTGTGGGCTCACGAGTTGTAGGCTCGGGTATAGGTGGCTCTGGTGCCTCAGTGGTTGGTTTGATTGAAGGGATCAACCAATCGGGCCATGTAGGTTCCAAAGATACTGTGCTTGGGGCAGGTGTGGTTGCAGCTGGAACCTGAAAATATTTATAAAACAAACACCAACTAGCCATCAATGGGAAGCTTTCATGTAGTTTCTTAAGTTTCAAGTAACAATTTTGAACTAAAGGTCAGAACTGACCTATTGAGCACTTTGTTTGAGTAAAGTCACATCGAAATCTCTCGGCTAAAGCAATTGACTAGGTTTTTTCCAATTACAACTTCTTAGGGAAATAGTGACAAGAGACATATTGTAGCTCTGAAAGCCTGTTTTGTACATGGCTTTAATCGCTGTTGAAAATACTGTTAATTTTAAACCCAATTTATTATTGCTCCAAAATCAAATTGATCTGCTAAAACTGTATCTGATCTTAGCTAAAATGTCTTAACCAAGATTTTGATAAAAGATGCATGCCCCATACTCTTCAAAAAATGATTTTTTTTTCCCCCCTTCTCCCAACGAATTTTGATTTGTATGTTTTGTTTTAATGAACAATTTTGGGCATCTGCAACCCTCTGAAAAGGGAATTTCATATTGTGAACAAATGACCTGCCCGCGAGAGCCGAATTGTCTGGCAGCCAACAATTTGAATAACGTTGGTGGATTTTTTTGTTCAATGTCTCATTAAAAATTGAATAACTTTTATATTGCTAGGAAAATAGCAACTGAAAACAAATCTATTTTAGGAAGTGAAACTTGAAAATAGAAAACGGGAATATTATACAAATATTGAGCGGCTCAGAGTGGAATTGGAGGAATATTATGGCAAGGTTAAATCTGGACTTTTTACAGAGTGATAATATTCCTCCCATTTCACACTTTAAAGCCACTCAATATTTGTTTTATATAACTGACATATAGATCCTTGTCATTTGAAATATTTGAAGTTTATTTCAATACAAAATTGGTGGAAAATGTATTTCTCTCTTGAAACCACCCCTTCATAAAAATGACAACTTTGTAGCGCTGGCTCTTTGAAACAATACGCGCTACGCGCAACGCTGAACACGCGCAACGCTGAATGCGCACACCAGCATGCATTTGCACACAAATACCGCATCATGGAACAAGGATGATTCTAACTGTGAATAATATTTCCCATTCCCAATGGGCAAATGGGACTTTTTGAGCCCCGGCATGAATGGGAGCAATAACGAATGTCACGTGATGTGAGTTCCACCAATCAAATGACAAGGATCTGTATGTCAGTTATATAAATCTTTAAAGTTAATAACTCAATCTTTCAAACCAACCTCCATGGTTAGAGGTCTGTTTAACTGATTCAAAAATACTGTCTTGTCAATCTTACCTCGATCTGATTTTCACACTGGAAGTATGTCGTACAATCAGATGCTGCTTGAAAACCCGCACTATAATACATGGTCTGTATTTTCCCCTGCACAATAATTGTGAAAAGAAATATCATGACAAAGATTGACTGAAAAAAAAGTATATCAGTCTTCTAAAAGGCAATTCGCTCAGTTACACTCTACAGAGAGAAATTTTGTTTGATATTTTCAAACTTGAAACAACAAACGATCATCTGACATTGATCTAAGCAGCTCTCAGCATGGAGCCACAGCAAGCTGTTTTACAAGTAGTAAGTACAGATTGAATTGTCCTGACCATGAACTTGCTTGCTCTATTAACCTAAATTTGGCCTCCTGTGAAGTCAACCAAACTGATACAAAATTTCTGTATGGCCAAGATTTCTTAATTACACGGAAGATTTAATACAGGAGAAACTTCAAATGTGACTCCATTAGGCGAGCCCTCAAATTAGAATCCCTCCCCAGACCGTTCGGGGTTGAGCCCGCCCAGTATGTTGAAGGGATTGGGACCTTGCATGGAACCGATCGGCCTGGATTAACTCCACCAGGCTTCTGCACCATGGCTCTGGCTCATCACAAAGGAACCAATTTGCGACGCGCTAATCCTCCAGTAGGCAACAATGACTGTGATGAGCTTCATAGAAGTTGCCGCCGCGGGCCGAATAATCCTCCAACAATGGTCAGACTTCAATTTATGTTGCCTATTGTGAAACCCTGAGTCACCAGTTTGGACCAATTGGGGCGTCACGCTTCAGTAACCGGGTGGCTTCTGGCTTCATACGGATTGGGGTGAAAGAAATTAGCATACCGGACCCGGTACACGAACGGTCTGTTATCTGATGGCTCGCCTTAAGTGGTAAGTAGAGATAGATCTTTCATTCTTCAAGAGTGCCTAAGCTGAGATGGAAACAAATGTTACATAGTTGTACCATGTTAATATATTTATATTTAATAGCTTTAACATTTTTAATATATTTATATTTAATAGCTAGCTTTAACATGTTTAATACTAATTGAGATACTTAAAGTGCACATTTCCATACCATGAATATGAGCCTAGCAAGATGTTCATGACAACATAAGCAATGGTGTATTTTTATTTTTCATTTCATTTATCGTTTTATTTTGCCAGGGTAGCCCCATCAGTTGTCAAATAACTGTTCTCCCTGGGGCCTTGGGTGTATCAAATGGAAGGGAGCAGATAGAGGACACTTAGATGTAATAAGAATTAAAACCTTCAAAAAAGTGATCAGTTGTTATTGAAGTAACTTTTGTGTATGTGTATGTTGATGCTCATGGCCATTATTCTTGGTGTAGATGTTTCCTATCATGGAGACTTTTGGCCATAAAATTTGGAATTTCTGCACAGACTCACAAGATATGGTGTTTCAGTCGGTAAGATGGTGCCGGCTATAATCATCCTGCCATTGGATTTCAGGTCAAACTTTTTCCGCAGGGGAAACGAGGATATTTCATTGCAGTCCATGTAGCCTGTGATTTTCTTCTGTTTGTTGCCCACGGCCAGCCCGATATTGTGCCACTGATTGTCGCCAAATTTTTCACTGAAAAACCTGTTGGGTCACAAAAGAACCAAATCATACAAACTCAGTGAATAATGGTATGGGCAGGAGCGTAATGATTCTGGATGTTAATTTGTGAGCATATGTTGTGAGGAAGAACATTGTTCACTTCAATGTAGAGCCTCTCCCATGTACATGTAGAGTGTTTGACCCGTGTAAATTGGGCCGGGTACTTGGCTAGAGTGACAGGGGTTCACAAATTGTTTATGTTGGGCCAGGCTCAACATGGAGATTTTAGATGTGAAAGGCCCTTATGACACTAGTCCTGGCTCTAGCCCATAGTTGCCTACAGGCCTAAATCAGGCATGACAGTCTTTGACTCAATCTGGACGCCAGCCTAGATTCAGTGAGTATAGACATGCATCCAGGAAAAAACTAATCCAAGACTATGACATTGAAATAAATGATGGATTAAGTCTATCTAGGCTTGGGTTAAAGCTGGCTCAAGTCAAATCCAATAGCATTTCAAGTCTGTGTTTTTCTGTTATTATCCAGGAACTGGACAAAGAGCTTTACAACAATGCTGAGGTTATGTTGAGAGAGGGGCACAAGATACTTCACATACCTTTTAGAGGTACACTTTTTGATCACAACACTAGAGAATTTCATACCTGTAATTTTCTACCCGAAACTCTGGTCTTCATCAGCAGGATGACCTGGATGTTGCATCCTTGACCTTGGAGAAACCGAGAGGTCCCTCAAGACTAGGTTTTTGGAGCACAGTCGCCCCAGTTTTTCCCTTTCAGAGGTTTCTCAACATATCCATACAGAATCACCAGGCCATCATATAGACATATCTAAAGTAAACACCTTGGAGACGCACGGTAATTTGAAAGGGGGTGAAGGAGGCAGCCTACATCAGAGCCTACAAACCTTCTCTAAACTGGGAGGGGGGGGGGGTTGTTACAAATTCCCTGGAGTCTATGAGGTGGTGTTGTGATCATGTCCGTAAGGTCAATGATGCATCATCCGTGTCATCCTGCTGATAAAGACCAGAGTTTCCGTCGAAAATTACAGGTACAAAATTCTCTAGTGTTGTGATCAAAAAGTTTATTACTAAATTGTATCTAACTAACAACACAGATAAACGTTCACGCTAATTTCACATACCTGTATGACACCAATGTGTTTGTTCGTAGTTGAATCTCACACATGTTGGGACCAAGCCGAACCTGCAGCTGAATATTGCCGCTGTCATCAACCACCGTGAGTAGGTTTTCTGTCCTTTCTGTTGCAAACCTGATTTTAAACATGATGCTGAATCCTTTGGGAAATCTGTTGAAGAAATGGCATTAAGTCCAATATTTACATGTATGCTAGATTACTTGCTCAAAAAAAGAAAGAAAAAAAGAAGGAAATCATCATAACAAAACCTGAGAGACATTGTTAGATTTTTCTAACTCAAATGTGTTGTGGGTTTACAAACTGCTCACTTTATACAACAATAACCTAAAATAATTGAAGAAGTTAATAAACAAGAGATGACAGCACAGGATTAACAGGCACCATGCATCATATTCTCAATGATCTGTTGAAATGATTGACAAACTGGTAAATCTACATCCAAGGCTACTTTTTGGAATTACCGTCTACCTTGGGCCAAAGTAATCTACAGCTGGTGCAGTCACTTCTGTGGGTTTGCGGAACCAATACACGAGACATGCTGCATCATAGTCCTCGGTTTCCTTGACTCCTGGAATTTTGCCTCCTTCACGTAATTCTCGCAAGAGATCGACCGTGTCTGTGGGAGAGATCATGGTAACAAGCTGGTTATTGGTGGTTGTTTTATTTCTTATCAACCACAATCACAGATGCAAATGGAGAAATGATTAAAAATAATGATAATGATAATGATAATGTGGCGTAAATCAAATTTTTGCCCTTCACCGACGTATAAACACTGTATACTCAGTGTGTTACCTCCCGAGTGAAAGTTGGAAAGCGGTACCCACTCCTAGTACATCAGATTCGAACCAGCCAACCGATCCAGTTAGCTCGTTGGTCGAGTGGTAAGACGTCTGCACTAGAAAGCAGGAGGTTATTGGTTCGAGTCCCTCCCGAGTGATTTTTTTTCCAACTATGACTCCGGAGGTAACACACTGAGTATACAGTGTTTATACGTCAGTGAAGAGCAAAACCTAATTTGATTTACATCACCCGATGCAAAAAAATCCAAACCCCCCCCCCAAAAAAAAATTCCATCTTATGAACAGATAATGCGGTGCTAATGTAGCACTTTATACCAAAGGAAGCACTGTTGTGGGATACAATAACATGTGCCTAAATACCCATGACCAAAATTTGGTTTACAGGCGCTAGAAATTATAACTTGACAAAGTTGAGCAATAAGAAAACCATGCCATTATAAAGGCATACAAACTTATTACGTGCACCTACACCACTTGAAATGAATGAGCCAGTGCAAACAAGCACAGTTTTCTTCATCATTAGCTTTACCGGTGAGTATGCCATCGAGCTCATCTACAGTCAAATTTAACCAAAAGACTCTCAAGAGAAAACAATGCAGGATCTATGTTTTTAAAGAAATGAATAGATTTTACTGAGGAAAACCCATGAAACTTGAAGTGAAGTTCATCTAACCTAACAGCCAAATACCAAGTACATGTGTACCAAGACCCTGATTATACTACAGGTTCCTGTGAATTCTTCCGAAAAAAAAAGCACTCTCAAGATACCACAGTCAAGGTACATGTAAATGTTTTGGCTTACATGCTGCATGGATGTTAGCATTTACTAATGGGAAAAACTGGGTCAAACCTGATACATGTATGCTGCACAGTGATAAACATAATGCTGCATGGTCTAACACAGCAAGCATTGCCTGTCACACACCTGAGCTTGAGGTGACATTGTGTGGTTTACATGACCTTGCCAATAACTCAATTACTGCCATCATCAATCACAACAGCACACCACACTGTTAGGTGAACCACACAAAACCGGATGTCCAACATCCAAAATGAATGACACACTTTGATCCTTGAAGTGTTGTCTGTCCGTAAATCCAACCAATCATTTTCATAAGGATGAACGGTTGCCCTGAAAGGTCAATTGTCATTTTCAAACAAAAGAACATTGTATCATGGAGGAATTCCTCCATGGTTGTATCATCTTGCCAAAACAACGGTTAATTTCAACAAACATACTAAGTACCACGTGTTTTTATTAAAACAAAAGATTTCCAAAACTAAAAAAAGAAGTCAACCATAAGGATAACTACAAAAGCCACAAGCTGAAATCCCAAATATTGCAAGTTATCAACATTTTTAATACACAGAATGAAGACCTAATTTCAATCCTGTATATTGGTACAGTTTCAGTAGGCTGTGAAAATACTCATGGCCAAGGACCAATGTTGTGGCTTATGATTTAGATGTGATTCCTGAACCATTACCTTGGTGACGTACATGTGTATGACAAACTAATCAGCCCAAATGGGAACATGGGGAGCAGTAAATTGGACCTCCTCGCTCCTCTGATGAACAGCTCCCAGTGATCCGTGGCCTTGCAACTGGCCTTCCTTGAACTCTGCCTAACAGGACGGATCCTGAATAAACATTCCAGTATGGCACAGGCCAGGGTGGATGGGGTGGATTTCTTTGATTTGATATTGGAGGTCCCTCTGTGGCCTTTCAGGACACGATCTGGAAACCCCACTGTCCTAGGTAACAGATCCTATATCTGGGGAAGGTGCTCTAGAAGCCTGCCTACTTGTACAAAACTACCATGGGAGAAGGGAGGTGGGTTAGGGGGTGAATATGGGGTGTAGGGAAGGGGTGGTGGGTGTAGGAGGGGAAGGGGTTTGAAGGGCTGGATAGCAAGATATTAAAGTGCCAGAGTGGGAGGGGTGGTAGAGAAAATGCCCAAAAACTTCCCCTTGCGTTTGCTGCCTCCAATACTTGGAATGGTGCAAATTACTCAAACAGAGCACGGAACTTTCTGGGTAAAAAGTCCTTGAGCCTGTGTTAAGCTCGGGCAGATTTGATGGGATTTACATGAACAGAGATATGTGTATCAGCATGGTTCTAAACGTGAAATAAACATTGTGATCGATCATTGGTCTGGCTCAAAATTAGATTTATAATTGTAACCCTTACAACTCGCCAACCCTGTTTTATTTTGGGTACATCAGAAATACATACAATGTGCAGTACCATTTCATGCATCTAGTTATGCGAGGCAAGAACAAATAATTTGAAACCTCCCTAATCAGCCAGCAGGGACAGCTGTCTAGGGAACTATTTGGAGTTAATGGATACATTTATGAATAGGCATAACACAAATTTACTGCACTACACCCGCCCAGTCTCCTCTGTGAATATGGTTGAAACTAAGAGTGACACTTTGAACAGGTGTTTCTTTATACGTGTGAATGTACTAAAGTACTTTGTACCATTTTTTTGTGGGGTAAGAGATTTTTGGGTGTGATGTTGCAAAGCTTTCCATAACTACCTGTATTGCCTACACGCAGGTACGTAAAAAATTAAATGAATCATATGATAAAAAAATGCCAAATAACGACTTTCATATATGTAATACATTTTATAACAAAATTCTTAGATTTGTTGCCTACAGCTTATTACAAGTACAATACTTCAAGTCAAGTCACTTGATTGATTTAGACATACTTTGACATTCAGACCAAATTAGAGCCAAGATTATTAATAAATACAAAAGATTCATGTTCTTTGCTAGGGCAAAAATTCAATCCAAATTCACTTGTATACATTGTAAACTGATACTTCAGTTTAAAATTAAGGAATATGGATCTAATACAAATCGTCAGCTTTACAGGTTTTCTCAGAACCATATCTTTTCATGTGATGTTTACATATTCCTTTCTCTTATACAAACAATTCGCAACATTAAAGTTAACAGCAAACAGAATATTCTATGTGACAATAATGGTTATTCTTTTGGCTTTACTCTGGCAAGCTGCCAAACAAACTGCGTCTATGAAACTGGATGAAAATTTTTTTTTTCCAGAAGTGTCTTTAGTCTATGACTACAGAACAACATAAAGTGAAGAAACATTTGAACAATGTTTGAAACACTTGATTTATACACACAAAATATGAGCTTGGTCTTGTCTTGGGAAAGCACACGAAAACCAGGTTAATTCTGCAAGTTGTTTGTTTAATTGCTCCAAATAATATATGACCTTGTATCTGACAAAACTTGGCAACAAACTTCATTGTGTCTGGGAACGTCTGCTGAAAGCTGGCAGGAAGCCCATTTTCATCACATAAAAGTACAACATGCACGTGAAAGTCATTAATTTTGGTAGTTATAAACTGAGTCAAATTGTGCTTCTGATATTTGCTTTTTAGTCAATGGGTAGATTCAACTAAGGTGAAATAAGGGAATAAATGTGTGATTGGGAGGTATTAAACACTATTTAAGACTGGTTGGAGTCTGGATGCTGATAAGTACCCCAGCAGAATAAATACCTTTTCAGTCAAAAAAATTAAAACTTTTCGGTCCAAAAGAGTAAAAAAAAAAGTAAAAAGTTATTTATTATCAACGATTTCGCTCAACAAAACACCCCTCTAGCTAAACAATGGTAAGGCCCTCTGGTAAACAACTCCTTCTATGGCGAGTGGCGCGCGCGTCAGGCGTACTGCCGCGCAGAATGCAGATGTACCGTTGTAGTGTGAATTTAGGACTAAGTACTGACTCACTGGTAGTATTGCGCTTACCTACGTGAGGATTGTGAACAATCAACCAATAAAACGGTGCTGGCAACCTGGCACCAGATTTCATAGAGTCCAAATGTCATGTGACACTGGAAAAGTGTTTAAGACCAGCCAGCAATGTCTTTATCAACCGTTTAAAACCGGCCACGCAATGGGCTCTCGACCAATAGGAATGGGTAAACTGTCTTAGGTATTTATGAATACCAATTAATAGCACAGTTTTACCATCAAGCGACTTTAAATAAAAAAGAGCTGTTGACTTCAAAGTCAAAAGGCATTAATAATGAATAAAGCACAGGGGCTCTACTTAATACGGCATGCATTCTAATAAACTGTCAATCTTTGTTTAAATATCATTGTTTCTAGAAATGACAGCCTGTTATTGAACACAGATGTTGAAGAATTAATGGTGGCCTCAAGGCAGTCATATCCAATTAAATTTGGAAATCCTGTGCAGGGTCTTATACATGTACTTTCACAAACTTCTCCAAACCACAAATTAATAATTTAATCAAAGGAATGTTTATTGGGCCACTGAAAAAAATTGGAATTGAACTCCAAATTAATACCTTAATCAGAGGAATGTTTATTGGGTCATTGCAAAATTCTGTATTGAATTGATATTCTGATAAATGAGACACCAGTTTAAGGATAAAAATCTTTGAAATTGATGTACATGCAGCGTGTTGACCGAAATTGGCAAATGGAATTTTGTGTTGGAGCTGGATTAAAAACCTTGCAATATCCAACCAATTAAGGCTTTAGTGGGGAGGGCTAGGGGTGTTTGCTTGGTTCTGTATTGGGATTCCTAGTTCCACATGCATGTCTGGTCTCAGAAGGTCTAGATATTTCTGTGGCATTTGGATCCATTTCAATGTCAATGTAAAATGCTGACATAAGCAGATCCAATGGGAGTAACAATACACTCAAGGTACAAGTAGCCTGTCCACATTATTATTATTAAAAAAAGAGTGTACCGAGCACTAGCGCAGCAACTTCCAATGCTGCCATGGCTTGATTTTGTGGATCACTAGATATATTTTCTAGATCACTCTAAATAACTGTGCTGAAATTAACAGGAGCTTAGATGGAGTTTGGTGCAAATGACATGTCTGTAAGGAAAAAGAAAACAATGACTAAAATATTGACAAATTTGTAAAGTTTAGTGCTCTATGTATGTAATGTGATATAAAAGAATAACAGGTGTCAGTGGCAAATTGTACACTTGAGCAATTTTGTACTGTGTATTGTAAAATTGTAAAACTAGCATTGGCGGAATTCTGGCAACTTTTAATTTTTGGGGGCAATTTTTGACCACACATATTGAGTTGAAGCGTCTCATTGGGGCGCCGCCAACGGCAGAACAGAGAAATGCGTGTAGAATTTGATGCTGAGTACGCTGTGTCATTTTGAAATCACTCTATACCACTCATTTGAAGTACTTGGCACAATTTGCTCACTCGGTATCTGAAACTACATTTATTCAAGATCATGTCGTGAAAATATCGTTTCAAACTCGGAAAATTTTGTGTAAGTACTTTTATGTTTGAAGTTCGACATGCATGTTACAACCGAAATACGCGCATTCTCTATGGGTCTTCGTTCAAGCGAATCACAACACTGCTCTTTCGCGACGTGCCGTGTCCCATTGAACCTTGTTATGCAATTTGCTCACTCGGAATATGAAAGAATAGTTCATAAATATCCAAATTATATTTTAATAAAAGTTCAGTATGAAAATTTTGTGTTAGTACTTTTTACTTTCAAAAGAACTTCAGAAGTTCAGCGTTTCAACTTTGGTAGCGGTACGCCACGGGGAATTCCGTTACCATATTTGGTCAACTGGACTGTTTCATTTCTTTCAAGGTTTTATTTTTAGAAAATAATACTGCCAACTATTTCTACATAAAGTTAAATTTAGATAATCTTGCATGCTCCACGATGTGTAACATTTTCAAAGTTGTTCATAGGCCTAGGGCCTGTTTTTTTGTTATCAGGCCTTTAGGCTAGGCCTAAGTTTGCGCGCTTCAGGTAATACTATCCTCCCTGAAGTATAATGGAATTATCATATGACGACATACGCACAACTGATGCATGGTAACGGTCACTGGAAACAATGAAACGGTCGACAAACACTCACATTTATTGGAAATTAATGCACTTTCCGTGTTGTCAATTTGTTCGCCGGCTTTCCAAGAAGGCTGTGTAGGTCCTATTTTACAAGTACATTGTCTAGGAATATATGGATCGTTCAGATTTGTGTAAAAGAACATGGTTTTGTCTCGAATTTCCGTCTGTTTACATGCACAATCCAGCTACGTGCACACGTCGCGTTGATATCGATCGAACGCGCGCGTGATACGCGCGTACTCCTGATTGGCTAAAAGTGCGTATCCATAGTGAGCACTGTACAAATAAATAGCCCCCTCTGTCGGCTATCCAAACAATGAATGGGACGAACGACTCAATATGAATGGTATTTACGAATGGGGAAAATAGTGTGTTGAGCAGTATACGTTTTGTTTTTAAAACTAGTGAGGGGCTTGCGGTCTAACCTGCCCCCCCCCCCCCCTCCCCCCTTGGGCCACAAAAAAATGAGAAAATCATGTAGACAAACATGGCATATTCCAGCTAAACCCTCTCCCCCCCCCCCCCCCCCCTGACAGCCAGCAAACCCCTCCCCCCCAGCCAAAGTTGGACCCGCCCCTTGTCCTTAAACCAATTTTAAGCCACTCAGCAATGGTTCCATTACACTATTATTCCCTATTTTAAGGGTTCAAACTTCTGTACATTTCTAAAGGGCCATCGTACTGGATCAGAGATGGATAATGATGGAAACATCCACCCCCCCCCCAAAAAAAAAAAATGCATTAAAACAATATGGTTTTTAAGCCTCTGGAATCTCTACTCTCTTTTGTCATATGTCTTTGGTAGGCCTACTTTCAATTTGCAGCACACATACATGAAACAGTGCTAGCACCCAATGTGTCCAAGGGAAATTGATGATTTCTTTGTTACTGACAGCAGTTGCAGTAAATTGGATAATAAAGCTCACTTGGTGGACTAATAACATTTCATTTTAAAGCAAACCAATGAATACTATATACTTTTAATGTCATGAAACCTCGATGGACCTGGCAATCACCATGACCGGAAAATATGATCACATCAAAAATGACCCAATGGAGTCATGTTTATTTGATAAGAAAGCTTGTTCCTGCTGCCAGATGATCATGATTTGATCCTTCTCAGTAGGTTTGTCTTCTCCATCTGGCTGCTGTCACAAAACATACTGGGTCAAGGACCTGCTATTAATGTTCACAACAGCTGTAAAATATCCCTACTTGATCATATTTGAAGGCCCCAGGGTACACTGTTACACACATTGCTTCAGCACATGATCACCTTCCCACAGGGCTCAGATGTTATTGTTTCAAACCATCTGTAGTGCAATGAAAGTTAATAATACCCCTTTGACACCATTGAATGTTTCTAAATCTTTTGGATGGAAAACAAATTGAACTTTGTGGCACCTTGTGCCAGGGGCATGGGGTGGTCTGTTGCTGGGAATACAATTTGACTTTTTGGTGAACCCAAGCCGAGTTCAGCCAGAAACTAAAGTGGACTGAAAACAATCCGCAAAGGTCATAAATTGTGATAACAATTATTGTATAATCACCGGAAATTTTCAATAGTTTGGCAAAATGCAAAATGATTTACTACGAATAATTGTTATATATCTTAGTTACACAGTGTTCCTACATTTATGTTTCTAGTAATTTTAGTGTGCTTATGCATGTTTATTAAAATTACTGCTACAGAGAACTGGGCCAGGATAGAACTCACAGTCGCATACCAGAGCTTTGTAAAAATAATGTACAATTGAACATTTGGTTAAACCCTTTTTCAGTAATGTACATGTAATTCTTGGACCAGGTAAATTTCAAAGGTTCTCCCAAAGCACATCTGTTGCAAGGTATCACATGATATTATTTTTATGCTTGAAATGTGTTTAACAGTCGGAAAACCTTTAGAGTTGATGTTTTGTAGTTAGAAAAAGTTGCATGATCTTACAGTGATCACTTGTCCTTCAACTCAAAAGACCACATGCCAACATAAAATATGAAATAATAAAATAACCAAGGACACAGCACAAGTACTTCCAGAAATTTCCAGCTACTAAATGGAAGATCCTTATTGCGGGGGTGTGCCCTTCATGGTTTCCAGCATTGCTCTGTGTGGTTTTCAGAGCTTCTGCTAATATAATTGTATGTGTAGGTACAATGTAGTCTAGGATGGATATCAGGATCTTAAATCCTGTTTATGTTACTTTGGTAATGTCTTTCTAAGTCTCAATACCTAATGCTCTTACATCTTCATTATTTGGGCAGCCACAATCTTAGACATTGTGCCTTTAGATCAGTAAAAATTTGATTTTGTTTATTTCATAATATTTCATTCTGTAAACCAACAAAATTACACCAGAAAATGCTCTTGTTGTGGTATTAGAGTAATCGAGAACTACGCTGTGGTTTGAGGTTGTTAACAGAAAACAAAATCGCTGTCACTGAAGAAAATGTACATAACATGAGGACAAACCACCCAGGGGATCATTCCCTCTTGGTAAAACCACACTCTAATTCATGGAGTATAATCATATCAAACAGGTCAGCCGCCACCATAATCATTACTTCAGAGAAATCAGTGATCAACTGCTTTTAGCAGCTGGTAGCAACGTGTTCTTGAAGTGAAACACTTAGTGTAATTCCTGGACCGTCCTCAATTGTTGACAATGAAAATGAACAAATAAATAACTACTCTCATTTTTTAATATGGGTAGGATACAAAAATTAAAAAACGTCTTCAGACTTTCAATCTAGTTTAAGCACCTGTCTCATTATAGCTTATGAGAAGGGTAACAAGATTAACCCAAATGACAGTCAGGAGCCATAATTTGATACAAATAAACATGTCAATGTTTAACATGCTTGTGCAAAGACAAAAGGAAAGCAATGAATTGAGGATATTCTTGGACTCCAAAATGAAAAACAAAATACAATTGCCAAAAAAACTGAAATTATTATTACAACTGCTATTAATGCTGGGCAGGATTTCATCACTAGCATTCAATTTCAAATGGCAACGAGAAAGAATGTTGCAACCTGGCGCCACTTTTTTTCTTCCTATATCATCTCAATGAAGGTCAGTCACTGCAAAAAAGATAAGACATGAATCTGAGAGTACGAAACATTTCCAATTACTTAAGACAATTTTCTTGACTCTCCATAGACTTTGTACACAACCGCGGAAGTGGCATCAGGTTGCAACATTCTTTCCGAAAAAAGTGTGAAATCTTAAGCGTAACTTTCGACACGGACAAATCCTCATTGAATGGATTTTGTGAAGTGTTAATACTAGGCCTAGTCAGGAGGGGTTACATTCAGCCTACATAGATGGTTTTACCTGGTGGTAACGATTGAGGCAGTTCTGCAGCGTCTGCCACCAACAGGCCTCGCCGGAAACTCCTACCCGTCAAACTCTTGTTGTCCCCCGTACCGAGTCCACAGCGCCCGGTGCCCAACTCCACGCGACACCGGCCGATGACAACTTCACGGCCCCCATCATTTTCCGTAACCAAAACTCCCAAAGCAGCGTCCAATATACCGTGCAAAACATCTCCAGAAGACACCAGGCAAAGAACAAACAGTGCCAGAGCCTCTGCTCTCATTGTAAATCTGAGTAAAGAGGGTAAAACTGATTTAACATCGCCAGAGTTTGATGTCAGCATTTGGAGTCCCGTCAACAACCAGTGCAGTGGTGCCCGGACTACGAAAAAGTGCAATACAAGCGCAGTCACGTTGTTATTGTGTGGTTACATGTTCATGAATGCATTTCGCGGACTCGGCTACCGCTGCGCGCGCTGCGCAGACGAAAGTTCAAGAAGTTCCACCTGCACCAGTTTTGACCAATCACGTCACCGCTAACAAAGTTGAGCTATTGCTCGCAACAAATTCTACAAACACGCCGAAAAGTTATATATTTACGTACATTCCCGATTCCTTTTTTTTCAAAATTAAAAGTATAACAAGGAAAGAACCCTTAAAAAAGCAAGCAATTTCTTTGAAAAAATCTCTTTCATCCTTTCGTTCCGTTCCCTTAGCCATTCAGACCAGTTATATCTTTGTTTTTTTTGTGGGGGGGGGGGGGGGGGGGGAGAGACCCAATCCGGTTCGTAAGTGTGACGTCATCTCAACTTACTGTACATGGTGTAGCATGGCACCAATGGAACCGGAAGTTAACGCAACTTGAGTGTTTATCCAATGGGCGCTCGTAATCAGTGGTGCGTGCGCGTGTATGACGAAGTCACTTACGAACCGGATAGAGCCACCACCATTAGAATATTTTTATCGAGCCGTGATTTCCCGGGGGGGGGGGGGTCAGGGCCCGTGTTTCAACATGCAGGTCAACTACTGTATATTTATCGAAAAATGTGTTGTCAATTTGTGATAACAAGCTAAAAACCCAAACCCAAACATTTTCTAAAACAAATTCCACAATTGTTTTTAAAAAAAATGTAAAAAAAATTTTGGGGGGGTAACTGTCATTATTATAAATCAACATAAGACAAAACAAGCATGAGTGCACAATAAGCTCTGGCCCGGTCCCGGAATGTTTCACTTCATATGCCAAATAGACGCACATGTGCATCGATCGAGACACAGGGGCGTGTTCCAAAAACTTTCGCCAAATGGGAAACTTAGTGGGCTCATTTGTTTGGGCAACTTTCCGGGGACAGACCTACAGACCGACCAACCAACCACCCACGAAGTGACATGTAAAAAGTCCTGCTAGAGTTTAGAAATAACAACAGCACAACGGATATTGGGTTCTCTTCCAAGTATGCCATCTGACAATAAATCTTTATTTTTCTCTTAGTAGAGCACTCACACAGGTTCTGGAATGTTAAAATCTGAGGGAATATACAGTTGTCACAAAAAAATGAACCATGCACAAAATAATCAAACACACATAAACAAGAAATGTACACCACACAGTTAATCCAAATATTACAAAAAGTCAAATAGGCAATCAATGTAAAAATAATGAATGTTTATGAGTGCAGTGGTGAGAATAATTTCTTGAGGTAACAGATAGAATGTTCATTCAAAAAGGCAAAGCTGAGTGGAATGGAACATTCAAACTGTCACCGAATGGAATTATTCTTTCCATTGCACGAAGGTGAAACATTCATTATTTGTTTTATACAACGCCTTAATAAATCCTCATCATCTGATTGGTCAGAGCCACCAATCGAGTGAACATGCAATGGAACTTCTATTTCCGGAGGAATAGAACTTCTATTTTTGCTGTGCAGCAGTGCCGTGATTTGGGTCGAATAATTAAATGACATGTGATCAATAACCCACCAATCAGATGACAGGGATTGATTCAGGCATAGTATAATTGTGAATATACAAACAATATTTTAGTACTTAATGACAATGTGACTTCATGAATGCACCATAAAAACAAATTACAAAATGCACAGGTACATATGGGCAAGAAATTATGTTAATGATATATTGAAAAAAATCCAGCACCGACCGTCAAATATGAAAGAAATGGTGACTATTATGATTCACTATAAGTCATTCAAAACATAATTTGTTGAGTGATAATTTTATATTTCTGATAAAGGCACTTTGAATAAACTTATGTAAAATGCTGGAAGATTTAAACATAACTGATTTTTCATTTTTTAATCAAAGACCATTTCTGAAATCTTGGTTTTAGACCCAGCTGTGGCTCTGTATATGATGAATCATCACTTCTGTATAGGGCTCTGGCTTCAAATTTCAGGAAAAATGAATCTGTATTGAGCTGAATCCTGTTACATACAAAATTATAGGATTCTTGAGCCAGAGGCTGAAGCCACGCTTTGTGAAATGTCTCTAATCAATCATCTCAATTAGAATACTGTGCAGTTTAACAATTGATGTGAAGCAGTTTATGTAAAAAGTAATTTACTAAAATCGTGGAGGGCTCGTGGTGTAGTAAAAACTGCAGTATCCGTAAACAGCTGTAGTAAACTTAGTTTACATCACTTATCAATATCAGCTGCTCGGTTTACAGAAATTAAAAAATGACCTGATCCAAACAACATGATCTACAAGTTGTGAAAATTTGGACTTTTAAATCCAAGCATTATTCAAGGTGGACACACTCCCAGGTTTTTGATAAAGTAGAAACTTTCACACAGAAAATCACACATGGAGAACTTCAAGTTAATCATTATGAGGGATCAGGTCAAAGATTCAAAAATCAATATGTATAGCTGAAGCACATCAAAGCATTGCTCACCTATTCGAATTAAATCAGAAGAACACAAAAGCAAGACACTGTACAACCACTATGTTAAATTCATCCTTCAAAAGCTGCCAAAAAGTATTTTTAAAAAAATTCAGACAAAAACTGTGTAAGTCATCAACCAATAATGGTTCCAAAACTATCTCAGTAAACTTTGTGGTAAATTGTATCAATTAAGATAATACAACAAATCTAAATTACTTGGAACATAAAACTTTGTAATGAGCAGCCTCTCTAATATAAAGTTTCATGAAGGAAATAAAAGTGTGACAAGGTGTCCATTTCATATTTCACTGAGAATGGTTCAACATCAACATGGTTAATATGATATTGTCATCTAAAATATATGAGAAATGATAGAAAACACATTGAGAAAATAGAACACAAAACGTTACCCTTGGTGTTATCAAGTTTAATTACTGTACAGGGTCATTTCCTTTGTGTGGCCACTTTCAGGGATACTTCTCAACAAGCAGACATGCGACAAGCTTGTAAGGGTACAGTTCAAACATTTCAAGCATTACGTATCGTATGCTGTTTGTGCACTGGTTACATGAACAAGCACATGTGTGAAAACTAATGACAAACAAACAACAGTGCCCTTATAGATATGTTACAAATCCTATACAGTTTGCTGTTGTCACTGCACAATTGGCACATGCGTCCTCAGATTTATTTAAATAAATACATGTTTAATACAGGGTGAGTCAAAAAAAGTGGAAAATTATTACCGGTAACCCAAAAAATTATTTTTCCTATTTAAAAAAATATGTAGCACCAAACATAATAATGATTGGAAAGCCAATTTCATATTAGCTACTTTTAGATGAAAATTACTGAAATTGCTCAATCTGTTCAAAGAATATCACCATTTAAACAAATGACCCTAAAACCTCTTTCGTCCAAAAATGCAATTTTAAGAATCGTCGTCTCAATGTCTTCAAACATCACCAGCGATAAAACCTCAGTTTAAAAGTTCAAAATATTCAACAAAGTCCTCTTGAAGGCCCGTCTTCTCAAAAAAGTGGATTTTATAAATCATATTATTTGCCTAACCAGGGTTTTTAACAAAGATATTGTGTACTACAGTTGTTGACAAGTTGTTGAAACAAGTATTCTGTGTCATTTTCTTTGTTGTTCCAAAACAGTAAGAATACACAATCAATTGCTTTTTTTTGGACGAAAGAGGTTTTAGGGTCATTGCATTTAAATGGTGATATTCTTTGAACAGATTGAGCAATTTCAGTAATTTTTCATCTAAAAGTAGCTTATGAAATTGGCTTTCCAGTCATTATTATTTTTGGTGCTACATATTTGTTCAAATATGAAAAATAATTGTTGGGGTTTGGGTTCCGCTTTTTTTGACTCACCCTGCCAACTCACCCAAATTCAACACATCTGCATACGTATGACAGATGCACACAGTATTAACATGTATTTGTCAAAAGATCTTGACAGTGAGCTACTCACAACACTTTGCAAAGTCTGTATTTCCTTCACAAAATATGTTTCTTCAAAGAAATGAAGATAGGGAGGTGGGTCTGAGCAAAATAACCAAGCACCCAAATTCTCACACTGTTTACCTCAGTGTTACAAACAAATCCAAATGAACTAGTTGACTCTGAAGCTCTCCAAAGCATCAATCTGTGATTGAATCTCTGTAGCTTGTGCCTGTGAAGCCTCCAGCCAAGCCTGCTGCTCCTGGACAGAAGATGACAATGACGCAACCAACTGGGCAAAATCCCCTTGGGTGAATGTCGCCCTCGCCTGTCTAATCCTCTCCATCAGCGCGGGCAAAGCTGACAGGTCAGCCTGCTGAATGTTCCTGATCTCTGCCAGGAGCCTGTTCACAGTGGTTTGGGCATCCAGAGCCCGGTCTGTGGCAGACTGTGCATCTGCATTAGCCTGTGTCACCGTACTCTCCAGACTCTGGAGTTGTGGGGCATACGTGTCGCACTGTGCTTTGGCAGGCTGGAGTTGGGTCGTGTTGACAGCCCGGACTGAGTCTGATGTCTGATTGGTGTCTTGAAGCTTGATGGAAGACTCCCTGGCCAACTGGGTTGCCTGTTGGTTCACCGAGTCAATGCTCTGAAACAAATCCAACGTAAATTCTGTATAAACGTTTAACTTCCACATTCCTTTGAAGCTGAGGAAGCCGGCATGTCATCACAGATTTTACAAAGGGATGAATTTGCTACTACCCTAAGGCCAAAAAAAAAAAGTCTCCGGTTTCTGGTATGCGCGCGCGTCGCCGTAGCCATGCGTGTCGGCAAAATGAAAAAGTTTTTTTTTCAATGAAAGATGATGTCTCAAAACCGCCAAACTCACTGGTTTGACTGGAATCCTGCTACTGCACAATTTTAACGTGTTTTTAGATGGGGTTATGGTCGAGAATAAGCTTTATGTGGCCTCTCTGGACTCCCATATATTTGCACTAAGTTTAGTCGGGCACTATTTGCAGTCATCAGCCGACATTTGAAGCAAAAAAGTCAGGTAAAAAAAAAAAAAAAGCCGCGTCGCCGCACCACTTTTTGGACAAGCTCCATACCAGAAACCGGAGACTTATTTTTTTTGGCCTAAGGTTGTCTTTTCATGCAAAAAAGTGACAATTTAATTGTCCTACAAATTTTCAACAACTCATACTTGAGAAATTACGTTTTCATAGCTGAAATGAAATAGATGCCAGACCTTTGTTGTTTACCACTCATGCTTCACGCTTTGTGTTATGACCGTTCATGAATTCAAGTGCGCTCCTTGTCACCTCTTTTGCCCTAATTCCTACCCAATTCTGCCCGGGGAAAATAACTACAGATAACAAAAAACAACCCAAGAGGAACTTGGTTGACAAACATGTTATAAATCTTCTGGATTTGGGCGACGAAAATGAAGAGAAAGGAGACCTTGACAGCAGTGCAGACCTTCTGAACGCTGATGTAGTGTACATGTACACTGATGTACATAATATTTTCCCAGTATTTTTCATTGGCATATAAGCTATCATGATTACGATCATGATGATACTTGAACAATATCCTAAATGCTATGTCACTATTTATGCAAGGAAACATTTTCCAATAACTCAGATGAAGGCATATATATTTCTATAAAAAAGAAAAGGAATAATAATTTCCAGTCTCATGGAATAGTGAATAACTGATTGCTTGAAATATAAAGGAAAAGCCTCAAACTTCATCACTTTTGCACCAAAACCGCACTATAAGTGTCATTTTGGGTCAGTTACTATGACAACCATAAATGCATACAATGGCTTTCCGAGGTGTTTTCTCATGAAGTGAGAGTCGTATTTTGTAGTAATGCATTCAAAAGTCTCCTAGCAGTTTGTTTTCAAAAATTTTTTGCCAAAAATCCACACACAAAAATTAATACAACCCAAACATTCGGTTTTTGGCCGCCATTGAAAGGGGGGATCATATTTGGATCGTTCTTTCAACAAATTTTATTGCCTAGCTCACAAGCTTTCATATGGTATATAAATTACCCAGATATCATCAAGAATTCTAATGAAAATAGTCCAAGAAATGAATTTTGTCAAAAAAAAATCCAAATTAAGGCTGAGTTTAAAGGGATAAAGGAAAAATTGTGTTTCTTGTACCTGGCCTTCAGTTTGAGCTGTCATGAATGCGTGGTTGGCCACATTCAGCCCGTCACGAGCATCAGAAGAAACCCCCGTCAGTTGACCCCTCAGCTCAGTTGCCACGGCAACAGTTTGGGTGGTCAGGGTCTGGATGTCAGGCTGCGTCAGGACGGCTTGATCTGCAGCTGTTTGAGCATCTATTCAAAATGACCCAAAATGGAAAAGGTAACAATTTGTAACTGTTCTGTTGGTCAAGCACAAAGGGGAAAATGTATGTAACAGAGAACACAATAAAAAGTGAATGGAATGAATGCATACTGCATTACCGAACAAATACATATTCATGGCATGTTCTTGTAAAATTATATGGCTTTATTCGAGAAAAAATCCAATCACTCATAGGGTGAATGTATTTTCATTTTTGTTTCATTCAAATTCAAAATACTTACTATGATAAAAATATGACCATACTGAAGGAAGAATATGCAACTATTTCATTATCATTAATGGTGCCAGCTTCTATTTAGATTTAAGTGTCGTGGAGCAGTTACTTTGCACAATAGCTGCAAGGATGCTTTTCATGCTTAGCAGCAGTGTAGCGAGGAGGGGGTTGAACCAACCAACCCCCCCCCCAACAAAAAAGGGGGAGAGGAAGGAAGAAGAAAGGAGGGGTTCACCACGCATAATGATCAACGCGCTGAATGTGCTCATGGCGCACTGTATGCGGGCGTAAATGAAACCATCCACATGGCTGTCCAACATATTGAAATTTCAGGGAATTTTTTTTGGTAAACCCCCTCCTCTCATGAAAAATAACGGGTGACTGGATAGTGCCCCAATGAGTCTATGCCAAAAAGAAAAAACAAGTTTGAAACTTCAGACATTCATGTAACGTCCCATTACAATGTGAGCAAGGCTACAAATGTACAGATAATTTACTCTGTATCAAATGTCATCCCCTCGCACCAACGATCTTTTGCATTACAGTAGTCTTCGAGGTATGTACATTTTGTTCCACAGGGACACACATGAGTAGATTTCTCGTGCATTTACTGCTAACCCTCAAAGATGGCTACTGAATGCAAAACGTCTATTGAAATACTGTCATCAATTGTTAAATAAGTAGTGTTCCAAATTCAACCTACCACTAGCTTGACTGTCAAAATTCTGTACGATACTCAGCATTTCCTCTGCGGCACTGAACGACGCTTCGGAGGTTGTCACGGCCTCGCTTGTTGATTGGTTGGCTGCTAGGGCCCGATCATAGCGAGCATTGACATCAGTCAGGGTTGAATTTACGTCAGTAACCAGGCTGGCAGTCTGGGTCCCTGTCTCGGTGACTTCTGTGATGATGTGGCTATTGGCGGCCTGTTGGACCCCAGCCTGTGAGGTCAAGGGTCATACAAAAAGAAAAAGTTTGGAAATGAAATCTTAAACATTTCACATTGGCCAGTCAATGAAACTTTCATAATTGTGTGCTTATACTGATTCAAATGTGAAATACTGAATCAATTCATTCAAGAATTACACTTCATTCAAACTTCACATTAAATTAACCAAAGATTCTGTCAAAAGGTTAAACAGTTCATATATTTTCATTGTAACGGAACAGAATTCTTACATAATTTTGTGTCCTGTTACCTTGGTACTTTGTAATTTGCCATTCAAGTATCATTAAGAATGACTTCAAACAAGTTTTTATTTGTTGGGGTAGGTAGTTTGCTATTCATTATCACGCTTGTAAGACGACTGCATTAACCCTTTGATGCACAGATAATTTGGATTCATTCCACAGTTTATAATGTTCCTTGGGCATTTGCTAGTGACCACCCCGTGCACCAAAGGGATAAAGAAGTGCATCAGAATTATAAATCATAGATGTCAGATGTAACAGGGACAGGAAAAAAAGTGGACCCTAAATTTATGGAATGATCCACATTCGCTAACTAATTTTATACCTTAATTGTAAATGAATAAAACAAAGAAGCTGCCCGTGAAACTAGTTTTTATTTGTAATTTTAACATTTTTGTCCTTTTAAGTCTTTTTAGATTTAAAAAATGTTTTTTGAGGGCCTATGCAACTGTACCTGTGCTTCAATCATGGCTGCCTCGGTGCTCTTTGTCATCGCAGATTCAATCACTCCATCAATATCGCTGGCAAGCTGGCCTATCCTTGCCGATAGCTCTGCCCCCTTTCCATCCTCCCCAGCCGTCTTGGCTTCTTCTGCCCTCTTCTTGACCTCTGACACGGCCTGTTGGGTCCGTCGACCCAGGTCACTGACCTGGTTGGCCTTGGTGACCAAGGCGGCAGTGTGGGCCGTGGTGTTGTCATGGACAGACTGAGCTTGCTGCGCTGTCTAAAAAAAAATGATGCAACACAGGGGTGTGAGTGACCACTGATAAAAATAGCTGAAAACAGCTGAAAACTGTGTAACAAAGCTAAACTTTGGAAATCTCCTATACTTTTGTACACAGCAAGTGAGGGAAAAAAGCTGAAATCCCAAACCAAAAAAGCTGAAATCAGCTTTAAAGCTCAGATTTCACACCCCTGGCAACATTTAGATGACACCTAAAGTTGCTCTACTCATGCTCACAACACGTCATTATTCCACAACTAAACATGGGCAGACTTTGTTGTTCAATTTCTCATTCAAACATGAATAACTTTTGCATAGCTAGAAAAGTTTCAAAGTGAACTCAAACAATTGCACGGAGAGAGCAAACGTTAAAGTAATATGTCAAGTTAATTCAAAAGTTATGAAAGAATGAATTTACATATATGTGACTTAAGAATGTGAGTGTGTTAAAATGTTTTCTTACAACAGGTCTGAAAAATATTTATAACCTGCCAGACTGGCAAGTTATTATAATTTAATACGCAATGAAACTGGGACCTGATCGTTCATACGTGGCACGATATGGGACAGAGGGACCCCCCCCCCCCCTTTGTGTTAGTCATTGTGTTACCAGAATCTCAGGAATTCCTTTGAGATATCTAGGGGGATGTGTGTATAGGGAGATTGGCGGGGGGGGGGGGGGGGGATACCTCTCTGTCACATATCGTGCTGGGTAAATGATAGTTACCAGTAAATATGGACCTAATGTGTTCCAATTTGTTTGTTCCCATTTTGAAATAATTTTAATAGTGTACCATCAGAGCACTTTCTGCAGTCTGTACTGTGTCTTCAGCAATCTCTGTCAAGTTGGTGACTGTCTGTGTGAGCAGGGCCTCTTGGGAATCAACGGAGGCTTGCAGAGTGCTGAGTTGGGTCTGTATGGAGGCCAGGTCAGTCGTTAGCTGACTCAGGATGGACTGCATGGACTGGATATCACCTTGGGTAAGGAGACAGAAATAAAAACTCAATACTCTTTAAAGAAATAGAAGTTGAAATTGTGCACAAAAACTGCTCGGACAACATCAATTGAACAATTATTTTTAGGTGTTACAGACAGAATGCAAAATTCCTACATTAATAAACTTCCAAAAAAAAACTTACATTACAAATAACTAATCATATCTGATTTTATTCAAAAACGAATGTCCGAAGTCTGACTGTAATTTTACCATTTCAAATAATTGCAAAGGAAAAGATGCTTCAAAGCTCTCACTGTCAAAAGTAATCAGTAGGTCTAATCATGACGGCAGAAAAAGTGATATACTTTTGACTTGTTTGTTACAACCAAAGGGATACATGGCCCCCTGGTCTTTGCCCGGGTGTTATGTATCACATGCTATGTCCCACATTACAACAGTCATCAGTTGCTAAATGGAAACCGTGTATACCAAGTGCAACATACAGCTACACTCATTTGACATAGACATCGCAGTTACTACACTACTATACCAAGCATGCATGGGACTTTATTGGCTCTTGAATTTTCAGACAAATTATATTGAGCATTGACAGCTAAATGTTGTTCTTTGCAGGGAGGGGGAGGGATCAGGGAGGGTGTTGGGTTGGGGAGACAAAAGCAAGTGTCCTTCCCCCTTCACAACGTTCATGATTCTAATAGCTTACCACTTGTCAGTCCATTGTATGCCCCTGCCAGTGCCTGCTCCACACCCACGACAGCCTCCAGAGCTTGACCAACCAGCTCATCAGTGGTCACGAGGCTCTGGTCAGCTGACTCTAGGCCGGACTTGATGGTGCCTCTAAGGCTAGCCAAGAGCTGATGCATGGTGGTGTTCAGGGACATCACAAGGGTACCTAGATTGTCACCTTCATTGATGACGGCATTAGTCTGAAAAACGTGAAAAGGTTAATTCTGGTAATTTAATTAGGAATAAGTGAAAATTGCATATGGCTTTGTGGCTTGCAGTTTTGTCATTGAGTCAATCACCAGTCCAGTCAAAAGTAAATCACAAGTACTTTCACAAGTCCAGTCACAAGTAACCAGGGATGAACAATAACAAAGGAATGCTTTCGTCACAGTTCATTGGAATAGCTTGTGAGTGGACATGAGACTAGAGATGGACTTGTGAGGACTTGTGATTGACTCAACTACAACACTGGAGGCTTGTTCTTCTGCAGAGGCCTGGGCTATTGAAATGCTCAGTTTTTTTAAGGTGGGATGAAAACCCTGAAAATAATTATTCTAAGGAAAACCAAGAAAATTTAGGTAGGGACTGCACATTGTTGGCTCGGATTCTAATCCAGGTCAATAAGGTGAAAGGTCAGGAAAGTACCACTGCAGCGATCCGAGTCTCCCAAACCCAACATAGTATTTGGAGCATTATCTGGTGAGGGTTTTCAAAAGACCATTTTATAAAGGCAGTGGGTGCACAGGCAGTTGTCTTCTCGTAATATTATAAGAAAATCACAACATTGCAAAATTGGAGGTGCAAATCCTGCTTAACCCACACTGCAAGGTTACAAGGATTCAACACTGTTGTTACTTTTTGGTCCACTGTTGTGCTTTTTTGTCATGATTTAAGCCAGATTTTTGTGTGTGAAAGTTAATATTTTCATTTATGAGGTTTTCAATCATTTTGTGTTTGTGTGAACATAAATAATGATTTACGGATGATTTACTGCAGGACAATACAGATGCATATTTTGAATGAATACAAATCATTATATCAAATATATAGTTGAAAAATAGCCTCTTTGAGGCCAATTCTTGGAGGTGCATGCTTTGAGCATCACTTCTATTTATGAATTAAGGGAATAAACGTGTGCTCGGCAGGTGTTTTACACTATGTTTAAGACTGGTTGGAGTTTGGATACTGATAATTACCCGAGCCGAAGGTAATTATCAGCATCCAGACTCCAACCAGGTAGTGTTTAACACCTCCCAAGCACACATTTATTCCCATTCATAAATACCTTTTCAGTTAAAAAACAAAACTTTTCTGTCCACAAGTCAAAACAAGTCAACAATTTTACTTCATGTTTTTCGAAACACCCCTCTTGCTATATAATGGAGTGCCCAGCTTGTGACATAAACAACTCCTTTTAGGCCCCCCCAAAAAATAAGTCGGTCTCTGGTCAGCGCGCGCGTCGATTTTAATCATGCGCGTCGATCTTTTTTTCCAAAATGTTCCGCGGTAGCTCCAACAGCGCCCTCTTTTTCTGCACCTCCTCAAATTATTTTTACCAAAGAGCACCAAGGAAGGGGAAATTGCACCAAGGCAAATGATCGAGAGCACCAAGGCAAATTATGGAGGACACCAATGTACATGAGGACACCAAAAAAGAAAAATAGTACCCCACCTTGTCTGTACAATCCAAGCTTGAAGAAAAAAAAAGCGAAAAAAAAAAAGCCGCGTGGCCGCGTCAATTCCGGACCTTTGGTCTGACCAGAGACCGAATATTTTTTTTTTTTGGCCTTATGGAGATTGGTGCACGTGTTGCGTACTGCGCGATGATGCACAGATGCAGCTGTGGCAAGTGCATTGTGAATTTAGGACTATGGAATACTGACCCACTGGTAGTATTGTGCATACCTACATGACGATTGTGAACGTTAACGTCAACCAATAAAACGGTAATAGGCGCTGGATTTTATAGGAGTCCAAATTTCGTGTGAAACTGGAAAAGCGTTTAAGACCAGCCAGCCGTGTCTTTATCATCCATTTAAGACCAGCCAAGAGACAGGCTCTCGACTAATGGAAATGGGTAAACTGTCTAATTTATGAATATTGATTTCTATATGGAATTTAATGTCCCCAATTTTTCCTACCGTTTCAACAAGCTGCAGTGTCTGATCATAAGCCGTCATCAGCCGTGTGTAGAATGGACCCAGCGTAGTGGACATGTCTGCTGCCCTCAATGTAGCGATGAAGTTAGTCAGGTTGGCTGACCTGCTGGCGAGGTCCGTATGCTCTGCCGAGATGCTGTCATAGCACATGTCACAGCCTGTGTTGGGCAAAAGAATGACAAGGAATGTTAGAAGAAAATAGTTGTTTTTGGGTCTGTTTGGTTTCAGTCGCTTTTCCTTGAATTTTTGCCAGGTTGGGTCAGGTTGGTTTTTATAGGGATATCAGATCGGTTTGGGTTCGGATTCTGTTAATATCTATGTTTTGGGTCGGTTTGGCCTGGTCAACCCAACCCAATGCACAACACTAACTCCCACTCTGCGTAGCAACTCTGAGGGAAACGCTTTCAACTTAAGACTCTTTTTCCCAGCTCCAACTGCGTAGCCTGCCATTTTTGTGGGGTTATATTCAAGTTGCAGGGTATTCAACAATTACTAAATATATCAGAGTGGAAATAGACCTCATTTTTGCTTTAATTCTCTGCTGACTGGTTTTTAAGATCACAAACCTAAACCATAGACAGAATTTCGGAAACTTACGCAAGCAGCCCACGAAGTAGTTGTAGTAGTTCAACTGGCAGGCATCACATAGCATCCCACCATAGTTGCCTGTGCATGGACACTGGCCAGTCTGCATATCACACTGTGTAGCACCACCAGTACCCGTCGCATTGCAGTTACAAGCTGTATGTAATAAGCAAAAGCTACTAAGTGATTACTGGGAACAATTTAACACCATGTTTCAAGCAAAAGTGCTGCTCATGGCACATTGATTGATATGTTTTTTGAAAGAATAACATCTGTATATTATCCTATTATCAACAAAATTTTGAGAGATGCTACCTCCTGATAAAATAAACTTTAAAGAAATACAGTCAGATATTGTTCTTGTCCTGGTTATACCAAGATGTCGCACTGAACAATATAGCAAATCAGTGATTCCCTTACTTGCAAGAATTTTAAAGTCATGTTAGTATTCTTGAAAGGGATATCATATGGTATTAAATGTTTTAAAATATTTGTTATGTTAACTGCTTTTATATTTTGTGTAGTGTTTTTTTTTTTTAGTTAAAGGGAATATACAACATTTGCAAACATCGAAAAATAAAGCTACCAAGTTTTTGCAAAATACCTTAATAGGATGTTGGTAAATGACAGTCTAAAGCATCCTGTAAAATTATGGCACCTGGTATACTGTCATTTTCAAGAAAAGTGGTATTTTTGTATCAATTTCCAACGCTGATCGGCCGATCAGCGTTGGAAACAACTGGCTTTTTTTCAAATACTGGCCCCAATTGACCATTGCACTTGTTTGCAATCGATTACAAACCTATGAACGGGTACGAGCCAGCTAGACTGGTTCCCTGACCTTACAATTCCCCAATGTATGTAAACTGCTCTGTTTCTTCTTATATGGAGTCAGGGAGCCAGACTACAGGAAAATGATCGTTTTTCTTGGTTTTTATAGCATTTTCGAACCCAAAACCTCCAAAAAGTCAGTGTAACTATATTTGCTTTATATTTCCAACCCCCCAATTCCATCCATTTCTGAAAATTACAGCAAAAGCAAATGATGTATATTCCCTTTAACAATTATCATACCTTATTCATTCCTAGCCAGTGCTAAGGGCGGAGATGTTACTGCTGGGGGAAGGGCTTTCTCAAGTGAAAAATGGCCTTATTTGAGCCTATTTAAATGTTTGTTTTTTTAAGGTCTTCTTACATTTGACTGCTTAGTACTTTTAAGTTTTACTCTGGTCATTTATAACTATTTTCCTTTTAAATTTCTGCCCAATTTCCAATCACTTTTCTTTCTCTGATTTTAAAATATTTCCTTCCCAACCTCCCCACTTCTTGACAAATTTCCCTTTTTTTGAATAGTTTTTCCTTCATTCCTTCCTCTTCCACTACCTGATCTTTTGATAAATATCTGATGATTTGACTTTTTTTTGCAATGTAGTGATAACCATTGCAAGGTGGCCATCATTTATATTAGCCTTTGCTGACTGTCACATGTCATTTTAAATGAAATAAATAAATACATTTCAATAACAATAACTAATACATAAATAACAACAACTATAATGTTAAACAAAAAGAAATGAAAAAGGTATGTCTTACGTGAACATGCTCCACCAAAAAGTTCGGTTCCAAACCCATAGTGGTCCGGCAGACACCTATCACAAAGCGGTTCCTGCACATTGGCAGCACAGTTTTCGCAGTGGTCCCCCACCGTGCCTAACTGACAACCCTCGCAGATGCCAGTCACAGCGTCACACGAGGTGGCCCGGCCATTACAGTCGCAGGGCAGACATGCATCGAAGGGCGTGCCGACTGAATTCTGTCGGAAAGTTCCAGGCTGGCACTGTTCACACGAGAGGCCTTGAAGATGATTTCAAAAAAAGTATAAAATGTTAAAATCGACTCCAAAAACTATCACATGCAGGCCCATTCAATACTGATGGTGCAATGCATCAGGGGTGAGATTGGAACAAAGAAATTCAAATCCATGGAATAATCGGCAAAGGGTTTAAGCATTACTGAGTGCCACAGAGCAATGTTGGGTCACAGCATATGTTTGTACTTGCCTAAAGGTATCCCATAAAATAACCATTTCTTTTGTTTTATAATTAACTTTTATAGGCAATAATAACACCTTTACGGTAAAAGCTCAGGAATTCCAGATTTCACAAGGGATTATCTAGAAAAACAAAATTCCTGACCCAAAATCCCAACATCATGAAATATCCTGACAAAATCCCTGAAATTGGGAAAAATCCTGACAAATCTAACCCCTGCATCTAACCCCTGCATCTATTTTAAAATCTGTGAAATCAGAAAAAAAAATCCTGACCAAAATTCCCAACATCATGAAATATCCTGACAAAATCCCTGAAATTGGGGAAAACCCTACCAAATCTAATCCCTGCATCTAACCCCTGCATCCAATGCGAGAATTTGAAAGCACAGCTGACACAGACATATGCAAGATACGTAGAATTGTTGCCAAAAGTGCTTCATTTCACAACACCATTTTCAGCATATGAGAGTTTGCACTTTGCAAACAAATTTGCACTTTGCAAATTATGACACTTTAAAGACACTTAATTTTTTTGGCTTTATAGTAATCAAACTGTGTTTTAACAACCGTCGAAACTTACTTTGGGCAGCCAGGAGAGAGCAAAATTTTAAAAGGTAACAAAATGGCTTTTGTCCCATTTTTATAATAAATTCTTTGTATTTTTCTATCCAAATATTCAAATTCTAATAACTAAGACTACACATGGTTTTAAGGCCCTTTATAAAATGCCTGAATACATCCCCCATCATCTAATTGGTGGATGGTTGATCAAGCGTCATTCAATTATTGGTCCCAACCCATGGCCTGGCCGCGCCGCCAAAATAGAAGTTACATTCCACGGTAAACCGAAGTTCAATTGCATGGTTACACTCGTTACCAATCAGATGACGAGGATTTATTCAGGTATTGTATGAAAGAAATAATAAATGTTTCATATTCATGTATTGGAGAGAATAATCTCATATGGTGACTGATGGAATGCACCATTCATTCAATCTGTCACCTCATTAAGCTTTTTTACCATTGCTCTCATAAACATTCATTATTTCGTTGTGTGACAAGGAAAAGGCCGTAAGCAGCCCAGGCACGCAAAAAGTACTTTTGGAGATAATCGAGTTGAAAGGTTTTGTGCTGCCATTTCTAGATTAAAAATCACATAAGGTTGAAGTTTTGACTGATGAAATTCGTTAATAATCAAAATATCATTGCACATTTTTATGTCAAAATATTACTTGATTGTGAAGTTATTTCAATTTTTGTGCTAATGACCTTTTACAGGGAACTTCCCAAACCTTAAATGTACGCTTAAGCGGCATGTTAAATCCTTACGACCTTTTGCCGGGAACAAAATTGGCTCTGCATTCCCACTTAAATGGGATGTTAGCGCATTTGGAACATTTTTTGTTACATTATAATTACATGCTTACGACCTTTTGCCGGGCACAAATAATGAAAAACCTCCTTCTATCTTTTGTTTACTGTCAATTACGTGAGAATAACACAGCCCCTTGAGACAATTATGTATATCAAATGAAAGATATTTTCAAGCTCTATCGATTACCCGAAAAACCTGAACTTGACCTTTTGACGCATTTTTTGCCCTTGTGACCTTCTTCCGGGCACCTGACGATTTGTATAATGATTCATTACGTTTGACAGGCTCAGAAAAGGAAATTGGAATCTATGACACTGTGCAAAAAAGGCTAGAAACCTGCAGACACACTGTCTTGCTATCTTACCCATAGTGTTGGTTGCCACATTACATGAGCACTGTTCCATCGTAGTCACAAAACTGGTGAAATCCCCTGGGTTGTTGACATACAGAGCTGTATCCATGGCAACGCTATAGAAAGTGCTGGCTGTGCCAGCTCCGAAGGATGCACGGATCCGAATGCTGGCGATATCACTCAGGATTTCTGAAAAATGATATTGGAACAAAAAATGGTATCTGTGGCTTTGTATCGGCGGCTCATATCCTGCGTTGAACCACAGACAGATGGCATATACACTGAAATCTCGATAAGTAAAATATCAAAGGAATGGATACAAAATTTGAGATATCCGAAATTCGAGTTAAGAAAATTTCCCAATTTATTTTCTACGATCACATACATATGCATGTACATGAATGGCTTTCACTGTAACTTGATATGCCAGGCTATGAATTGGACACATTATTTGGCTCACTTTCCTTCTTTTTATTGCTTTTAATGATGTATTTTTCAATCACAAATCATCCTTTTGCTCAGATTATATATTTGTTCTTTCCTAAAAGGTAGGCGTGTGTTTCTAATGCAGTCACATGACCACCGCAAAGAGCCAGCGATTGGACCGCCGGCGAGCTGGCTGCAATTGGGTCAGCGTTAGCGATAAGGCTGACTGGAAAGCCAGGATTTGTTGCAGTTATGGGCTGGAGTCTGATCACAATTGTGTATACTGCATCCCCACGTAAAAAGACGAAGTGCATTCGGCAATAATGACTCATGAAAAAAGTTTCGTGACTTTGTACCCGTTAGGCTCTACGGTTTCTTATGGACTGGCTAAACAAAAGTTATAGCCAAACAAAAATTTGAGTTAAATGGAGGTATCGGTGTGGGCTTTTCGAGTTACGGGGTATTCATGTACATGTACCTCTTCTCTTGACGGGAATGAAGTATCACTTCGAGATAAGCAGAGTTTTGAGTTATCCGAGTTAGATTTATCGTGATTTCACTGTATGTGTTCAGTACTTCATCTTTTCAAATCACACATGAATAAATAACTTACCACAAAAGAGAGTGACAATTGACAATTTATTTTGCGTTTCACACTGACGCGTAGCATGCGTTATATATATGCGTAGCAGAAAGCAAGTTGCATATAATGTCACAAGACCACACAAACGGATGACCTATGTGGCACTAACCGTAGCTGTGTGCTTGTTAAAAACCTCTCTAATACTGCAAATTAAACAAACTAAAATTGTTAATGCAAGTTACCTCAGGTTTCTATGAAGAGAAAAACTCACCTTGAAATTCGCTGACTGTTGGCACTCTCTCCAAATCCACCAGTCTCCATTTTGACTCGTAAAACGTGGCCTCAAACTGCCTCTCTGTCAGCCCAGGAATGAACACCTCATCAGTGTAGTAGACCGCCATGTTGCTTCTTCCTCCAGTAACAATCAGGTACTGGGCTGACATGGTTTCTACTGTTCCCGTGTCTAGCTTCATGGTATAGGAGAACCGCTGGCTGTACAGATCTAGATGTTTCCCAAGGTATGCCTCAGGGGCTAGCAGGTAGACGTAGGAGGCACTTGGGGATGTTGCAGGGTGGGTGACCCTGATGTTGCTGGGGTTGACTGTCAGGGCTGATGGGTCCGTGGCGGTCCAACTGTTGGAGCTTGTGGAGGAATTTGGATGACATGGTGATTGAAAGTTAAAGCATGCGCGTGAGGGGAACGGCGGGAGGCAGGGTGGGGACCCTGGGGTTGGGGTAGGGCAAGCATCGGTAGTCACGGGGGAGTGTGCAGGAGGAAGGGTTGTTAGAGGGTGGGTTGTTGGAGCCAGTGGGGTTGGAGCATGGGTAGTGACAGCAGGCTCAGGAGCATGACTGTTTTGGACAGATGCATAAAGGAAGGAAGGAAGAAAGGAAGAGTGCAAACAACAAAACCTCAACCACTAATATTTCTAAACACTATTAGGAAATTAAAAATATAAGAAGGAGCGAATTCATTAACTGGGAGGGGAGGGGGTATCTTGGCCCTCTAATGCCCACCAAAACGTAGAAATTCATGCACATACATATTACATATCGAATGGCCTACAGGAACAAAATGCCCTGGCAAGAATTCAAGTCAATCCAACCAAATGTCCATTTCATTATTAACGCTACACTTGGTTACATTTCTTAACTTATCATGGCTAATATGGCAGATAAGTTTTTTTTCTGACAGGATGAGTACTTCCCCTTCAAAGATACATCAAAACAAAAAGTGATTTACCTTGAAAATTTATATTACATTTCACAGTTCCCAGCACTTTATGAAAACCAAATTCCCTGAGTTTTGCCTGATATTTCCATGAGAAATGTCCAAAAGTCCATTAGAAATATTTTCACTTAGTAACTGAGGTTGCTGGAGAGGTGTGTAATATTCCCACTGCATATACACCAAAAAGCCACCATAGCCAGTCAGTCAATGGACACAACTTGGAATCATGACACAAAACACCCATATGCCAAACTGCATTCCCTGCACTTTCCCTAATTTTTGGTGTTTTCCCATAATTCCTTGAGTTTTCCCCGACTGGAAAAATGGAAACTCACTTCAAGGTTTTTCCCTGATCCACCAACAATCATCATATTATGCCAATTATACATGATAATTATAGTGAAGAAAATAATTGTAACTTCATTCCTTGAAGCGCAGTTTTCTCCCATTAGGCCAACAATGGATCTGAAGTTACAATGGGTTTGGTGAAATCCCTAAACCTGTACAACAGTAAATTGCACTGGCAACAGACTGCTCACCTTCCAACGGTGAAAGCATCTGCGATGGTAGATGCAATGTAGCTAGGTGCAGCGTTGCACTGGCTCCCATGGCCGTAGCAGAAACATGGCTGACAACCATCAGGATTAGCTGGTTGCAGGTTGAAGTAGCCAAGGCGACACCGGTCACATTTGATGCCTTGGGCGTTGGGTTTACAGGCACATGTGCCCTGGTCAGGGTGGCAGCTTGTGCTGGTTGAGCCATCAAGATTGCAGTTGCATGGCCTTAAAAAAAAAAAAACATCTGGATGGGAAACTAATTTTAATTTGACATCAAATGTTAAGCAACACTTTCAAGTTTCACTGTACCATTCTGTCAATAATTTTAAAGAAAGGCTGCTACGTGTCCCAGTATAAACTGCATGTAGAAGTGTCATGAAAAAAAAAACATAATAAGAATGGGCTCCGTGCGCCAACAAAAGAGGGCATGCTTTCACCACTTTTGAGAGCGTGTGCATACTGTACTTTACTGGTTAGTGCTCGACTGAGTATGCCCGACTTCCTGAATGTGCCAAAGCTTTAGCCACAACGTCTTCGCATCGAGCATCAGGCATCAGGCGTTGTCGGCGGGCGAATACATTCAAATATAACTTGCGATGGTCTCCCAGACTAATCCTCGCCCCCAATAACTTTGGATCATTTGAAATACGCAGTGGATGGACCGGGAACAAGTCTAGGTCTCCCCCAACTCTCCTTTTCTGGTCGTTGAAGCAGTTCTTGTGCACGGAGCCCATAAAGGGGTCACAGTTGTAAAAGTAATAATTTGGCCAAGTTACAAAAAGAATACTTTCAAAATGTTGACCTTTTCTATTTTTTGGGGGGGGGGGGGGGATGGGCCCGCCATATAAGTAACTGTCGATGATTGAATGATGTATAAATTAAACATTCTTATAATTAATAAGAATTAACACAAAAAATACAAAAAGATATTTGGATTCAGATCTAATAGCTCACCTAAGTAAGTTTTTAAAGAAATTTAATGATGACCAACAGCGGTTAGCCACCACTTGCAGGTATCACAAAACATTATAATACAAATACTTCAAATATTGAAGTAATTCAAATGCCCGTTTCTCTTGGTTGTGTGGATCATTTATTTGCACACACACCAGAAATTATGGGTTTGTGTCCCATTTAGGTATCAGATGGCCACAATTCAAATTCTAAACTCTATAATTTTGAGGCATCTGTGTATTTCGAACCAGCATTATGACATACATGTATATGGAAGTGTGCTCTTTCTTTTTATCGTATATTGATACAGGGTGTCAGTTAGTACAGAATGAAGGAAATACTCCCTAAAGTGAATGATACTGCAAGCATAAGCTTAGAAACACTGCCTTTGATAAACTGACAGTTCAAATGAATCAAAACAACTCAATAATGTACTCTGAATTGATAAAACAACTGAGTGAAATCACACTGTCACACTCACGTGCAGCCATCTGCTGAGAATAGAAAGTATCCTGGCAGGCAGTTGTCACACTGTGTGCCTGTAATGGTCTCCTTGCATGCACATACACCAGTCTCTGAGCACTGTAGGCTGGACGAACCATCCGCATTGCAGTTGCAAGGCAGACATCCGCCACCCGTACTGAACCCGTAGTAATTGGCCAGGCAGTTGCTGCACTGCCGACCGCCAGCGGTGCCTTGGTCATTCAGCTGTCCGGCCATGGTGATGCCTGATTTGCAGGGGCACTGGCCGGTGTCAAAGTCACAGGCCAGACTGCGTGAGCCTGTCGCATCACAGTTGCAAGCTGTACAGACCCAGAATTTTGTTTGTCCAAAAATCAGTGGGTGCATAAGCATTTACCAATGCCATAACATTATGTGAATAATCCACACACAAACACTGGACCCTCTAACCAATGCATGTCATTTTACTTGTACCCAGCCAGAAGCCTGGGCTAAATTGTGGGCTGGAAATGCTGATTCGCAGGCCAAATCACATGCTGAATCGTGCAGGTACCAGCAAATTGGCACGCACACAAAAACAAGATGTACATGCACCATCGTGCATTTACCCAACATTAGACTTGATGGCAAGTCGTTAGACTATAGTGGTTTATGTCCGTCATCAGCGCCAGAATCCGCATACCGGCCATGCCACCGCCGTTCACGCAACGTGAGCGCTACAACCACGCGGCATGGTCAGTTCGTGTCTAACGACTTGACTAACACGTTTTCAAGTGAATATTCATATATGCAGCCACTGCAATGCATATGCATGTATTTCCATAGCGCGGGCCAATGGTAGCCCATCTGGCTTACGAAGAAACATCCATTATAAATATAGGGGTAATTATTACACGATCATTTGAAGTTTCCATTTGATTTGGCAGTCCTAGTTTTAAAATTACGGTAAAAAAGAGTATAACATTGTAGATATTATTAGTACTTTTGCAATTGTCTTTGAATAAAAAGGAGTAACATTTAGTGTAATTATGGAACTTGAAACTGTTACGAATAATTTTAAATCCCCTTCAAAAAATGAAGTGCGCACCGACTGTAAACGTAAGCTCTTTTTGGCCCATGTGGTATATCAGGGATTTCCCGTACCCGCCGGGTAGATTCACGAAGGTGTCGTTGCCATCAACAAAACTTGTGATTGCCTCAGTTTGTTGGGGTTTCAGAGCACTGGTAATCCCCAGTTTTCGCAACCCATGGTCAATGGAACCTCTATACTTTTCGGTGCCAGCTTCCAACTCCTCCATTTTAACGTTGGGCGATAGGAAATCCGAAGCGATTGAGAATATTTTGTGAAGACGCCGCGATAATCAGGCGTTGTGTGTACATGTATGTACAGTGCACAGTGTGGGTACGTGTGTGTGTGTGTCGTCGCGTCGTGCAAGCCAAAACGCATCGGCTAAGAGATGCCTGTTGAATATTCATATTTTCTTGATTCTTAACCAATCAGACTGCTCCGTCCAATTTTGGTAGCAAGTCTCATTGCCTGTGCACAAACTGACAACGAGTTATTCAAGTCTGTAATGCAGTACACGCATGGGATCGCACACGCATGGGGTCGAAAATGTACGTAGCGTCCCCGCTACTAGGACATCATGCGGTATGTCGTACCCCCGGCACAGAGCTTGGCAGCCGCGCGCGGCGGACGCGGTTAAAACCACTCATTACAGACTTCATTTCAATGCAGTACACGCATGGGATCGCACACGCATGGGGTCAAAAATGTACGTAGCGTCCCCGCTACTAGGACATCATGCGGTATGTCGTACCCCCTGCACAGAGCTTGGCAGTCGCGCGCGGCGGACGCGATTAAAACCACTCGTTACAGACTTGATTTCAAGTCTAACCCAACATGTGCAGATTTACGTACATATAATGTGACAGTATGTTGTACAAAAGTGTGGCCTGTTCATCAGACTTATTTATTTCGACCGTACGAGTTTTATTGAAACTTTTGGCTCATTTCATACTTGTTATGAGAGAAAATTGAGTCGGATATGACACCAATTTTACACGGCTGAAAAAATTGTATATAGTGAGGGCAAATAATTTGAAATTTGTATTAAATTGGGAAAATATGCCTGCCCAAAGAGGATCTGGCATTTGGTTACAAATCATTAACCGAACCATAAAGAAAGAAAGGGTTTCCCACCAATTTCAATGTACAAGGAGAATGTGTTGTATAGAAATGTTTAGGAAACTTTTTAAGGAAGATGAGAGAATCTTTCTTACGTGTACATCCCTGTGCTGTGAAGCCATAGAATCCTGGCAGGCAGCGATCACAGCGACGTCCACCCACACCACTCTTACATGTACATCCTCCACCGTACGAACTGCAGCCACTACCGACGGTACCAGCTGGGTCACAGTCACACTCTGGAAGCATGAAACAATGACGAAAAGCGCTAAAGCCATGTTCACATTGGACTTAATTTTGTACAAAGTAACCGCAAGTGATTGATGACATTCCATTGTCGTTATTCTAAAGTGTGTCCACTCTAAGATTAATTTTGGCGCGTGGAAAGTCATTTGATGTGTGAACCTTACCGTACCGTTCTCTCTCAGAATCTTACGAGGGCGCCCTACTATTAAACTTTTAACCCAATACCACATGTGGTTGTGGAAAAATGCACCAAATAATATCACAGCACACAGCAGAAATATGGTAGAATCTCACACACCATGTAGGCCTATTCGTGTGAGTTACAGAAATCAATATAGGTGACCCACATCCGCACAGGACTTTTTAGTGATGTAAAACTAACAATGTAATTCTTCCGCGACTCAGTTGGCTCGTAAAACTAACCACTGCGAACTGTAAAACAATTAATCGACAGTCAATATCTTGACAATTTGGGTAGTTTACCAGCTGTCTGCACTGGACTTAATCTGATTAAGTAGACAACAGTCTCTGTTAGTTTAACCAAAATAAGTCCAATGCCAACACAGCTTTGGAAGAAACAACAGCTTACTACAAGAACCTGCTGCAGAATCTTCTACTGAAGTGTATGTTGTTAAATACATGCAAGTCAATTATTGTCTGTAATTACTTATCAGCATACAAGAGAATTTCAAACAGGCTGTAGTAGTCCTGCAAAATTTCTTGATACTCTACTGCAAAGCTTTACCCTCAATCTTAAATTGCAAACTTCCCTGGAAATGTCTATAAGCTTTCTCTCTTTCTGACTCACCTACTGCTCCATCATTGACCTCCGCTGACACGGCAAACATAAATGCCTGACATTGGTCTACAGCAGACTGCCGTGTCGCCATCGCTGTCATGTTACTGATGCATGCTGTATAAAACTCCATCATGCTAGCATCTTGGGAAAAACAAAACAAATATTAGTCAACTTACTGGCCATTATGATCACCACAACTACACTAGTGCATCCTGGATTTTCCAAGGGGGTGGTGGGATTGGCTTGGGTGGTGGGGTTGGCTTGGGTGTTGAGGTCCAAGATTTTTCAAGGAAGGTGAGGCATTACGTTTCAATCAAGCTTTTCAATCATGAGTTATGACGTAGGAAACTTTAGGAAATTTTGTGGCTTTTTTTCCACTAAACACCTCCTTGGATCCCTACCTACATGAATAAGCCAGTTCGGTATTTCAACTGCGCATGTGCACAATGAACGTTTCCAAGGCGCATAACGCGGACGCACAAGGCTTGCATGTAAATTACCAGCAGAATGGGCATGCGCGTAACATCGCGTAACATCACGTCAGCGATGTTATCCTGAATGTCATTGAAATACTGAACTGGCTTATTAGTAAAATTAATAGTTTCTTTCTGGCTTAAAGGGACACTCGGTCCTGAAATCCCCGAAAATTTTATGTTTTGGATTGTTTACTTAGCCTGTATCTGGTTGAAAGGAAAACAACCTAATGTCTTACCGTTCCCGAGAAAAGACGAAAAAAACCCGCTTGTTTACATCGGACATGACAGAGTAAGAATACGTTTTTCGTGTCGTTCTCAGTGTACGATATACACGTTGTGTGTCTCGGGAACAGCGCGCGGTGACCAATCACCAATGCACCAAAAGTGGTTTCTTCAACGTCCACAAAAGGCAAACACTTTACGAATGAAATCACAACTAGCATCCAAACAGCTCGAATTTATGGGGTCGCAAAAGTGGACCCCGAAATTCGTTCTCGCACGCATAATACAGGAATAACACAAAAACGCCCAGTTTTGAAAGGATAGTTGTGTGGATGTTTATATCCTACTTTTAAATGTTATTTCCGATTAACATGATCTCGTTCAAAGCGCGTTTTGCAGCCCAATTGGGCTGTTCCAGGACCTAGTGTCCCTTTAACAGATAGAAAATAATGCAGTTTTCCAACAATCCCTCCACTGAGCAATCATTGAAAATTGATTGAAAATTGAAAGTTTTTTTTTTTTAATTACAGTCACCTCTCCTTCAGGTGCTACAATTTCACTGGTTGCTTGATACTATTATTTACTTTCAACAAAGTATTACAAGATTTTTCATAATAATTTAACAATTATAATGCGTTTTTGGAGATTTGCAAAAGTTGTCCACTTTTTTCCTTTCAAATCACTGCTTTCAGCCTTACCAGCTTGTGTGTAGACAGAGAAGGATGTAGTGGCAGGCATGATCACCAAGGCATCAATGGCAATCTCCTGAGCTCCCGTTCCTCTGGCACTCAGCGTCAATGTGACATCATACCGGCACCGCCGATCCAACGTCAACGCCTCCCTCTCTGAGGCATACCAGGCTGTTGCCGTGCCAGGGGGTAAGCTGATGACCAGCGTTGAGATGGAAGTGCCTACAGCCACCGGGCAGAGCGAAGGGTTGGCGTCTGATTGGGCAACGACAATGTTCAAGTTGGCTTGTTGCCAAGGGGTACTGGAGGTGTAGGTGTAGCGGATGGCAGGACGGTAAAATCTGGAAGAAAACATAAAACTTTAAAATTATATTTGTGTCTTGGATATGATTAGACATGAACACCACAACAAAGACCACACTCATTGGAGGGGTCATAATTTTGAATCTGATCCTCTTATGATGAGGTTATTTATATAAACATTTGTTAGCTACATTTTGATACCCCGTTTGCTGCCAAAGACTGTAAGTCATCCAATATTGACAACGGTTTATAAAAAATTATGCAGTTTCAAAAGTTGCAAATTTTAAGATTAAGCGAGGAGAAATTGCAAAACGTAACCACACGTGCCTGTAATTGGCCCCTATCGACTGCACAGTGCCAGAACAAAGCGCGGGTAATTCAATACTCGAGCTACTATGCATATAAGCACTGTGCGATCGGTATTCCCTGCCGTTCGTTTCGGGCAGCGTGACATTGTCACGCAGCAATTTCCACTCACATACTCTTTAGATTTTCAACAATTCAAGCTGCATCATTTTTCATAAAACTGTTGTCAATGTTGGACAATTTACAGTCTTTGGTAGCAAACGGGGTATCAACATGTAGCTAACAAATGATGTCATCATGAGATGATCAGATTCAAAATCATGACCCTCCAATTAGTGTGGACTATTTTTGTGTGGTGTTCCCATCTAAAAACAAAAACCCCTCTAAGGGATAGATAACTAAATTGCATTTTCACTCCTCTCAAAAATATATGAAATATAACTGAATGGCAGTCAAAGTCTTCAAAGTTTTGGGATTTGTAATCCATGATGGGTGGGGGGAGGGGGGGGGGGGTTGAGGGGGGGTTGGAGGGGGAGGCACCTAAAAAATGGGGGGGGGGAGGGGGCAAGGGTAGGCACGCATCTGATCAGTGTGTTAAACATGCCCTCTGCACACGGCTACTTGCGCTGGCATGCTGTTTGCAGATGTATCAAACCTTTACTTCAGGGAAAAAATTTGGTAAACCCCGCCCATTATTTTTTTCTTGCTACGCCTCTGTTGAAGAACACTTGATGCCACTACTACCATGCACCACTGCATTCTCCCATGCAATAATGGGACAAGTTTGTTCATATTCATTTGGAAATTGGTCTATTTCAATCTGTAACATACACACATGCAAACAAGTAACATAATGTGATGCATGCTTCACAATCTCTACTGAGTCAACCTCACAGCACCATTTACAGATCTTGTATGCAACTTACAATGCATCAGCCAGGCTGGTGGCAGCTGTGACTCCCCTGAATGTCACCTGGTTGCCTTGGTAACAAGTCTGAAAACCGGCACCGGTGAAGAGATCAACAGGCACATCGGAGGTCCGGACACAGTCTGAATCTGCCTCCCAAGAATCATAGCTGAAAAGAATGAGATTCAATGGTCAAGAGGAGATTTGGCTTTTGACTGGTTTGTTCCATGGGCTCAGTGCACAAGTACTCCTTCGACGGCAATAAAAGGAGAGTTGGGGAGACCGAGACTGGTTCCCGATCCATCCACTGCATATTTCGAATGATCCAAAGTTATTGGGGGCGGGAATTAGTCTGGGAGACCAACGCAAACTAAATTCAAACGTTTTCGCTCGCCGACGCCTGACGCTCACATGAAGATGCTGTAGCTTTGGCACATTGAGGAAGACGTGCGTACTTCGCGCGCAAATCAGTACAGTACAGTACGCACACGCTGTGTAGTGTCCCGTCCAAGGGCTCTCAAAAGTGGTAAAAATGCGCCCTCTTTTTTTGGCGCATGGAGCCCATCAGTGTTGTAGTCGAGACCGGATAGTCCGAGACCGAGACCGAGACCTGAAGTTGCGAGACCGAGACCGAGACCGAGACCAACCCCTTCAAAGCGGACCGAGACCGAGACCGAAATGGTCCGAGACTGAGACCGAGACCGAGACCGCGGATAATAAATAACAATAATCTAAATAAAAAAACAAGTCACTAATTACAGCTGAACAGTCTGTCCTTGAGATGGTTATGTTGATGGGGATGTGAAGGAAGTGATAGAAAGATAGGAATCACTTGTACCTGCTTAATTGTGTCATGCGAGTGCTCTTCATGTTTGCTTCATACCATAAATTACAACATGGCAACATAATTTGTTATTGTCACAATCAATTTTAAAAAAGGGAAACAACCTAATTTAAAGAAGGGGAAAACCTAATTTGATGAAGTCCATATATTGTTGCCACTTTTTTAAAAGCATATTTTTTTAAATATAATATTGTTTAACTACTATAAAGTGTCAATCTGACGAAGAAACTCTAACTTAGGAGTAAGGCAATTTGTACTAGTTTTTTGCGATGTTGAAACTTGACAAAATTAAAAAGTTAAAGGTGGATGTTTCATCTGTTATAGGAACTAAACTAAACTGTTACAGGACCCTAAACTCCACAGCCACCCCTTGGTTTCAGCAATGACTACTAACAGATATTTAATAGCAGCTTTAATTTTACATTGGACCTCCTTGTAAACCTGATTCAAAAAAATTTGGAGCAAGAAAATATTGATTTATTTTAAAAAATTTCAGTCATGGAATATAGACTTGTACATGTAGACCTAAAAATTGAGAGGTGGTCGCCAGAGAGGCCTGGCTTAGGCTGAAATGTAATGCCACTTTATTTTTGTTTAATGTCAATACCATTACATACACTATAGAAGATTGATGAACCATATTTGCCTGATCTATCTTCTGTTAATCTGCCCGCCGTCATCATCGCCATTAGCCTATTTGAGAATGAGGCCGACACAATAGAAGGGCGCTGTCACAAACTGAATGTGGTGGGCGAGATGTACTTTTAGCATTCACGGTTCAGTGCGCACGCCTCTCTGTGTTTTGTACCAGCGTATCGCCCGCATTGGCTACTATGCCGGGCGATTTACTTGAATATTTTAGTAATTTACAAGTACAACATATTGCCAATATTTCACTCTTGGTTATTGTGATGGCCGTAAACAGCATTTAGCGATTAATGGAACAAAAGTCTTCTCGACTCATGCAAACGCAACTGACATTTAGAAAGGAGACAAGGCAGGCAATTAGGCTCTTTTTTTGTGTCACTATGGCAGTAGCTCAATTTGTGTTTATCACAGATGAAAAGACGAATACATGGCAAGTCAAAAATAAAGTGACAGTATGATAAAAAAAGAAAAGAAATGGCACCCTCCATATTTGTAAAAAAAATATATAATTGGGATAAAGAACATGTTATTGAGTAGTAACTCTGAAAATTTGCATTCTCTATTCCCAAGTCGTGCCTATTTTAATAAAGAGATCACATAATTCAGCTGTCCACCACTAATAGCAATTTAACGGTCTACGAATTGATGAATATCCATTAATAAATATAATGAAAAAAACACAACGTTTTCCCTGCTCCACGAATAAGGTAAAAATTGAAAAGGAAAATAGAAAAAAAATCACAAATATTTCTGGGGGAAAAAGAGTTGAATTGTTTCCCATATTCAAAACAAAAAATCTGACGGTAAAAATAATGTTTCAATCTTGATTCATAAGATTTAAATCTCAGTTGTATTTGGAATCAATGAGGATGGCTATAAAGTGCTTGTTTCAACAAACCATCCCACAATAAAAACAAGAAATAAGAAGAGGAGCAATGGTTGTTGGACTATGCCTCACTCACTAGAAAGTGAAGAGAGACATGTCCATTAGCATCACACTGCAGTCACATTTGCCCTCAACTGATTCCCTACTTAATCCTAAACTGGGGCCGGGGCGAAATCCGCCCCCCCCCCCCTCACTTTTTGGCTGGTCTCGACTCGAGACCAGCCAAAATATCGAGACCAAAGGGGACCGAGACCGAGACCAAGACCACAGCTCCCGAAACCAAGACCAGCAAAAAGTGGTCTTGAGACCGAGACCGAGACCGGTCTCGAGACCTACAACACTGGAGCCCATACCACAGAATATCATCAATACAACTGAATTTTGAGACCAAAGTAAAGGAAAATTAAAATCCTGGCACAAGGAATCCAGATAATACGTTGAGGCTTGCACTGGATCTTGCAGCAGTCAAATAGAACAATTGTACAATAATGATTGAAAAATATGACAAGAACTTATCACAAAGTAGGAGAAATTAAAATTTTACCGGATTTTTGGCAAAATCATTTTGGGTGTATCTGCTATGCAATTCGATAAGCAGAGGAACTATTGTTTTAGAATCAAGGGCGGATCCAGGGGGGGGCCAAAGGGGGCCATGGCCCCCCCAAAAACGAGACCAATTTTTTTTTTTTTTATGTGACATCGCAATAAAGGCAGGCAATGAGTACACCACCATCTTTTCCTCAAAAAAACATTGTTTAAAGTGGTCAGAAATTGCCTCAGATCGCACCACAGAGCATCTAGAATCGAAATTTTTTTGGCCCCCCCCTAAAATTGTGTTCTGGATCCGCCCTTGTTTAGAATCCTCTATATTTTTAACTCTGCAATTTTTAATTCTGAATCACATTCCTCACCTATTACTGTCAAGAAACTCGAAGTAAAAGCCTTGGTCGGTAACCGCACACTGTCTGTCAGTGATGTTACTGCGGCATGAACAGCGACCTGAGACTTTGTTGCATACCGGTGAAGTGGAACCTCCAACGTTGCAGTCACATGCTGCACACTCCTAATGAGAAAACAGTTAGAAATTGTGCATAACAGAGAGGATAATTTCATTACGAGAGAAACATGCACATGTTCAATTAAAGACCATTGGTTGAAGAGTACAGTAACCAACTTCGCACTTGCATGCTAATATTATAAGGTCCAAATCGTCACCGATTTTAAGCAAGTTGAGATTTTTTTTATATTCTCACATTTTGTTATGTCCTCTACATAATCTTCTAAATTTTAAGATACAAAATTGCACTGTTTGTTAATTACACCAATTACACAAAGTGACAAATGTGCAGCAAATCAGTTTTTGTTTTGAATCTTGGTTCATCACTTTGTCTCAACAATTTTACACGTGTCTGCTAGCACATAGTCGCAAAAAATGTGCATTTTGTTGAAGAGACAGCTAGTTCTGTATTCTATGAATGTACAAATGTTATGTAGGATCGTACGGCAAATCTGTGTACAAACACATGTTACGTACGTGTGGCAAATGTACGCATGCGCTAATTTTTCCATTTTGATGCAGTGACGGATTTATTTTCTCCAAAACTTGGTTTCGCTGCTGAGTGGAACGGTGTGTCAATTTGTGAAATTAGTCAAGCTGTGGTAAACCACGCTTCTTTATTGCAGAAATACTTGGAGACTGTTTAAAAGGCCTAGATGACTCAGATGGTAGATAGCCAGTACAGTATTGCACAGGTCACATTAAGGCCTGTTTTTGTAGTCCAACCAAATATAACTCTCAAATTCAGCAAAATGCTGAATGTACCTCAGTTTCTGTGGTTGGGTATCCATAGTAACCATCTTTACATTCTCCGCAGGTACGGGTGTCCGTGCTTGGTTTGCAGGGGCAAGCTCCAGCCTGCTTCTCACAGACATTGCTCGCATTGATGGTGCCCAGGAGATTGCAATTGCAGTCTGTGTAAAAAAGTAAATGTTTATAAATCCACAATTTAGCTAGTGCAATATTTGGGTGCACAGCTTGCAAAACACAAAATGTCCATTGTATGAAATTAAAGTGTGTTAAACACATAACTTCTGAAGCAAATATATGCATATTTTATGCATTAACCCGTAAATACTCAATACCGATACAGTTGTAGTCAACCAGTATACCAAAGGAAACTTTTTTTGGGGGGGGGGGAACTCTACCAATTCCAAGCCTGAGTACAGTTCCAAATTCACTCCATTGGAGTGAAGATTCACTCCCACAGTCAGAAACTAGGGACTAGACGTTTTAGATTGAATTTCATTCAATCATTAAGATCGAGTTTTCACTCGAGCTTAGACAGAAGTGATTCTTCTTTCAGAGTATACTCTGAAAAAAAAATCACTTCAGATGAAGCTCGAGTGAAAACTCAAGTATTTCAATTTAAAATGAGAGTGATTTTCACTGTAAAACGTCTAGTCCCTAATTTCACTCTTTGGGATTTAGAGAGATGATTGGGCATACAGCATTCAACAACCGGATGAAATAACAGTTTTGCCATCTCATAGCTGTTTTTAACGTTTATAAGTTGTTCAAAACATTTAAAATGTTTCTCAGCTATGCCATGTTTTGTGAAATTTGTGAAACAAATTGGTTGCATAATTCCTATGTATATTGGCTGATGGTGCATTAAATCCACTCCCATTCCCACCCCCCTCCAAGCTTACAAATGTCCAATTTTGGAAACTTTCAGGATTATTCCACCACCAACCCATAATCACCAATATATGTCACTGTGATGATCACGACAGCCAGAGACCCAATTCACCCACCTTTACATGTTCCAAGTTGGTCTTCTAGAAGCAGTCCGTAGTACTCATCCATGCACACATCACAGGCACGGCCCTCCACATTGTCAATGCAATTACACTGACCAACGGGCTTGCCATCCACAGAGAACTGGGAGCAACTTGTGCCGTTCACCACTGTGCCAATTGGCTCACAGTTGCATTCTACATATTGAAACAATCGAAGGTTTCCACTGAATATTTGAACAAAACTAACCTGCAATCATTACGCAATCACAAGTCACAGGTAAAGTCAAAGTCACAAGTCAAGGAATAGATGAATGTTTTGTCGATGTTCACCCCTGGTGTGTCCTGACTACTCTGAATTTAACATCAATAAAAGAATAATTTGATAGTGATGCTTAGCTTGTGATTTCTGCTTAGGGAATCTTCATCCACTTATTAACCAGTTGACGCCGGGATTATTTTGACAAGAACGGAACGAGGCGCAGGATTACTTTTCACTCGACCTCAAGCCAGGCGGGTTGAAGCCATCACCCTCGGGCAGCACACTCATGTTTCCGGCCTCGCTCGCTGCTAGCGGGTCTGACAGATATTTCCGGCCTCGCTTGGAATACCGCAAAACCTTTGCGTGAACTGGTTAAAAGAGTCAGTAAGCTTTAAGCAAAGAAGTCACCATTCCTAGTTTGCTGAGAAAATGCTTCGGGTAAGCACGATTTTCTACTTGTTTTACTTAACATGGCTTTTCTACAACACGATTAGTGTAATCAAGCCCAAGGTTTTGATTTTAAGTCTCAAATTGCTTCAGAACCAAGAGAATGCTTCAAATACAAGAGAATGCGCCCTTTTGGGGCTCGAAAATTCATTACCACAAAATGATAATTGTTGGAAAGATTGCTAAAAAGTAGAATATGAATGTTCACACAACTAAATCTTGGAAATTTGTTGTTTCTGTGTGATAAACGAGGGAAGGAATTTCAGGGTACAAAATTTTGGTCCTCAAAAATCAAACCAATTCTAGTCACACATTTCCTTTCACAGAATCGCCATGAGTATAATACTGAATATACATGTGCTGTGGGACCTGATATCTCGCAGTGAATCTCACTGTGATTTTAATACTTTATATTTGGCAGCAGTCTTTTTGATAACAGTCTGGCTCAAAATTCAATGCTTGAAATTCATTTAGACACGGCTAATGTAAACAAATCGGGGTTCCCAACATTTTCTCTGTAAATGTAATGTAATTTCCTGCGGATAAGGCGCGCGGCGGATAAGGCGCAGGTCCCTAAAATCACCCCAAAAAAATTCAAACGCCAACAGATAAGGCGCACCGCCGCATATTTGACCGCACACAGAAGAACACCAGGCGTCACCCGGTGTCGGTACATCGCCACAAAGGGGCCATTGTGTTGCCTTAGAACGATCACACTATTCGGAGGATGAATTAAACCGTAACCACATTGGCTGGTCACATGTAGAGCCATGAAGAAAAGACCAATGTAAATTGATACCGACCTTCATCCATTCAGCCAACGCGCGCTGTGCATGCTTGCTTGCGGTTTCCGATCCTGGCCTTCCTTGGCCTTTTGTTAATGCAGTGCGGCCCAATCAGCGGCCAGAAACGATGGTCCACGCGCTGTCTGAAGATATTGCAACACGCACGCTGGATCAGATTCGTAGACTTGCCCAGTCCCTCCGAGCCAGATGTTGCGCCCTCTACCGGTGACTAATACAAAAACTAGCGTCGCCTATATGTATATACCATACGAAAATAATCCCGTCACACCGGGGGAGACGTAACAAAAATGTTTTATTATATTTTTTAAAAATTGTTGTAAAGTTTTTTTGTATTTAAAGTTCTTTTCCTTTATTTCAAACCTATAATTAGTTAATCACGTTCATAAGATATTTGTTTAATACATCGCTTCTCTTAGTGTTAGTTTTGTTTTCAAGATCATTAAACTTTTTTGATATCTTACTAATAAAATAAACGAAACAGACACATGAACCATCTCTTTTCTCGTTTGGCAATTAATAAATGAACGATTTTGGCAATTAATAAATGAACGATTTGAACGTTTAATGAAACAAACAAAAGTGCAACAAATAAACATTAGTACTTCATATTATCCTAAGTCTAAAGCAGACTTCGAACTCAACGTTCACACAATAGAACTTGAGTGAATGCGATTTCCAAACGTTTAAGTAATTCTGATTGCAGCATTTTCGGAATGAAAAAACGGCCACAAAGAAAAACGTTTGTATGACGGCATTGTTGGAACGAAAGCACGATCACTAAGGGGGATCAACGCATTGCGGCATTGTTGGAATGAAAGCACGATCATGGGGGATCAACACATCGCGGCATTGTTGGAATGAAAATACGGTCACAATGTCTGGAGAGTTGAGCCTTGGTTGACTGCATTATTGATTGCGGCATTGAAAGAATTCTTCACACAAAGACCGTCACTTTGAACTCAAGCGACACCAGATAAGGCGCACCTGTAGATAAGGCGCAGCGATGTTTTTGTGGTCTAGAAAGTCAGATAAGACGCGTCTTATCCGCAGGAAATTACGGTAAGTCATTTTGCGGAATCCCTGTGATGCAGATCTTTGAAAGAAGGTAAGTAATCTATCTTAAATAGAAGTTTTTGATAAATATGGCTGAATGTGTGACCCTTATTTTTGAAATATTAACTGAATAGAAAATTGGGATGAACATTTTACCAATGCAAGAATCTGGGCTGCTGGCCAAGACAGAGGTATTTCTGTGGTAACCGCTGATGCAGATTTCACAGGATGGACCAGCTGTGTTGTCTGTACAGTCATCACATACTCCCTGGCCGAGGGATTCATCATAGGTGCAACTATCACTATGTTCATTGCAAACGCATTCTGGGGGGAAAAGACGACAGAAAATCAAATTTGACTTAGTAGACTTTAATCAATATTTGGTTGATTTTAATAGTGAATTTGTCCTTCACCGACGTAATGTTATACATCATGTACTATATCCTGCCGATGCCCTACATCACCTCACTCCCAGATTTAGTTCACTTCCTCTGCAACAGTTCACGCTCATTCCTAAATGAGGCAAAAGTTTAACATGGACAATCACAGACAGCAATTTTACATCCTACTTTCAGAGAACATTTTCAAAAATAAGTACCTGAAAATGGTCAAGTGCTTTGCAGCAGATTGTCACCACGACAGTTAAAACCAGAGTTGTACCTATTATCATTTCCTAGAGAATGTTTCAGCCAATTGTTAAACTTAGGTTTACAACTGCCATAGCGAAACACTCTACTTGGGCTGCTGCAGTGCACATGAAACAGTAATTATGGTTGCATTAAGTTGACCTCCTAGTGACATCAAGACTCCGGTAGCATATAGTGCTGAGGGCCCACCTCAATTCATATCTGGGACGAGTTCCAGACAAGTTCCGGACATCGTAGTGGGTGTAAGTTGCAAGATTCTGAACAACTTCCCCGCAATCTTCCCACAATGAAGTTATCAGTATTGGTGAGTCAAGCAGTTGCAAATGACAAATGCAGAGCTTCTTCCGGACAGAGACATGTTTCAAATATTTGAATCGTTAAAATGCTATTCAGATATGCAGTGGATGATAAAGCATTTGAATTAAGCCTGTTGCGGGTACCCGGGTACCCGCCCGCGGAGGCCAAGAACTGGTTCCATTTTATCGGGTCGGGTACCCGTAACCGAATTTATAAATTTCGACGCAACGTCCGAGACAAAAAAAACCCACAAGTACGTGCATTCAAATATCACTAACAGAAGATTTACAAAGTTCAGAGTGAGTTTACCGATGATTCCAAAACTCCATTTTGCGGTTTATATTTTGTTTTCAGTTTTATTTAGACTATCTTTGATGCGTCTCCAGAAGCCCGAAAGTGGCGAAACACGATAGTATCAACCCATTGTTTGTGTTTGTAATAAAGCTTCTTGTAGCCGCTAGCCAGGAAATCATCTTCTTTGATGCGCCGCAGATGGCCGGTAGTACCCATAACAAGTCCGTAACCTAAGATTTACAAAGTTCAAAGTGAATTACCGATCATTCACTGAAAACTCCATCTTGCGGTTTTTAGTTTGTATTCAGTTTTGTTGACTATCTTTGAAGTTTGAATTGATGTGTCTCCAGAAGCACGAAAGTTGACCCATCATGTTTTTAATAAGTTTCTTGTAGCGGGCCGCCAGGAAATGATCTTCTTTGATGCACCGCAGATGGCGGAATAAACAAACGATACTAAGTGATTGGCGTTTTAATTGCAGTCACGCACAATCAAAAAAGATGACAAAATGTAAGCCCAAGTTACTTTGCTGTGTCTGTGTGATTATTTCTTGTCCCTGACATTCCCTGTCTCATAACCTTGCTGTCCGGTGATCATCATGCCACGTTCAGGAAGTAGCCATGTTTGGTCACATTTTGAGAAAAAGTCAAAACTGTTTGTCAATTAATTGCTTTTCTTTAACCCGTTTTTTTCTGATGTACGATGTCTCAAAGCCTGAGAAAGTTTTAAGGGCATTTATAATTTCCTATGATTGAACAAAGTGTAGATAAAAAATATACCTTTAACAACAAATGATATAATAATAAAAATAACCGCGCGCCAATATTTTCTGCGGAACCGGCCAATCACAACGCACGTAAGAAGTGCAACTTGACTAGCGATTAGCGTAGTACAAGACGCATGCGCCGGGTCCCTATGATAAAGCATGACACCTTTTGTGCACGTGCTTTCACTTACCGTTAGTAGTACTGACTGCCGTGCCGGTGTAGCATGAATTTAGGTTTTATGAAATACGGACTCATTGGTGGTATTGCGCATGCTTATGCATAGATAATTAGGAGAGGGACTGGTCACGTGAAAGGGTTTAACCAATAAAAGGGGAAAAGAGTCCGATTTTCATACGAGTCTGATTTTCATATGACACCGGTCGTCGTACGCATGCCTAGCCGAGTAAGCCGACCACGCTGCGCGCGCTGCATGCATGCTACAACCAGCGCTGCAGTCAGTGTGGGCCACCTGGGCTGAGGTGACGGCCGGATGGACTCACTGAAGAATACACAGCGGGGAGCTCTTGGAAGTTCGCCGACTTTGTCATCGATGTCTTTAAACTCTTTATTAATCACCTTACGTTTCTTTTATTTCATAAACTCAGGTGCTGTATATAATAGACATTGAATTTGCAATTCCTATTTTTTACTGACAAATCAACCATTTGCAAATCGGTATACCTGCACAGAAAGCATTACAGAACACAATGGGGTGTTTAGAAACGAAAGCACTTACTTCCGGGTTGGCGTTATAAATGAAAACACTTACTTCCGGGTTTTTTTTTGGGGGGGGGGGGTTTACGGGTACCCGGGTACCCGACCTTGACCGGGAAAGGGTACCAGGTTCCAGTCAAAACCGTAAACAGACAGGCCTAATTTGAATATTCGGTATCTTCCATAGAGCTATTAAATTACTAGAGCGCTAACTCCAAATTCTTGTGTGTGGAGAAGCTTTGAAGCCATCCTGGGTGCAGACATTTTGTATTCATGTGCGTGTTTGTAGAACATAATGAAATTAGATGGATTGAATTTTGAAAGTGTAATCTAAATGCAATGCGCAAGCGTACGCAAACTTCTTAAGCGCATGCTACGGTTTAAAAAAAACACGTTTAATCATCTGCAGCGGATACGCGCACGTGTTGCGCTGTTTGTGTAGAGCAAAATGACACTCTTTTGCTGATCGTGCGTTTTGGTTTTGGGCGTATCGGTTTCGATGAAGCACCAGTATGGAATACAAATGCAGATATGCAAATAGCCATATAAAAGACGTACAACATTTCTAGTTCTCCATAGGTTTGTGTGCAAACAGGCATCATTTTGTACATGAGTCAGCGCTCTAGTAATTAAATATAGCTCTATGGCATGTATGGTGGAACAGCCCTACAAGAAATGCATATTACTATATTATTTTGATTACACAAATCACTTACTTTCGCATTCATTTGGAGTCCCCCCTGGATAGGGAAGGGTGGAACCGGCCGCCCATGGCCGATTGTTATACAGAGGGAGGCACTGTTCACAGTTTTTGCCCATGGTGTTATGAGAACATTGACATACTGTCTCTGAGTTATCATTCACGTGACAGTATTTGCCATGCAGGTTGCAGTTACATCTGTGGATAGTCAAAGAAACGAAAAAACAGACGAGAAAATTAGCCTTGTGTTAACATTTGTAATGAACAGATTCAGTGGAATTTATGAATATGCTACAAGGGCAATAGTTTTGTACCAACATTTTCAGGAAGTTTTGTAGCTGAAACTCCTGAAAGTTGTCAAGTTGAAAAGAAATTGTGATGAGGTATATGTGAAACAGAAAAACTGTTTTGTTTTATGCAATGTTTTGTCCTTTGTAATTTAATTGTTCATATTTAATCATAGGGGCCTGTTCATTCTTCAGTTCACAACTCCAATGCAAATTTGTGATGTTACGGCAAGATATTCATGCTGCATATTTGAGAGAGTTGAACACATTTCACCTCTAGGAAATTGTGCCGTTAGCTTTTTGACATGAAATTTGCTTCAAATTTGTATTATGTTACTGGCCTAAGGCTTGCGATCTTCAAACAACCAGACAAGTTTTCTTGAAAATGTATATGTTTCTGTGACATTTTTACAAGCTAACTCTGTGATTTGTATTGACCAAATCATATGACTGAAACCACCTTAATTCATGAGTTACTTTTTTCCAAAAAACGGATCAATGAATCCACTTTTAATAATAATTCGTAGATGAAAAGATAAAAAATCAGCCAGTGTAAATCGAGAGAACAATGCTTCTGGAGTGAACAAGACAAGATATAGGTTCCTATGCATGCAATAATTTTCTTGTTTTCCAAAATTATTGAGACTGATTTGTCATAAACAAACAATGCTGCTAAACCTTTATAAATCCTACGTTTAAGGAATCAGTATTTGCATGTCACAAACCTTTACACATATCTTTCATAAGTCCATTAAAATAAAAAAAAGAGATTATAAAATGAACTTACATGAGGAAGGTGCCAATGTTGGATATGGCATAGTAGTAATGGATCAGGCTTTGGAACTGATACGTCCATTCCAAGCCGTCCGTGGCAGGATACAGCAAACGAAGCCGCAGGTCTGTCACTTCCAAGAATGCCTTCAGTTCTGTGGCATTCTCATACGCCCTCTGGAAATCCTGGGGAAAAGGGGAGCTGGTCAGAAGAGTCAGGCGGTCCTGGACTGTGAACAGGACCTCACCGCCTGAGTACAGTGCTGTCTGGGGCCCGCTGCTGTAACTCTCGCTGCAGATGACTTCCGTCGGGGTAGCGGCAGCGTCCGCGTGCGTCATCCCAAAGTAACTGCAGCTGTACGCATAGTACTGATACGGCTGCCATGTTTGGCCGTAATCGGAGGATTTCTCGAGGACCATTCGGCGCGGCAGGCTGGACTGGAAGACGATTTTGATCTCACTGTTGATGGTGTAGGAGTGGTTTAGGGAGAGGGTGAGGTTGACTTCTAAGGGGGTAGGGTAGTTGTACCAGGTGATTGACTGCCACCATGTGGGCTGGCCTGGGGTGGGCTGATCGTAGCTGTACTGAGGTGGGTGAGACAGGCTCGCATTGGTGGCATCACACAAACTGCACTCCTTGGAAATGTCCTACAAACAAAGTGGGGATATGGGTAAAGCCGAGTTTGCCGTACTTTTCTAGGAAGCCAATACTTTGCTCTATTAAAGTACTTTTAAATCAGGCAGATTTAATGAGTGGTTCCCTAAATCAAAAAGTTTGCACAAATATGAATCTTAGATCGAGCAGAACACTTGAGGAGTATCCCAGTTCACACAAAAGATTTAGAAATAACTTGGTGCCCCCAGCCCTATCTCACCAGACTCATCAATAGCTCAACATAGGATTTTTTAACTACTATTATCTAAGCTCGATGTCTTAGAATAATTGATTGTATTTGTGGATTTTGTATGTGTTTTACTTTCTTTTGCATTGTGTTTATTTTAAATTTAATTTACCTTTATTTTGTAAATCACTGTGCAATTCAGCTTTCAAGCTGCTCAATAGTGATAATAAACCCAAATAAATAAAATAATAAATAAAGCAATGTATTGAAATGTAACTGGCTACCAACATTTTAACATTTTTCACAATTGGAACAGAATGTGTACCACGAACAGTGACAAACGTTAGCAAAACCAACTTGACAATTCATTCTTGCAGTCTTACATGATAAATTTACATCTTGAGTTTTTATATTAAAGCATTGCAGTGACACATTGATTATCATTTTTTTTTAAAGGAAAATTCATTCATTTGCTTACTTTTTTAAGCCCCAACCTCCATAGGCCTTTAGCTTCAAAATATTACTAGTAGTCATTTGTATTTTGCAATACTCTAGCCATTTGGTGTCCATTATTCAAAGTATTTTATAGCCAAAAAAAAATGTAGCAGAGCATGCAACATGCTGTATTTTGCAGCATTTGGAACTTCATCCCAAACAAAGACAAATTAAGTCAGGGTCTGAACAAGTTTGGAATACATGGTGCATCTGTTCATTTTGTCTACAAAATGGAATTTGTATTGACTGAAAGTAGTTTTTTCAATTCTTCATCTTGCTCGAGGCATTTGAAAAGCATGTGACCTGGTATGCCAAAATCACCTGTGCATTTGGGCAATAAGTCAAGTTTTTGTTATTGCAATATTAGTAAAATATAGACTTTGCTCTTTCAAATACCACTATGTTTTTGAAATTGAATATTTCAAAGCAAAGTTAGTAAATTTTGAAATCGGACTTTCCAAAATGTCAAAAATGGGGAAAAGACCTTTAAAGTTTGAATTTAGTGAAAAAACCCACTTTGTCAATAAAATTTCTATTTGAAACGTTTACAAAACATTTTCAACATTAGTAGCATCACAAATTTCAAAAAAATATTGCAAAATTGCTGAAAATCACCCAAATGTCATTTAGCAGCTGTTTCCCGATTCGTAGCTCTGCCCAATTCTGCCTGGTTTTGACATACCACGCCACATAGCACCAACTATAGGCCCACACCCAAATTGTTTTCCAAATGAAAAAATGAAATATTTTTGTAAAAAATCAAGATGATATCATCACACCATTCCCTCATCAGAGCGCACTTAGGGCAACCAATCTCAATAAAATAAACATTTTATTTATGCAAATTCATGGTTGTTATTGACACAAAAATAGGCAATGGTGTCTTTTATTCAATCAGAATTTTCCCGGAACAAAACACAGCCAGGCTGCTCCTTTGAGGCCCGTTACCATGGAGACAGCAACAGCTGCACTTTCATTATTAAAACGGACGCATCAGCATGTGCCACACCTAAACACATGCGTGACTCAGATACGCATTGTGTTTAGGCCATGCAGCAAATTAAGAATCAATTATTAATTCCACCCTGCCCTGCGCACAATTTATACAAATTCCAATTCAGCCAAACTTTGTTAAATGCCAAGCTATGGATATTAATACTTTCTAAACATTGATTCAAACATCAGTTAATGAAATCAGTGGGGGTTTTCCTCTAAATTTGGAAAGAAAAACCATTTTTTTCACAAATATCTATCAACTAGAAATTAAGTTGAGTATAAAAATGTCAACATGCATTTTTTTTCAGTTTACGTCCGATGTCATGATTGTTTAACCTCCAAAATAAAATGCACTTAGTGTGCCAATTTCGCTGGATTTCTTGTTTGGAACAAAATAATGCTTCATTTGATGTATTCTTCAAAATGAGAAAGATAAATATTCAATAAAACTGTTAAAATTATAAAATAATCAATTATACCAATGGGAAACTGACTAGGTTCCCTAAAAGTTAAAAAAGTAGAATGCAGAAATTGACTGGAGCGGGGTTTGACATGTTTGAACCTCTGACCTCCGGATTGCTGTTCCAGTGCTCTACCAACTGAGCTATCCAGCCCCGTGTTGGTGGTTCCCCATTTTGTCGATGTCTTTGTTCAAGGGGCGCTCGTGCTAGTCAGAAGCCATAAGACGTATGGACCATGTAACCATGGATCACCCCCTTAGTCTGCTAGCAACATAAGGAAAACTGCAAACCCAGGAAATAGCTTAAGCTGATGATAAAGACCGGCTGGCTGATCTAAAACACTTTTCCAGTGTCACATGACTCCTATGATATCCAGTGCCTTTTACCATTTTATTGGTTGAACGTTCACAATCCTCATGTAGGCATGCGCAATACCAGGGAGTCAGTATTTCATAGTCCTAAATTCACAACTCACTGCCACAGCTGCGTTCTGCACGACATCGTACAGTACGCGCAATGTGCCTGCCAATCGCCATGAAAGGAGTTGTTTCTAGAGGGGGGTTTTGAAAAACAAAATCGTTGGAAATATATAATTTTGACTTGGTCTGACTTTTGGACCGAAAAGTTTTGATTTTTTGACCAAAAAGATATTTATGAATTGGAATAAATTTGTGCTTGGTTGGGTAATTATCAGCATCCAGACTCCAACTGGTCTTAAACATAGTGTTTAATACTGACCAAGCTAACCCGTTAGCACCTGTATTGTATTTATTCGCCGTTGAATCCATAAAACCATACAGAACTTGGGCGCTTCGGGGCGGTACAGAAAATAATAGAAAGGACAGTTTGGGCAGCACAGCTAGAGACTTTAAAAGATATTTTCAACAGATACGTACATTTTCCATTTTTATGTTTTAAAGCAGAAAATCAAGAATAAATGCATGACTGAATGAATGGAAGTATATAATCAACCTTACCAGCGTGCAGTAAATATTTTCGTTGATGGTCTGGCCATACCCACATGTGTGGTCCTCTGGTTCCACTGTCGGCAAGATGTTGAGATTATACAGCACCTCTGCATCGGCAAGACACGCTTGGTAATGCGTGGTGCCGTTGCTGTCTGTGGTCTCACAGTTTTGTTGGTTGACGTTTTGTGCTCTGGTCGGAAGCACTAGCAGGGCTAGGCACAGCACCATTAATTTGGGAAATACCATTTTGCCCAAGTTCTGAAACTTCATAATGGGGCCTTTTGATCTTTAAAGGTTGCTGGCAAGTTTTTTTTAAGTTACTAAACTTTTTTTCAAGTTCAGCTATGGCTTTTTCTTAATCAACTAAATTTAGCACATATTTGAAAGATTTGTTTACATTATGTACCACAACATGACATGTGACTTTGTATGACCAGCGTTGTTTGGTGTGTCACTCATAATTACATGTATGGTTCTGATAACCTGTAAGACGAAAGAGATTAAAAAAAATAATAAAAGTCAGAATATGTGAGGCAGATATAAAATGCACAAAATTGTTGATTAACATAGAAAAATAAAACATGTAAATGTTAATTGTTTAAAAATAAATAGGACATACAAAAAAGTTGACATTATCTTAATTCGTTCCAAAAAGTGCAAACTGCTACGATGAGAAGAACAATGCATTGCAAACATTGAATAATACCCAAATTTAAATCTTCCATCTTACATAAACACAACTTTCTCACAAAAGAAGTTGCTAAAAATATATTTACTTAGGCTGAGTAAGCAAAATAACTAGTTTCTAAAAACTCATTTTTTTTTTCCCCCAAGATGACAGACTTTCCAAGATGGCGGATAGATTCTTCCATTTCCTCAACTATTTTGCTGATACAAAATTGTTTCCAAAGGAGCCGTTAGGCGTTACCCTTTCTACATATAGCTACAATTTTGTTGAAAACAAATAAAACTATATTTACAATATAATGAGCAAAATATATTGTAAATGTAGGAATTTGTTTTAAAAGAACAAAAAGGGAGGCGGCTGGGGAAAAAAGGAAGTGGGCGGGGACGAGAAACTGGTTTATTTTTTTACATGACCTAAACTTATTTTGCTGTTTTCCTTCCCTCATTTGAATAAGAAAAAACAGTTATATTTCTCATTCCTCCATGACATATGCACACAGTAGTAAAGATTGTGGTATCCGTTTCCCCATAAGCATCTAAAGCTTGGAAGCGCACAATTGGTCCTTTACCCAAAGCCTGTCATACAATTCCGTCACCTGTGCATAATACAATGCCTGCACCTGTATCACACTCGATTCATTCATGCGTGCACATTCCAAGGCTGTACAGCAACCTGTTTCTACAGACGCTACCCCCTGTGAATGTATACGTGTATTATGAAACTAAAATAGAAAAACATTTGATTTCTATAAATTCCTACTGGCACAAAACCCTTTATAGTCTCTGCTTTTGTCATATAGTTATATCTCATCATTAAATTGCAACATACCTGTTATTCGGTGGCAAGAACATGACTTTTGCAGCACTTTTCTGTCGGTACTTTTCGATACAACTACCGAAATTATCACCAGTGACAGTCGTGAAGTGTGCGGAAAGTGAATGGACTTTCCCATTTTACCACCAGATGCCGCTTTCGAAAGCACGACTCTGATTGGCTCAGCGAAAACTTCACATGATTATTCATGAGACTCAAACTCGCAGGACAGCCGGTTTGGTAGGGAGAATTTCATAATGATCATTATCAAGCACAGGAAACTCTGCTGCATGTTCGCAACCGATGCAAACATACTGGGGGGGGGGGACCATAAGCTATTTAGCGACTTGAATTTTAGAAGTGTTGATTTAAAAAAATGGTATTAATCAGACCAAAAAAAGAAGAATGTAATACATTCTTCTTTTTTTTGGTCTGATTAATACCATTTTTTTTTTTATATATGTTATAAAGATGGATGTGATTAAGAGGGGGCGTTTCAGTTAATAGGGCTACCGAGCTAATTCCTATTGCACAATATGACCCTATTCAAATCTGATTCCAAGAAGTTGGTTTAACGAATGTGCTTATTGAAAGAACACAATCAAAGTTGGACACAGCATTTTCCCAAGGGGGAGGGGAGTGGCTGGAATACTGAATTCAAGATTTTCCACGGGGAGCGGGGGGGGGGCCCAGGCACTGCAGCCAACTCATAAAAAGACCCAAGACCATAAAAAGACCCAATTTCTAATATTGAGTGAATACCCCCCCCCCCCCACTCCATCAGCCCTTCACAATATTGTGCTGAAAGCAAGTCTGTGGATCATTTTACAGATGGACTTCCAGAAACAAGTAGTTTTACACACAAAAAATAAACAAGAAATTTAATAACTCGAAGCAAATAGGGCCCAACTCCACAATTTAGGCCAATATGAATTTGACCCAGCGTGTTATTGCTAGAAAAAAAAAGTTACCTTGTGTACACAAGGGTCTCAAATCCCCCCTCTGCATAGGCTTCTTATGCATCTAAATCACAATATGCATGGAAATAGTCCCATTACTTAGCATTTGACACTTTCTTTGTACATTGTACATGTGTACACAACATTTTAGTGGGGTTTTGGCCTTTCTCATTGGCACTATCACATTAAACAGCAACAAATAAATGAGTCAGAAACAAAAAGAAAAGTTTATTGAAAAGAAACATATTTTTATTACTTGATCACTATTCACAGAATGATACTTGAATTGAGCTTTACATTTATAATATCTGTAGAAAATTCATCGGTGTGCGTTTCATTTTCTTGATTGAAATAAAACAAATGATGCCTCAAGATAACTAACATGAAGGTGGGGGAGAAGGTGGGAGGGAGCAAATATGTTATGAGATGGAACTACTTCTAATAACTAAGTACCCAAGAAAAAAAGAGTATTGCGATTTGGTGAACTTCAATATATGCGCCAAAACATTCGGCCAAAAAGCGTTCAGTTGAAGGTACTGTATTTACACAAACAATTTGCATGGCATAAAGAAAGTTTGGGAAAATGCATGAGTTTTGCATCAAAACTGCTATATTGCCAAGTGCATACATTTATATCAAAATATAATGCTTTACAAGTTAACTGTCACCCTTTAAACTCTGACCGTTTCATAAAACGCTCGTTAAAAGGGGGAAAAATCTTTTAAAAAGACTTTACTGTTGGACCTTTTTTCTTAAATTTTTGAACCCCATTTTTCCCAAAAGTTCTAGCAGCAAACCTTTCAGCACTTTCAGACAATAAAATCTTTCCTGGGTGATTCTCTGACCTTGGCCTTGACTTTTGGCGGAAGTTTTGAATTGTGTGAGAAAGTAACTACAGCAAACTAAATGAAACCTTTTTGGGAATCATCAACATAGGGCTGGATAGCTCAATCAGTAGAGCACCTGAACAGTAATCAGGAGGTGGCAGATTCAAACCCCGCTGCAGTTAATTTCTTTGTTCAACTTTACAAATATTTACCAGTTTGTGCCGGATGACGTGTATACACACAAAGGTTTTGCGGTATTCGGACTGGATGACGGTTAACCACGCAGGGAGCGAGGCCGGAAAATATCTGTAAGCGAGCGAGGCCGGAAATATGAGTGTGCTGCCCGAGGGTGATGGCTTCAATCCACCTGGCTTGAGGTCGAGTGAAAAGTAATCCCGTGCCTCGTTCCGTTCTTGTCAAAATAACCCCAGCGCGAACTGGTTAAAACCTTTTTGGACTGAATTCCATTATCAAAATCCAGCCTTTCCAGTCTCAAGTTATAAGTTAAAAACTCTGTTGGACATTTCTTGACCTTTGAACCGTAACCCTTGACCTGAATACTACCTCCTGAAGAGGGAGGCAAACTTGCGCGGCAGACGTCCGTCTTTGCTGGCCAGCGCCTCTTGAATGGCGTTATAGTCTGGTAGCCGTGAGAGGTCACCCATCGCTGCGATGGACGGCTTAGAGCGCAGCATTCTGCTGGCTGCGCGCTGGATGTCCTCCGCTGTGATACTCTCTGTTAATGAACGCAAATTTTTTTTTTATAAACCAAAATAAGGACTTCAATCGGATATTCCGTTCACAAGTTGTGGCTGTTTAAAGTTCGCATTTATCGACTGTCAAAAGTAACATACTAAGAAAAAGGCCCTTAAAGTCATGAGTTTTGTCATAAAATGAACGATGCAAATTGTTTTTCCTTTAAAACACTGTTTTCCATGATTTTTATACTTTTTCTTTAAAATATGTGCAGTAGACGTATCAAAGATTACAAAAATCAATAAATCTGAAAATTGAATTATTTTTTTTTTTTAGATTTTCTCCACTGTGGCTGGTGCCCAGTTCCGTCTCATTTCGCCAGAACGCCTCACAAATGTGAGTCTAAAAATTCCACAATGTTTAAATGTGATTATCTTTGCAAATCACTCGGCGAATCACTTGTGAAAATACTTGGCAGCTTTTCATGTCACTCCATAGACATCTTACAAAATCATAAATTTTGTGTATGGATGCTATTTTTCTTTGGCAAAGTCCAATAAACATGTTTACTATTTCATAGTGATGAAAATCCATTTGAAATTTCAAAAGGAACAGGACTATCAGAAGTTTCAAAGATTTGTTAATTGACGATACTCACCAATCATATGGCAGTATTCCTGCGGTTGTTTCCTCTCACCTATAGCTAGGACCTGCCTACCAATATCCTCAAAGACCACCGGCCGCGCCTCGAGGTTCATCATCATCAGGGATTGTAGCTGCTTCTTGGCTCGGCTCAACTCAACCTGCAACAGACCGCAGGAGACCATAGCCAGATCAATGCTACAGCAGACAAACACATGTCATGATTGAGTTCATCTACTTTCTGTGTTTCTTGGGCACCCCTCCCAGCTACAATTTCAGTTCCAGAGCAACCTATAGTGAACCATAGATTGACCACGGATCCTCTACACAAGGATAAACGACTTCCCCAAATTTCTGGTCAGATGCGTGATACGGCACTTGCGCGTCGTACATGCGCGTGCGCGAGACTCGGCCCGCGACTGCAGTCTTTCAGTGGTCAAATTTCTGTCAGGATGCCAGCTGTCCGCGCATCGCGGACTCACCGTTCCATGCATTTTGTACACAAACTCAGATGAGTCGTTTATCCTTGTGTAGAGGATCCGTGGATTGACTAACAAAACTCGAAAACACAAGCAATTCAAAGATATATTGAACTATGGACGTCATGTACTAGTACCCCTCAATGATTAAAAGAGAAAGTTGGAGAGACCACTGGGACGGATTCATGCACACATTGCCGATGGTGCCTGATGCTTACACTGATGCATAGCTGCCAACATTTCAAAATCCCAATTAGTAATCAACCCGCGCGGTCATTTTCAACTTCTCGTTTTATCGAAAGCTTTACCAACATCGAGTACAGGTACATGGTTTACATGTACACATACATGTGCATACCCTTCTTGTTGTGAATAATAATGTACTGTAGGCCAAAAGATAATTTAAAAAAAAAAAAATAAATAAAAAAAAAAAAATTATTTATTTTTTTTATTTTTTATTAATTTTGTTTTAATGTCTGTATTTGTTTGTTGAAGTCAAATAAATAATAAAATAAATAACATGTGCGCATATTTTCTTGAGATGTATGCTATCGATGTTGAGTTTCGAGTTCGTATCATGTTTTTACACACAATGATCTATGGCCACCGTATGCAATAGAAATATCCTGCCAACATACCTTGCAAACGCATGCTGATTATCTTTTCTGTCCGTTGTGATAAACTCAAACTCTATTACCAATTATTCCAACCATACTCTTATTAAATTCCATGATTAAAATCTCGCACTGATGGGTCTCATCCCGGCAATAAGCGACTAAATGTGCTCACGATCGTCACTGAAAAGTAGTCACAGTACACACAACCACACATCCACGAGATGCACACAAATGACACACCATTGAAAAATGTTTTTAGTCTGGTCCTCAAGTACTCCACTGCGCACACTTCATTGATGTCTATCAGGTGCTTGACTGCATTCTTATTAGACTTGTCACCAGTCCATCCATTATTTCGTTTTCGGTCAAAAACGATACTTTACATTTTTTTTTTTTCGTTAGGTAGAAAATGGGAAATTCGTAATGTTTTAGTGGCAAATCGTATTTTCGTAATTTAACAAACAATTCGTAATAATTACGAAAAAATCGTACTAGTTGGCAGTGTTATATCCTTTGGAACGGATTCGTATTTAAACAACTTGGGACGCAAATAGCACCACAACAACTCCAGCTCGGTTTGGCTTACAACTTCGTAACACACGTTTATTCAACATGGCTCCGCGCACAGAAACTCTTACACGAGTTGACCTTTGACACACTCTAATAGACTGGCTACCTGTCACATGCAGACACGACATCCCTCCCCTTCAAAAAGAAACTTTGGTTTTCTTGAATAATGGGTGACATGCAAAAGGTCAACTATAACAATCTCCACTGCCCAATAATCACAGCAACTAACAAACATCTTTAACTTTAAATCCAAACACAAATATTAAACTTTACAAACCCTGATATAATCAACAACATGCATCTGTCTGACCTTCATGGATTTGTATACATGCACAAGTCAAGCTACTACTGTTAGCGCAGGTTTGAAATTTACTATCAACAAACTGAGGATGTTTTCTTTTGCTGAGCATCATGCCCAAAATCAAAACTCTAGTGGACGGATTGAGATGAAACTGCGTTTTGTTTTGTTTTAGAGAACACTCCTATAAAACTTTTCTCATTCAAAACAAAAGCATGCTAAATACATGTTTTATGATGAACAACACTTATATAAAGTAACTTTAGTTCAGTCCACTCTAGTTCAAGATGTAGTCCTTAAACTTAGGATGCATGCCACACTGTCTCTTGGGTCTGCCCGCACATGGACTGGGCAGCTCCTTTGCAACCGGTGGGGTCACAGCGGGTGGGGTATGAGTTACAGTCTTTTGGGGACTGATTGCCTGGTCCATGGTGTTCCCACTGCTGTCCGCTATGGGAGGTTCACTGGCGGTGTTAATGCCTGTGTCACTTGCACTCTGCGTGAACTTCCGAACATGGCTGGTGTTTCGTGAGTACTGGGCTCCCTCCGGGGATGCAACAACCACACTGTTGCCGGTTTTACTCACAACGGTGAATGGGTCGGGAGTGAAAGGAGTAGAAAGTTTGTTGGTCTTCTCCTGCCTCACGAGGACTTGGTCGCCAATCTGCACATCAGAGTATTTTGCATTTCGGCGTGTATCCGCGTACATTTTGGCTTTTGCTTTGCTTTCAGCATCATGGTCACGAACCTCCAAATCAGTGTGATCGTCTGGCTTGAATGCTGGTAGTTTGCCGCGGATTTTCCGGTTAAACAGTAGTTCAGCAGGAGTTTTCCTTGTGGCAGGGTGTTCGGTTGCGCGGTACTTCGCGACGTATTTGCGCAGTTCTTTTCTCCAATCCTGACCTGCAGCTTGCGCAATGCGGATTCGTTTCATGATCGAGTCATTCTGTCGCTCCACCTCACCGTTTGCTTGAGCCCACTTGGCTGTTACTCGCACATGGGATATTCCGTTCTCCTCACAAAAGTCACGAAACTCTTGCGAGCGGAATTGCGGACCGTTATCCGACTTAAGGGTCAATGGTATGCCGTGGCGGCTAAATGCCTCTTCGAGGGAGTCAACGATTTTGTCTGTGGTGGTGGAGCTCAATATCTGGTATTCATAGTACCGGCTATAGTAATCCACCAACACTAGTATAGAATGTCCCGATGGAAGTGGCCCAAGAAGGTCGGTTGCCAGATCTTGCCACGGACCATCCGGGAGTGGGGTTGACCTAAGTGGTTCAGGGGGGTTAGGTCGCGATACAATTTGGCATCCGTGACACGACTTGCAGAATTTTTCCGCTGCTTTGTCCATTGCCGGCCACCAGACTTTCGTGCGGAGATTTTGTTTGGTGCCAACAATGCCGAGATGCCCTTCGTGAGCAAGAGCGAGTGCCTGTTGCCTCAATTTCTGTGGTAGGACAATGCGTGTTCCCCGCAGAACAAGCTGTCCCATGATACACAGCTCTCCTACGACCGGAGCGTATGCCTTACACTTTTCGAACTTTCCAGTGCGAATTGCTTCTCTGACGTTTGCAAGTTCACCGTCTTCGGCAGACGCGTTTTCGACTTGCTTCGTGGTCATGGCACGCGGCGTCGCAGATACAGCTACGAAACGAACATATTCATCCGCGCCATGGGCATGTTCCGGTTTGCACTTGCCACTTAAGAGGCGTGACAGGGCATCAGCGATATTCTCGCGTCCGGGGACGTATACAACTTTGTAGTTGTACGGTTGTAAGCGTAGTACCCAGCGTTCTATCCGTGCACATGGTTTGGAACGGGGTCCATATATGGCCTCGAGTGGCTTGTGGTCAGTTAGAAGCTCAAAGTCGCGTCCATAGATATAGGCATGGAATCTTTCGCAGGCCCAAACCAACGACAGGGCTTCCTTTTCTGTTTGCGAATATCTTCTTTCGCAATCGGTCAGGCTGCGGCTCACATAGCAGATTGGAACCAAACCGTCACGCTGTTCCTGAACTAATACTGCACCCAGGCCGACTGGGCTCGCGTCACCTATCACCTTTGTCGGTGCCGTTTTATCATAGTACGCGAGAGTGGTTGCCTTCGCAAGGCTCTCCTTAAGCGCGTTGAAGGCTGCTTTCTGGTGTGGCCCAAATTGAAATGGAACGCCTTTTCGGGTCAGCTTGCGAAGCGGGTCGGACAGAGTAGCAAAGTTGGGTATGAATCTACTACTGAACCCAACTAGGCCGAGAAAACTCCGAACCTCTGATACGTTCTCGGGCTCTCTGAATTCGGATACGGCTCGAACGCGTTCTTGCGTGGGACCAATGCCCTTCTCGGACAACAGGATCCCCATGAATACTAGCCGGCTCATGTTGAACTGGCACTTCTCAGCATTCAGGGTAAGACCTAGCTCCTGCAATCTGCGCAACACTGCAAGCACTCTGCTGTCATGGGTATTTTGGTCAGGGCCATGTACGATTATGTCGTCCGAGATATTTTCTACGCCTTCAAGACCTGCTAGCGCTTTTGCGATCATGTACTGGTACTGTTCGCTCGCGGAACTTACTCCGAATAGAAGTCGTTTGTACTGATATAGACCGCAGTGTGTGACAAACGTCGTGATCCCTCGCGACTCCGTGGCGAGTTCCAACTGGTGGTAACCCCATTTGAGATCGAGTTTACTGAAAACCTTTGAGCCGTTCATGCTTTGCAAAAGTTCATCCACAGTAGGGATTGGATGACGGCCGCGTATGATCGCTTCGTTCGCGCGTCTCATATCTAGACAAAGTCTAATATCGCCGTTCGGTTTCGGTACCACGACGACAGGGTTGACCCAAGGTGTCGGGCCATCAACGGCTTCGATTATGTCAAGGCACTCTAGTTCGCGTATTTTTTGTTCTACTCTACTGCGCAAATTGAATGGTGTTCGCCTAAGGGGCTGCGCAACTGGCGTAACTGAGGTGTCGATGTGGAGCTTAACTTGCTCAGTTTTCAGCTTACCCACGCCTCCGAACACCCCAGGAAACTGCTGCTGGTACTGCTTGGCCTTGTCACCGTTCATAGCTGAGCTGTTCTTAGCGCACCTGTCAACTTTGACCTCATCTATAGTCCCGGCGTGGCCACTTACAGCATTGATTCCGATTTGGAGTATGCCCAGTTTCATTGCTGTGTCTTTGCCAAGTAACGGTACTCCCTTTCCTTTGATTACGATGAATTCGGCTCGGGTAGATCTGCCTGATACCTGCACTTCGCACTCGAATGTACCCTTGAGTGACAGGGGACGGTCTGCTCCATACGCCCACAGCTTTCTGTCTGGTGGGGCTACATGGGATTCACACTGAATTTTGTTCTGTTTGAGTGAGTCCCAAGTCTGCTCGTCGATGATATTGCTTGTGGCTCCCGAGTCAATCAGCATGTTAAGGTCGACTCCGCCCACCTTGATCTTCAACATGTTCGAATGTGGTCCCTCTCGGATGAGGAAGGCGTAATCTTGTGAAGCCTCGGGGTTGGCGTGTTCCTCACCCACTTGGTTGACTCTGGGCTTTGTTTTTGTTTTGCACATCTTTGCGAAGTGGTCCCTGCCAGAACACTTTTGGCATGTCTGACCCCTCGCGGGACAGTTCGAGTCACGGCCGAAATGTCCGGTTCGACCACATCTGTAGCAAGCACCTTTGGGGGTCGGTTCAGGTTTTGTACGCCGATTTCCCGTTTGTGATTGTGGCGACCATAAGTGTTTGGTTTCCGTTTTGGGCTTATACTGCTTGTCACGGGATTTCTGTTTCTTGTCTGACACACGGTTGACAGAGTCAGATTTAGGGTCTTTGCTTTTGCCAGACAGTGCAGCCATTTGTCCTTCCACCTTTTCACATTTATCAGCTATTTGCAGTGCCTTATCTAGTGTCAGTTCAGCCCCAGTTTCCAACAGTTTGCGCCTAACATAATCGGATTTGCACTTACTCAACACAGCATCCCTGATCTGATTGTCCTTTTCCCCTCCAAAATCGCAATCCCTGGCCGCCCTCCGAAGTCTGGTTACAAATTGTAGCACAGTTTCTCCTTCCTTCTGTGACAACTGATGAAATGTTTGCCGTGAGAATGCTGCGTTCTTCCGGGGAACAAAGTAGGCATTCAGCGCTTTTTTTGCAGCATCGTAGTCGGCAGGGTCACCCGTGTTCGGCAGGGTTTGAAAAATTTCCTGCACGTCTGGGCCCGCAAGGTGGAGCAGCAACGCCCGTCGTCTTTGCTTTACCTCGGGTGCGGTGGCAGATCTAACGATGTGGCCCTTACCGTCCGCGTACAGTTCGAACGACGTGAGCCACCTTTCCCAACGCGGCCCGAGGTTTGCCGGCTCTGAAAAGCAGTCGAAGGTGGGAATCACGGTTTTCTCCATTGTTTACCCTCGTCGCCAATGTTATATCCTTTGGAACGGATTCGTATTTAAACAACTTGGGACGCAAATAGCACCACAACAACTCCAGCTCGGTTTGGCTTACAACTTCGTAACACACGTTTATTCAACATGGCTCCGCGCACAGAAACTCTTACACGAGTTGACCTTTGACACACTCTAATAGACTGGCTACCTGTCACATGCAGACACGACAGGCAGCTATGCTGATGGTGCCTGATGCTTACGCATACACGCTGCAGCTCATAACTTACCTCTTCTATGCGACCTGCCATGTTGACAAACTCCCTCACTATTACCTCAACCAATTCTTTCACCTGTGACAAATTACATCAAATAGTCATTCTTTAGGTCACTTTTGCGATAAAAATGCATTTGCTGCTATATGCCTGTAATTAACAATGTCAAACACTCCACTCATCCAAAACTCTAAATGTATAAACCACCCCAATTTTCTGAAATGAGTAGGCTTATTTTTTGTTCTCGATTTTACCCTTTTCAAATAAATACCCAGTTTTTCAGTTCAAATTGCAAATGCGTGGATACTAACCATGCCTGGGTTTGCGCTGGCATGAATGCAGAAGATGCCGCTATCCTCGTAGCTATGATGCATGGCGATAGCGCTGTACATCCAGTGAAATCGGTTCAGGACGTTCAGGTACAGCCGCGTGTACATGCCTTTACCAGGACCCCCAGCGGAGAAGGACCCCCCACCGCCCATCAGCATGTTCAGGACGGAGAAGGCGATGAAGTCGGGATCTTTGTGGCCGCAGGACTCCAAGGCAATGACGACGTGGGCAAGCTCGGGGATAGGGGTGCCTGGGGCGATGTTGGACATATCTCGAACCTCCTGGGATAGTAACAAATGAAACACACAGGTTTAAAGATGTAATATTCGTGTTCTTCAACAAATTAAATTTTTCTCCAAAGGAATTTTCGACTACTTTTTAATTTTATTTTGGGCATCTGTGAGCCTCTTAACATTTTTCTAGTTTTTGTTTGCTTCAGCGCACAAATATATCTGACCTGTGAGTAGACTGGTTCCAAGTCGCTACTTCATTGATTCTGATAGGGGGAAGGAACCAGTCTACCTCAGTGGTGAGACCTGAATTTTTGCAAGGGCCGTAAGTAATTAAAAATGTCCATACCATCGTTAAATTCTTGCATTGGGTGACACGCACCCCTTAGCAGCCAATATTTTGTCATAACATATCTTGGATTTTTGCAGGACTAGGTGAGATAAGCACCGATTCAGCACAGATTTTCATCAGCAACTCCACTGTTCCCACAACTTGACTATGATTGAAGCAGTGGTGAAATAGCATGGGTACCAGTGACATGATAGTTCCTCATGGTACGTTAATGGTCAACATCACTAATGTGTAGAAAAGCATTAGGTTGGGGTAACTGATGTGCAATGTAATGTTTATGTGTGGTATCATAAAAACGTCCCTGTGCCAAAAGTTGCTCTTAGGAGCTTGAAATGTGATGTTTCTGGACCAATTATATATAAATTTAAACATCCACGAACAACAAACAACACATGCTGATGGTGTACCCAGAAATCATGCATAGTTGATAGTCATTTGAATGCTGCGGCTTTGCATCCCACTTCTGACACCAGTCAAACATATCTCAACTACAAAACTGCAAATACACAGCAAGTTGTAAAGTAACAACACACAGTGAAGTGTTACATTCTCCTCACCCTCTCTATGCCACCAAGATACTGTGCTATCGACTGATCCACCTCAACAGGCTTCCCAACGACCTCCGAGTTCTCCCAAGCTGGGGCCCCGCCCACAAAGTGCTCATATGCATAATCCACTAGCCGGTTGTGGTCCATGCCTACCCCGGCCAGCACCATACGCTTTGGGGTGTGGTAGTTGTGAAGGTACTTCTGTAACGTGCGGTAGTCGATGCGGGAGATGTTTTCTACCGGACACAGTTTGGGCAAACCTAAGGTGTTGTTCCTATAGGCTGCCTGTATGTGAGATGTACAAAAAAAGGTTTTGACCATGTAAGTTAAAGTAAAATTCTATTTAGAGTGGCCCTATATACACCATATCACTTGTGACTTCATGCATGTTGGTTACTGACAGGAAATCAGGCAACCCAAGCATCTTTCTCATCTTACTTCCCTGTAACTTCAAACCTTCTACTTCTAGCCATATTTTATTTACATTGTGGTGTGGGCTCTACGCGTGAACAACAGGAGGCACTTTTTTTTACCACTTTCCAGAGCCCAGCATATACGTACTGGTTGGTGCACGTACAGCACATTTATTTATGTTTATTCTGAATGTCCACAAAGTCATACTCGTAGCGTCTTGAAATGAATGCACAAAGCCACAGTGTCTTCGCGTGAGCGTCAGGCGTCATGTGTTCAAATGTCTCTCCTAGTGGTCTCCCCCAACTCTCCCTTTCTCACCACTGAGGGGGTACTTGTGCAGGGAGCCCATACATGTATTGCAGAATGCATCAGTTTGATGAAAGTCGGTATCAAGTGACCACAACATCAAATTTTGTTAACAACTTTGACATGGTGAATTGACTAATGAAAACTCTCAAAAATTTAAGATCTTTAACCCTAACTCCCCAGCCTAATTTACTAGGAACCACACCCATTCTGGCAAATTCCAACATCCACATGGGAAATTGTACACACACACTGTTGGACTTAGTTTCTGGATGTATGCCAACCCCAGTGAAAAAGACCATCAGTTTAGGGGTACTGTACCTATCCCAACAGATTTAAACAAAACCTGCGGTTGAACTTTGATGGGTTGAGTTCGGTTAGGGTTAATGTCTTGTCCACAACTCCCATTTTGATTCCAAAGGGGCCCCTCGTAGGTTTTTACCCGCCTTTCAACCAGTTCGCACCAGGATTATTTTGTTATTGACCGGACCCAGGTGCGGGATTGTTTTCACAAACCTCATTGCCAGACGGGTTCAGGCCATCATCTGTGGGTAGCACACCCTGATATTTCTGGCCTCGCTCGCTGCGAGCGGGTCGCAGACAGATATTTCCAGCCTCGCTCGTTGCATGTTTATCTGTCATCTGTTCCGAATACCAAATACCACGCGTATACACTTCATCCGACGTGAACTGGTTAAAACTGTCTTCACTGTCTACTAGTTTCTTTAGGTTTTGGGGCACACATTTGTTATCAAATCAACGCAAGTCACTCGAAAGTCATTCAATCTCACTAGTGGCATTAATCTCAACTAGTGACATGCTATTCAAGTGAATACCGTCGTCATTGTTCGTCACCTTTAACTTGTGGCCAGACCAATGATTTGACTTGTGATTCACTTGTGATTGACTCATTAACAACTCTCAAAACACAAAGATAAAAAGACTATTGCTATTACCCGATGGATCATTTCAATGAGACTTGGCTCAGCATCTGGTCTGAATGTAATGTCCTCCAACTCAAACTGGATGGCCACTCTAGCATCATCAAACTGTGTGGGTGCGCAACAAAGATAAGAAACAAAATCAATGTTAATAACCATCCAGGGTATGTTTGCTAGAACCATGCCAAACATAGCAACACTTGACTAAGTGACAAGCCTGCCAAATGTAGCAAGATCCATCAGGGAAAAATCTCCAAGCCACACTGCCTCAGAGTCTGTGGTCACCGCATGCAGCAGGATACAACTGTGGCATTGTTCAATGGGATTAGCTCTCATTGTTTCAGACCTGGCCATTCATGCACTGGTGTTGGTAGCTGAATGCATCAAAGTACACCAGTTCTTTTCCACCTGATGCACTGTGTTGCATATGGCAGGGGTAGGGTTAAGCACCTTTTTTAAAATTAATTCCCAGTAATGAATTCTAGGGCCAAGTGGAGAAAAAAAAGTATCAGCTTGACTGGACTTGAACCCTGGCCCAAACCCAGACTTCACCCTGGCTGCATTTATGGAACCTGAAGTTTCAGTTATGACACATTTCTAGTAAGTTCTGCAGTGTGTAAGCCTGCAACTTATACAACAAATAATGGCATAATTTACAGAGTAAACTATCAAGCAAAAAGCAAAAACTCTAACTTCAACGTAAGTGAAAAGGATACCATTACCTCATCCAATGTCAGATTAGGTTGAAGGACAACCTGTGAGAGAAGCTTGACGACTTCAGGCAAACCCTGCGTTTCGGCCGACACCCCATAGATCAAGGTATCCCTGCAGACAAAACAACACACCAGCTTTACTCTAAAACTCACCTATTAAATCTGATTCATACATCACATGAATGCAAAGCGAATTTGACGGCACAATATATTTGCTGCAAAATTCGCCAGAGTCACAATATGTTAAAATTTTGCAGATTAGCCGCGCAAAAACTTGCTGTGACGTTACAAATTGGCATTCATTGGCTATAGCCATTAGGCTTCCAAAACTAAAAAAAAAAAAGATTTACCTAGAGGATTGACAGTCGCATATTCCACCGTATTTCTCTAGCTCTTGAAGTATGTGATCCCTATTCTTGTACAATTCTGTGGACTGTCGATCAAGAAAACACAAAGTGTTAGAAAATGAGAAAAGGAAACACGTCAAATTGACTTGGCGAAATGAAATTGTGGAATATTTTACCAATAGGTTCAATTAATACTTGCAACTCGACCAACCTGGATTTGCAAAATCATCAACTGGGCTTAATTTCATGATGTTGCCCCAAAATGGACTAACCTTAGTTAAAAAAAAAATCAATCAAATTAAACGATTAAAACCTGGTTTCCCAACCACATTGACTCAAGTACTCTTGATTTATCACATCTTTCTTCGACCCAGACATTGGAGACTAGCGACTTGAAACAATTTTGGCTCATGATTTTATAGAATACAACTCACCCCAAATGCCAGCTTTTCCAGAAAATGAGAGATGCCTTTAGTGTAGCCAGCTTCATACCGTGACCCAGAATCAACCAACACTGGATAGCATGGGAGAAATCAAGAACAGTCACGACTGATTGAAAAGAGATCTCTTCAACAGTTTATTCAGTGACTCAATTTACAATCTAATACACAAAACTGTGTTACAGTGTCTCTAAAAGCCATGTTTACAGGGAAGTTTATTAAAATGGGATGGAGGCGGCTATACCTACCCCTAGAAGTATGGGTGTTTTAAATATTATGCGTCATAATGCATTTTGCGGGGAGTCTTGCAATTAGTATATTGTGAACTGATGACCAAGTGCAAAAATGGACGCGATATATATATATCATAAGTAAGGTGAATTTCTTATTGTATCTATTGTGGCAAGATCGGCCAAGTTCAATCATTTACAGATTACAGAAGAATTTGAGTATAACAGGGAATATCACTTGAAGTATACAACTTAAATGGGAAAATCTTAATAGCCTTGGGCAAACCTGTGACGAAATACTTCATTCTATGTGTACCTTTTTGGTAGGAAACCCAAGGTTCCAGGGTTAGGGCAATAAAACTGTTTAAGAACAGCACCCAACACTCACCTCCCACTGTGCAGAACTGACCAAACTTGTTCATGGAAGCCACCCTAAGCCCATTGTCCAGCGTAGTGACCTGTGTGTCTTGGGAATGATTGGACAACGCTGCGTAGACCGGCGGGGGCATGCCGGGTAAGGGCTGCGTCAGGGGGATGCTGCCTGCATTACCGCCGTCAGCACTGCAGAAACTGCGACTGCCTAGACGACCTCTTAACCTGTGGGCGATAACACCAAATTTCAATACTTTTTTTGGCTTGTGACTAGAGCCAAAGAAATTGACTAATTGGGGGATTGCTAAAACTAAAGCTAGATAGCTCAGTGGGTAGAAAGCTGGTACAGTATTCCGGTCAATTTCTTTGTTCAACCGTATTTATTCGTATTCAGAAGGTTTCAAATCAGCCCATTGAGTACTGGGATAATGTGAATGTCTAACAAAAAAATATGCACTTGTTTTACAGTCCAAATTTCATTAATAATAATGTGTATTTATAAAGCGCATGTATCCGCCAGTATTGGTGTACATATTCGTCTTTTCAAACCTTTGACGAAAAATACCAGAGAACAAAAGAGAACACTATCGTCCACGATTCCCAGCATATGTCCGCGATTGGGGTCGTGTACAAAACCTATGGGAGTCTTCCTAAAAACAAGCAAAAGAGGGACAAACAAAAGAGGGACAATAGGACGTCCACGATCGACGGTGAACACACGTTTGTGTGCTCAAGGCGCTACATCATTATGTACTCAGCTCATTGGGCCAATGAAACATTCCAAAGACAATCTCAGCTCGATGCTGCCATTTCGGAGCAAAGCAGCAAAAACCAGTCACAATAACCACATCTGCCCTGACAGGTACCCATTTACTCCTGGGTGGAGAGAAGCAATGAGTGACAAAGTGCCTTGCTCAAGGGCACACACACCATGACCCCAGGCTGGACTCGAACCCACAACCTGCAGAATTACCCGCAGACCAAGAATTTGATGCTCCAGACCTCGAGGCCATGGCACTCCATGTAATGTATTTTAACACATTTGCAATCACTGACTACCACTGAGGTTATTAAATGGTTACACATCCTGGCAGCAGGATATTACATTCTGCAATAATATAATCTGGCTTTTGAAACTTATTACTTTTTCTTATAAAAAAAGAAGAAGCCATCTGAGGTACTATTTTACCATAGCGGTAGTAGCATAGCCCCCTCAAGCATATTGTGTGAGTAGTACACAAAATGATAGAAAAATAGTCTACATCATGATTTACATTTAGAAGCATGAAAAGCCCAAGATTCAAACAATGTCTCAAGGTACATAACCCTCTGGCCTCATCAGCTCACACCCACTATGTATTCCTAACTTGTGATCACTGGAAAATTTCCCCGTATTTTATTTGAAGTGCTGTGAACTGGTCCCGCATATTCTCCATTCTTAAACCGGCAAATCGCACAGCACCCTCATGCGTATACAAGTTGGCCTACGCCATATAACATATTAAACATTTACAGGGGCGTCAATCGGTTCTCAAAAGTGTGGGGGGGGGGGGGGGACATACCTTGATCAGAAATAATGCGAGCGCGAAGTGCGAAGCCCTTACAGCAAGGGGTTCGGGGCCCGCTTAAGGGCCCCGAAAAATTCGGATTCTAGATGTTCATGTGGTGTGATCTGAGGCAATTTCTGACCACTTTAACCAATATTTTTCTGAGCAAAAGATAACGATTTAAACATCATTTTCGAGGTTAAAGTCATTGAATAAGCTATTATATTCTCAGCTAAAGGCGTGGGGTTCGAGGCCTGCTTTATAAGGGCCCCGAAAAAAAATGATTCTAGATGCTCTGTGGTGCGATCTGAGGCAAGTTCTGACCACTTTAACCAATATTTTCCCAGCAAAAGATAATAATTTAAAAATCATTTTCGAGGTTGAAGTCACTGAATAAGCTATTATATTCTAAGCTAAAGGCGTGGGGTTTGGGGCCCGAGGGCCCCGAAAAATTTTGGATTGTAAATGCTCTGTGGTGCGATCTGAGGCAATTTCTGACCACTTTAACCAATATTTTCTTAGCAAAAGATACATTGTAGTACATAATAGGGCCCTGTAAATGAGGCACGAGTTCAAAAATCTGGGGGGGACATTTGATATTGTGTCCCCCACACTTCAAAAAGTGTGGGGGGGGGGGGGCATGTCCCCCCCCCCCCCCAGGATTGACGCCCATGAACATACATATAACATACGGCTGTTGCCATGCGATTCAGTGCGGTATTGCGCGTTCACGGTACATCAAGGTGATCGCCATCGTGTTGCATTTTGTCGTCTTCAATGTCATTTTACCCTCAATTTCCCTCAAAAGTTCAAAACCCTGGCCTCCATCTATGACATCAGAGATGCAAAGATCACACAAAAACTTGGCGTGTGACCGTGCAAGCGGCAAAGGCCAAAATTTAAAAAAGCTGGCGTCTGGAATTTTTTTTTCCTAACACTGTAACATTGCGCACCTGAAATTCGGGTAGTCTTTAGCCCATAGTACTGAGTTCTGAATTACACTAAGAAAATCCATGTCTAAAATCAGAACTACTCAGAAAATTATACACTCTTCGTCTTACAAATTACATCCGGTCCTACTTAACTGCGTCAACAAGTGTCAACAAGTGTCAACAAGTGTCAACAAGTGTCAACAAGCGTCAACGGTCGTCAAACTGGATGATGATGCCTAGCGGCGATATCCAGTCAACTTTCTGAGATTCTGAGATTCTGAGATTCAACAAGCATCAACAAATTTTGTATAAGTTTTGGAACATCAAAAGACGCTTTTTTTGTGGTAGAAATAGTGACAAAGGACACATTCGGCATATAAAATAAAGTTAAAATTATTTAAAAACTTGTTATTTTGAACGCGAAATGTACGACGAGTTTGTCGAGTTTGGGGTGGCCGCCATTTTGTTTACGTGAAGCCAGCCGTACTATGCATGCGTGACGTGTACAGAATCATACTACCATGACTACGCATGCGCGAAGTGTACAGTGCCAGCTAAACAAGATGGTGGCCAACACTAATCGACAAACTCTTCGTACATTTCGCGTTAAAAAAACCCAAGTTTTTAAATAATTTTAACTTTATTTTATATGCTGAATGTGTCCTTTGTCACTATTTCTTTCTACCATAACAAAAAGTCTTGTGATGTTCCAAAACTAATTTGTTGATGCTTGTTGACGCCCGTTGACGCTTGTTGACGCTTGTTGATGCATTTTTAGTAGGACCCATTACATCATCCATTTTTCATTGACCTCAAGTTCAACGCTCAATTACAATTCCCATACAAAAATACGTGAAGTTCTGCGTGTACACGATTGAATGAGCACACATACAGTGCGGTATTCGACCGGCATCGCGGTGTACTGGCGTGACTGGTACCATGGAGGAATAAGAACACCATAGAATTCAAATAAAACTGGCAAAGAACAAGGCATCACTGACACCCGGTACCCTAAACTGACCACTGCTTTGGATTAACATGGAAATTTAATACAAACCTGTGTCCGATCGCTCTTGAACTCGATACACGAGCGCACCTTTCGGCAACTCGTTTTGCCATGCGAGTCGCCATGTTGAATTTTGCCTTTGGATAAACTTGCTCCTCTTCCTTGCTTCGTGTACAACGCGTGGAACCACCAATGCATACATGGGTCATGGGGTGGGCACTTGTTTTTGTAACTTACTTATGGACTGTAACAAGTCTATTTTTGTAATTAATTAATGTTAATGTTAAGAATGAGAAAGTTTTGTCTGGGTCTCAAATAAAAATAATTCCGGTAATGAAAAACGAGGGTTACCATTATGACAATGTTGTAAACATATAATACCACTTCTTTCAACGATAAGTTTCAAGTAGAAAGTGACTTATTTATTCCCACTTTCGGGTGTTTGTTTCAGAAATAAATTCTCCCAACTTCACTTTGCGGTACCTCTTGAATAATAATAAGCCAATGGTGGTCAATGGCGGTGTTTTTGGTCTTCTGCTGCATGTGCGGTTATGCACCTGTGTTACACCAAAGATACTAGAGAGGGGCATGCACTACGAACAAGAGACGTTGTTGGAGCTGATTTACTGAAAAGTGAAGGTAAATACCATCGCTTTTTCTGTGTTGTTGTTTGCTCAAACATCAGTTAAAAGGAGATTCTTAAATTCCCAGATAAAATTTGAGTGCAGTCATTTGTTTTAAAGTTGAACACGTATGTCGTATGATGAAGAAAAAAAACACTCGCAGTCGCACCTGTTCTAGTATTATATTGTTGCTGTGTAAACTAATGGATCCTGTAACAAAAGCAATGGCCATTTAATCCCTTAACTGTCAGTTTTTAGCCGGTTGTATACTGTATCATGTATGGGTGATTAAATAACCAATTTAGCAACATTTGTTTGTTTGTTTGTTTGTTTGTTTGTTTTGAAATATTTGAGCATTGCATTTTATTACTTTACAACGTCTCTTTTAGTATTGGACATGTCATTATTCCTTATGGATGTGCATTTTGGTTAAATACTTTGCAAATTTGTTTATTGTGAGAAGTTTGTGGAATTTTGTTATGTATACTTTAATTCTGACTTATTAGCAAGTATTGCCAGAGCAAAAGTACATGTGATGATATTAAATATGTAGATAATATAAATTACAGTTTTAACTTTCAACAGCCAATTTTTATTTTTTATTATTAAGGGAATAAATGTGTGCTCGAGAGGTTTTTATCACTCTGTTTAATACCGCTTAGAGTCTGGGTGCTGATAATTACCCGAGCCGGAGGCGAGGGTAATTATCAGCACCCAGACTCTAAGCGGTATTAAACAGAGTGATAAATACCGACCGAGCACATATTTATTCCCATTCATAAATACCTTATCCGTAAAAAAATATCAAATAATTCGTTCAAAAAATCCCGATTTTGTTCAACAAGTTCACTTCATGCTTTTTGAAACATCCCTCTAGCAAAATAATGGAGTGTTCAGCTGGCGATTAAGATGTAAACAACCCTTTTATGGAGATTGACGCGCGCGTAGCATGTTCTGCGCGATGTCACGCAGAACGCACCTGGGGGGTTGCGTTTTGAATTTAGAACTATACAATTCTGACTCGCATGTAGTGTTGCGCATGCCTACGTGAGGATTGTGAACGTTCAACCAATGAAACGGTAAGAGGCACTGGATTTTTAGGAGTCCACATTTTGTTGTGACACTGGAAAAGTGTTTAAGACCAGCTAGCCATGTCTTTATCATCCGTTTAAGACCGGCCACGTGACGGGCTCTCGACCAATAGGAATAGCTAAACTGTCTGAGGTATTTATGAATATTTTTTAAATAATGCAGAAACTAACATTTAAATGCCTGCAGTGGGCCTGCTTATTGTATTGTAAGGATACATGCAGGTTTAAGGAAAGTTTGATAATTTAAGCAAGTGAAAAAAATGTTAGTTTTGACCTATAAAATCCTGAATAAACGATTGTTAATGTTATAAAAAAAAATTACCAGTGAAGTTCTTAAAGTTGCGTTTCCCCCCGCTCTTCAACAAATTGGATTTTTTTTTTATTAAAAAATGTTCCGCTTGTATTTTTTCTTACAACCTCAAAATTTCTTTTTTCCTTTTTTTTTTTGGACTTCTGCAAAAAAGGTTTTGTTTTGGGCACAAACAGATGCGTTGTGCGAGAAGACTGGCTCCCAGTCCAAACATGTACGTTATTGATATTGATCGTGGGGCGGGAACTAGCCTAGCCCCCGCAAGAATGGACAAATTATCTAAATCGTAAAGTGATAATTTAAACTAAACATAGTCCAATTTTTTTCATTCAAGGTCTCATTCAAAAGTGATTAACTTTTGTATTGCTAGAAAAAAATCTAGAATCTATTTTTTGTGATGAAACTGGAAAAGAGCACGGGAATCATCTTTAATAGTACGGCAGATATATGTAGGTGATGGAATTGTGCCTTTGATGATACAAGCATGGAATTTGGCACACAGTCAGAGTATGTCATGAGAAAGATATTTGGCTATAGGGCCATCACAGATTTGTCCTGTGAAAAAAATATAGGTAGATTAACAAGCAATGGCAGCCTTTTGAAAAAAAATGAAAATTTCTTGTTATGCTACATGTCTTTAGTCAGATATCTTTCGTGTGACATACTCTGACTGTGTGCCAAATGCCTGTGCTTGTATAATTTCCCCTATCTGCCCAACAATAAAGACTAAAACAATTCCCTCCAAATTCTTTATTTTCCATTTTAATTGCTCTTTACTTGTAAGCCCTATACACATCTGGAAACACTTTTGCATTTGAAAACATGTCTTCATTTTCATACTGGTGTAACCACTCACAAGCAAAAATGCCGGTGCTAAATTCGAATTCTCCACAGTTAAAAACAGATTTGGAGGAACCATGGTGTTTTACTGTGCTAGAACTGGGCTTTTTTTCCCAATAATATCAAGGGCACAGGTATTTATTTATGACAAATGACTTCCTGTATTTCTCCCTGCATAAAAGCATATTGTATTCAGCAACCAACTTACTGTATTGGGTCAACCATTCAGTTCAGTACATTACTGTGCATTTTTCCTTACACAATGAAAAATAAATGAAGCATAAAAACTTTGAAAGTGAAACCACCACCATATACCACAATCTTTTAAAATGGAGTAAATCCAGTTTATTGCCCCCTAGTGCGGTTGCCGGGGACGCTGCCCCACCGTGACCATGGTTGCAGACATTGTGTTGCAACCTGTTGCTATGGTGATCAACTGACAAGGCTAACTGTCGAATTCCAATGCCTGGCCCAGTTGCATATTGGATATGTTTGGCATAGCTACCTGTGAAATAAACAATGTGTCACGTCTAATTTTGTTTTGTGGGAAAAGTACATGTACGTGTACATGTAGTTTGAAGTTTGCTGGATGAGTTATGATTTGTTTTCATTCCTCCGGGGATATTGGTTGTTAAGTACAAGTTGTTGGTTACAAATATTGGGCAAAGTAGAAGGAAAAAATGGAAAAGTGTTAGAATTTCAAGGAGCACAATCGAGACAATGCACCCGACGGGCTCAAAATGCATTTAGAATAGGATATTAGTTGGGAAAATCAGTTAAAAGTAGAGTGTGAATGTTCACAAAACTATGTCTTGAAAATTTGGTGTTTTCATTCAATTACAGCGTCAGGGAATTTCGGGGAACAAAAATTTGGTCTTTAAAAATCAAGCTGTTGGATTGCTAAATTATTGTAAATCCAGTCAGACATATTTTTGTACCGACGGGCTCAAAATGCGTTTAGCATAGGATATTAGTTGGGAAAATCAGTTAAAAGTAGAGTATGAATGTTCACAAAACTATGTCTTGAAAATTTGGTGTTTCCATTCAATTACAGCATCAAGGAATTTCAGGGAACAAAAATTTGGTCCTTAAAACGCAAACTGTTGGAGTGCTTAATTGTTGTAATTCCAGTCAGACATGTCTCTGTACCTCAAACGTGTGCGCTGCTTGAGATTGCCATATGTGCAAGTTTGAAACTTGCATGGACCTGATATCAAACAGTGAATTGTCATATGTAATTTATGCGTTTTATGCCGTGCCAGTCTTATTTTTACCATTTACCAAACATCTGGCAGTTTATGCACCGCTTGAAATATTATACAGTCAAGACAAAAATCTCTTCTGCACGGGGTGTAAACAAACAGAGTTTTTCAACATTTTCTCTTTAAATGTAGGACCAAAACCTTTAAAATATATGGCTAGAAAACAATATTCACTAAGATTTGTAGGTCTCCAGACGAAAGTGTACTTTTAAGGCAGTCTTGTATCCAGTTCTTATGATAAGCCACAAAACAATGTGGATTATTCATGAATATGAACATAAAATCAGAGTATAATTGAAGGCCTATTCTAGTGAATAAACATCTTAATATTTTCTTTTACATCTGAATCAAAATATATATCACCTTTATGTAGATTTAGACATTACCGTGCTTGTTGGTAAACTTTTCCTGTTTTTAGTTTGAAATTGACTAAAACCAAACATTTTTGTTCAAGTACAAGGGTCTACTCAGGGTGGGATAATGACCTTTTTTTTCTGTGACCCCCTGTTTTTCAAAGGACCATTGTATCGACCACATTTGAGCAATATAGATCAGCTTGGTGCATGGATTACTGTGTGTAAGGGTGTCATACAAGACAAATTGTATGTATGCCCCTGTAACATAGCAAAGAATAATTCTGGAGAAAAAAAGGACAAAATTAAAATTGATATTCAAATTTTGTGGGTAAGATTGTAGAGAAAATGGCCAAATTCAACATTCAAGCTATGTTCACTTTGACAAACAAATTCCCTGGTGATATTTATAATGGATAAGTCTATACACATCAGCTCTTACCTAGTACTTAGAATTGTGTCAAAATAATTTGGTGTTTGGTTTTAGATCCTTGTCCTATTCTGTATTGTATAAGTTGGGAGTGATGGTACCAAATTATTTACACACTAAAACATGGAGCTCATCCATAATACACTTATATTCATTTGAATTTTTTATACATCCAGGGCATAATGGAACTCGCTTGTGAGTCATCGCCACCAACTACCAAAAGCTGAAATATCAAGATATTTATCAACAAGTTGTGCTTCTCTGATCAAAGACCTTCTGAATTAATGACAGGTGCAAGGACACTTGAACTCTCAAAATGAGCCCGTGTGCTGAAATCTTATGGATGGTGCTGCTGTTTTGCTTAACCCACCATTGCTGCATCCATACTACCAGAGTGTCGGCCCAAGACACGCCCAATTGTCAGAACAAAGCATGCTACCCACCCTTCATTGATCTCATCCAGGATTTGCCTAACAGGACGCTTGCCGTCAGTTCCACATGCGGCACTCCACCAATGGACTACGAGCTCCTGTTCTCCAGCTCTAGTGGAGACACCCACGAGCGCAGGACCTGCGACGCCGCCAACCCTCAAAATGCGCATCCGAACACCGCCCTCTATGACTCGGTCACCTCGTTCTTCATCTCGCGGCCCGACCTGACTACGTGGTGGCAGTCGGAGAACGGGGCCCGGGATGTTCAGTTGACGCTGACACTCGGAGACAGTTTTCTTTTCCAGGGGACATCACTTGCCTTCCGCAGCCCGCGGCCCCAGTCTCTCTTCATTGAGAAGAACACCGATTTTGGGAGGACCTCATGGTTACCCCTGCAGTACTATGCCGTCAGCTGCAGCCAGACTTTTCCTACTGTTCCCACTGTGGAAGGTGTTATAAGTTACCTTCCTATATGTGAGGAGATATACGTTGTTGGAGATGCCTCAACAGAAATCCCCAATAGTAATATTCAGGAGGTAAGTCTTTGGATTTAATTCATTAGTTCATAAAGTTAAGTCTAACAAGCCAAATCTCATACATGTAGAGCGGCCAGTATGTAAATTTTCTGAGCACACATGTAGATAGTGCTTAATATTAAATTGTTTGATCAGTCACAGACAGTCAAAACTTTCTTCCACTTTCCCTGCCATGCAGTTGTATAGGCCTACAGACTAGTAAAAAACAGACGGATCACATTTGTGCAAACATTGTGACTAGTCAAATTCCATCAACAGACAAAGAAGTAACTGGTAGGTACAGCTGGCATATCAATCACCTCCAGTCAAAGCATGGCTATATCAAATTAACTAGGGAATTCTTAACTGTAAAAACAGTAACTGGATTGACTGCTGTGATGGTGTGCCTGAATTTGCCATGGAGAGAGGGAGGGTGAAACTGTAAGTAATTTTAGGCCAATTCACTTTAAGTTTCTCCTTTTTTTACCAAGTAGTATTTCTACAATTTCATTTGCAGCATTTCAATTAAACTCTCTGTGTTGTCAATATAATTCTTTTACAGAATATATGACTTGTTTAAAAAAATATTTATTTAATACAAAAAAGTTGTTGAGAAATATTCAGTTTATTTCACAAGAAAAAATAATCACAGCTGCATGCAAGTTTTTTGGCATTCGTCCCAATAAAATCCACCAAAATGCGTCATCAAAACATTAATTGTCTGTGCTGGCTATTATATTTTATTTTTAGTCCTGAATTGAATAACTGCAGACCATTGTATTTTCCAGGCAGTGTAGTCAGCATTGTGAATGCACTTGCAATTATGCATCCATAGCACCTGTTACAACTAGCCTCAGAAATTTAATAAATAATTGTTATTGCCTGCCAAACCTGAGCACGCTTCTGGCTTTTAGCTTTACAAATGAAAAGGATTGATTTATGTCCCTTGACACAAATTTCTGAACACATAGACATGATGTCATACAAGCGTTTGGTACCACACCCACTAGTTTCTGAGTACAGTCCACGAGTTATCAATGCACCTGTTGTCTGTTTGATTATAATTAATTGGTCAATTGCTGCAATTTCAGAGCTTTGATAAGTATTGCATGCCGCTTGTTGATTTCAATATTGATTGGTGGTTTAGGCGTTGCCTTGTTTTGGATGGTATTTGCCCACACCCAAATTCATAATATTGCCAATATATATTTGTCATTGTCATCTAATGAGGTAATCTACAACATTCGCAAACATCAAAAAACAAAACTAAAAACTACCAAGTTATTATGAAATACCATACTTGACTGTAGTGTAAGGAAATAATCTCAAGCATCCTGTGAAGTCATGGCACCTGGTGTGTTGTAATTTTCAAGAAAAGTGGAATTTTATATCATTTTCCAATGATGGTTCAGCTGAACCATCGTTGGAAAAAACAAACCTGCTCATTTTCAAATACTGCCCCCAATTGACCAAATTCAGTAACTTTACCATGTTTACATGTACTTGCAATCGGTTACATATCAGTGAACAGGCACAAGTCATTATTTGCTATAAAATACTAAAAAATACTATATCCATGCATTTCTGCAAATTACAGCAAAAGCAAATGTTACATACATATATTTAACCTTTAAATTACAATTTTATTTCTTTTCTCTTTATTACAATTTCTGTTCTTTTTATTCGTTTATTGTTTGTTTTTCTGTGCTTTTCGTTTTTCTGTGGCTGTGCTCAGCAACTAAATAAAATAGCACTCTGCACTAATGACGTCAATTTTGCTCCGCGTTGTACGCGCGCATACCTCGGATGTCAGACAAACTTTCGAACAATCACGCTTGCACATGCATGCACATCTGGCCGCATACATTCGCATAGAAACGGTGCTGCAAGCGTGCGCATAATATTCACACGAGAAGTTCTGAGATCCGGGTCATAGTTGCTTCTATTTTTAACATTAGTGCGGAGTGCTATTGGCCCCTATATTTTAAATACAAAGTTGTGTAAATGAGTAGGCCCTAATAATTCTTTACTGAGACGTACATGTACACGTACGGGAGGGTGCAAGACTTGTATTCCATCCAAGCATGCTTGCCAAACATTAGGTCATTTCGTTTTGCTAAATTAGTCTTATTTATTTTTTATCAATTGATATTCATTATTTAGTTCAAAATAAGACCAGAGATCTTTTAGAGGTTTCAGTCTTCTGTGTATTACCTTAACACATCAGCTCAGATTTGTACATGATCGGATTCAAGGTCACAGACTAACTGTTCCATTGGTACAAACAATGGTTGGACCATTTCAGCTTGTTGTGTGTAGCATAATGGCTGTTTCCATCTCATTTCCCCTTGACTGTGATTGAACAATTGAGAGTATTTCCATTCAAAATAATTGCCGGCTGGATGCATGCTGAAATCATTGGCAAAAATAAGAACAAATTAAATGTAATGCAATTCAGCCAAATAAGTGAAAGGGACGTAATTGGTCGAAATGGCCTCCCTCTTCATATCCCCTGTCTTTTAATGGTAATGATTGAATTTTTTGGCCGTGTTTCAAGGTGTCAGATTATTTAATAAAAATTCCCCCTTAAATGGAAAGACATGAAATATGGCTGAATTCTACAAAGTGAGTATGTCGTTGTGTGCCAGGCACTAGGGCATCCCCTTAACCCGCGAATGCGTAATCACCAAAATCTTTCCAGCAAAAGAGCATATGCAGAAACAGTCTGTATTTGAATTAAATTTAAACCTTTTCTTTGAAAATTGACACAAATTCCAAAAATTATTATTCATACGTACGACAACTTAAAAAAATTTTGCCGTAGCGTAATACGCATGGGAGAACATTGGATTTTAATACGCGTGGGGAACATTAGCCTTTCAATGCAATTTCTTGAACAGTGATTTTTCACATCAGAATGCTCATATGCCCTTCTGCCGGTCACCCGATGATTTTGTAATCCTTGCCTTAATGACATTGAATTAAAACAATATTTGCCGCATCAAATATGGCGTTTCAGTTGATATATCGGCTCCATGTCCGCCAACCACTGGTCCTTTTAGCCAAATCAACTTGCTGTACACAGAGGTAACGCAACTTTTCAGGGTGCACTGTACTAAACGTTTTTACATAATAAGTATGCAAATTTATGCATTTAAGTAGTCTTGAAATCTTAAAATTGTTCTGCCCATGTTATTTTAGAGTCTACCAACAAAATAGATTTTGTATTCTTATTTTTCTAGCAATACAATGTACAAAACTTATTCACTTTTGAACAACACATATTAAACAAAAAAATATGCCAGCGTTTAGTTACAGAATAATTACTATATAAATTTGCGGCTGACACTAATTTAGGCATATCTTTTGTGCAATACGTGGGTACAAAAGCAACCCAGAATAAGGCCCCCCCCCCCAAAAAAAATCGGTCTCTGGTCAGACCGAAGTTCCGGAATTGATGCGGCGACGCGGGGTTTTTTTTTTTTTGGTGTTTTTTTTTTTTTCAAGCTTGAATTGTACAGACAAGGTGGGTACTTTGCTTTTTTGTGCCCTCATTATACATTGGTGTTCTCCATAATTTGCCTTGGTGCCCTCTATCATTTGCCTTGGTGCAATTTCACCATTCCTTGGTGCTCCTTGGTACAAAAATTTTAGGAGGTGCGGCAATAGAGGGCGCTGTTGTAGCTTCCGTGTTAATTTGAAGGGAAAAAAAAGGTTGACGCGCATGGTTAAAATCGACGCGCGTGCTGACCAGAGACTGGAGTATTTTTTTTTTTGGCCTAACAGTTGTTTTTTTCAGAGGGTTGAAAGCATCCAAAATATAAAAATAGTTTCTGTATGAATGAAACATACAAATGAAATTTCCTTCAGAGATAGAAATTGAATGTGTGAAAGACCACTTGTAAACAACTTTAATATGCAGTTGTTTATTAAGGTTTATATCATATAACTTCATAATTCCAATTTTTTTTTCAAATGAATTTGTTAAGTTAAAGGCATATTTTACATCATTTAGAATCTTGTTGTTGTTATCAGGTGCGATACAATCCAGCTCAGCAGCTAGGCCCAGATTTCTCCCAGGACTCAGTCACGCGTTACTTCACTGTCACCAACATCCGTGTCACCCTGGGCCTACCAGGTAGTGAGGTGGCTTTTAGGAACTACTTTGCCGTAGCTGACTGGGAAGTGAACGGCCAGTGTTTGTGCTTCGGCCATGCTGAGGAGTGCAGGGGAGCGGTAGGTCTTTGTATTCAAGCCACTTCAAGTTGCATTCCCTAGCTATTTTTGAGTTTCATCCCAAGAAATAGGTTCCTTTTCTAAATTGCTAGCAATACAAAATTTACTCTCTTTTCAATGAGACATCGACCAGAAAAGTTGGCCTATACAGGTATTTAGTTATTTTTCGGTTATTTTAGTACGGTGTGTCCCTTTAAAATTACAGCAAAAGCAAATATCCAGGGCCTTCAACCCATTAGCACCTGTACTACATTGTATTACAATGTGTTTATTCACTGAAGAATCAATACAACCACATAGTGCTTGGGCGGTTTCTGGCGCTACAGTGAGTAATAGGCAGGGTGTTTTTGAGACTAAAGGGTTAAAAAGTATACTTTTTTTGCAGCAAACATTGCTCATAGTCATGAACATATATATCTATTACAGGCCTCTCTCATACTAGAAACTCGGGTTTTGTTAACCATTGTGGATTTTTCATACAGGTGTAGCAGAGCCTTGAAGGGGTGCTAAACAAAAGTGCAACAAATATTGCCCACTTGTGAATCAAAGATCACTACTAAGAATCAAAGATCATTACATTTATTTTAGTGTCAAGTATTTTATTCCAGCCCCTGACCCCCTTACTAATATCAAATGGGTCATTTTTTTGTTCCTGACAGGATTTATCTGAATGTGTCTGTCAGCACAACACCGCCGGCCGTCACTGTGATCGTTGCTTGCCACTGTTCAACAACAAACCCTGGCAAGCGGCCGTCAGAGGACAAAACACAGCCAATGCATGTGAAGGTATGTCATCAAAATTATATAGAACTAGAAAAAGTTCCAGTATAGCATTCAATAGGTGATCTGTTTTTCAATTTGAGATATTGAAGCCTTTGGCAATTAACACAGTAAGAGAAGACAATGAGTATGGTAATGGGGCTGAATTTTGTTTAGATTGTGATTTCTCAAAACTCTGCTGAAGTCAAATTTTGAACCTGTTCCCTTGAGGTTTGACTTATCAAGATTTCACCGTATTTGAAATATGAGACCTACTTTATGTAGCACCTTATAAGGGTTAACAAGGTGCTGCAGCGCATTAAGCAGCCTCTGCCAGAAACACTGGGGCAAACCCCTTCTCTAATAGCGATAAGTGTTACTGGGTTCTGCTACGTGCATTACACAACGCACGGGACCTACGGCTTAACGTCCCATCCGAAGGACGAAGCAATAATGGTTAAGTGTCTTGCTGAAGGACACAAGTGTCAAGACCGGGACTCAAACCCACACTCTGCTAATCAGAAACACCAGAGCTTGAGTCCGTACATGGAGTAGAATTGTAGAACAAATTTGTGGGAAATTTGTCAACTCTTAGGTTGAGTTTTGTTTTAACTGTAAAGTTAGTTATTAATGGGGTTAATAGTGTGTGACTGAGCAGTTACAAACCTGATGTTTGAAACTTGTTAGGGGCCAGGTCAACTGGTCCCCTGTTAGCAAAAGGTGCTTTTATTACCTCAAACTCTCTCCTACCAAATGACAGAGTGTGACTGCAATGGCTTTGCTGTTAGCTGTATCTATGATGCCACCAAGGGGCATGGGGTCTGTCAGGACTGTGCAGAGAACACAGGTGGAGACAATTGCCTACGCTGTAATGACAACTACTTCAGGAACCCCTATACAGACCCTGCAAACAACGACACATGTGTGGGTAAGCAATGGAAGCGGCATATCGTGATAACAGATGATGATGGACATTTGCTTTTGGCTCAGGACAGTGTTGTAGGCGAATCCATCACAAATTCATCACGGGTCCTGTCAAACATAAATAACAAGTCTGGTCACATGTCTGGCCACAAGTCCCATCACAAGTCTGGTTACAAGTCTGGTCATAAGTCTAGTCACAAGTCTGGTCACAAGTCTGGTCACAAGTCTGGTCACAAGTCCGGTCACAAGTCCGGTCACAAGTCCGGTCACAAGTCCGGTCACAAGTCCGGTCACAAGTCCGGTCACAAGTCCGGTCACAAGTCCGGTCACAAGTCCGGTCACAAGTCCGGTCACAAGTCCGGTCACAAGTCCGGTCACAAGTCCGGTCACAAGTCCAGTCACAACTCCAGTCACAAGTCCGGTCACAAGTCCGGTCACAACTCCAGTCACAAGCAACAGTGGTTGAGCAGATACTGCTGCTGTTACTGGTCATTTGAATGGCTTGTGACTTTGCTTGAGTCTGGAGAACTTGGGATGCATTTTTGAGGACTTGTGAGGCCTTGATTACTACATCAACTCAGATACCATTCTCCCAAAGATGGATTTTTGCATTGATATGTAAAGTAGGAGATCATGGGTTAAAGATTCACCCCGAGCTTGTGAATTTTTTTTTATCACCATCTTGGAAAGCATCCAGCATTGTCCAGTGCTTGTTAACCATGTGAAGGACAAAGGTTAAAACCCATACTAATGATCACATAACATTCCTCGTTCGTTTGTGACCCAGCACTAATTCTTTTTAAAATTCATTAATAATAAGCAAACGTATCTAGTCTGGTTTCCAAAACCTGATTATTGTAATGATATCTAATGATTCTTAGATCAGGTGGTTGTCAGTATCATGTGACCAGCTGATTGGTCAGTTAGCAATTCCTTCTGGAATTGTACAAGAAGGAATTGCTACTGAAAATGTTCCAAACTGTTCCCGAAATTTACAAAATGCCAAAAATTCAGAAAGTGTCATTGATCTTATTACTGGGTGTTTCTGGGTGTATTAAAACCCGAACTCCCTAGCATGATTTACTAGGAACCATACACATCCTGGCAAATTCCAACACCATATGGGAAACTGCACTCACATATTTCTGACTTTGATTCAACAAAATATGGCTTTGGGGTTTGATGGGTTGAGTTCTGATAGGTTTAATGGTTGCATTTAACCCCTTAAAGGGAATATACAACATTTGCAAACATCGACAAATAAAACTACCAAGTTTTTACGAAATACCTTACTAGGATGTTGGTTAATGACAGTGTAAAGCATGCTGTAAAATTATGGCACCTGGTGTGAAGTCATTTTCAAGAAAACAGAATTTTTGTATAAACTTCCAACGGTGGTCGGCCGACCACCGTTGGAAAAACCTAACTATTTTTCAACTACTGCTCCAAACTTACCATTTTGTTCAGTCAAAATGTTGTTTGCTATTGGTTACTTGTTCATGAACGGGTGCAGGCCAGCTAGACTGGTTCCCTGACCTAACAATTTTCCGGCATCTATAAATTGATCCATTTCATCTTTAGTGGAGTCAGGGAACCAGACTACTTGAACGTTTTTGTTTTTCTTGGCTTTTCCAGCATTTTCGAACACAAAACTTCAAACATGTCAGTGTAACAATATTTGATCTATTATACTAACCCCTCAAATAGTTCATTTTTAAAAATAACAGCAAAAGCCAATGATGTACATTCCCTTTAACGCCGGCTGACAGCGATAGACGCAGCTCGACAAAAGCCGATAAGCTGGGGGACTGCTATTGCCGCATTCCTGCTGCATACTGTGCATAGTGCATCCATTTATAGACAACGGCTGAATGCCTGCACGTACACATTCCACCCAATGTGCAGCTGCCCGTGGCCGAACAATACCAGCGTCAAGGGGTTAACATCAAAAATTTTATCATGTCTGTCATCAATCCTGTGATTTGGATTACATCAGTTCATTCTGGCTCAGTATCTGTGTGTTGAGCCCATGAAGGTGTTGTACCTCAAATATGCACTCAGTCAGGGCAGGGTGTCCCTAATATTGCTGCTTTTGCGTTCTGTGCAGGTACCAGACCTGTGATGTCAGGGAATCATTAGATCGGGAACCAGACTGATTTTGGACTAACAGGATGCCATTATGTTGTAGCGATATGACAATTGTTGAGAACAATAGCTGGCCCAATGCTTCTGACATTACTAAGGTGTCCCATGAGTGGACATTAATCTTGTGTTCAGATTTTTCTTTAGAAAAAAAATCACTGCTTTAATTTGCATTCAATACTAACATTGACCAAATTTAATGCCATGTTTTGTTCCTAACACAGATGTCACGGAACCTTACCCGTGTAGTCAGTATTGCTGGCGTGAGTAACTAACACATTAACTTGGATAAAACCCCTTCCAATTCTCCTAACACCTTTCTTGAACAAATTTGTGTCATTTCACTGGTTTGAGGGTTCTTTTTCACCGTTCTGACTCAATGTGGAATCTGTTTGGTTTTCAATAGACCATTATCATGTTGCGGCCATCTTGATTTTTCCAATTCAAACATGTCAAATCAACGTAACCAAAGCGAGGCTAGAAGGAAAAATAGTCTGGTTCCTTTTTGCACAAAAACATTGTCATTCAGTACTGTTATTGGATACAGGGAGCATGACTAAAATGGTGGCAGCATGATAAACGTCTAATGAGTTCTACACTTGAAAGCACAAAATAAGGGTAATGCAAGAAAATTATGAGTTAGAAATTAGCTTTTGTCTAGTTTTGCTCATAATTCTTTGGTATGTGTGAACCATTCATTGGCTGTTCCACAAACCCATGTTGGATATCTCATGTAGTGAAGTACATTGAACTTGTATCGCTGTTCGTAAAATTTAGTAAAAGTGTAAAATAGACCAAAATACAAGCAATCATAAAGAACATGTGAGCAGAAATAATAAACTAACAACTTATTTCAGTGGCATGTTTCTTGCCTTTTGGTTTACAGACTTGTAATAACTATATGCATTAAAATCTTTTGTGATTCTTTTATTTTCTCTTTATTGCTTTTTTAAATTTCAAGAACCTGCAATCAAAGCAATTAGAAAATCCTTGTTAGTACATGATACTAATTTTACGTACTTGTGTCCCTTTGCAGCATGTATGTGTGATGTGAATGGCACACAACCCAACACAATCTGCAACGAAATAGACGGGAACTGTACGTGCAAGCTGAACGTGCAGAATGCACACTGCGATGAATGCAAAGACACGTTCTTCAATCTGAACGGTCTGAATCCAGTCGGTTGCCAACGTGAGTATAACGCAGGGATCACAACGAAATCTTTAAAACAAAACAAAAACATTTTTCCACTACACTTGGGAGCCTCTTATTTTGAAAGCATAACCCATAAAAACCTATATTTTTTATTCCGCCATACATTTTGAAAATTTAAAGAGAATGTTAGAGATCGATTTGACCCACAAGTTTATTCAACATAATGCCAACATAACAACATTGTTAGTATACCTCTCTTAGATTTGTGTTCAAGTGTTTCAAAATCGGGTTGTTTGTATGAAATTTGTTTTAGGTACATATTTATGTAGTGTTGAGAACTTGAGGGAAGCAATTTGTTGTATTTCTGCTACCTCATGCTGAACAATGCCATGGTCTTGCACCCTAATTATAGCGTGTGACTGTGACCCTATCGGTTCCCTGGGCTCCACCAACTTCTGTGACAAAGTCACCGGGCAGTGCATCTGCAAGAGTAATGTAGAGGGCAGCAGATGCGACACCTGCAAGGTATGATGGGAAGGCAGGAATCGTGTGAGATTAGCTCATGGCCAAGACATGCAGATGGGACTCATGTGTTCACAGGTGTTTACCAACGGAATGAGTCATGAGTGTGGTTCATGGGTGTGGATCTGGTACACGGTACCCTGTGGAGACATGTTCATAATAGGGAACAAAGCATTGTGTACGTCTCCACAGGGAAATTCTATTGGTGAATACGTCTCCACAAGGTTATCACAAAATAGATATATGGATTATATCCCAAATAGAAATAGATATATCCCAAATTGAAGTATTTTATGTAAGGGATTTTAAGTCCAAATTTCAGCCCAGGAAATTAATGCTGATTAAAATAGGAGCATTTTGAAAGTACACTTTCAAACTCTCAAATTTTAGTACACGAGAACAAAGAAATGACTCCACAAGGATACAAATTCCAGTATGTGTGCTCCAGGGTCTGGGTCATAGGTGCGACTCATGGGTGTGGCCCATGGGTGTGGCTCATGAGTGGGGCTCATGGGTGTGTGTCATGGGTGTGGCTCATGAGTGGGGCTCATGGGTGTGGCTCATGAGTGGGGCTCATGAGTGGGGCTCATGGGTGTGGCCCATGAGTGGGGCTCATGAGTGGGGCTCATGGGTGTGGCCCATGAGTGGGGCTCATGAGTGGGGCTCATGGGTGTGTGTCATGGGTGTGGCTCATGAGTGGGGCTCATGGGTGTGGCCCATGAGTGGGGCTCATGAGTGGGGCTCATGGGTGTGTGTCATGGGTGTGGCTCATGAGTGGGGCTCATGGGTGTGGCTCATGAGTGGGGCTCATGAGTGGGGCTCATGGGTGTGGCCCATGAGTGGGGCTCATGAGTGGGGCTCATGGGTGTGTGTCATGGGTGTGGCTCATGAGTGGGGCTCATGGGTGTGGCTCATGAGTGGGGCTCATGAGTGGGGCTCATGGGTGTGGCCCATGAGTGGGGCTCATGGGTGTGAGTCATGGGTGTGGCTCATGGGTGGGAGTCATTTTTGGAATCTGTTTAAACCAAATTCTTTTACATGGTCTCTTTAATTTGCAGGCCGGTAGCTACAACCTAGATACAGCCAATCCTGATGGCTGCTCCCTATGCAGCTGTGACATAGGAGCTTCTCTGAGTGGTCAGTGTGATGGGACCACCGGGGCTTGTACATGCAGGCCTAACATTGCCGGCCGGGCCTGCAATCTGACCGTGACGGGTTACTATGTGCCTAAGCTGGATGGGTTGACGTATGAGGGGGAGCTGGCATCGGCGGATAAGGTGAGACTTGTTACTCTTGTGCTTTTATTTGATATGTCCTTTAAAGGAATACATTTGAGAGAATGCGCCCATTTGGGCTCGAAAATGCATTTTCCACAAAATGATTATGATTGGGAAGATCGTTCTAAAGTAGAATATGAAATGTTCACACAAACATACCTTGGAAATTGGCTGCTTTTGTGTAAATACTACACACAGGAATTTTTGAGTACAGTATTTTAGTCCTCAAAAATTGAGCCATTGCGCTAGTCGTATATTTCTGAAGCTAACATAGGACCTAATTCGCTCTTTGCATGCTTCCGCCATAAGCATGCAGAGCCTCGATCTGGCAACTTTACACAATATATATAGCCGGTTCAGTGATTCCATGCATACATGGGAATCACTGAACCCCGACACGGGAATCAGTATATTTATTGTGTAAAGTTGCCAGATCAAGGCTCTGCATGCTTATGGCGGAAGCGTGCAAAGGGCGAATATCGCAAGAGAATTGCCGCATACATCTTATGCGGCATCAGTGTTTTGTTGCCAGCTTGGCTCAAAAGTTGAAAAAGGAGAAAAGAATTTTCTGACAGACATGAATTTGGTTTTGTTAATAATAATGATGATGCTTAATCTTATGTTTTCAACAACAAAATTCTCACAATTTAACTTTTGGGTTTATCAAGATGTGGTCAGGTACACAATTAAGTGGACTCATGCTGAAATTTGCATTTAATTGAATAACCCATTCAATCAGCACCAAAAAAAATTGGCCCCCCCCCCAAAAAAAAATGTTCGACTGACCTACTATTTTGGGGGGGCCTAAATAGGAACATAAATGAAGCATTTTTAAAATTATGCCATTACTTTTGGCTAGCCTATACTAGTACTACTTGTAGAACTAACGTGTAACGGCAGTTTTATACATAGGCTTCTTTTGGTAAGCATTATTCATCAGTTTTGAAAAAATACTGATTTTGGAATAAAAATACGGATTTCTGGCTTTAGGAAAACTGATTTTGGAATTTGGAGGTTGTCAGTTCTGAATATCTGAGCCCAATTTCTTGACCCACATTTTGGGATTCTAGATTATAGCGTCACGGACATTGCAAATCAGATATTTTTTTTTTACTTGAAGAAATCTTATACAACCATCATCTATTAATGGTCAAGGAGATCAACACTACGAGTTTGGGATCATTTCTCTGAATCGCTAGATGTCGTGGTTAATTGGCTCTGTCATGGACATTGATTAATCCATTTTGTTTGTAGGATGTTACCATTGAGGAGAGACCTACCGATACCGACACTGCCAGGCACACAGGCAGAGGCTTTCTAGCTGTCCCCATTTCAACTATAGTCACATTCACTGATGTGAACATTCCCCGCACACAGGCCTATGAAATGGTGCTGAGATATGAGGTAATCATAGGACGGAGTAACTGTATTCTACATACCTGACGTGTACATTGCAGTGATACAATCAGTCAGTACATTTGGACACTCGAGCGAGTCCTTCTAAGGCAGTGACTTGAGTCAATTTAAATCATGTGGTCAACAAGGTTGAGTCAAATCGAGCCACAAATGTGCCTGAGTCAGTCTCATTCTTGCTGTACTAGGATCAAGTCACTTGCATTTTATCGCAAACTGACATTTGGCTCAGCAATTGAAGAGTTTATTTCCAGAATGCGATATGTAATTTTCTTTTAAAACAGAAAATGTGCACAGTTATTAAACTTTAAAGAATAAAACAGTATGACAGCTGTTTCTAAACTACATTTTTCGCTTTATTGTATTCTTAAATTGTGTTGAACTGTAGAACAGCCGTCAAAACTGACTTTGGGCAGACAGGAGAAAGTGGGATTCTAAAAGGGAAAAAAATGGTGTTTATCACGTTTTTGATATAAACTCTTCAATTCTTTTATTGTTCCAATTATCTATAGAGTGCTGCTAATTTCCCAAATGTTCGCATTGCGTTGGACCAGCAAGCACCCACGGCCTATGAGTGCCAGGGGACCACGCAGTCTGGTGACACCATAGCTCTGCCATCGAACATACCTGCAGCTGGAGTTGGAGGTAAATGTTCACCGTGAACATTTTATTTGCAGTTTTCGTTATTGATTTGTGCTTGACTTTGAGAAATTAGACTGTCCAAATAACGTACTTGAGAATAAGTCTTACAATAAGTGCACAAATTATATTTGATTGATTCAGATTAAGAATAGCTATTCACTGGAAATCTTTTCACAATATGCTGGAGTTAGCTCATTCGTTGGCATTATGTGGTTATCCTATACAATAGCACTGCCCGGTTCTCTTCACCAGCCTACAACCAGTCCAAGTCACAAGTGACAGTCAGTCAGGCAGTGGGATAGGTGCAAAGATGACACTAGGCTGCCGGCCCTCAGCCTCAGAGACCAGCAAACAGCATTCAAAATACAATTCTATCAACTTTACTCGGCAAATATATAAATGTTTGATATGGATGTAACATTCACACATTGAAACACAAAAATGAAAGACAAAGAAAAAGATGTGTAATTTTTCCCAAACATTTCTATCGAACAAAGACTTTAAAACGGGACCTTTTAGCAACAAGATATTTTTGGATATGTATTACTCCAAAATCATTTTGAGAGGACAAATCCCTTCGTTGACCTTTCAGGTGCACTGCGGTTTGGCTCAGCCTGTCTGAATGCAGCAAGCCAGTACAATATCTCAGTTGAAATTGGTCTGTCTGATGGAGGCGAGAATGCTATCATTCTTCTGGATTCGGTGAGTACAAATTTGTCTGAATATCGCATCTTTTTGATCTTTTTTATTGTTTTTTCCCACATGTACATTTGTAAATCAGAGTTACAATATTGAATTTTCCCAAAATATGGCGGTGAGATTTGGTAAGGAACATAAGATCATAGCCATGTGGTTCAACCATCTTCGTTGTTCTCCAGGTGGTCTTGCTTCCTGTATTGGATGACCTGGATGTCTTCACCTCTGACATGACCTCTAACCTGACCCGAGAGGTCATGACATCCTGTTGGGAGGCAGCTGTCATAGCCAGGCCTGGCCTGACAGTGGATTCAGGGGAATGCTCACAGTATGAGTTCTCCATAATGGCCGAAGTTTACAACGGAGCTGTCGGTAAGATTTATATAAAAATATGTGATTTTAATATTAATCTGGATAACCCATTATTAGTCCCTGTAGCACCTTAAACTGCCCTGCCTATTACTCCCTGTACCACCCCAAACCAACTTAGCACTGTATGGTTGTATGGATTCTACACTGATTAAATATGTAGCATGAGTATGTAGCATGGGTGTAAAAAGGATTGTCAGTGCCACCATGAAAATATTTAAAAGGAAAGTAAAGATTAAGAGTAGGTTTCAAATGGTAATGTCCTCATAGTAACAACTAACATTTGATTACTTTGCTTTTATTTGATTTGTTTTAACTCAGTTCTTCTGACAACTTATTCTGCTTTTTGTATTTTTCCCTCTGGTCTTAGCTTGTTCGTGTAATGATGCTGGAACTGTGCCAGGTACAGCGTGCGACTCGTACAGTGGCCAATGCCAGTGCATTGAAGGCGTGACCTCACAGTCATGTGACTACTGCGCAGCGTATCACTATGGTTACGACACAGTGGCAGGCTGCACACGTAAGTGCCTCAGACCATTTGAAATATTTTCCCATACAACTTCATGAAATCTATGGAGACGTGAATTATTCATGTTCTTGGCAGATCTAAGAAAATAGCTTTTGTCATTATGAAAATTGATCTGTTATTCAACAGCCCATTTCACAATACTGTATGCAATGGCATGACTCCACTTCATCACATTTTATTGTGCAATAGCACAACATTTGACTTTGTGCAACATTTCAGTTATGGGTCATTATGACACATTTCACGAAAGTTCCACAGTGCGTAAAAACGTGACTTCTGATTGAGAGTAAGTGTCACAGATTTCTTACTCTTTCATATTTCAGCATGTGGCTGTGACATCAATGGTGCTATCACACCGTCATGCCATGAGACTACGGGAGCCTGTGACTGCCATGTGAACGTGATGGGTGCCAAATGTGACGCATGCTTGACAGAACATTATGGGCTGTTCACAGGTATGTAGATGGAAATAAAAAGTTTAATATCATTAACTATGTGAAGAGTTTCATTTGTAGTCGTACATTTTGAACTTCCAGAAAATTACACCCTCTTTAGTAAATCAATGGGACATTCAGAACAAAAACAAGATCTAGCTATCTCCACATGAAGTAATGGTATGCGCGTGAATGTCACAAGAAAAATATCCCATTCAGCATTTTACAAAGTTTATATGAAACTCTTATGCTTAAATTTCTGTCAGCATATTTCAACGTACGCGTTGAGCAAAATGTGTAACTTAAAACCTCCCTAATGTAGCAAAAGAAAGTTTGGATTTAATGAATTTGTGGTAGTTTGGGTTTATTCTTCTTCTTCTTCTTCTTCTTTCGTGTGAGTTAGTAGTACTGTACATCAGGCTATTTCTTGGAGCTGCGTAAGCCAGTTGATTTGTGCGTCTTTTGGGCACGACAGATCAGTCATCCCGTCAGGAGGTTGGAGGTCGGGGCAGTGGTATAATATATGATCTGCCGTCTGCTCATCTGCACCACAGGTGCATGCCGGTGAATCCCGGAGTTTCCAGCGGTGCATGTTGGCATTGAATCTCCCAACCCCAGTTCGCAGCCGGTTCAGTGTAACCCACTTCCTCCGGGGTAGTTCCGAGCCAGCAGGAGCTTTGGTGCCAGGGGGAACAGTGAACTGCCTTGGGCGAACCGTCCCTTCCCAGCCCTTTTCCCACTCTTGTATTAGGCTAAAGTCGGATCTGCTGAGGGCGGCTGCATGTCGGGAGAAAGGTCGACGCGATCGGAGGCGTTGGCCACCTAGGTCCTGGGATTCTGTCGTAATTTTGTGAAGAAGGTGGTCATCATCGGCAAGGGATTTGGTTGTGAGCTTGTCTGTCAGATTCTCGCGGCGTAGCCTTGGTGGTGCGATTCCAGCGAGGACTGGGAGGAGATCTGTGGGTGTAGGACGGAGACATCTAGTGATGAGCCGCATGGTGTCATTTAGTACACAGTCCAGCTTTCTGGTGTGGGTACTCCTGCACCACGCTTGCGCAGCATATTCAGCAGAGCTGTAAACCAGGGCTAGAGCTCCTGTGCGAAGGGTGGATGTTGATGCACCCCATGATGTACCAGCCAGGCGACGCAACAAGTTGTTCCTTGCCGACACTTTTGCTCGTAGGGCTTCGAGGTGCTGTCTGTATGTCAGCTGTCTGTCCAGTATCACTCCAAGGTAAGTTGGGTGGGGGTTGTTCGGTAGGGGAGTCCCGTTATGAAGAACAGTCATCTGTCGATTGGCTTCCTTGGTGTTGAGATGAAAGGCAGTTGCAGTAGTCTTGGCAACGCTCAGCTTGAGTCTCCACTTCTTGAGGTAGTCTGTAAGTAGCTCCATGTCAGCCGTAAGCGCATTCTCTACTTTGTTCCAGTTCCTATCAGTATACAGCAATGCCAGGTCGTCTGCATAGCCATACTGCCGTGAAGCTGTGCAAGGTAGGTCGCTGATGTAGATATTGAAGAGCATGGGAGACAGAACTGATCCCTGGGGCACCCCATTCCGTAGGCGACGTGGTCGGCTACTTTGTCCATCGCTGGTCTTGGCTACAAAGCTGCGGTTCGCAAGAATTGTTGCGAGGAACCGCACTAGGTGGCGGTCTGGAATGGTGCGGAGAAGCTTTAGTGTCAAGCCATGATGCCACACTGTGTCATAAGCTGCAGTGAGATCCACTAGAACAGCGCCTGCCTTGTTGCATTTTTCAAAACTCACCTCGATATCATTGGTAAGCTTGACAATCTGATGGGTGGTACACCGACCATGACGGAAGCCTGCTTGCTCATCCGGAAGTTGGGGATCAACCACTGGGTTGAGTCGGGCCAGAAGGAGCCTTTCGAGAAGCTTGAATGGCACGCACAGGAGTGAGATTGGTCTGTAGCTCTTGGGATTATCTGCTGGCTTGTTGGGTTTCAGGAGGGCTATAACAGTAGATTTCCTCCAGATCTTCGGGATGTGCAATCCAGTGAGGCAGGTCGAGTAAAACTCACGGAGCCAGTCCAGGCTCTTGGGACCACAGTGCTTTAGAAATTCTGGGAAGATGTTATCCGGGCCCTGGGCTTTCCCACATTTTAGTTGGGAGACAACCAGTGCGAGCTCAGCAGATGTGAAGGGTTTGGAAAGGAAGCCATCTACGCCTGGAGCATTCCAGAGTCTTGAAGTTTCCTGTTTGACAATCCGGGCGTGGTCTTTGTCTGCATTCTCAAAGTTGCCATTAGCAGGCAGCTGATGTGCGATGGAGTTTGCTGTGACAGGGCAATGCTTCGGACGGGAGCTGCGGCCAGTGAGACGGTTAAGGGTCATCCAAGCCAGCCTGCTAGAATGGGTGAAATCAATGCCTTGGACTGTCTCTTCCCAGCGTTCCCTCCGCTTCTGATCTAGGCATTTTGTCAGCTCTGTGGCCAGTGTGGCACTCTTTTCATCACTGTCAGAATGTATAAATGCATTGTAACATCTATCACACTCTTCATCCCAAGCCGGTATGTAGCTGCGACGAAATCCACGAGGGACAGCATGCTTAGCCGAGTCGATTAGAAGTTTGCAGAAGGCAGAGTAGGCTTTGTCCAAATTCCCGTTAGTAGGAAGAGGGAGGGTGTCTGTCCCAGACTCAACCAGTTCTCTGAACTGATTCCAGTTGGCCTTTCTGAAGTTCCATTGCTTTACGGGTCTGGAAGAGATTGGCACAACAGGGTTATCCGGAATGATGAGTGATGGTCTATGCTGTGACTTGGGGAAAGGGTCCAAAACTGAACGGTGTGGGGACGGACCATTCAGGTTGACAAAGGCTAGGTCAGGGTTAGATGTTGTGTTCCATCGACCAGAGCGAAAGCTGTCGGGCTCTTTCGAGTCATACAGAAGGTGGACACCAGAGGCTGAGGCCCAGTCTTCGAGAGCAGAACCATCTAGGGTAGTCGTGCGGTAACCCCACGTCGTGCTCTGACAGTTGAAATCTCCAGCGTACATGCAGGGCTGATCAAATGTTGGGATGGAGTCTACTAGTAGTCTGGTTCGGGGTGGCTTGTAGACGTTAATTACAGTCACACCTTCCACCTGAGTTGCTGTCCATTCCAGGTCAGAATCGGAGGCAGAGGCTGCTACTGCTTTCCACTTGGCCGAATTCCGCACAAAAGTGGCGATCCCATGGATGTCGCTTTCAGTGTAAGCTGCTAAGGTATATCCAGGGATCTTAAGACGAGAGCTGTCGCTCATATGGGTCTCTTGCAACAGGACAACACTGACTTTGTTGGTCTGCATCAAATGTTCAATGATGGTGATTTTGGCCTTGGTTAGGCCCTCTACATTCAGCTGCAGCAGGGAGATACCAGCCCGTACGGCATCCGCAGGTGCCTGCCCTGATGAGGGCACGTGCTGCGGGTTGGTTCTAGTCTGTTGTGGCTGACGATCCATCGTGTAGACGAGTGTAGACGAGTGGTAAGAAGTTGATTGATGTAAGTTCTACTAACTCTGGTAGTTGTCGTTCGCCTGACTTGCGCCAGTTAACAGGATTCACCACGGGGAGGTCGACAACTTGAATCCCTTTGGGTTTATTGAGTATTGCATTCACTTCTAGTTACTAACAAATCAAACCAGTCATTCTTACTGGGTTTTTTTTTCTTTACAGCTTTTACATGGGTTTTTAAATATGTTTAATTTTAGACTACTTATTATCGTGCTTTCCTCGCTCATCAAAACTTATGCAAATGCATAATTGTATTACCTTATATAACACCCAAGTAAATCTTTCTCATTTGATTGGAGGATTGTAGGTCACGCGGCATTCATTAATTGAACCATTGCACGGCCTATGTCATAACTGTGCATTTTTGGTTCCATTCACCATGCATTTTCGTCCCATCCCTTTTGATCTATTGCACGCTGCGCGCACGCTAAGACGCGCAGCGGATCTTGGCGCTATAGATCTTTGCGCTATTTAGACATTTATCATGCGTTATAGCATTACAAACTTGCCTTTGAAGTTGATGCAGTTGCCTTGATGATTTTTTGACATTGTTTTAAGAACTTACAATGTTAATTTTCATTATTGTCAATGATTTAATTTTTAAACCTTTGTTAGCCTTGAAAAAGCTAGAAAAAAAGTAGTGGATATGATACAATTTTGTGAGCTTTGTTTGTTCTTAAAGTTTTATCCTCCAATCGAATGACAAGATATACTTGACAAAGATATACAAATAATGAATGTTTTGCATTCGTGGAATGGTGAGAATATTTTCATTTGATGAAAGATTGAATGTTCCAATCAACTCGGCTTCACCTCGTTGAATGGAACATTCAATCTTTTAACTCATAAAAATATTCTCACCATTGCACTCATAAACACTAATTATTTGCATAATAATGCAATGTAATAGCATCTTCATCTTGACGTAATGGCATCTTCACGTAAATACATTTTCATGTTGTTGATTTGAGCAGGTACTGGCTGCACCCCTTGTACCTGTGATCTTGATTACTCCCTGGACAATGCGTGTGATGACCTGGGTCAATGTAGCTGCAAACCAGGCATCGGGGGACAGAGCTGCACTGAATGTGCACCTGGGTATGGCACAGCTTCTCTTTCAATGCAGAAAATTTGCCGAGAAGTTTAATTTTAAGTAAAGCAAAGGACATTTTCAGTATTTCATTGATCAAATAATCAGACCACTCATTTTAGTATATCAGGTTGAATTCCTAATGCACTAGCTTAGATTTCAATATACTTGTTAGACTCAGATAGGGACTGGATTTCAACCCTGTGTCAAGTCAAGTAGCCAGCTATTCAGATGAGCTGTGATTATCAAACTCCTTTGTCATTGTTCATCCCCTGTTACTTGTGACCTTGTAATCGAACTATGATTGACTTGTGTGAACATTTTTATTGACTTTAAGAAGTCTGGATTGTACAAATATTCATGAAAATCCCTTTATTTAATGTTATGACACTATACGAAGACAAAGGGCAGCTTCAGGTCGACCTGCGATGTGCTTGCACCGCGACGGAACCATCGGCATCAAGCAGAATAGTAATGCTAAGGTCACAAAAACTGAGAAAGTTTTGATTCTCGTGGAACAAGCGGCATCTTGACACAAAATATTCTCAACCATGCTCACGTCACCCGCGACACGGCAACGATTCCTCGGCATAGACGTGATCAGGTGATGTCTTCAAATGGCGGTGCACGTGTTGATGACAATCAAACGACCTTCCACAGCCCCGTCTGTTCATTGGACCATTTTTGCCGCACGTTGATTGGCTATACAGTGAAATAAGATGATCTGGATGCACGTACGACATTGTAACTTCACACATGTTGACTGCGATATATTCCTACATGTCGGGAACACGTTTTTCTACTCTTTCGACTGTTGATTTTTATTTAGCGCCGATTGCAAAAATCGGCAACTGATATGTTCCCGACGGTCGTAGCTCAGGTGCAGCTTGATCCTGAAAAGTCAGTCGCAAACTGTTCTGTGTCGTCACAAGGTCGACCTGAGGGCCGCCAAACTTGTATATCAGTATATTTCCCGAATGATATATTTGTATTGTATTTCCCATCACTACAATTTAATAGATGTTACATTTTGTTCTGTTACTCCCCCAGCTTTTACCAGTTGACAACAGAGGGCTGTACCTTTTGCGAGTGTGATCAGGTGGGGAGTGCGCAAAGTGGCTGTGACAGCGCGGGCAACTGCCTGTGTAGTGAGGGCACCACCGGCGACAAATGTGAAGCGTGTAAAGAAGGTAATGCATTGTGGGTAAGGTAACCTCGACTCTTTATCGGTCAATTGGTCCGTGGTTATCGATGTGTGCCCCCCCCCCCGCCCCAGCAAGGTGGTTGACTCTTCATTCCAATTTGTTTCTGCTTCCAATTTTTCATAAGTGCTTACTGCTTAGCTCCTTTAATATAATTGGTATGTGTTTTCTACTATTTAATATATATGTATAAGTGCAGTGAAAATTTGTGGCTAACAAAGTAAAATGGGGTAGAGCAAGACTCAGGGTTCCTGTGACCTGGAATAAACCTAGAAAAGTCATGGAATTATATTTTTAATTTCCGGGTCTGAAAAAGTCATGGAAATTTGTAAAAATGACAGAAGTCGTGGAAAAGTCATTGAATTTTGTGTAGACCAATTTATTTTAAATTTTAAATATTGTATATTCATAATTCAGCATCGAAAATCTGATTTTTATAGCCGACAAAATGCGACAAATTTCGCCGATGCAAGCATTTTGATTTCAAAAGACATTGTTGCTTTGTTTTGTTATTTTTCTGTTTCTGTTAAGCACTTTTCACGGAACAAGTTTTACAGTTCTGATCTGCATTTTGATGAACTAGGTCTTATATTTTCATAATTTGGTGATTGAAAAGTTTGTTGTCCTAAAAGTGTAGGAACCCTGAAGACTGAAACGAGCAAAAATTAACCTGACTTGGATGCAACACGCTTCCCACAATTATGTTGTCAGCCTTGATTGTTGAACAACATATACCGTAGACATCTGCGGATTGGTCACAATTCATACAAACTTAATAGACACTATTAGTTATCCCACCGTACAAGTATGAGTGGAACACGGAATAGTGTAGTGCATCTGTGTCACATAGAGTGGCATATGGGACAGCGACGCACTACATTTTCCGTGTTCCTCGACTGTGAGTGGGATAACAAATTTATCTTCAAGCAAACTTGACACACTGTATTAAGTTGGATTGGGCACGCTGTCCACAAACTTTTCAGCAGGAATGGTGCACATATCTTGGATTAGTGCAATATGCGGGGTGCGGTATGGATCGTGGTATATAGGATAATGTGGCCTGGTTGCCATGGATCAACCAATCAGGATCGAGAATTCAATTTTGTTTGAAGATTAAAACACCATTTCAACTCTCGGGGTTGGTTACGCCCTTTTTATTCAACCTTCTATTCCCATGCAGGTTTTTATGGCTTTGGGCCCTGGAGTGAGCGTGGCTGTGCCCGCTGCTATTGCTCCTCACACAGCACGCAGTGCAGCACTGCGTTATCCTGGTTCAGGGGCCAGGTCGTCAGCAGTTGGTCCCTGCTTAACTTTGGAGCTGTTGATCCACGTTGGACCGGGGTGACGGGTACCGGTGACAGTGTTGCAATCAGTGAAGTGCCCATTCTGGATGTGTCCAATCCCAGGTAATCCTTATGCATGTTTCAGTGTTGTCGTCAAGTCCTTTTGCAAGTAAACATATATACTGAAAGATAATGTGATACAATTGAACATCACATAATGAACATCACATAATGAACATAATGGGGTCCAAGAAGGTTTGTTATAGTGGTCATTCTTTATAGCAATTTCCACCAGCATGACATTTAAAGTTGACAAGAGGGTTTCTATACGCATGCACAGGGTGTCTCCACAAAAATGTAGCAGTATACATATCCATAAATATTACCAGCACCCGATTTCACGAAGCACTGCGACGCGTTGCAACTCGAGTTACGACGTGTAACAGGTCGCAACTCGCGACGCATCGTATAATCCATTTCACGAAACGTGACGAATTAAACTCGTCGCAAGTTACGACGTGTCTAGTGGTCATCGCAAAATAAGAAAAGTCCTTTTCTTAGCCAGTTTTATGCCATAAAGCGAGACTATAATACCGAGGCAATGTGTGTAAAGTTGTAAATAGAAAATTCATTGAATAATTATGAATTAGCCTGGAATATTGCAGTTGAAATTTCAAAGTAACTATACAGTCCAGTGAGAGCTTGTTTTCCTTTAAAATTGCATCACACGGCCGCCATTTTGTTTTACGTTTTAACAAATTTCAAGCAGAGATCTGATGACTCTTTGTTGAATTTCAGCCGACTATTTAGCGTACGCTGACTATAAAACAGTCACCGAGTTGTGCTATGAATACACCTATGACGCGTTGCACTTAACGACTTGTTTTGGGAAATGGATCGATGAGTTTCATGAAATCGGGTGCAGCACTCTCTTTTTGCAAAACATGTCTATAGAGTCTGAAGGTATAGGAAATACTCTACACAATGGTCTTTATCCCATCTCATTTGGACATCCAAGTCCAGAGATACAGCTAATTATTAGAATGGACATGAATTCCAAGTTGGGCTACTTTGTATCTTGTGAAAGGCTTTCACATAACAAAAAGGTGACGAAAGTGGCTCAAACAGATTTTGCCAAGTCTTTTAATACAGGCTTTGCCGTAACTTTTAAACAAAAGGTCCATATCACACCGAACAAATATCCTGCCAAGGTTAAAGAACACTATCATCTCATGGTAATTTTTTTTACCAAAAAAACCCAATTTAGTTTCCTCAGAAAAAGTACCTGGTATGTTGTTTGACTGCTACATTGTTTTAGACACCATGTAGAGTATTTAATCTCCATTCCATTCAATTGAAAATAATACCAGCAGGTCTCTCATCGATATGCGCTTTCATTAAATTTCATTAACTTACTGAAAATGAAAGAAAATCCAAGCCAAGTAATAGTCATGTAACGCAAATGACCAACACGGTCGGAACCGCACATTTGTAACATGCATGGACAGCTCACACCCATGTGCATGCGCAGCAATGCACCAGTGGCAGTGTCGTTTAATGAGCATTAACACATCACGATTAGCTTCCAGAAAACAGAAAAATTCATGCACAAAAAACTTTCATGAATTAACTCACTGAAATCTTCATTTTATATCATTAATGTTTATATGTAATGTTTACATTTTGGCAAACAGTGCATTTGGTGCCATCGTGGATCCAGTGATGTAATTGTCTTTATTGCAGCGTAACAGGAACCAGTTTACCACAGCTGCTGACGAGACATTTATGTATTTTGTTGACATTCGAATACTTAAAAGGTATTCTCAACGAGACAGAATAGTATTTTCTTGCCGTTGTATTTCATCCTTACAGATTGATTCTAGAGCTGACCGAGCTGAGTAACTCCACTGACTTCTTCTTTGCCTCACCCTCTGTCTTCCACGGTGATTTCCGCACGGCCTACGGCCAGTCTCTGACCTTCACGCTCAGCCAGTCAACAGCCCAAGACCCCTCTGTAAATCCAGAGGGAGATGTCTTCATTGATGGAACCTATGTGGATGAGACACTGGTTGCCGCGCTGCCGTATGTACCAAACACCAATATGAATGAGACAGAGTACCAGGTGAGACATTTCTATGTCTTCCTTAACCCTAACCCGCAAATATATTTCAAAATACTAAATGTGGCAATTCCAGCATCACAGACTTTCTAGTTTATTGTTGATATCTATTGTTCTCTGTATATTTTATTTTATGGTTTGCTTAATTCTTTTGTGATTTGTTTCTATTTACTTTTTGTTCACATATATGGGCACAGGTTGAGTTTTAAACGTTGCTTATGTTGATCGATAATTTCACAAACAAACATTTTTACGCATTTGTTACTGATTGACCTAATGTTCAATAGTTCAAGCTACATGAGAACTACTGGCGCAAAGGTAGCTTGCAAGGGGACCAGCCAACCGCTGAATTTATGATCAAGATGTTAGCTGGTATCCGGTCCATCCGCATCCGGGCCAAATACACTACGGTAAGTCCAAATGCACCCATCCAATGAGTTCACCAAATTTAACAGTGAGCAGTTTTTCATGCATGGCATCGGAAAATCCAATTTTATTATATGCAATCTGCAAGTATAAAATTAACATTGCCAAATTTCAGCAATGCAAGTTGCGATAGCTTCTTAATTGCATTGAAGCTTGATTTATCGTAAGTTGATGAAAATGTTTGATTTTTGGAAGGAATATATCACCACTTATACTGTAAAGAGCAAAGGGTGTGAGTTTGTCTTGCAGTCACTATGTGGACATGTGAACAAAAGATGTCCACATAATGCAGGTTGTGTTGACGTTATGTGGACTAAGCCGTGTCCACATAACGTTTCGCCCTCTCTGGAAAACAGGTTTAGAGACATTTCGGGTTAGGGTTATCTGTCACAGAATAAAGAGAAACATCCAAGGAAATCCAAAAAAAATTAAAAATTGGGGGTTGAAAGAGTTTTCACAATTTAGGTAAAGTTATTTTTTTGTACCGAGTTTTCTTAACTACACGAAAACAAAGGAATGTCCACATAGCGTATGTAAAACAAACGTGGGTGTGTATGTGTGGGTGTGCTTACGAGTTGATCGCCCTAAAAAAAAACCAGCACAGACAGTACGTAAATCTTTAACCTATTAGTCCCCCCACTCAAAAACAACAACAACAACAACAACAAAAAAGGCGGTGTTATGGAACTATCAAGGAGTAAATTGCTGTGATAGAGCGTGTAAGTCTCGCCAATCCACGTTCACGTTTTATGTGAACATCTTGGTACCAAACACTGACAAGTCTAGTCACAGACTCCCGTGTTTGAATTCACCCACTTGTTATCCGCGTGATTGACTGAACAGAAATTGAGGTCAATATTTTTAATTTATAATAGCCATCAGTTCGCAATATTTTTTAATATGTTGTAAATTGTAGTGCTTTCTTTAATACCCATGAATGGATGGGCCCAGTCAGGACACAAAATACACGCAACAAAATAGGACATCACATAAGTTAAAGATCCTATACACGGTGCCCGGATGTGCTGTATTCTCGTAAAATCTTGCAGGTTTTTGAGGTCATCTAACATAGTCTATACAATGTACAAACAAGTGCGTTAAAAAGTTAATGGGCCCAACTTGCTCATGAAATTGCAACTATATTCTCTCAAAGTTAATTTGCATTTGGTTGTATACACAGCTACCTGGGGAGTCAGTATTCCTGCATAGTGCCATGCTAGATTATGCCATGCAGGGTGATGGTTCAATAACGGGAGAATCCGCGGACTTTGTGGAGAATTGTACCTGCCCTGCTCAGTACACGGTAAGGCATCAATGACAAAGTCAATATGAGGTTTAGATCAAGCATCTCATTTGATGCCCTCATTTGATGTCTGGTTTTTTGGCCATGGCCCCCCCCCCCCAAAAACGAAATCAATTTTTTTTTTTTTATGTGACATCGCAATAAAGGCAGGCAATGAGTACACCACCATCTTTTCCTCAAAAAACATTGGTTAAAGTGGTCAGAAATTGCCTCAGATCACACCACAGAGCATCTAGAATCCAAAAAATTTTCGGGGCCCTTAAGCGGGCCCCGAACCCCACGCCGTAATTTTTTTGACCCACTTTTTGGGGGGACCCAAAATTGTTTTGGTCCCCCCCAAAATTGTGTTCTGGATCCGCCCTTGCACACATCCCTATGTGGTTTGTTTTCGTTAAGAACACTTACCTTCTTGTGATCCGTGGACAGAACTTTAAAACGGTGGTTGAGTTTAAAATTCTGTAACATGAAAAGTACATGAGTGATTTGAATGATTCTTGTACTAAAAGAAAGCTTATGAATTGGGCTTTCATACCCTAGATTTAGAAAGTGCTACATGCAGAACTTCACCAATGCGTTCCAATGTGCCTCCCAGTGGTCTTTCCCAACTCTCCTTTGGTAACCGTTGTGCATATCAATCTCCAAACGTTTCAACCTTATTCAAGTCTACTCTTGCCATACCCAGGGTCTGTTTTGTGAGAGCTGTGCGCCAGGCTTCAAGCGAGCCTCATTAGACATGGGGCCTTTCTCTGACTGCGTCCCCTGCGATTGTAACAGTCACAGTGATCTACCCTGTCACCCGGACACCGGTGTCTGCCAGGGTTGCGGAGACAACACCGGAGGGGAGTTTTGTGAGCTGTGCTTGGATGGTTACTATGGAAACGCCACGGGCGGCACGCCAGGTAAGTGTTTTTTTTGGGGGGGGGGGGCACTGTTTAAAATGTTGGAAAACATTTTACAAGTTTTTTAGGGGGAAACACTGATGTTCTGTGAGATGGTCAGAAGTCACTGAAGTATATGCCTTGAAAACATTATTTTCCCACTAACCTGTTCTTTCACACTTATTGCACGAACACACCTCAAAGCAAAATCAAAGCATGTTAGAAATTTAAACAATGCATTGATTATCGAAAAAACTAAAAAAAAAATATCATTTTTAATAGAACAATTTACTGGAATGCGATGATTTTAATTTTTTTAGAAAAGTACAGGCAAACTAGCCAGACAAGATCTGACTTCAAGACTGGTTCCTACACCCTCCTATGAAAGGATAAGTAATTTTTGGACTGAGAACCAGTCTACTTTGAGGCTCTCATTTTTGGGTGAATTTTGCTTCCCTGTTATTAAAACCAGTTTGCGTTGGATGCTGTGTCAACACGCGCTGGCTGTTTTTATGCACAGGCACGGCTGACGGGCTAAAACGTCAAGCCTGCCTCGTTTCGCCTCCAGGTGACGTCTAAACACGTTAATCCCTTATGTCTTTTGTACACACACGTGAAGTCTGTGGAGGCAGACCATGTGTTGATCTTGAGTTGGCCGCTGTGCACAGCCTTTCGTTGTACAATTACGCTCCGTTGCACACCTCGGAGTGTTGAAAAATATGAGGTTTCGGCAAGAAATATCTAACAAATATTGTTGAAATGACTCTTGCGAATCAGTAATTGTGGCGTTTGGCTGTATGTCAGAAGTTGGCTGCTATATTTTGCCTTTTTCGAACATCCAAATTTCAGCAAAAATAATCCCGTCTTGAAGTGGTTAAGCACACTTTGATTTCCAAATGTGAGTTTCCAAATTAGCGAATTTCCAAATGACCAGTTAATTGTTTTTCATTTCCCTCACAGGTGACTGTCAGCCCTGTTTGTGCCCAGGACCCCCGGGTAGTGTCAACTCCTTTGCTTCGGTCTGTGATGATACCGGAGTCTGTGCCGATTGTGCAGTAGGCCACAGTGGGGACTACTGCCAGACATGCGTGACCGGGTATTACGGTGTTCCAACTAACACTTTGGTATGTGCAGAAGGGTTTCAGAAATTCAAACTTACTTGTTCTTTGAGAGTACGTCAAATTTATAAATACATTCCAATAGATCTCTCTCATAGGACGCCATCTTGGTAGGAAAATTACAACTGCGTATTCAATGCCATCAGGTGCACGTGCACGCAGTGTGTAAAATGTTCTAAACATGCGCATGTGTTGCTTTAAACTTTCTTCGATATACGGTGCAGCCAATGCGCGTCATGAAAATTTGACGTCCAAAATGCTGATGCACATGACAAACTGTGGGAAGTGACGTCATTTGAGAGCGACGTATTAATTAAAAAACTGAATTTGATTTTAATTGGAGGGTTGAAAGACTTATTTCATGTTCAACGTTGTGAATTTTTCGCTTTTTGTGAAATCTGAAAATGTTAATCCAATTCTGTTATACTTCAATATCAGCTGCTATTCAAGGATACTCATGCAACAGTATACTTTTATACATCAAGTACAAAGGACATGCCAGACAATTCAGGAAGGTTACCTTTCTAAAATGCCTAAAAATATAAGTTGGTAAATATTATTTCACTTATGGACAATAGCCAATTAAAGTCTGTCGTAAACCAATATGGCCGATCAGGCTGGCATTTATCTTCTGTTTCTTCGGCATGAAACCACTGAGAATATTTCTATTCCCCCTGGATGGGATGCTTGTCCATTGCAGGTTACTCCCCAGCTAATGCCGGTACCCATTTATACTCCTGGGTGGAGAGAGGCAAGTGGGGGTGAAGTGACTTGCCCAAGGACACAATGTATGGCCAGCAGCTGGATTCCAACCCCTGACCCTCAGATCATGAGTCACGAACACTAACCACTAGGCAACACTTCCCAAAATGCCTAGTCATTAAGCTGTATTTCATGCACCCATTGATGGATGTATTTTGTATATTGACAAACTTTCAATAAGGAATTGAAATTATTTCAAAGATATTTTTATTTGTTACGCCAGACAAACAATGGCCAATGCCTGCCCTGTTTCTGCAACCTGAGCCCTGGCGATTGCAACACCATCACCGGGGAGTGTTTGAACTGCGCAGGGAACACTACTGGCCATACCTGCGACATCTGTGACTTTGGCTACTGGGGCACCATAGACAACTGCCAAGGTAAACATCAACAATTTGCCTGTTAAAGGCACGTTTGAACATTGGTAATCAGGGCTAGATTAAGTGTTCCGTAGGCCCTAGGCACCAGTGTTCCATAGGCCCTACTGCGCCCAAGGCACTAGCACCAATTTCATGTTGATGCTAAGCTATACTAAGCAAGCCAGGCCATACCGTGATATTTTTGTAAGCTGTCAAATTTTTCGTAAGCCCCAAATTGTTTGTAGGCCCTAGGCACAGTGCGTACTGTGCCTATTGGATAATCCAGGCCTGTAGGTAATTACCCGGAAATGTACCTAACTGAATTAACGAGAAAATCTGTGCCCAAAGTGAAGATAGAACTGAAACCACATACCCTGTGAAATTATTCCGTCTGGAATGGTATGCTTTGGAAGAAAACGAAAGTATTGAAAGCGGTTTAAGAAAATGTGCCAACGGGCACATTTTTACAGGCATTAGCAATGTATTCCAGTTAGATGACCAAAAAGTTTGTGCATAGATTTTCTCAGTTTTTTCAAAATGTATAGTATCCACTGAGCTGAAATTTCAACAAGTTAGTTGTCACGCACCCTTCTTAAGATTTTGAGCAATTTTATTGCTTCAGATGAGAAAAAAAATGCACAAAATGCAAATGGTCACATGTACTTTTAATTATCAACACCTGGAGTAATCTGTCAACACTTTGTAGCATGAACGTTGGTGACTGTGCGAGTATATATCTGTTTATTTATTTACCAAAATGTGTCACTTTGCTGGTAAAGGGGTCCAGTACGTTTGAATGTATTTTGTTGTGTTCTCTCGATAGTTATAAAATAAATTTGTGCCAATTTTTATAAACACCCCCAAACTTGTTCTATGTTTGAATCAGCAGGCAGACTGTAACTGGAGTGAAACAACTTTCTTTTTGAACAAAATTTTTTTCAAATTTCAGTCACACAAGGACAGAAACGGTTTTGCCGTCCAATTTTGTTTACTGTAATAAGAACATGAAAATTGATTCAAAATAAGAATTGATTTTTTTATGTTGACTTTATATATTCTATACCCATTTCCCGTATTCCGTCCATTCAGCATGCGATTGCGATCCAGTCGGCGGTTTTGGGAACTGCAGTCGTGATGCTGGCGTATGTTCCTGCTATCCTAACGTGATCGGGGACCGATGTATGCAGTGCGCTGTGGATACCTGGGGCTTTGCCAGCGGGGATGGGTGTATGCCTTGTGACTGTCATCACATCGGGACTGTGAACCAACAGACGCAGTGTGACTTGGTAGGATTTTCTATAACTCTTTGAATTGTGTAACAGTCATACAGGCAGTAGCCACAGGCTGAAAAATTGTAGTCTTAATAATGTCAACATCACTGCGAACTTCAGTTTAAATCTGTCAATTGGCAATTGAAATTATCAAACTTAAGTTGTAAGTGTGCAACAAGCCCAGTACAACAACAAGTCCTTTATTAACCAGTTCGCGCCGGATGACGTGTATACACGCAAAGGTTTTGCGGCATTCGGAACAGATGACGGATAAACACGCGGAGAGCAAGGCCGGAAATATCTGTCAGCAAAGGCCAGAAATATGAGTGTGCTGCCCGAGGGTGATGGCTTCAACCCGCCTGGCTTGAGGTCGAGTGAAAAGTAATCCCGCGCCTCGTTCCATTCTTGTCAAAATAACCCCAGTGCGAACTGGTTAACTATGAAAAGACCCACCCAAAACAATAGGCTAGCTACAGGCTTATTAGGGTTGTAATCATATCATGACTAGTCATTCAGACTGGATGTCTAAAGTCAAATGCTAAGCGTTATGTACCATTTGTTGTCATTAAGGTGACAGGTCAGTGTGAGTGCAAGCCTAGGGTCACAGGTCAACAGTGTGACCAGTGTCAGCAGGGATACTGGAACATAGACCAAGAGTGCATAGGTGAGAACTTCAATTCTTTCAGTTTTGATCTGTGTTTGACACGTGTTGCACTCAGGACCAGATTATGGTTGTGTGAGACCCTGGGCCCAAGGAATGTTGAAGTCCAGGGCCCCCAGGGAGAACAATTCTTTGATAACTGATGGGGCTACCCTGGTAAAATAAAACAATAAATAAAAAAGTCCATGCAGCACAAAACATTTTCCCAACTTTCCTCATTGCTTTAGTTGATGAGCTTCAAATGTAATTTGAATAATTTAATGTCATAAAATCAAAAGGTGGTGTTCCAAAATTAAGCACAAAATCGGGTAGACGATTGCTCAAATGTCTTGCACTTGACAAATCCCAGAAACTCCTAACTGACCAAGAGAAAATTTGTGTTAAGGTGACAAACTATTATCTCTACTCAAGCCACATGTTTTGTGAGAAATATCTTTTCTTATTTTGGAGCACAATTTAAAACGGTTCAATGCACACTTTGAAAATACATCAAAATGACATCTCTCTCAAAACTTTTTTAATGGGCATTATGAATAGTAATACTCACAATTTGCCGACTTTTCATTTCCTTTGAAATCTGGGGTAAAACTTTCAGACATGCAAGGTGCTGGAGTAGAAATAAACGTGCACCATGAATGGGTAAGCCACAGTATAAAGGCCGGTTCATACGTCATGCAAATTTCACTCCGGAGCAAATTCATCAGAGTAATAAAACTTTAGTTCTTGACATGATGACATTCACTTTGCCTTCACTTTCACGTGAAGTATGAACGGCCCTTCTATCGGCCCATAGAAGAATAACTGAAACCTTACCTCTCTCTACCCAACAGCTTGTGAGTGTAGCCTTGAGGGTACTGCCCTTGACACCTGTGACGTCAATGATAACTGTGCCTGCGATCTTTTGACCGGTCAGTGCAGCTGTAAGTCCGAGACAATCGCAGGACGGACGTGCAACAGGTGTGGACGCGTCGACGAAGGTACTTATCTTGTTTGCTTACAACAGAGCATTAAAATCGTCTCGTTGAATTTTTTAACCACTTGTCCTTTTCTATGAGCAGAGTGTATGTCTTTTGTTATTCCGGTATAATTTGTTTTGTATTTTGTTCTTATACTGACAATTTTTTGTTCCTAATATGACACGTCCTTTCCCTCTCATATATTTCATGGGTTATTTTGTGACTGTAAACCTAAACACGTACATGTACATTCTTCCAGTTCTAACATTTTCAAATTGAGAGAAATATTTCTTATGTTAATAGTGTAATGTCTTCACAAGGTTGAAGATGCACATCTCTAAAATTGTATTGTCTAATGTGTTTCTCATAAGACAATTACATTTGTAAATCCATGGGCAACAAAGTTGGGGTCACTTTTCCAAGGTCTGGATTCACCACTCGAAAAAAGAATATCTTTGAGCATCATAGAAGATCAATATTTCAGTTTCATTGTACATTTTCATTCTAAGAATTGTATAATGATCACCATAGTATCTCCCCTTCACTAATTAACAAGTGTGTTTATTTTCTTACATGTACTCATTGTTTCACTGTTTTTATCGTTTCATATTTTGTTCTTAAATGTACGTAACACTAGACATGTTGATAATACTTGGATTTTGTTTTGTTTTTGCCTCGTTTCCCTGCCAACAATTGTCTTGCTGTGTTCTTCTCCATCGTTCTGTCCTTTTGTATTTTCTGTTTCAACCCCTCTATCACTGTTTTAGATGGGTCTGAAATAGTCACTGAAGTGTTTGTTGGTAAGTTTAATGAGTTTCACGTTTCACTGTTTTTATTTTCCCATAATTTATTTCTTTTCATGCAAATAGATTACTGACTTAAATAACAAGTACAAGTATCTCATAAACAAGATTTGATCTGTCATTAACAACAAGATGTTTTGTTATATCATGTCTTGGATACTGTAATTTCATTGGTCTAAAACGGTCATGTATCTCATCTCTAAAAATGACCGTTTACTTCATGTACACTGCACTGCATATAAATTACCTTATATACACCACGTTTCATATATATTGTCTTATATACGCTGTTTCATATATTGCGTGTGCATGATGGGTGCATGTGTAGGGCCCGCCTGCCTCGCAAAATGCTGTAAAAATGAGTCTGAAAATGCATTTCAAACAAAATTAGATGGCCTACCGTCTTAGCAGAATCTTTGTCAAAGGCAATAAAAAGAAACTCTTTAAAATGAAAAAAAAATCAGCATCAAGATGACTGGAACCGTTACTTACTTTTGTATAGTTTTTTTTAACCTGTTAGCCCTCATAATGCCACAGACTGCCCTGCCTATCAAACCACCCCAGCACTCTATGGTTTTATTGATTTATGGAGGAGTAAATACAATGTAATGCAGTTTAATACCAGTGCTAAAGGGTTAAAGACAGACTTTGATATTGAACCAGTAGGTACTGCAGTCTGCTAAAATAGGCATCCAGTTTTTGAAAAAGTGGGGTTCTTAAAAACAGGCACAAACTGGCTCGAGTTTTCGAGGCAGTTTCTCTCCTGGAGTTCTGAGAATAGCACTATGTCGTCGCGTCAGTGCAACAAGGTCGTAACTCCATTCCGCAACAAAGATGTATCTCGCGTGAACACACTCTGTGCAACAAGGTTGTATCTCGCGTGAACACACTCTGTGCAACAAGGTTGTATCTCGCGTGAACACACTCTGTGCAACAAGGTTGTATCTCGATGTCCATTGACTTTGCGTGTACATCCGGGTTATTTTAAGCGAGATACGACCTTTTGACATTCTGAAATGGGCGTTTTGCATTCATGCCATTTTAGGAGATACGACCTTGTTGCATTGATGCGACGATGTGTTCCTTGTGTTCTTAGTTCGGCATAAAAAGCTGAAAGACACACTCAGTAAATTCCATTGCTCTTCATATATATGCCAAGAAGTAGTAATTCTTACAGTTTTAACCCAATGAAATATTGAATTGCTTATACACAGTTAAATATTACAAAGAAAAAGGCAGGTAAAATGCACTGAAAGTTTCTTGCTATAAGAGAAATGTTCTCCAAAACTTTGAATGACAATAAATTCCTGACATTGGTTGCAGGTGCTTTTCCAAACTGTGAGCCTTGCCCGGAATGTTTCCAGGATTGGCGCCGGGCATTCCAAAATATGGCAGACCTGTTTAGAGAGCAACAGATGATACTCAGAGGTAAGCTTCAAATTTTAATCGCCTTCTTCCCCCCCCCCCCAACCCACCCACTTTCAGCCAACTCCTCAACATACTTCAGCTTTTACTACAGGATAGTTGTTTGCGTTTTTTGCATGATCCCTCACTCAGCGGCGTAAGTAGAATCAATCTTCCGCGGACACCTGGGATGCATCAATTTTGCAAGGGAACAAAAGGCAAATGAAAATTCAATAGCAGTATAATTGTTTTTCGATTTGAGATTTCAAATGAGAGCATGTATGGTCCCCCCCCCCCCCCCATTATGTTGCAGATTCAAGGCAGTTGCATAACTACAGGGGGCATGTTCTCCCATTTGGATTATACTTAAAATGTAATTTGTACAAGTTTTAGTTAAAGAGGTACTGATGCTGTATGTAGTATCAAATGGTGTCTTGGCCGCACTTCCCCCCCCCCCCAAACAGTTCCAGCAAGACCGAAAGAGAGCATCCTTTTGGTGCACATGCATATTCATAGATGTGTAGGGCTTAAGGTATATCATTACAAAAAAAACCAGATTTGTGGACTAGCTGGAAGTAACTGAGACTTCTACTCAGTTGAGCTGACTTCCAATCCCAATTAGTCCTTTTTTGCTTCTCATTTTATCCCTTAAGATATAGTCCATCATTTGTAATTTGTGCATTTTGTTCGTTTGAAGCAACAAAAGTGTTTGGGCGCGCTTCACCGAATAACAAAACGAACTACTAATTTAAATTAAGACGCACCGTTGGAAAGGCCTTCTTTCGTTGATTACTTCAAAATGACAGCTTGCCAGAAAGAATAATTTCACAGGGAGTTTAGTCCCCTTATTATCTTTCAACCAAGTATGTTTTTCAACAATAATTACGCCAGTTACTTTTCGGATGGCTGCAAATGATGGACTATAGCTTTAAATTAGATTAGCAAGGAAGGAACATTTCTTACAACATGTAAAGCTGATGAATAGTGTTGTCAAGAACAAGGCATTATGTAATGGACCAGTCAGAAGATGGAAAACCTAATCCATTTGGGAAAAGAAAATGCGCGTCCTTGCCTCCAACTACTTCTCTGTGTTAAATTGTAATTTTTTTCGGGACTCATCAACTTGAACAAAATGATCAATTTATTTTTAGGACTATTGGCAAACTACAACAATCTGACCAGCCAGGAAGTAGACAACACACTAGACTTCATCAGGGGAAACCTCAGCAGTGCAGCGGGGGCCATTGAACAGGGAACCAGGGAACTGGTGGATCTGGAATACATTCAGGCTGGCTTCAGCATGGTAGGTTCTTAAAAACGCACAATTGACTCCTGTTAATATAATGGTTTCGCATGCGAACAGATACGGTTAGCACGCTGGATACGTCTTCAGTTTGTGTGGTCTTGTGATGTCATACACAATTCACTATCCGCTACGCGTGTACACAGCATGGGTAATAATAATGTGGTGCTTATACTAAAGGTCTCAAAGCGCTTCACAATTATTACCCCTGTTCAGCAGGCAATGAGACCATTTCTCTGAAGTAGCTCGTGATCAGTGCAATCTGGTCTCTACCTTCACAGGTACCCGTTTACACTCCTGGGTGGAGAGAGGCAATTGTAGTAAGAGGTCTTGCACAAGAATACAAGCGTCATTGTCCCTGTCAAGGTTCGAACCCACATACCACGGCACAGTGAGTCGAATACCGCAACCATGTCTGGACCATGTTTGGACCATGGTATATCACATGAAACACGTCAATGTGAAAAGCATTGTAAATTGTAAATTTACACCCTCTTTTCTGATCATTTATTCGATCATGATGATTTGATTGGAAGAGGACGAATTGCTGAACATACAGGATGAGTAAAAAAAAAAGAAACCCAAATGGCAGGACCGGTTATTTGATGAAGTTCTGCATGTAGCACTTTCAAAAACTAGGATATGAAAGCCCAATTAAAAAAGGGAAGTGTTCTTTCAGCTAAACGAAAACAATTTGAATTGGGATAAATGTGAATTGTTTTTGTTTTACCTTTTTTGTGATCCGTGGACAGAACTTTAAAACGGTGTTTGTGTTTAAAATTTTGTAACTTGAAAAGTACATTAGTGATTTGAATGATTCTCATACTAAAAGAAAGCTTATAAATTGGGCTTTCATATCCTAGCTTTTGAAAGTGCTACATGCAGAATTTCATTTAAAAAAATGGTCCTGACATTTGGGTTTCTTTGTTTTACTCACCCTGTATATGTGCCATTTCTCTGTCTTTCATAGCAGGATTAGCCACAGATACGAGGCTTGCATTTGATGCTGCCATTTTGGATTACTCCATTTTATTGGCAACAGTCCAACAAACAAATGCTTACGTGAACATGATACGAAACAATAGAATGGTTTATAACACTTACGGATATCTTAATGTGTGCATATACCCCTGTCAGTTGGCATATCAATCACCTCCAGTCAAAGCATGGCTATGTCAAATTAATAAGGAATTCTTAACTGTTGAAAACAGTAACTTGATTGATTTCGACTGCTGTGATTGCGTAGCTGAATTTGTTAAATTAGAGTTGGGCAAAGGCATGATATTTGGATCACTTCATCCCAAATGACTGTCATCCTATTTATCCAGATTTCAGCCGAAGTGGCCAACTTCACGGACCTAGTGACCGCCGTGGAGACGCGTCGGCTGGAGCTGACCACCAGACTGACCAATGTCCAGCAGTTCACAGGAAGCGTACTGATCCAGGAAAACACCGTCAAGACTGCCGAGCAGCTGCAGCAGGATCTCAATGCATTGAGTAGCACCACGACGGCACTGTTTCAACTAGGAAACGGCACATGGGTCAATATACAAGGTAGGAACATTCACAGGTCTTCAGGTATCTGAAAGAATGTTTGGCTAAAGCCCACAATCCAAGTCTCAAGTTTCATCTCCTATGATTGATTTATATCAATTGTATTCAAAATTATAATCTTTGTAATGTTCAGAAAAGACCACGAGATAGTTCTTTACAAAATTGGATGTTGCGGCAATGTGATTCCAACTTTCAGTAAACTGTCTTATTCTACTCTGCTTGTTTATCACTTGGAATATTGTTGGTTTAAAGGTGTACGTTGGGAAGATTTCCACAAAATTAGAGTGTTTTAGATTGTTTCCTGACTTTATTGCAAAAGTCTAGGTCACAGATAATCCAAATCATGTCTTACATTTACAGTGAAAGAGTGAAAAACCCATCAGACGTGACACTAATTTTGGCGTTGTCTGTACATATTTTAAATGTTTTTTGAGCCAAGCTGTCAACAAAAGACTGGTGCTGCATAAAATGTATCCGACAATTCACTGTGGAATAACAGGTCCCACGTTAGCTTCAGAATTATACACATAGCACACACATGGGTTTGAAGAACCTTTTTGAAAAGTAACATGTGAATGGAATGACAACTAGTGCTACAATGGCTTGACTTTTGAGGACCGTTTTTTTTTGTACCCTGAAATTCCTTCACGTGGTAATTACATGAAAACAGAAAACTTCTAAGATATAGTTGTATGAACAATCTTATTCTACTGTTGAACAATCTCTCCAAGTACCATCATTTTGTAGTGGGTGCATTTTGAGCCTTTCTTGGGCAAGATATTTTACTACAATTGCCTCTCTCCACCCAGGAGTAGAAATGGGTACCAGATTGCGCTGATCTAAAACTGTCGGAAAACTGAGGGGTACTAATTATGAAGTGCTTTGAGATGCTGGAACATGGAGATATACAGGGTGGTTCAAAAAACGGTTTACACTTTTTCAGATGCAGATTTCTTGGAATTGGGGAGACATGCTAAAATTGTTTCAAGATATTCCTAAACTACATCATCTTTGTGGTATGTGGTGAAAACGGCGATGAAAATAAAGCCTAAATTAAGAAATGGTGATGGTTTAAAGAAAGATGGTCAAACACCACTTTATCCACATGCAAATCTGTGAGATGTATATGGTCAACACAATAGCACTGCGCACAAAGAGAACTGCAATAATTGTAATTACGTCTACATGACTGCCCTAGATGTGGACAAATAGTTTTGACCATTTTTCGGTAAGTGGCTGTTATTTCTTAACTTGAGCTTTATTTTCAATGCTGTTTTCACCATATAGGCCTACCATCAACATCTTGTAGTTTAGGAATATCTTAAAACAATTTCAGCATGTCTCTTTAATTTTGAGAAATGTGCCTCTGAAAAAGTGAAAAAAACACATTTCGGACCCCCCTGTATAAGCGTCACATTAAGTCTGTGATTCATTCTTAAAATGTAAAGGCTGGTTCTTACTCGGTGAGAAAGCGAACACGAATTTGTGACATCATGGTAAGTATTTGCGCCGGGAATTCGCAACAAATTCACAGCGAATGTTTCCTGAGGTCAAATTTGCTTTGCACTCGCATTCGGGAAGGATGAACCGGCCTTAATAAGGGAAGGATCTACATGCAGTTTGTTACAATATAAGAATTGGTGTGCTGATGTCTTGCAGGCATGTATGCAGCAATTGAGGCTTCGGAGCAGGGCATCCAGCAGCTTATACGTGGTGTGGACAGACTCCTGCAGGATATTGAACGCGCTGCCATGGAGCGACAACAGGCAGCAGTGATCTTGGACGACGAAAACCGCGCCACTGAGGTCAACCAGAATGCAAACCTGCTGACAACAATCAGCGCTATCCAGCAAGACTACCCGCTGGCATCCACGGCCCAGAATGCCTCAGCTGCCCAGCAGATTGCCCTGGAGGCTAATCAGAGTATGCAGGGGGTCTTGCAGGGCGCCCTCATAGTCCAGGGGCAGGCAGACGCCCAAGCCTATCGGAGCGAGATGGCTAGGTTTAATGTCACCAATGCTGATACAGCAGCTAACCAGGCCCAGTCTGCTGCCAGGACTTACAAGGTACTGACAAATTTCATAATGCTCAGTTTGAAGATTTGCTGTGGACTTCCCGTAGGAATATATGGTAGCTGGCACTATGAGTTCCAGTGTCCTGGACACAAGGCCAGATCCAGAATTCAACTTGGGGAGGGGGGGGGAGCCAAAAACATATTTTTTCCCCCAATAAAGTGGGTCCAAAAAACTTCCGCCCCCAATTTAATATGAAAAGCAAAGGGGGGGGGGGGCCTGCCTTTTTTGCACTCCCCGTTGACACCCCCTCCCCCGTTGCTACTCCCCCTCCCCCATTGCCTGGACATGTCCCACTGCATGTGCACATGGATTTGTGGTGTCATATGAAATTTTGATTTCTACAGAATCTCGTCTCTGCAAGTTGAAAAGTTGTTTATGTATTTCCTTTGTTTCATCTCAGGACCTTGCCTTGTCCACTAAGGCCAACATGACCAGCCTGTACTTACAGGTCCTAGATACCTACACAGCCCTCCAGGATGCTGAGGCACGCAGCGTGGAGGCTCGGACCATTGCCCGGGCCGTGCAGGACACGACGGTCCGTCCCTCCACTCAGATGGACCAGCTGGTCAACCAGATCAATGCGGCACCGCTGACCGCCTCGAATGTCCAGAATCTACTCCAGGACGCGACCAGTAAACTGGGACAGGCTGAGCAGACCAAATTGTCGGCTTCAGCTGGACAGTAAGGATTGTTATGTAGGAAGTGTGAATTCACTCAGTTAGTGTAGGCTCCGCTCGGTCACATGCTTTGTCAAAAGTTTACAGGGTGATATGGTCATGTAGCCCATCCAAGTACTGCTAGCAGTCAGTGCTGCTTATTAACTCTGATAGTATTCTACTTGTTCTTCCGCTGAGCTAACTCTCTTGTATAAACATCACAGTTAAATGTGAGCCTACAAAAACTACTAATAGAAAAGAAACTATTAAAAAACCACAGGTAGTGTCTCGTGAGTAACCATAGGTAGTGTCTCGTGAGTAACCACAGGTAGTATCTCATGAGTAACCATAGGTAGTGTCTCATGAGTAACCACAGGTAGTGTCTCGTAAGTAACCATAGGTAGTGTCTCGTGAGTAACCATAGGTAGTGTCTCATGAGTAACCATAAGTAGTCTCATGAGTAATTACAGGTAGTGTCTCATGAGTAACCATAGGTAGTGTCTCATGAGTAACCACAGGTAGTGTCTCATGAGTAACCATAGGTAGTGTCTCATGAGTAACCACAGGTAGTCTCATGAGAAACTACAGGTAGTATCTTGTGAGTAACCATAGGTAGTACGTGTCTCATGAGTAACCATGGCTATTATCTCATGAGTAACCACAGGTAGTCTCATGAGTAACTACAGCTAGTGTTTTGTGAGTAACCATAGGTAGTGTCTCAGTAACCACAGGTAGTGTCTCCTGAGTAACATGTTCATTATGGGATTGTTTGTGCATGGTAGGCAGGAGGCAGAGTCGGTGGGCGCTCAACTTCAGACCATTGAGTACGAGTTGACTGAAGGAGAGAGAGTGAGAATGGAGACGACTCAGCGACTGACAGAAACAGACAACAACATCACCAGCATCAGGTCAACAGCCAGTCAGGTGAGACACAGTGTTGTAACGCCACTGAGTTATGTGACTCGTGTTGAGTTAAGTCATTTGTAGCCAGTGACTTGAGTCATTCTCAGGCAGTAACTCAATTTGAGTCAAGTTTGCATTACATCCTTGCTTGAGATCAGTTTGTGTCACAAAACGAGAATGGGTTCAATTTAATATTTATTTTTTAATTTCTATCTGTCACACTCGAGTCGAGACACTGAAAATTACAACTCAAACTCAGACTTGAGTCAAGTAATTGATTTTTAAAAATTCTTTCATGAATTGAAAAAGCAGCCCCGCCAACTTCTACAAAGCAGTTTTGCAGCATTTTTTGTTATTTTCCATAATTTTGTTTAGGTTCAGGAAGAAGCCAATCAGGCAATCAGCAGCGGACAGCAGACCTCAGCAGCTATATCCAGCATCCTACAGGGAGTCAGGACCACACAGCAGTGTTTCAGTGCTAGGAGGAACCAGGCTCAGGATGCAGCATACCGGGCAAGTCTGGCTGGTACCCAGGCCACCACAGCACAACAGGTCAGTCCAGTGTTATAGTACTCGTACTCAGTACTCAACCTCGAGTACAACTCAAGTACTATTTCAGAATACTCAAATGTCATATACTCAAAGTTGAACTCATGAAAGTCATACTCGAGAAGCAAATTTGATTGGAATATTTGATATCATACTCCATCATCGCACTCCATAACCATACCATACTCATACTTGATTATAAGGACTCAGGGGAAAAATCAAGTAATTCAGTTTTGAATGAAAAAAATCTCACTATGCAGTGCAGCAGACTTGGCTTTCAAAAAGTCTTGCTCAAAAGTAGTCCATAACATCCATGTTGCTGAATTGGTGGTTTCAGTTGTCCACTCGTTACTTGGGATTTGAATTATTTTCACTGGAGTACTCCATAAAGAATTCGTACTTAGAGGTCCCTGTACTCGTACTTGTACTCGGAGGTCTTCTGCCACCGCTGTTCATCAGGCAATGCGCCAATTATTTCTGCAGCAGTTCGAGATCAGCACAATCTGGGCTCTAATCTCAGGTACCCATTTTCACTCCTGGATGGAGTGAGGCAATTGTAGTAACGTGTCTTGCCCAAGGGCACAAACACCATGTTCCCGGTCAGCTGTATATATCTAAGTACATCAAGGGCTAAAGTAACTACCGCTGACGTGCCATTGAACAAAAAATTGATGTGATGATGAGAATTGTTATGCAGAATAGATTCTGATGCTTTCCTTTGCTTTATTACCATCCTTTGTTGTTTTTGTTTTTTTGACAATAAAACAAATTGATTCTTGTTTGCAGGCCTATGAATCCAGTGCTGCAGACACGGCATCCCTGACTTCCCTGATTAACGCAACTAAAAGTCAGTCTTCTACTGCCTTGAATGACGTCACTGTGGTATCTGATCAAGCAGAGACACTCCAACAACAAGTGGTCACTGTCCAACAAATGGCTGATCTAGATGGTAAGCAGAACAATCTATCAAAGCCTTCCAGCTTTTATTTGTATTACTACCTCTCAACTTTTTCAACTTTTTTATCACTTTTCCCTTGGAGTAAGCATTCACATGAAAACTTAGTCCAATATAATGATGTTGCTTAAAGGTAAGGACACTTTTTGCCAAACAAAGTGTATTTTTGCCGATTCAAGGAACAAACTACAACAAATCTGAAGCAGCTTATTGAAAAATAACTAACCTGTCACAATTTCAGCTCAAAATTGTGAAAAGACATCTTCATTTTTCTCTAGACAAAGCAAGGTTCCTGTAATGCCCTTCTCTTACAAAATGTTCATTATATTTTTAAGCTTTGGCAGGAGCTTCTACATGTCATGTCACTTGGTTGTCGGTCGGTTGGTCTGTCTGTCCCCGAAAATTGACCAAAAACGAGCCCCCTAAATTTCCCATAAAAATATAATATTTTTATGCCCGCAGTGGTTTGGTCTGAACCATCAGAAGGAAATGATGGTAATTCTTCTTTTCTTGAAAATGACAGCATACAAGCTTGGTGTAATGATTTCACAGGATGCTTAATACAATAATTTCTTACAGTCAAGTAGGATATGTTATAGTACTTTTGCAGTTTCTTTTTGATGTTTGCATATGGTGCCCATTACCTTTAAAGGTAATGTACAACATTTGCAAACATCAAGAACAAAACTACCAAATTATTATGAATAGTGAATGACAGTCTAAATCATTCTGTAAAATCATGGCACCTGGTGTGCTGTCATTTTCAAGAAAAGTGGTATTTTTGTATCAATTTCCAAAGCTGGTTGGCTGACCAGCATTGGAAAAAAACCTGGCCTTTTTTCAAATACTGCCCCCAATTTACCATATTTTAGTCCGCATTTTGTTTGCAATTGATTTCACACCTATGAAGGGGTACAAGCCAGCTAGACTGGTTCCCTGACAATTCCCTGACATCTATAAATTGCTCCATTTCATCTTAAGTGGAGTCAGGGAACCAGCCTAGAGAAACATGATTGTTTTTCTTGGTTTTTCCAGCATCTACGAACACAACACTTCACACAAGTCAGTGTAACAATATTTGCTATAAAATACTACCCCCCTCCCAAATCCATCCATTTCTGAAAATTACAGCAAAAGCAAATGTTGTATATTCCCTTTAAGGAGCAAGTGTAATATTTTTATTTCACACAAATGAAGCAAATTGAGCAATTCCCTGTTTCATATTCTTACAGCCTTGATGACACAGTACATGACCCAACGTGAACAAATGCAGGAGCTCGATGGCAAGCTGGAAGGACTGGAGGCCAGTCTAGACACTGTCCTGGCCAATCTGGACAGTGCGGAGGGTGGCAGCTTACAGTGTAACTTATAGTCTTGCAATTCCAACACCGTAGCCACAAAAAAAAAAGAAAAAAAGTTGGGACTCAACATGCTGATTACCCCTCAAACTCCCACCATTAAGCATTAAAATTTGACCGGCTTTTCTAATACGTAAGAGTGAAAAGAGTAATAATAGTGGAAACCATGATGAAAAAATATTAGATTGAGTTTATTCACTGATGAATACATAAAACCATAGAGTGCTCGGGTGGTTTCGAGCGCTATGGGGGGGGGGGGGAGTAATAGATCGTTAGTACTGCAGCCACCTTTGTGTTGTGTACTGTTGTTCAACAGGGATACACATAAGTAGAAGACTTGTGCATTCACTGTTACTGAATTAAAATAACAAACCACACCACAAAGATGACTGCTGAATGCAGTTGATCTATAGGCAGGGCGGTAATGGTCAGTACAGCAGCTAAAGGGTTGATATTCTCAAGTAAAGATCTTAAGTAGTATGGGTACTCAACGATGGTAGTGAAGTAAGAACTTTATTATTTATCTAGATAGCATATCATTTGAGACTAGGGGGATCTGTTCATGAAACAAATTTATACACAAAAGGTGCATTTTAGGCCTTTTCTATTTAAATTTTTTGATCAACCTACAGTAAAAGGCTGCTATAACAAACACAGCTATAATGAACATTTGGCGCATGAATACGTTCAAATTTAACTTGCAATGGTCTCCCAGACTAATCCCCGCCTCCAATAACTTTAGATCATTCAAAATATGCAGTGGATGGACCGGGAACCAGTCTAGGTCTCCCCCAACTGTCCTTTTCTGGCTGTTGAAGGAGTACTTGTGCACGGAGCCCATTACATCCCCTGTGGCCCCCGTTCTATTGTAATGTACAATCACTATAACAAATGACCACTTATAGCGAACATTTTTTTATGGACCCCATCATGTTCATTATAGTGGCGTTCTACTGTATTGGCTTTGCACCACTTCTCACTTTTTAATTTTCATCGTCTGTCCGTCCTCATGTTTGTTGGGATGGAGGTTGGTGAAGAAATGCACCTCGTTTAGTTTTACATTTTTTTTTTTCAACCCTTAAATTCACTTTTTGCATGCATCGCAATAGCCAGTAATATTTTAAAGGTTCTTTTATGAACCCACAAGAACTACTGTTTATATTCACCAAAAAAATATAATCCTGCCAAGATTTTCTATGTTCTGCATAATGTGGCCTCATGAATACTTTGAGGCTTTTTAAACATTCCATTTCTTTTTTACTTTCCAGGTTTTTGTTGATGGTTTGTCATGTTTATGTCATATTTGGTTTGAATAATAAAACCATTGTGGCTTTTAAATGACTTGTTGATACATGTACATGTAAGATAAAGTATATATTTGCTGTGAAAATATTTATACAGAATTGGCGATTTTCATTGTTTGTTTGTTGTTGTTATTGTTGTTTTTTTAATTAAGATTTTTTTTTTTTCATTTTAAAGAAATAATAATTACCAGCAATGGGTCATTAGCGAGACTTTCCCATAGACTTGTGCACAAAATTTTTCAAACTTAAATGTGCCCTAACCCAATATTCCCTTGTCCTTTTTCCGCGAATTTCGGTATGTTTACTAATTAGACCACAAGCAACAAATATAACATAATTGCAACAGTAAAATGTTGCCTCTAAAGGGGGGGGGGGGGCTGTGCCATTAGAGAGACAGTAATGTGTCTCCCTAATGACCGGTGTCTCCCTATTATCGAAGAAATTACGATAACGTGTCTCCCTAATGGTACATTTAGGAATAAACTAACATGACAGTCATTATTTTGAGTTTGTGTAGTAGTTGTACTTAATTAGAAATGTTACATTTGTAAACAGACAACATAGTTTAGTATCAAAATACAAATTAATTTTTAATTATGTGTTTTCATGATTCCTTGGTGGGTTTATTTATTAAATTGTTACTTTTCAGACATTCTGTCCAGATCTGATACAAAATATTTATGAAATTATTAATTTGTGTTCAAGTCAAAGTTTGTGTGCTCCATTTTTTGGCATAGTACTTTGCAGAGGATCACTACTTATTAAACACAAGCCCTGAACTTAAGGTATATTTAGTATTTACAATGTATATCCACAATGCCATTAATAGAGTATTGTTTTTGTCCATTTTTGTGTAAGTTTTGAATTTTTTGGTTTCATTTAAATGTTAAGTGGGTAGCCATGCATTGTGTTCTGTTCCTTGGGTATTGAATAAAAAATTTAAAAATTAACTTCAAAAAGATTGGAACTTTTTTCTTCTCAAAAGTGAACGGTTAATGCTATGTGCATTGTTAGTCTTCTCTCAAACAGTTAGTGAACTGAGTCTTGGTATTGACACACAGTTTCATCTTTCAAACCAACCTAGGAAAAACCGAAATTTCACAAATAACTGCCGCTTAATACACAGGATAAGTTTTCCATATTTTTATTCTTTTTTTTTATTTGTTCAAAAAATTCTCATAAAGGAGGCTCAATAAACCATCTAAATTGAACAGATATGATTGTCCATTATCATTCTCACAATCTAGATGCTGCTGAATGTCATAGGTGATTGTTTTGGGCCCAGTTTCATGACGCTGCTAAGCACACAATGTTCTGCTAACAGAGCTTCCTATTTCATGGAGACCGTAAGCAGTAAGCACAGCAAAAAGCATGCTTACCTCAGAGGAAAATGTTGCTTAAATTCGTGACGTAACTATAGAAATCTCCATGCACGCAACCATTAGCGTAACCAGACCATGAAATAGTGCTTAAGGTTAGCACAATTTTCTGCTTTAGTAAGCACAACTTTTCTGCTAACTGTTAAGCAGCTCCATGAAATTGGGCCCTGTTGTCTTGATAATCTGTCACTTAAGGGCAGCACCTTCTAATGGATGAGCTGTTAATACAAATGTGAAACAACAACCGTCTCAATTCGGTAGTATCGAAAACAAAGACCGAAGACCCACTCGAGTGTGTCTTCGTTTTTTGAGCGGTTCTTTGTTATCGAGTGGGTCTTCAGTCTTCGTTTTAGGGGTCTTCGTTTTCGATACTACCATCTCAGTTCCTGGACACAAAATGGACACCACGTGCAGTGTTATACGAAGCTATTTTGCGTCCACGTGACGCTAGATGTTGCAGTTCCTCATCTAGAGCTCTGCCTATCGACGGAACTCTAAAATTAGTTTTGACACCGTGGAAATTGGACACAAGATGGCCACCCATTATGTGTCCAGTGCTGCCCACTGTTTGACAACATTCAATGGGCATGTGACGATATATAATCATGTCTTCACAAGGGCAGGCAAATTGTGCCAGTCAGTTTTGCCTTTCCATAGTCCAATTGGCCTATATTATCCAGTATATCTCGGTATAGACACTGGGAGGGACATTTGAATGCAAGCACCATCTACTGTTGAAGTTTTGTATTTGGCAGTCAAATACTTGTATATGTGACTTTTGCACTGCAAAAATTTGTTACAAAAATAGTCAATATGAGTTTTTGACAGTACTATTCAAAACGAATACTTCACTGAGCAGTAGTAACACATTTAGCAAAAATGCGTAGTATTTTCTAGAGTGGTTTACAATTTGTAAGATCACTTGGTAGGTTTGGCATTATTTATAAAAACGTGCCAAATTATCGAAATTATTACAGTACAACTGACATGGAATACCATATACATGTATTTACAAAAGCAGTTTTTTTTTAAAAACAAAAACATAAACAAAAAGTGTTAATTTTAATAATGTCATTTAGTATACATGTACAAGGAAAGGAACTTAAACTAGCAAAAACACAAATTGCAAAGTATGATGAAGGGATAATTTGCCGAAAACTGCCTTATACAACTGATGTACAAGCCAAAGCTAGAAGGCAGTGGTTTCCTATCACTTGGATAGGCATGAGTACACATTTTATGCTTATGCATTTTACTAAATGAAAACACTAAGAACACTAGTCAGGTACCTTAATTACAAAACTTCTGACCAGCACCCTTGAACAAAGACACTAACGAAATGAGGAACTGCCAACACAGGGCTGGATAGCTCAGTTGGTAGAGCACCGGAACGGCAATCCAGAGGTCGCAGGTTCAAACCCTGCTCCAGTCAATTTCTTTGTTCAATTTTAAAACAAATTCTGCACTTGAAAAAAAGTCATAGTATTACAACCTATACACGTGCAAAAATAAGATAATGACAGGATTGCACGGGGGGAATTGAGCGGCCTGCACCCCAACCCGTTTCCCAGGGTTACTTTCAACCTTGAGACATCAGCAAAGTCCGAGAAGACCCTGGAATGAATACTTGCTTCCTTTACCACGATTCGATCCCGAAATAGCAAGAAGAGGATTTATATCCTGACTCGGTGATTTTATTATCAACATGAAGCACACGTTGTTAGCATTCATTGTGAATTTTTACATCCAATGCTCTTAAAAAAACAATGCTCCCTTTCCATTTTGCTTATGATCATATTGAGTGCAATACTGCAGGTTTGATTGCTAAGATTTTAATATAACAACTGTGTTTGCCGATTTCAAGCAACGATGAATTGATTCAATCTATACCCTGGATACCACATACAAAAACAAACACTGATTTAAAGCATGGCCAGGCACCAGACTATTCTGTACCTAAAGATTTTGTTCACATGCAATGATCCAATACCAGGGCAAGAGGGTAGCTAGTAGGAGTGTACTCGAAGTCACAGGGACGAGGTTGGCCTACACCCCGCTCTTTTATCATGTAAACCCACCGAGAGTCCCCACCAGAAAAATGAGACCTCTAAAGTTCCTGAACTTAAAAAAAATTGATGAATGTGTTCTGTTGACAATGGATATTTGCTGGTTTCTGTGAATATGACAGAACTTGTTAGGAGGTTCTGGGCCCACTGTAGAACTTTCAAATTGGCGCTGAGAAAATCAGTCAAATGTAATTCACATTAGTATACATCATACAAGAACCCAAAGACTTATCACATGGATGGCACATGCTATTGCACTCCTTATATGTGAGCTGTCACCAACAAATGAGCATAAATTTTGAGTTTTTAAGAATTGAGAAATATTACTTTCTGGATTCTGCAAAACAAGAGATTTCTAATGGTATACAACACTTGGGGATACTGAGTTCGGTAACGGAAATATAGACCCCAATTAAATGAAATTGAAAAAATTATTTTTGAGAAAAATGCCATTTACAGATCCTGCTGTTGTATCACAGTGCTAGTCTGGTTCCCTGACCTGACAATTTCCCCCGACGTCTACACGTCTAAATTGTAGGTCAGGCAGCCTCCGTGGCTAAAAATAAACATGACGACATTGACGGCCCTTTTTCAAAGCTCGACTTCGTTTCCGAATTCGCTTTATCACATAAAGCTTTTAATGTTCCGATAATTTTTTTAAAAATAAATCACTTGCTTCATATATCATACAGTTATGATATACAGTTTAATACTTCTGTAAAAAAACATTGACTAATTTTAACCTGGAATCTTCAAAGTTGGACACCCAAACAGCACTGTTAGCAGGCGGAGCCGAATTGAGACCACGCCGCGTTTTGGAAAATGCCGGTAACGGTCGTCAAATTCAAACTAGTGCATGACGCAGCAAAAAGTTCGCCCCTCGTATACGATCCGAGTGCAAAATCGTCGTTGAATTTCAAGTTTTCTAAATAAAAGCAATGGATATTAATTATCAACTAGTTTTTAAAAGTTTTTAATAAGCAATTAGCAGTTAATAAAACCTATATTATACTCGGAAATACTCGGACACTATCCGATTGTCGACGAAATGAATTCGGCAAACTTCGGACAGTTTCGGAAAAAGGAGGAATTCCTCCCGTTTTAGTCACGTGATGTAAATTGTAATACATTGTATTACCGGAGGCTACCTGACCTAAGATTCATCAGGAATAGTCGGAATCTTTTGGTCTGGGAACCAGACTATCACAGTGCATGAACAGTCAACTTATAAAACAGGATGAAAATAGGTTTTAAAGATGTTTGATAAAACAGGGGAAAATGGGAAAGGTAGAACAGATTGAGATTCTCCTGAAAACAAAAAAAGCGACCACCCCTTCAAAATTTGGCTTTGCCTCACTGTACTGCAAAATGACAATTTCCAACTTTAAGCTCAATCATGGTGACAGAACACATACGTGCTAATATTTAAAAAATATGTCCATGTAATAGGTAACAATACAACACTCCTGTGATAATATTGCAACCAGTCCAGAAATTCCTGATGCTATAGTGCCAAACCTATTTCATTTGCCGTGTCAACATGGCATTGTTTCAGGGCAGTCTTGCTTGACTTTTGACACTGTCATCTACATGTATTTTAACAGCAAATGACTTTAAACCATTAATGGGAACATGATTAAAATTACAAACAAAACTACTTCTTACTGTGCCGATTTATATACAGCTTTAAGAAATATGTTTTAAAAATGGCAAGCAGGGAAAGAAGAAAGTTATTAATCCACATTCCTTTCAGAAAACAAAAATAAAAGTGGCTTTAAAACAATGAAACAATTCTAATGCTACACGAGATCTACCAATTTCGTTTTGATCACATCCCCTTAACACTTAAACACAAATGTACAGCAAAAATTATCATATTAGTGGTAAAAATATTACAAAACTACTCTACGAAGTAAATTATTTTCTACTATATTTACAAAGGAAGTAACCATAATGTTTGGGTACCTCACCTTTGTTCATTTTGATGGATAATTAGTGTGTTACAACTAAACTTAGAACGCACTTCTAAGCAATGTCAAAATATTTCACTAAGAGGCTTAAAATTTACACAAAAGCAAAAATGATGATGTTGCAATGTTATCACATCTTAAATAACCGTTTAAAAACAATGCAGCCATGTTGATTTCCTGCTGGTTACATTTCAATGAGCAAAAAAATATTTTTAAAAACCTACGCCCCGGAAGACCGCCACCCACTTAATAATATGCAACTCTCCACTAATTAAGCCCTGCAATCAATGGCTCTCCAGACAAAATTTAATCAAAGAATTAAAAAAACAAAAAACCTTAATGTGAGTTATGTTTCTCTTTTTTGGGGGGTGGGGGGGGGGGTTGCCAAAAATCCCCAGCACCTAAATTAAACCATTTGTTTGTTTCAATTCTATAGGTTCAATTGAATGAAAACAAGCGCAGAGATGCCAACTTTACAGACTACAAAATAGTAATGATTCTTCCTGCAAAGAGTAATTCTAATGTAAATACATAGGACAACAGTCAAGTTTAAGAGTAACCACAGTACTTTTCAGAGTAACCACAATGTTGGCATTTAGGACAGCTGGAATTTTCAAGAGTAGTAACATGCCTCAAAATCCTAGTAATTACTCCAAAAGAGTAATGGTTGGCATCTCTGCAAGTGATATTTACCAATCTCGGTTTTGATTAGTACTTTTTTTCACAGCTGTACAAACAAGATTATTTAAACAGTGTACAAGTTATTTCATGTTGAATCGATCCATTGGCTTGACAATGTTCCAACTGCATTCAGTGACATACCTGATTGTGAAATTCGAGAGATGAACGTCATTTGTGATCTTTTTCCAGGATCCCAGTTACTCACCAATCTATAAACACCCATCTCTATAACACCAGTAACGTAGACATGTTCTTTTCCAAATCCCTCAATATTCAAGGGTGTAGGCCAGTAAATCAAACCTAAGCACTGGTGCTAGGTTGACTGAGTATATCAAGTATGAATACAAGAGTAGGACACACTCATACTCAAGTCCGAGTTTGTTAGTGAATTCTCGGACATTGTCAGCCTACATTTTGGGGCAAAATGGTCATTCTATCAATTTAGGGTCCAAAGTGTGACATTTTTCCTGTCCCTGTAAAGTTGCAACTTTGTAACTTGCCATTCAAGTATCATTAAAAATGACTTCAAATGATTTTTAATTACTCACTCTTGGAGGACGACTGCATTAAGGAGTACATCCAGAATTTATAAAATCACAGATATCTGATGTAACAGGGTCAGGAAAAATGTAGACCCTGAATTTATAGAATGACCAAAGTAATCAGGTTAAAAATACAGTTAAAATTCTGACTGTTATTTTATATTCAGAATTCTTGACAGAATTGGAAAAGGACTGGACTACAAAGCTCCCCAAATCCTACCCCCTTTTCCACCCCCTTTAGTCCGTCTTGTTGGCCCTCTTCCGGCTGCTCCAGTACCCATCTGTTTCATGGGGGGCAAAGTAGCCCAGCCCAGCATTGATGATCCAGGCCACGCCCACCAAGTGGGCAAGCATGGCGCTCTTGTCAATGTCGGAATGGTCCACGGAGGAGAGGGCTGTTATGACAACCATGATGATGGTCTGAAAACAAATAATAAATATCATACTTTATAATGTAGCACTTTATGCCAATCTTTAGAAGTGCTTCACAATTATCTTCCCCCTCAATTCCTCAGGCCATGAGTTCAGTTTTGTCAGTTCAGTTTAAGATCAGTTCAATCTGTCATGTTTGCTGACTGTTACCTGTTTCCCTTGATGGAGAGAGGAAATTGCAGTAAAGTGTCTTGCCCAAGAACACACAAGCACAATGAACCCAATCGGGGTTCAAACTCATGTAGAATGCCATGGTACAGTGGTTACGGTGTTGGACTCATGAACGATGGTGTGTGCATTTGAACCCTGCCAGGAACACGGTTTTGTGCCCTTGGGCAAGACACTTAACTACAATTGCCTCTCCCCCGCCAGGAGTATGAATGGGTACCTGTGAGGGTAGAGGGTGAATGCGCGCTGATATTGGCTACCGCATGGTCTCATGGCCTGATGAACGGGGTAATAATTGTAAAACACCTTGAGATTGTTGATAAAATGTTCCGCCATTGATGATAAGGATAAGGCACTATAACCATTGGATCAAGGCAAATTATCACTAAATAGTTGTAGTGTGGTGACCTTTGTCTGGATTTAAATTCAGTATACTGTGATATTGGTTTGCTCGGGAGACAAGACAAAGATGGCTGCCCACTCACCAGGATCCTACAGAGCAGGACGTTTCTCTTGTCTTCGTGGAACATGAACCCCGGAGCGACAGCGCTCAGAATGGCCGAGCCAATCAGCATGGCTCCTACTGATTGCTCCACAAGAACATGGATGCCATTGACCTTCACTCCAGCACCCTGTCAACACAGAAGCATACACATTGTTCTCCAACACAAGTTCTCTGTTAAGTTTTTTTTTAATGATTTTTTAGAGGTGGATACTTTTCTCACAACTAGACACAACAAGTTCAGCTACAGACCCAGCAGGTGTTAATACCTGTTGAGCCTACCCAGCCACCTTCAGTCTATCAGCACAAGTTAAATCAAATGTAGTGGTGTTTTTGATAAATATGGGTGGGCATTATATTGTCTTATCAAGGAGCCCGAGAAGACAAGTGAATACCTGTGAATAGGTGAATATTCTGGGGGTAATGAGCATCTTCACTCTAGAATAGTTTTTGAAGTTGCAACGACGTTCAACTATTGCAACTGCTGTATTTTGTGATGTCCTATACTGAGTCTTGTACACTTGAAGAAGGTTATAAACTAGCCATGAAATAAAGGGACTGAAATAAACACCAGTACAGGGTTAAAGGTAGAGTACATCATTTGCAGCTATCCAAAAAGTAACTGACAAAATTACTGTTGAAAAGCAGACTTGGTTTGAAGATGTTAATGGTACTAAACTCCCTGTGAAATTATTCCTTCTGGCATGCTGTCACCGAAGAAAGCAATAAAAGAAGGACTTTTCCAACGATGCGTCTAAAGACGCATTTTTGTAAATTTCCGTTAGTAGTTCGATTTTAATTCGGCGACGCCATATATGAGTACACGCAAGCGTTGACACAACGCACACACGCGCCCAGTTGCTATAATTCGTCGGTTCAACGCGTGACATCGCGTAGCTGCAATCGGCTGAATGAGAACGTGTCCCAGATGCTGATTTCAGGCGCAATTCAAAACATGACTCAGCAACTTTTGAATTGAAATCAAGATCCTAGAATATTGTTTTCTCAGAATATACAGCATTCACTGAGCTGAAACTTCATTAGGTTAGTTGTTACAAATAAGCACCCTTCTTAGATTGTGAGCACTTTCGTTGCTTCAAATGAAAAAAAAAATTCTCAAATGACAAATGATGTACTCTACCTTTAAATACACATGTATAACTACTAGCATGTCATCTTTGCTCATACTTGTCAGCTTGATAGCAAAACAGGGTAGGAATAATCATCCCAGTGCAGAGGATTCAATGAAATCTTGAACCATGAGAAAAAAACAATGGCAGAATTTGCCTCAGTGGGTCTACAAAGCCCAGGAAGTTTATAACTTTCACACCAGATAATTGTTTTATGTGTACTGGACTGTGCAAATTCAGCAATAAAAAGCAAGTGAAGGGAAATTTATTAAACCCAACTTACAGTAGATAATTGAAAGCACAGGCTGTTTCTTTACTCTCTCCCTGGAACAAGTTTGTGTTTCAATAGCTGTGTTACCATAGGACTTCTCTTCTGCGGTCTCACGGAAACTTCCCGCAACTTACTGTCAACATTCCTTTGGGTATTTCTACCAGCCATTCCCACTTAGACTTTTTCAACACAGACAGAATGCTTCAATCGCCATACATGGCTGGTCAAATGTCACAGATTGCGGGCGCTGCGCACAATAACTTTTGACCCTTTGACAGTTTACAGTGGGGCAAACGGACAAGAAAAGACATTTCCGTTGCATCAGTTGTGTACGTTGGACGTTGTACTATGCACAAGGGAACAGGAACTCATACCACCATCATGTTTACATTTTGCGCGCATGCTGTAAATACAGGACGTAATACAGGAAGTGACGTTGTTTGCAAGGTATTTTTCACAGTAGATTTCCAGCGTGGTCGCTGTAGTTGTACAGTGTGAGGATGTTTTCACTGGACTTATCAGCATCCCTGTTAATCTACAGTAACTGCACGGAAATCTTCTGCAATCACTTTTGGCCTGGTAGTTTTACATCACGGTCGCGGTAAGTTGACAGGGATGTTAGTTCACCAGCTGTCTCCATTAGACTTAATTTTGTAATTCTACGGGAAAGATGCAATAGGTTAATCAAAAAAGTTCTAATGGGAAAACAGCTAATAGGCAGTTTTTCTTTGTGTACTTACCGGGGCATGCATCTTGATAACCAGGTGGGGGTAAGCATACCAGAACAGACCGAACATCAGCGTCAGGAAGAAGTCAATCCTAAGATGCAGGTTCAGCCAGCTATCCAGCTGGGTGTGACCACCGTAGTTCTTGGCCATCAGAAAGTGCAGGGCACTCCCGAGGGTCCACAGGACAGCGCCCAAGACTCCAAACCGCACAAACTGATACAAATGATGACAAAATACACTGTTTTAATTAAAGATGGCTTTTTAGCTGGTACCCTATTGTTGCGAAGCATTGGCTGTGTTTTATAGCAAAAAAAAAAACCCAAACTATGGCAAATACAAATTTATTAAAAAACTAAAATCAGTTTTGTCTGCGCACTTACTTGGTCATTCAACAGTTTATCCTGCGTTTTGGCCACGTACATCGCTATGAGAAGAGCAGCATTTCCCTGCATGGAAAACACCAACAAGAATTATATGATGATAAATGAGTTCAATTTTTCCTATCTTTTTTTCCCCTCTTTTGGTTTTTTTTTTCGTCTGTCCTGCTTAAAATTCTACTTAGGATGTACTTCACATAACAGCTGTCATTAAAGAAAATTGATACTTTTTCTCGTATGGGTTTACATGTATCAAAGTAAAAGACAGTACGAGAAAAATCACATAATGTCATTCTTGTCTTGAATTCACAGGTAATTCTTGAACTTGAATGCACTGGGCTGTGTTCTGGTACGAACAGTTTCTGAATGTTTGCTGAGTGTTAACCAACAGTGTTCGGCAAAGCAGAACTGATTTGGGCAACTTAACCGTTGTCAAAATGGCAGCGCCCAGTTACACCATGTGGCTACAGCAGCCTCCCAAATTCTTGAAGAATTGATGTCAAGTGAGTGTGAAGTTTCGCCAGTGATGTATGGGATCATTGGGGACCGTGTGGAGGTGGGTTTCTCAAGGATTATCCCACAGCTGTAAAAGATTAGTACACGAAAACAAAGGAATGTCCACACTAGGTATGTAACGTAAACATGTATGTGTTTACGGTGTGTCTACGTCAATTAGTATGATCCCTATCTATCAGTACCTTACCACAATTCTGGTAGCTAACAGCATGACTTGTGTGTAGTTGTCAGTCGACTTGCGAAGGAAGAACCAGGAGAACCCAGAACCAATCATAAAGGAACCAAAGGTTCGGCACAACATCACCATGACGCCCTCTATCTTGACTTTACTTTCCACCTGAAATTTGCCAAGACAGCAAAGGTTATTAAATCAACTGTGAGTTTAATGAATTCTAAATCCTTTATACACAAATTCCAATTGAAAGGGAAATAGCATTCAATTAGAACACACTACAAGGCTAGAAATCTAATCTGGGAAAGATGTTTATTTAACAAAGTTTAAGTTAAGCATATTACAATTAAAATTACTTTTAAAAGGTGAGGGATATCATATCGTTTGTCACCCCCCCCCCCACTTTTTTCGTAAAATTGTAGCCTACATACATGACATATGATTCTATAGCTCAGAATAGCTGATTCAATGACTCCAAACTCAAAAATGATGTTGAAATGATGATCTTTTGCTAAAAAAAAAAATGGTTAAAGTGGTCAGAAATTGCCTCAGATTGCACCACAGAGCATCTAGATTCCACAATTTTCGGGGCCCTTAAGCGGGCCTTGAACCCCACGCTATTATTGCTTCGCGCTTTGCGCTTCGCACTCGCAATGGTTCTGATCAAGGTCTGCCCCCCACTTTTGAGAAGCAACTGACGCCCTTGGCCCAAAGTCCACAGTCAACTCGGTCCAAGGCCAACTAGATTCCTGTAAAAAAAATAAATGTACGCAAACAAAGGTTGGATACATTTAAGGTCTCTCAGCCCCTCATGTGGTGCAATTAGATTTTTGCCCCTAGTGCCTTGCTAGAGCAGTTTCGGAAAGAATTTAGTTTCCAGACGCCACTTCTTTGGTTGTGTACAGAGTCTATGGAGAGTTGAGTACATTTTCAAAGTATTTTCAAACAAAATTGGAAATGTTTCTCAGTCCCACATTAAGGTCTTTTCAACATTTTTGCAATGACTGACCTTCATTAAGATAATATATGATGAAAAAAGTGGCGTCAGGATCAACATCCCCCTCCCCCCGATCAAAATCCCCCTCCCCTCCCCCCTCCCTCCCCCCCCCCCCCCAACAGTTGGTTTGGGACCGAGTTCACTCGAAACCCACATTGGTATGCAAAGCACCACTGAAAATCACGCTTAAAACAACTGTTTAAAATTACAAAACTGGCATGACTGGGGTCACTAGAATTAAAAAGAAAATGCTTGTAAGTCGTTGGCAGTAGCCTGAGTAGGCCCTAGTTGTAGATTGTACAGGTAGAGAAGTCATTTGAAGAGCTATAACTTAGAGGATAATACAATAAGAAAAAAAATTCACATAAAAGTGGGGGATGGGTCTTAAACCTTTTTGGAGAGTACACTTTTACCACTATATGACTATTTCATTCAGCATAGAATTTCACAATAATCACTGTTTCTGTTCTTATTCTTTAACCTACTTGCTAATCTAGTAAGTACTAGTAGCCTAGTCCGAGTAACTTGGACCCAACTTATCGCCTTTTTAAAAATTTGGACATGGTCTGGCGATATCGCCAGACCATGTCCAAATTTTTAAAAAGGCGATAAGTTGGGTCCAAGTTACTCGGACTACTAGTAGCCTATCTTGAAATTAATAAATCAATCAATCACTATCTTTAACAAATTGACAGCACAACTTCACTATGATCAACGTGATATTAACGTTATCACGATCTCCACCAAGCTCAAGCCGCTAACCTGGAAGCCAAGAAGTTTGTCCGGGATGAACATGAAGGCCAGGCCAAACGCGAAGACGGCCACCGTGTCCACGAGGATCCAGGTCCGCCTGCTGCGCGTCCACATCGCCGCTAAGAAAACCAGCACCAACAGACCCGATCGCACGTACTCGATATACGCTGGATCCAGCCATAACGTGAACGGAATCGCCCCCGTCTGGGTGCCTTGTGACTTGGGTGCTTCTTGTCCTGGCATTTTCCTTGATGGTTGGAATGTTAATCACTGGAGAAAGTAATATTCGGGGTGTTTTTGTTGACCAGTTTTTGTTAACAAACAACGTCGTCTTGCAGTTTACAGTAGCAGACGCTATTTTCCGCGTGGGGTGAGAGGTCATAACTGGTACTCGGCGCGGCTGGCGCCACTTGTGAGAGGGTACTAAATACTGAGTGTGTTGTGGATATCAAAAAGTCCGACTTGAGTAAAGTCTAAGCTGAATTAGGAGGAGTGGCAACAAAGTAAATTGATTATACTGGGCGCGCGTGGACCGCTTCTTCGTTCAATCTCTCAATGGAGAATAATGAACAGAAAAGTTGAGTTGTGTGGTGTGTCTCCATCACGCATGAAGCCCGGTTCATACTTCACGCGAAAGCGGAAGCGAAGCGAAATTCGTGACGTCAACAATACCTTCGAAGCGCGTCCACCATTGTTAACGACATGAATTTCGTTTCGCACAAGCTTTCGCGTGAAGTATGAACCGGGCTTGAGAGTTCCGATATTTGTCCGTATTTTTTGAAGTTGGGCGATAAGTGGTCACGGGGCCGGGGGGGGGGACATAAAGCTGTCAGTTTTAGACACCTGATTTGTGTCTAACAGTAGGCAAAATTGCCCTAAGTTTGTCAATGGCCAACAAAGTTGTAGTCGGACAAGCTCAAAAATCTTCAACCTTTTCTCAAAAGTAGCATGTGTGTTCTATTTCAAACTAACACACTAACTCTACACATCACTTTCACTTTCCACACTTAACTGTAAAAAGCTGATTCTAACTTTAAATTACAAGAGGGTGAGCTTTCTAACATACATGCCATAACCTAACTAACCAAAAGAAGAGACACAGACACAGGTTCATCTTCAATTCCGGCTTATTGTTCAGTACAACTGGGGTGACAGTTAACCAAAGGAAGTGAGACAAAACTTTCTACTGGACTCCCAACTCTTATACCTAATTCTTACCTAACTGTATAATATCTCCCCTAACTCGAAAGAAAGGGGGGAGCCCCCCGGGCCGCCGAAAACGCCCCCCCCCCCCCTCCAACGTTCATCGAGCGTAAAATGACACAGGCGATGCGCAAGCCTCTCATTAAAATAAAGTTCTCAAAATTACCGACGTCGGTACTAGTATAATGCGCTGAACATGCTTTTAAGGAGGACCCCCCACCCCCTTCTAGATCCGCCGCAGGTGGATGATATCTGCCGTTTCATTTTACCTCTTGACATTGGAAAGTCTTCATTCTTTGTTGGTATATAGCAGGCGCGGATCCAGGATTTGTTTAGACGGGGGGCACACTGTTGGAGCAAAATTATTTGCTCCGAGAACTAATGCGAGCGCGGAGCGCGAAGCCCTTACGGCGTGGGGTCCGGGGCCCGCTTAAGGGCCCCGGGAAATTTTGGATTCTAGATGCTCTGTGGTGCAATCTGAGGCGATTCCTGGCTCCTTTCCCCTGAATTAGTTGAGCAAAAGTGCTTAACATTTTAAGGATTTTTGTAAAACATACTCTTACTTTTACAATTTTTAAGTTACTGTGTGCTAATTGAAAGTCGAAAACCATTTTACGTCTTTATATTTTCTTGCTTTTTATTTTGGAAAAGGAATTGTATTGACTTCGTTTTGTAAACTGTTGCAACGATGTGTTGTGGCATTTGCTCCGAGGACTAATGCGAGGGCGGATCACGCCTGTCTTACGGCGTGGGATCCGGGGCCCGCTTAAGGGCCCCGGAAAATTTAGAATTCTAGATGCTCTGTGGTGTATTCTGAGGGGATTCCTAGCCCCATTTTCCATGAGTTATTTGAGCAAAACGTTTTAAGATTATAAGGATGTTTTTCATTGGTTTATAATATACTCTTGCGTTTACAAGCCTTTTCAGTTTCTTCTGTTATTCACTTGTATAACCAAACATTTTCGTCTGCATAGTTATTTCCGTGCTTATTTTTGAAAAAGAATTGTATCTTGCAAGGATGAGTATAGGGCATCTTTCCGAAGACCAGTGCGGAGCGCGATCATCTTTCGGCGTGGGGTCCGGGGCCCGCTTAAGGGCCCGGGAAATTTTGGATTCTAGATGCTCTGTGGTGCAATCTGAGGCAATTCCTGGTCCCTCTTCCCCAGAGTTATTTGAGTAAATTGTTTTAAGATTATAAGATTTTTTCATTGATTAAAATATAATCTTGCTTTTACAAGCCTTCTCAGTTTCTTCTGTTCTTCACTTGATACCATGTATTTTCGTCTGCATGTCTTCGTGCATTATATTTTTTTGAAAAAGGAATTGTAAAAACTTAGTTTGTAAACTGGTGTAAGGATGCTTTCTAATGTTTTGTTTCAAGTTGAAATTTTCAGTTTATCAACAAGAAGAAACCGCTTGAACATGTTAATTGAATTTAAGTTTAAAATTAGTGTAATTTAATCAAACTAAAACAGAGGAGCAATTAGCCTGCATTGTAACTTCACAGCTCAGTTTTATCTCATGACTACAGAAATTAATCATACGGTCATCCAAGTTTCTCCCTCTTTTTTTGCATGATGTAAAAATAATGCCCAAACATTTTAAAGAAATGTTCTTTTAATTCAGTCCAGTTTCAATATCAAGAACAGGGCCTATTACACGTGCATGTATTTGTAAATAAACCATCGGCAGATCGGCGGTGCAGCAAGACAAATTGTGTGAGACACTGCGTCTGGTCTTTACATTATAATAGACATCGGGTCTTTCGGCGCCATGATTGCAATTTCCGCATGGTACAATTTTGAAGGTGGATTCGTCATTTAGTTATGTAAAAAAAAATTATAGTAAATAATTGTTGATGATAACGTTGAGAAATAGACATCGGGAATAGGTGTATACCTCCCGGTCCGGCACGGATGCCGGCCCGCGTCGCCACCGGCGAACTACGATTAAATTTATCTCGCTTGCCATTCAAAAAGCAACACACTTGCGTTCCGTCTAGCTTGCAAGAGCATGTCTCGAGTGCTAAAACTTGCCTTTGGGCAATAACTGCTGATTGTTTTTGTCCTCAGACAAACAGATCTCTTTTATGTACCAAACTTATCAGATTTATATTTTCTGCAACGCGTAGTAACGTCAAAACCCAACTTTTGGATCTCAACTTTCTTCGTTAAAAAAACGTTTTATGGACGGATCCATGACCTTCAGGGGTGTTTCAATTTTTTCAGGGTTTTACATCGTTTCTCGAATAAAGTCTTTACGAAAATTATATGATGACGTGACGTTGAAGAAGTCAATTTAAAACAAGGACATGTTTTGGACTCCGTGAAAAAAAGTATAATTTGTAATTAAAAAGCGCGTGGAACTGCTGGCAAATTGTTTTTACTAAAACACACCCTTGACCAATGGTGTGGTCCAAAGAGTCCTGCGCAACGTGTGTTTGTCGCGCACATAAAGCTGCATGTTCGTAGAGAATAAATCGTGTATACATGTACGTTCGTATGAATCGCATTTAATAACGGTATATGCAGGGTAATACGTACATACGTACGTACTAGTACATGTAGTACGGTACGGGGTACGTACGATGGGATCGCGGTTTATTTCGAAGCTTCTCGAGTCGAGTACGCAATGTTTGCAGACTCATGTTTAATATCGGCGCCGGTATTTTTGTAAGGAGGTTCCCTCCTCCTTCCCTCACCTCCCCTCTTTTTCCCCTTCTATTCCTTTTTTTTTTGGGGGGGGGGGACTCAAATTTGACGGGGGGCACGTGCCCCCGCGGCCCTCCCCTGGATCCGCGCCTGTATAGTATACGTCTCGAAGAAAAACGTCATTGATTTTCGTTGGAAAATAAGACTTTCGAAATGGAAAATAAGACTATCCCCAATTGCAGGTATCTCCATTAGGTTTATAGAGTTTTGAAGAAAACAACACAATGATATTCAAATTATGATAAACTATTGCTGACACTAGGATATAAGATGACGTGGTACAGGGTATGAGAGACAAGAAATGACGCAGTAAAAGATATGGACTGACCCGGTACTTGTGTAAGAGACTTTAAGTTGTATTCCCCATGTTTTTTCGAGTGTTTAACCCCATGATAAATTATTATTTTTTTCAACTGGTTCTCGCAGGACGGGTTTATTCATGCGCAAAATTGGAAGCCCTTTTTCAGAGGGTTGCAGACGCCCAAAATCGGAAATAAGTACTTTTTTTTCCGTTAAAACAAAACATACATATTGAAATATTTGTTAGGATTTTTTTTTGGAAGAGCAGAAAAGCACGGAGCACACACCTTTATTAAGTGACGCGAGGCTCAAGAGTGTAGGACCTATGAAGGACGAAAAAAATTCTTTCGACTTCAACTGCCGTTTTCCTGGGAGGCCTATGGGCGTGGTTGGATTTGGCTAACTTGGAAAATTTGAGGCTATTTACTGGTCTGCACCCTTTATAGAATTATGAAAGTGGAAACCAAAACATAAATTCGATGGCATTGGGGAGGGTCCTAGCGGGGTGGGGGGGGGGACTATACTCCCCGTCTATTCATCCACTGATCTAAAACTAATGTTTGCGTTTGTAAACATGGGCTAGATTCAGTAGGGCTTCCTTTTATTGACCGAAAACAAAGGAAAAACTGTAATACACTTTCAGAGTTTTTTTTCTTCAACAATCACCATTTTGGCGGTGTTACTTCCCAAAGAGTATGCAAAATTGGTGGTAATTTAAAACAAATTGAAAAAAGGGTTGAGAGTTTATGAGAACACTCTTGACTTCATAAAACAAAGAGGGCAACAAACACACATTTTATTAGTAAATTTTAGCAGAACACAAATTTGTTACGATTTTTCCATTACTTTTATTCATCCCCTGCACAGCTGGACATCCCTGATTACATTTAATTATGCAAGATACTGATGAATAATAGCTCTTCCAAAAAAGTTCTTTAAGCAGAACATTATTGTTTGAAAGGATTAAGCAAGTTTCAAGAAAAAAATCATCTGAGTTTTTGTACTCTTTAAAATTATTTCACAAGACTTTTGTGCAAAAATGTATGTCATTTTAAATTCCTTTTTTAGTTTTTATTACAAAATCAACTTGACTGACAAATATGCTTTTGGCTCAAGATTGTTGGATCTGACTTTGTTTCTATAGTATTTCAACTTTATTTCAATGACGATGACATGATCATAACTCTAGAGCAATAAAAAATATATCTCCTGAGCTGCTAACATTAACATAGGCCACATTTTGGCCCTTTCTGTTCAATGTGTTTTTCCATATGGAAGGGGCACGCGTGAGTACGTGCGCAGCTGAGAATGTAACAAAGATATGTGGCTCTTCGTGAAAAAGAAAATCTCAGTTGACCTACTTTTACGCCTTTCCGGTTCCGTGCAATAGGTTTTGTACGCGTTCAAGGGGCCAACATGTATGTGGCACTTCGTGAAAACGCAAAATCAAGATTTCTGCCCCTTACATCATTAAAGCTATAGTCCATCATTTGCAGCCATCCGAAAAAGTAACTGGCGTATTATTGTTGAAAAACATACTTGGTTGAAAGATAGTAAGTGGACTAAACTCCCTGTGAAATTAATCTTTCTGGCAAGCTATTATTTTGAAGTAATCAACGAAAGAAGGCCTTTCCAACGGTGCGTCTTAAGACCACCGTAGGAAAATTTAAATTAGTAGTTTGTTTTGTTATTCGGCGCAGCGCGCGCAAGCATTGGCATGACGCACAGGCGCGCGCGGTTGCTATAATTCGTCAGATCAGTGCGCGACATCGCGTATAGCTGCAAATCAAAACAATTCAAAACATGATTCAGCAACTTTTGATTTGAAATTGAGATCCTAGAATGCTGTTTTTCTCGGAATATACAGCTGAAGCTGAGCTGAAACTTCATCAGGTTAGTTGTTCAGTATCCTTCATTAGATTTTGAACACTTTTGTTGCTCCAAACGAACAAAATGCACAAATTACAAATAATGGACTATATCTTTAATATAATTTGGAAATTAAAGATGTTTTGCTTACAGAAACATGTCAAAATGGTTAAGTACAATGTTTTAAAGCAAAATAGTGAAAAAATTGAAACATCAAAAAATTGTAATTTTTGACATATTAGGCTCTTCGTGAAAACAGTGATGAATTTTAACCCATTTAGGGTGGTTTTACAGCTTTAATTAAACTAGGAAAGGCCGTGCTATTAGATCTACTTCACTGTGTTCTGGAGCCCTCCTCCCCCCAAAGTTTTTGAGTGCTTGTTTGTCCACATATCATTGCAAGTGAATCTTGCCAATTTTAAAGCAGCTTCTCTTATGACAGAGGATCCATTTTTAATGTATATGCTTCTGCAAGAAGAAGTGTCGCGGAGGCCTCCTTAAATGGACTTTCCCTCCCAGACAGACTATATCTGACCATCCATAAGAAAGGGCTACAAATGCTGAAAATGTCACACTTTGGATTTGTTGATTTGAACAAGAATATTTAATATTGAGGAAATCAGATCAGATTCATTTCAAATTTTGAAGTAAAATTACCACCATTCATTGGTCCTAAACATTCTGTAGGATAAATTTTTCAAAATCGTGGATGAATTATTTGTTACATTACAGCCTTATATCTGCTGAACGGCCATGAATATAGTTTATTGAATAAGGGAGTGAGGCGTGGATGTAGTAGCTCTCTTGTCATCACGCCTTTTCATGACAGTCACAATGATAGCCTTGATTGTATCCAAGATAACAGCCTGGATGAGAATGGCAATGATGGAAGTTGCCACCCATTCCCAGAAGGCATTCCAGCAGAGACCGTGGAAGGATGACACCGACCACAGTGTGGCAAACACACAGGTTGCTATAAGCAAAGTATGACCAAAAGCTGCCAGAATCAGCTTGCAGTGTCTTGAACAATGCTTGTTGGTTGTCTTCGTTAGATCGGCTTTGAACATCTTCAGGTTCAATGAAGATTTATCCTGGTTGGCACTGGCCGACTCCCCAAGGCTGCTGGCGGTGTCAATCATGGAGGACCCAGTCTGCGTAGTAGTTGAGTTCGATGAAGATTGACTGGTTTCCATATCAACAACTGCATGCGAGTTGGTGCTGACAGGCAGACTGGTGGACGGTTCATCGCAAGGATGGATCTCAATGATGGTCACTTCATTATTGTTGTTGTCATTTGTGATGTGGAGCTGAGTCAGTTGTCTCTCAGCCTCATCTTGGGATGATGCGACACACTGGCTGCCAACATTATTGCAATATGATGTAGTATCATGGGTCTGTTTATCAGGACCTTCACTTGGTCTGGCTCCCTGCCTCTGCATATCTGGAGTACTGACAGACTTTTGAGGAAACTCCTCTTGGAGATCGCCACCACCACCACTATCACAAAAGCTCCCAGCAGCTGACTGAACTTTCACTGGTTGAGTACCACTGGCAGCTGCCACAAACAAGTGTCCACTCTGTTCCAAAGGAACTGCGGCACTTTGACCACAAGATGACAGAATGGTTGGAGTTGTGCGGCAAAGTACTTCAATCATGATGAAAACTGGGAAAAGTACGGCACTCACACCTGCTGCTTTAATTATCATTCCCACGGTGATATCAACACCTACGGGACTGACCACCACAAACTCTCCCAGAGATGGCTGCAAATATGGCTCCGACATCACCTGCACTGCAACCATGGTGTAACTGATGCAGGTAAACAAGCAGGTGATATGACGGCATCCGGTGAAGTTACCCTTGCGCCAAGGTGTGAAGGCAGAGGTCCAAAGAGAGCCATTCTTGAAGTAGTAAGCAGTGTAACTGACCCTGGATACTGGCTGAGCGGGAGAGAGTAGCAGTGGAAGGATAGTAGTGATTCCTAGGTCCGATGATGAAATACCACCGCAGCTTGGACCACAACCAGAAATGTAATGGTCCTGGGTCTTGGTATCCGTGACATGGATATTGTTGATCTCACTGGGAAAAAGGAATGGAAATAATATTACATACTCCAGATTTGGTTTAGAGCACTTCATCTGTTTTCAAGAAACAACTTTACATTAAAAAAAAAAAGAGAGTAAAATCCCATGGGGACATGTAAATACAAAGCTGAAAAATATCAATTTCTATTATTTCAGACATAAGACAAAAGACAGGTAAGTGAGGAACTCACATATCACATGCCCTGTTGATAATTCCTCTCAGGCAAGCTCCCAAGTTGGAGGTTGGTCGCAGCCTTGAGTGGAGTCCATCGCTTGCTGATGAGAACTTCGTCTCCACAGCTACGAGCTTACCGATGGAGCAAAGTGTGGTCAGAGTCTTCTGCTCTGATTTCTTTCCAAGAATCAGGTCAAAAGACAGCCTGTAATTAAGAAAAAAACAAAAATTGATTTTTTTTTCGTACATCAGTAGACTTCCCATTAAACAACAATTGGAAATCAGTGAACATTTGTAATGAAAAGATATAGACTTTGATTTGTTCAACTTACCAGTCGCTGAAGCCAGTTGTTCCTTGGAGTCTCACCAGATGTGGGTTTTTGTTTGCACCAGGTGATTTGTGCATTGCACACCAACGTAGGAATGCACCCCAACGTGAACGGCCAGTATAGTCTATGTCTATGACGTAGGCACGTTCCTTTCTGGCCCTGTTTCCCTGTATGTTGCAAGGAGATGATGGGCAGGAAGGTTTGCTCTGCAACAAGGAAAGAGACATTGAACACATCTTTTCACAAAAAGGACTCTTAGTCACAAATAAATGTGCTGACCTTTAAGTCAGGATATAGTTTGGAAGTAAAGGCAACTATACTTTTAAATATCATGATTTGTACCTTGCATGCCTGTCTGAGATCTTGCAGAAAGGTCAAGAGCAGGAGCAGTCCAAAGCCAGCGGCAATTGGGACTGCGGAGATAAAGACAATGTCCTTCAAGTCAATGGTTGACAGGCAGTCTTCAGGCAGGGCAGAGGTGGAAAGACTACCCTGGATGGGACCCGAGATGGTGCTCAGGGTCGCCGCAGGGCTGCAACAGATTGGGGAAAAAAATAGAGTTACTTTTTTTGTTTTAAGGTGACACAACTTTTGAAAATAAGTTTAAAGCTTTTGAGGCTAAACCATGGCTAATTTTCCTGTCAGCTTGATCTTCTTTCATTTATTTTGTGTTAGGGTCTATATATTGTTTTGGCTTTCATAAGTTAACATTGCAACAATATACCTCAAATCAGCTAATAGGCCTAGGCCCTATATACAATTTCTTTTTCCTTTTTTTTTTGGCTTGAACATGTTGTCTTGTTGAGAGTGTTTAGGCCTAGGCCCTACATGTTGATTTGAGGCTTTGAATTTAATTTTTTTCTTTTATAAATTGTAATTTTTTGGTGACTTTGAATGAGGCAAGGCAATTGGAGGCATGCACAGAAATGTAAGTTTGGAGAAGGCAACATAGCCTAGCATTCAGATTTCATTTGTTTTTGCAAGAAAGTTTCATTAAATTTGGGGGGGGGGGGGGCAAAATGAAACATTTGTCTCACCTTACAGTCTTGACGACTGAAGCCGAAAGCAGAATCGCAATAATCATGCAAAATCGCATTGTATCGCAGTAAATTCTCACCACGAACCAAAAAAGGCGTCCACACTGAAAGCACAGCATAAACACAACTGATGTTTCCATGGATTTCGCTGAATTTATACCGGAGCAACGCGTCAACGCATAGTATGGAATACATTTTGTTCTATTGTGGAATCCGGCGACCAGAATGGAGCAACGACACAGCACAGGCAACAGACGATGACGTGACAATGGTTTTATTCTTCAGAAACTTGTACTCTTTCACATCTCGAAACGCTCTCTCCACACTGGAGGCTTCATTGTAAATAATTCCGATGATTGCTGCATGAAAAAGAACCATCGTATTTTTTTATGAAACAAAATGCTCCGTTATATATGCAGATATCATCATTTGATCCGCAGAAGAAACGTGTCTTAACAAAAGTTCTCGAAAGTAAACTTTTCGTATTGCATGCTGGGATTGTTGTTGTTATCCGTCAAGAGATGGCGCTGTTTCACATTAACGTGTTTGTTTTAACGTTAGAGACGAAGAACATCATCGGGCCACTCCATGTCGTTTTATTTTAGTGCTAAATTGCTTTTAGTGCTTAATTCTCTGTAACCGCTGCAACTAACCACAGAGAACAGTCTACGTAGGCCTGGATAATATAAATCAAATTTATCAACATCCCTAGCTCTTTGCCTGTGTTCGTAAAATTCCTACCGCTTCATTTTACTGCTTAGGCCCTAACGGCGGAAAAGTCTGCAGTTTCTAAATTTGAATTGGTAGGCCTACGTTTCTGAAAAATATATAGCGCTTTTTTTCATGGGCTCTGAACTGGAAAATAAGTACATGTATAATCGGAGGTATTTGGGGGGGGGGGGGGCGACACCCTTCGTATCGATCATTCGAATATATTTATGGCGAACCGAATAAGACATGCACATAATACGTCCCCCGTACTAGCGGCGTCAAACGGGAAATGATACATCGCGCACTTCGACGTTTCCCTCGACTTTTCACATGCCAAACCTCTTTGCTGAGAAACTTCAAATTCAGTCAGTTTAATACTGATACTTTTCCCATTATTAATACTTGTTGTTTCCTTTGTAAACTTTTTCAGTGTCATGAAATTAAGTCGGAAATTCAAAAGCGGTCGCGTCCGGAAATTTGACACAAAATCGGCTGAGTGTTCGATAACGTGGCGCACTTAAATAAATCTCGGGGGATCGCAAGTTGAACATTAATTTTAAGAATTTAAAGTTGATAAAACCATTGTTATCTCTACTTACCCACCCAACTAGAAGTTGGTCGGAAAATTATTTTCTTATTTTTTGGCACATTTTCAAAGGGTTCACTGTGCACTTCGAAATAAAACCGGAAAATCACGCCAAAATAAATTTCTCTGCTAACCTTTTTTAACGGGTAGATATGTCCTCACGATTTATGAACGGGAATGTTTAGAGCTTGATGGAATTTCAGGTAAAACTTATGCTCTATTAGCGAGGCGCTAGCTCTAGGCGAAAAATCAAAGTGCACCTGCACGTTAGGAGCCGCGCCACGTTAGGGTACATCAACTCGGGGGCGGCGGAACCTTGCCCCCCCCCCCAGATTTTCCCAGGCCAACAAAAATGCCCTCCCGCGGTTAAAATGTGCCCCCTCGAGATGAAAACAAAACTGCTCCTCACTAAACGTACATAATGAAAGCAAATTGTCTCCTCTCTTGTAAGAAAAACTGCCCCTTCAAAAACACAAGTGCCCCTCTCGCATTAACAAGATTGTGGTCCTTCTTGAGATGGAAAACTACCCCTCGAAAGCACAAATACCCTGCAATAATAAAATAATGCCCCTCTCGAGATGGGAAATTGACCATCAAAAACTATTGTGCTCCGCTCGCGATAACTTCTTGAGATGTAAAACTGCCCCTCGAAAGCACAATTTTATTAGTGCCCCACTCGCAACATTAAAATTGTGCCCCTCTCATGGAAAACTGGCCTTTAAAAGTAATAGTGCTCCTCCTCACGCGAATGAGCTGGCCATCAAAAGCAACAGTGCACTCCCTCTCGCGATAAAATTCATGGTCAAATTCATGGGCGGACCCAGAGAGGTTACTGCCGGGGGCGGAGGGTTTGCGGGGTGCCGCAGGCCAAGGACGGATCCAGGGGGGGGGGGGGGTTGCAACAGGACGTACACCACCATCTATTAAAAAAAATGGTTAAAGTGGTCAGACATTGCCTTAGATCGCGCCACAGAGCATCTAGAATTCATTAATTTCTCCGGGGCCTTTAAGCGGATCGGCTATCACTTTCACGCCACGGAAAGGCGCCCCTTCTTCTGGATAAGTGCCCCTTTTTGGTGTTGCCCCCCCCCCCCAGTTTGAAAAGCGTTCCGCCGCCCCAACATAAACAAAATTATAAGAGACATGAAATGATGGAGTGGAAAAGACATGGACTGTCAGAATTATATCAATAACAGAATGTTATTTGTCAATAACCACATACTCGCCAGGGCCATCGGAATCCTTTTCTTCTGGCTCTGGTCACTGAAACCTCAACTGTTTGGAGGGGGGGGGGGCACCATTCCGAGCCGCAACCAATTCCAGTTAAGTAATTATTTCACAACTAGACTTGTGCCAATTTTATGGTCGCTATCTGAGTGAATAAAGTGAATAAGTTACTTTTGTATTGCTTGCTAGAAAAATAGGAAGCTACTTTTTTTTTTTTAGGTGTGAACGTCGAATAAACCAGCAGACGCACTGGCTTATAGGGTGCGTCATTCCATGTCTCTGCAGTTTTCTACCCGTGTTCTTCAACACGTTCGATTTTTTTTCTCCCGGCGACAACTTTTAAATTTGTACATGAATACTTTTTCGATTTTTCAAGCTAAAAATACGTTTTTATTGAAGTTTGCTATTGCATCCACGTTAACTTATGGGGCCGCAATTTGTAGAGGGTAAATATTCCTATAAAATGTATACGTGAGCGATTTTTTTTTTGGAGGTCTAAAATTGAATAACTTTTGTATTGCTAAAGAGTTGTAAAAGCAAAATGCTGACCACCTCCCAGCCCCCGGGAGGTTTAACAATTATTTGTTATGGATTTGAAAGCAAATTGTGAGACACCCCTCTCCCTCCGCAACATAATTTTCTTACTTGGGGGGGGGGGGGGGGGGGGGGGGGGGGGACAACAGTACTCTCCGTCAGAATAGTCAGAATCTTTTGGTATGGGAACCAGACTACGTCCGATAACTCGTACGGACATACGACCGTACGTGCATGCGCACATATCAGTCATGTACGTGGCTACGTGACGAATCTGGAAAGCGAACACGATTCCGGAAAACAACTAGCCTATCTCCATCATGTCCATATGGAGTTTTAACTCCATATGGAGTTTTAACACTAAAATTGTGATTACGTGTACGTAACCTCCCCCATCACCACCACATGAAAATGGAGGCCCAACATTGCATATGGATCGTGTTTTATTTGTTAGCAATTGAGAACTGGCCTTGTAATTCTGTAAATATGGGCAGCACTTCGCTGTATGATCCTTCTGATGACGTGTCTGTACTCAACAACAGCACTTTAAAAGGAGCAATCTTTGGCTCCAAACAAGCTTGGTTTGTCCAGTTTTACTCCAGTTGGTGTGGTCATTGTGTGCATTTTGCTCCAACTTGGAAAGAATTTGCAGGAGACATCAAAGGTAATGTAAACAAATACATCATCCTGATCATGTGAGACTGAGTGAAAATGAGAGTGAAACAAGGTGAAGAGATCTGTGCCATGGCCCATGAATGGGTTTGATATTGAAAACAGGTGGTGGGGTGGGTAGGGGGTGGGGGGGGGGGGGGGGGAGACACCATCTTACTAGTATTGGGGGCACTGTAGAAAACAGACAATCTTGGACACTGCGCGGAAATAATGGGCGATCATGTAGTGTAGGGCTCCTGTTTTGTTTTGATCAAATCAGAGTCAAAAATGTTTTGTATTGCTCAAAAATCACCTTTACAATCAAAAGCAGACTTTTCTCAATTCTAATGACACCCGTTTTGCAATTTTGAACAGTTTCTTGGGGTAGAAATCACGATGTTCCTGCGCGGTTTGTGCCTTGCAATTCAGCGCGCCGTGCGTGCTCAGGGCACATCGCGCGGTGATTGCATATTTTCAGGTTGCGTGTTGTCGCCGCGCTGTCATGATCATTTTACCACCAAATTTCCCTCAAAAATCAAAACCCTGCCCTCTATCTATGACATAGCTGTTTATTGAGAATGCTGCCAACTAGTTTGGTCGGTCTAATAATTTTAAAGTGGATTTTGTTCCCTAACCGGGCCCTACACTACACGATCGCCAAATAATGTTGCATCCTGACGCCACTTTTTTTCATATTATCTCAATGGTCAGTCATTGCAAAAATGTTGAAAAGACATGAATCTGGGACTGAGAAACATTTCCATTTTTGTTAGAAAATACTGTGAAAATGCACTTGACTCTCCATAGACTTTGTACGTACACAACCAAAGAAGTGGCGTCTGGATACTACATTCTTTCCAAAAAGATTGATGCTTGAAATAAGTATAGATGTATTGCAAGGCTCAAAACTGCTGCTGTGTCACATGTAAACAAACTGGGTTTTTCAACTTTTGTCTGTAAAATGTGACATAAATATAACCAATCTAAAATTTGAAAATTATTTGCAAATTGTGGCAGAATTCGTCGCACCTTTAAATAAGGGCAGTTCCAGTGTTATGAAAAGAAGTGTAATGTCTGTGACAGAGCCAATTAACCATGATATCTAAATAATGATTAATAGAGAAATGATCCAAAACTCCTAGTCTGTAATCTCCTAGACCATTACTAGATGATGGATTTTAAGATTAGCAAAATACATTTTCAGGTTTATTCACTGAGTACTTAAACGCTACGCTGTGTCATTACATTATGCTGGAATTGCCCATAATCTAAGCCTTCAGGTTTGTCAGAGAAATGATCCACAACCAAAGAAGTGGCGTCTGGATACTACATTCTTTCCAAAAAGATTGATGCTTGAAATAAGTAGGCCTATAGATGTATTGCAAGGCTCAAAACTGCTGCTGCGTCATATGTAAACAAACTGGGTTTTTCAACTTTTGTCTGTAAAATGTGACATAAATATAACCAATCTAAAATTTGAAAATTATTAGCAAATTGTGGCAGAATTCGTCGCACCTTTAAATAAGGGCAGTTCCAGTGTTATGAAAAGAAGTGTAATGTCTGTGACAGAGCCAGTTAACCATGATATCTAAATAATGATTTAGAGAAATGATCCAAAACTCCTAGTCTGTAATCTCCTAGACCATTACTAGATGATGGATTTTAAGATTAGCAAAATACATTTTCAGGTTTATTCACTGAGTACTTAAACGCTACGCTGTGTCATTACATTATGCTGGAATTGCCCATAATCTAAGCCTTCAGGTTTGTCAGATCATGTCAGATAAACCTTTGCTTAAAGGGAAAATACAACATTTGCAAACATCAAAAAATAAAACTACCAAATCATTTTGAAATACCTTGCTGGACTGTTAGTGAATGACAGTGTAAAGCATCCTGTAAAATCATGGCACCTGGTATACTGTCATTTTCAAGAAAAGTGGTATTTTTGTATCAATTTCCAACGCTGGTCGGCCGACCAGTGTTGGAAAAAAACTGGCTTTTTTTCAAATACTGGCCCCAATTGACCATCGCACTTGTTTGCAATCGATTACACACCTATGAACGGGTACAAGCCAGCTAGACTGGTTCCCTGACCTTACAATTCCCCAATGAATGTAAACTGCCCTGTTTCTTCTTATATGGAGTCAGGGAACCAGACTACAGGAAAATGATTGTTTTTCTTGGTTTTTATGGCATTTTCGAACCCAAAACCTCAAAAAAGTCAGTGTAACTATATTTGCTATATATTTCCAACCCCCCAATTCCATCCATTTCTGAAAATTACAGCAAAATCAAATGATGTATTCCCTTTAAATCTTGTTTTTCGCTTTCATTCAGGTTGGCAGAGCATTGCCAAAGTAGCTGCTCTCAATTGTGCTGACCAGAACAACAATAAGATATGCAGTCAATATATTGACACTGGATTTCCAACATTGCGGGTAAGTGAACAAATTAATGTAGTTTGAAGAAAGAGAACATCTCTACATCCCTTCTGAAGATAATCAGACTTTGAGACTTTATTGCTACATCTATCTAATTGTAAACAAAGATAGAAAACCCCAAACAACACCAGTTTCTCAAAGTTGGTAGACTAAGGCCAAAAAAAAAAAAGATTTCTGCTTCCGTTTTCCCTACCTACCCTATTCTGACAGCCCCTACCCTATTTTTTTTAAGGGGAAAAATGAGAACCCCCCCCCCCCCAATCCATCAATTTGTACCTTTTACCCTTGACTACACGCAGACGTCTCCATATGATCGTACACAAAAAAAAAAGGCAAAAAAAAAAAAAAATCCCAACCTACCGTACCTACCCTTTTTTCGAATGCCATGTAATCAGAAGCAGAACTGTTTTTTTGGGGGCCTAGTAGTTTGGTGGATGTTAACTTAATCGTAACCCTAACAATCCCTATCCAGTCAAACTCCAACACCAGGGTTTGTTGGAATATGTTGGAATGAGTACTGCACTAGTAAACTGATTATGCTTTACATGGGGTTAAGCATACCACCAATAATCAGAGTCCAACAGTTTGGGTGTGCAGTTTACCATATGGTGTTGGAATTTGCAGGAGTGAGGAAGGTTCCTAGTAAATCACAGCAGGTGGTTAGGTTTAATAATAAAAGGATCCCATGTTTTCAATCATAATGTCGTCATTTACACTTACAGTTTTCCCCTAAAACATGACCCACATTGTGTGCATGCACACTCATTACTCCCCTGTTACAATGTTTTGTTTTAGCATATCTTTAAGAATTGAGCGTAATAACAGATTTAATAAAACGTTTTTCAATTGATGTTCTTTCAAACAGCTTTTCAATGCCCTACAGAAAAATGGAACTGGGGATGTATACAAAGGTATGTGTATTGATCTATTTTAGGCTCAGATTGGGACCTTGAGTAAAAACATGCAAAACAAAATCAGACCAACTTTACTCACTCTTTATAGGGACAATTTCTCCAAAAGTTTCATGAGGTAAAGACGGGTCATCGGTATTACACCAGTCAAGGTAGAGGACTCAATTCAATTTATAAAGGAGACGTTTCTTCATTTTTTTTTTCACCTGAAAGTTCATGAAGCCAAGTGATTTCAATTTGAAGCCTAAGGCTAGACTGGTACATGTCCAACTTTATGAAAAGATTGACCCTTTAGTAGTCTGGTGGCATGACTAAGTGTAGAAATAGAGAATGTGGAGAAATACAGACTAGGTACCAGATGTTTCTTTTGACACAGTTGATTGATGCACTACTAAAGGGGTGTTGGACTGGTTGTTTCATGTGCCAGTCTATTTTCTTGTGTTGCAGGTTTTTACTACCTTAAGTTTTGGAACTTTCATACATAGTTTTGAGAGTCCCAAATTTTTAGACTATTTTAGGTCCACACTCTGTGTTTAGAATCCCAGAATCTGAGGAAATTATAGGAAATGCGAAATATGCAGATTCTCTTGTTATGTGTGAAGATAAGATTTTTCATAGTTATACCCTTAAAACCCTCCTACTGTTTGATCAGTCACAGACAGTCAGAAATTCAGTCCACTTCACCGCCCATAACTTGTACACAGGCTAGTCAGCAACAGTCAGATCGTATTTCTTGTAGCCACTGTGACTAGTCAAATTCCATCAACAGACAAAAGTAAGTAACTGGTAGGTACAGCTGGCTTACCAATCTCTTACAAAGCATAGCTATACCAAGTTACATAAACAGACACAACCAGACAATCCTGCTTTATGGAGGCAAGGAGCTCTCGACTGCTAAAAACCAGTCACTCAATTGATTTTAGCAGCTGGGTTGACTTTAACAGCTGGGTTGACTTTAACAGCTGGGTTGGTTTTGTTGAATTTGCCAGACAAAGAGAGATAAAATTAATAATTTTCAATCCCTAGCCAGTAGGATGGGTTGCATTCCTACCTCAATCAATCAAAAAATTGCCGTATAAAAGCAGCTGCATGTAACAAATGCGAAAGAAAACAAAATGAACAGAAAGTAATAAATATAATAAGTAATGAAAATCGTAAAACAAGGGTATGTACTTTACTTGTGGCCTCCCCTAGTAAGTAAACAAGTGTTATCAAACACAACCAAATCAAGAACAAACTGTTATATGTAAACGAGGTGCCACAGAGGCGAAACCAGTGGGTTTGTTTGGGGGGGGGGGGGTGATATAGCAAGTTTAGACCCCAGAATTTAATTGTTGATCTTCATAATAAAAAAAAATTATAAATTGTAATGCTTAAATACATGTAGTGCTTTCCAACGTATCAACAATCTCAAATTTACAGGGTATCCTGAAAATAATGGTGCATGTAAACCCCGCCATTTTCGCCAATTTACAACCGGAATTTACTGCAAATGTTTACACGATCTTCAAGGTTACAGATTTAGCTTGAGAATACCGTTTGTTTAATTAAGATTGCTTTTGTAAATCCAGAGATATGTTCGAATAACCGCAAAGCCAAAAACAAAAACATTCTGTGCCACTTTTAGGAAGCGAGTGCTTCAAAGATCAGACAATGCCAGTATGGCTCTTTTGATAAGATTATCCCTATGGGTGTAAGACAAACATTCCATTCACACGACAATATAGGGTTTTGTTCTATTAACAGTTTAATACAGACAGGTTCACTTCTTTAAAACTTCAATGAAAGAGTTCAATTAAATATAAATAAATATTGCACACTCTGCTTAAAAATGTTAAAATCATTAATAGTCAGTGTTGTAGGTCTCGAGACCGGTCTCGGTCTCGAGACCACTTTTTGCTGGTCTCGGTCTCAGTCTCGGTCTCGGAAGCTGTGGTCTCGGTCTTGGTCTCGGTCCCCTTTGGTCTCGATATTTTGGCTGGTCTCGAGTCAAGACCAGCCAAAAAGTGAGGGGGGCGAATTCCGTCCCCCGGCCCTTTTAGGGTTAAGTAAAGAATCAGTTGAGGGCAAATGTGACTGCAGTGTGATGCTAATGGACATGTCTCTCTCCACTTTCTAGTGAGTGAGGCATAGTCCAATAACCATTGCTCCTCTTCTTATTTCTCGTTTTTATTGTGGGATGATCTGTTGAAACAAGCACTTTATAGCCATCCTCATTGACTCCAAATACAACTGAGATTTAAATCTTATGAATCAAGACTGAAACATTATTTTTACCGTCAGATTTTGTGTTTTGAATAATTATGGGGAACAATTCAACTCTTTTTCCCCAGAAATATTGGTGATTTTTTTCTATTTTCCTTTTCAATTTTTCCTTTATTCGTGGAGGCGGGAAAAACGTTTTTTTTTTCTCCATTATATTTATTAATGGATATATTCATCAATTCGTAGACCGTTAAATTGGTATTAGTGGTGGACAGCTGAATTTTGTGATATCTTTATTAAAATAGACACGACTTGGGAATAGAGAATGCAAATTACGTGAAATGTTCACAGTTACTACTCAATAACATGTTCTTTATCCCAATTATATTTTTTTACAAAATGGAGCGTGCCATTTCTTTTTTTTGATCATACTGTCACTTTCTTTTTGACTCGCCATGTATTCATCTTTTCATCTGTGATAAACACAAATTGAGCTACTGCCATAGTCACACAAAAATAGAGTCTAATTGCCTGCCTCGTCTCCTTCCTAAATGTCAATTGCATTTGCATGAGTCGAGAAGACTTTTGTTCCATTAATCGCTAAATGCTGTTTACGGCAATCACAATAAACGATTAAATATTGGCAATGTGTCGTACTTGTAAATGACTAAAATACGCTGGTACAAAACACAGAGAGGCGTGGGCACTGAGCCATGAATATTAACAGTACATCTCGCCCACCACATTCAGTTTGTGACAGCGCCATTCTATTGTGTCGGCCATATTCTCAAATAGGCTAATGACGATGATGACAGCGGGCAGATTAACAGAAAATAGATCAGGCAAATATGGTTCATCGATCTTCTATAGTATATGTAATAGTATTGACATTAAACAAAAATAAAATGGCATTACATTTCAGCCTTAGCCAGGCCTTCTTCAGAGGTAAATGACAGAGGAACAAGAAACAAACATGTAGGGGACACACAAACATGCAAGCTGGGAAGGAGAATCACAAAGAGGGATGGGGGGGGGGGGTAGACCAATCCATATCTGGCTACCATCTCTCAATTTTTGGGTCTACATGTACAAGTATATATTCCATGACTGAAATTAAAAAAAAATAAATCAATATTTTCTTGCTCCGAACTCTTTACTTTTGTTAAGTATCAACATTGCAAAAAACTAGTACAAATTGTCGTACTCCTAAGTTAGAGTTTCTTCATCAGATTTACACTTTATAGTAGTTCAACAATATTTAATTATTATTATTATTTTTTTAAAGTGGCAACAATATATGGAGTTCATCAAATTAGGTTTTCCCCTTCTTTAAATTAGGTTGTTTCCAATTTTTTTAATTGATTGTGACAATAACAAATTCTGTTGCCATGTTGGTTTGAGGCAAACATGAAGAGCACTCGCATGACACAATTAAGCAGGTACAAGTGATTCCTAGCTTTCAATCACTTCCTTCACATCCCCATCAACATCATCATCTCAAGGACAGACTGTTCAGCTGTAATTAGTGTCTTGTTTTTTATTTAGATTATTGTTATTTATTATCCGCGGTCTCGGTCTCGGTCTGGGTCTCGGACCATTGCGGTCTCGGTCTCGGTCTGCCTTGAAGGGGTTGGTCTCGGTCTCGCAACTTCAGGTCTCGGTCTTGGTCTCGGACTGTCCGGTCTCGACTACAACACTGCTAACAGTAAAGTGATTTGGTTTTAGACTAGGACTATACTGATTTTAACTGCTTCACAGAAAGTGGCACAAAATGGGTTTCTTGGCTTTGCCGTTATTCAAACATATCTTTGGATTCACAAAAGCAATCTCAATGAAACAAACGGTATTCTCAAGCTAAATCCATTACCTTGAAGATGGTGTAAACATTTTGGTTGTAAATTAGCAAAAATAGAGGAGTTTACATGCACCATTTTTTTCAGGACGCCCTGTAGAATTATTCCCCTTGTTCATCAGGCCACGAGACCACGCGGCAGCCGATATCAGCGCACATTCGGTCCTCAGTGAAGTGCTGTGGCCTCGTGGTTAAGGGCACTGATTCGTGGTCTGCGGGTAAAGCTGCAGGTTGTGGGTTCGAGTCCTGGCGGGGTCATGGTGCGTGTGCCCTTGGGCAAGGCACTTTGTCACTCATTGCTTCTCTCCACCCAGGAGTAAATGGGTACCTGTGAGGGCAGAGATGGTTGTTGTGATTGAATTAGCTGCCTTGCGCCTAACAGGCTGCATCGAGCTGTATACTCCCCAGGGAGCTGAGATGGTATTTGGATTGTTTCATGTGCCCAATGAGCAGGGGTAATAATGATGTAGCGCCTTGAGCACCAGTCCTGGTGGATACGTGCGCTTTATAAATATCCACTATTATTATTATTATTATTATCAACCCTCACAGGTACCCATTCATACTCCTGGGTGGAGAGAGGCAATTGTAGTTAACTGTCTTGCCCAAGGGCAAAAACACCATGTTCCTGGCAGGGTTCGAACCCATGCCCCATCGTACATGAGTCAAACACTGTAACCACTGAACCTTGGCATTCTACTTTTAAAATGTCCTAGCGGAGAAAATTTGCCTGTTTGGAACTCATTCACTTTTGAGGTACATACATTGCAACATGTTGTCTATTGAACAAATAACAGAAGTTTGAGCATTTTGTGTTCTGTTCATTCAGCTATTGATCCTTTTATGTTTGACAGGATCCCGAGATGTGACTAGTCTAAGACATGCACTGATTGAGCACATCTCCAAACAGATCAGCTCACAGAACGCACCACCACACTGGCCAATGCTCTCTCCAGTAAGGTGGGTATTAAAAGTACATGTATATGAACATGCAAGGCCACTTTACTTGAGCCATTTCCAAATTTCTTGTCTGGAGCTATTGTCTAGGACTTTGTCTATTACAACTACATGGGAACAAGCTGATAATAGTCTAGTCTTAGCTCTGAAAGCCTTAAACTGCAAGTGCAGTCAAGTTGCTGCAGTGGTAGAGGGCGCTATCAACAAGCTGAATCAAATCCATTCTTAGGAACTTTGGCAATGGTACCCAAGAAATTTCAAGCATACCTCATGCACTCCGTATTCCTTCAAATCTGTGACTTTCGATGTTAACTGTTTACAAAAAAGATATTTTGGAAATAATTGATGAATACTTTCTGAAAATGTTTTGCTTGACTCTTAAATATTCATCCTAAGTCTTCCAACGCGAGTAAAGACTTGAAGCTCTTTTGCTTGTTACCCGTCCCCAAGCTATTTTCAATTTTTCAACCCTTCCCCAATTTGTATAATTGATATATATTTTTAGCAATACAAACATTAGTCACTTTTGACTGAATTGAACAAATAATCCATCCAGATTAATTATGGAATAATTAGAACAAAAGTGAATTGTTTTGGGTCCCACACAAATTCAGGCAGATCTTTTTTGCGCATAAGAGGCGCAAAAAGCAACCCAAATGAAAGCCTTTTATCAGAGGGTTGCAATATGCCAAAAATAGAAAAAAAATTGTTGGACTTTTTTTTGGTTACAATTAATCTCCATACAAATAAATTCTGTAAAAGCTATAGGACATCTGATCTTTGCGGTGTTCAAAAGATCAAGCTTTAAAATAGTAAACAGAAACTCCATTATTTGTTTACATCAATTTTACATCAATATCCTTCATCTGTGTACAATGTGAAGAATAACCATCTCTGGCGACAATGCACACTTGAAAAATGGCCCCTGTCCTCAGTATGGTGTCTTTTTAACCCTGATAGATCTATTTCAAATTCATTGTACATGGAGGGCATTTACATCAGCGGTCTTGGTATAATTGGCAAAACATAATTGTTTTAATTAATCATTCTTTAATTTTCTTCCAGCGTGCAATGGTTGTTGACCTTTTATTCAAGAAATGTCAAACCAAAGATGAAGATTGTGGCGATTGTTTTTGAGGACGCAGATTCATACACAGGTAGAGAGGTAAGTTTGGTTGCAACTTTCTCTCATACTTTTCTAAATATCACTTACCAGTTTTCAATTTACTCCCTGCATTTGAAAGCCTGCGTTGTTGGGGAAAGAATATTGTTGCCAAATGTTTTTGTACATTGTAGTTTTTAATAATTCAGACGTTAGTCTTTTCTGGGATAGTAGGGCTAAGTTTTTTTTTCTATGCCATGTGCACGTAGCCATGATAAATGTGTACAGATGTGATTTTATGGGTGTCATTCGAGTAGGGTACCCATTGCTGTTATAGCCAGGTACTCAATTGATTTAGAATGACAAACATTTTTGTAGAATAAGCTGTAGTGTTAATGTAATGGCAGTGAAAAAAACAAAAATGTTTTGCCGATCGCAAGAAGACTTGACTTAATGCCTACACATGTACATGTACGTGTCATGGAAGTACATGTACATGAATCAAGCAGCGCCAGACTAGTGCACAAGCTCCGCCCATTCCCAGACAAGTGTAAGTCACAAGTGACAGTCAGTCATATAAGTCGTTGAACAGATAACTTCCTTTAATTACTGTGTGTGTGTGTGTGTTACAGTTAATCTTGGACATGTCTAACACAAAAGAGGTACTGGTGGTCAGAGTGCTGCAAGAAGAACTTCTAAGGAACCCGTTACCACCTGAATGGAACGTTGGAGAGTTACCGTCATTGTTAATTCTCAAACGGAATGGACACCCATCAGTACTTTGGAGGTTCGTATTCACCAGATAAGTTTTGATATGCACAGGGCTGGATTAAGGTTATGGGAGGCTCTGGCCCAAGTCATGTTGGAGGCCTGTGTCTGTACTGCAATACAACCCAAAAGACTACAGTAGTTCCCTATCTTTCCTCATCACATAATGTGGCCAATATTCTTTGTTAAGTAGCTTCATATTCACTCAGTTATATAGTGTTACTTTTATCTTAAAGGTACGTAGGGACATTTGCAATTACCCCGAAACGTACCTACCAATTTAATGAGAAAATCCTTTCCCAAAGTGAGGACAGGACTGGTTCCAAATACCCTGTGAAATGATTCTGCCTGAAATGGTATCATTCGGAAAAAAACAGTTATTGATGGTGGTTTAAGAAAGTGCTCCCCACGGCATAGTTTTTACGTGCAGCAGCAACAGAATCCAGTTATGAGACCCCCCAAAATTGTGCGTACGTTTTCTCTGTTTTCTCAACATGTACAGTATCCACTGAGCTAAATCTTCAACAGTTTTAACATGTAGTTGTCAAACACTCATCTGACGATTTTGAGAAATAGCGTTGCTTCAGACAAAAATGTGCAGAAAAAGCAAATGATCCTATGTATCTTCAATAAATCTTGCTCTGGAAACTATGTGAACTATTTACTGTCATGAAATTAATTTGAAATTCAAAAAAGGGTGAAAATTTGGTGCTAAATTTGGCAGATGTTTGCCCAGTGTTGTGCACCTAGGCATCCAAAACTGTCTTACGTAAACCGGCAAGAAGTTCTTTAATGATGAAAAGTTGTGGATTTTTTTCCCTTTTAGGTCTGGAAATAGAGAGTCCTTTTTCAAGGCTTTGCAAGAATACATACAGAAAACACTGCCTGCCTCAGATATCACGGGTAAGACCATTTTTTTTAGATTCCTCAAATTTTATTAAATTGTTCGGACAGAAACTTTATTCTTGAACTTGGCCGTTAACCTTGAAGAAATCTTCAGGGCTGGGGGGTTGATATGTTGAAGGCCTTCCTTGGTTTTTGCGATATTGTGGTCTAGCTTGGCTAGGTTGATTTTTATGGCATGGATTAACTGTTGAATAAAAGTCAGTTGATTGATTTTGACTGCTGGGTTGGCTTTGTTGAATTTGCCAGCCAGAGAAGGTGGGGGTTTATTCCGGAGAGCTGATTTCGGTTTGTGAATTAGCCGTGGATGTTGTTAAAAGTGTAGCAGGGAAAGTGGAAGTGAATTTTGACAGTATGTGACAATTGGTTAAATCAAACACGGGAGTCTGAGACTAGACTAGTCAGTGTTTGGTACCAAGACATTCACATAAACAGTGAATGTGAACTGGCGAGACTTCAAAACGCTCTGTTAAACTGCAAACTCAAGAGTCAAATGCAATGTAAAGGAATAGATAAAGTCAGCTACATGGATTTTTGCTTGCCAGTTGAACAAACCAGAAATCTGTTATTGCAAGAATGTTTTTTTTTTTATAAACACATTCAATACTTTTCAATAACTTCTTTTTGCAGGAGGGAGTCTGTCAAAGACAGGACAACGGCCAGAAACGTTGAAAGTACAAAAAGAGACAAGCTATATCACAAACGGGTCACATATTGATGGAACCAAAGCAGGCCAGCATCAAGGCAAGACACAAGCCAAGCCAATTGCTAATGATACCTCCGGGAAAACTGCAGCAAGGTAAGAAGTGTGTGTAATGTCTAAGTTTTGTTACTTGGTAACTGAAAGGCTTTAAATCAATGATGACCTTTGATTTTTTTTAGATTTTGATATGTGCGTGAAATGAAATACTTTTGACTTTTTTATTAAAATGTGCATCACTGAGGTTTTGATTTGCTTTATATTTTAAGTAAAAATCATATCTTATCCAAAAGTCTAATCTAATAATCTAATCTAAGTAAAAATCTAATTTGGCAAAGCCCACTGGCAAAATACATGTATAAGCCGGAATGATATATATAGAAAGGACAGCCATGTCACCACTGCCGCTGGAACAAACTTTTGTCAGGGGGTGCTGGAATTTCTAAAGGACGGACAGAATTAATACGAAAGCGGAGCACAAAGCCCTTTCGTTGTGGCTTAATTTGGAATATGGATGCTCTGTGGTGCAATCTGAGGCGATTCCTGGCCACTTTCATTTGACTTTTTTAGCAAAAGTTTTTTGAGATTATAAAGACAATTTATTTCATTATTTTGTTTAGAATATACTGTTGCTCTTAAAACGTTTAACTGTACTGAAAAGTGGAGAACCCTGTATTTTTATCTCCATTTTTGGTTCCATTTAATTCTGGGAAAAAAGAATTGTATCATTACGCATGACATCGCATGTAAATATTATTGTTGCAAGGCTGCTTTCTTACATTTAGTAAATTCCGTCGTGTATGTTTTGTTTTATTTTCCGAGCCCTTACGGCGTGGGGCCACTGGGCCAGGGGCCCGCTTTAAGGCCCCGGAAAATGTTGGATTCTGGATGCACTGTGATGAAATATACTGGTAGAATACTGAAACTTATAAAACCTGAGAGGATTTTTTTTGGTTTAAGTTAAAACAAACGGTTCCACTGGAAGCGGATGAATTTCTGTTCATAAAAATATTCACATAGTTCTAACTCACCAAACGATGTGGCTCTAGATAGATTTGCAGTGTTATTTGTTTGCTACAGGGAATGGCAAATATAAAAGACTAAAAGACCAAATGTATCTTTATGTTTATGATCGGTAGAGTTTGGGGCTATAGGCAATGATTTATTGGTCTACAGAGTTTTTGTGAGGAAAAACTTGCAGAGGGTAAAACATGAATAGTTTTTCTATTAAAACGAAACTACACTGGAATTGGCGTAAAGCATGACTGGTTTCAATTAACCTTGCTACTTGTAAATGTTGAGTACAGAATGCTTGCAACGTCATGAAACTTTTAAATGAAAAGAAAACCTTCAGGGGAAAGGTATGAACATTTGCCCCTATTGAAAGATAGAATGAAAAAAATCCTGGCAAGCATAATCAACTTTGCCACCATCGTCATGGCCGAGGTTATTGCTTTCGGGTCAAAGCTTCCATCGTGGCGGAAATATCATAGACATGTCATGATTTTAGATACCTTGAGAGAAATATCGTTCCTGCACTGCCTGAAGATTTAGAAAATACCTCCTCTTGGTATTTTGCAGTGTTTGTGCTAGACTTTTGAAGCGCCGCGCTTAGCCGCTGGAACACATTTTTGCCCTGGAGTAGGGGATGCTGAAGCATATTCCAGCACCCCAATCCAAATAGTTGGGGGTGCTGCAGCACCCACAGCACCCCCCGTTCCCGCGGGCTTGCATGTCATGTGCATCTCTTAAGTACCACTTTACTCATTAAAGTGAATCCCAAAAGAGCTGCACATTTCTTGTTGTGTACTAAAGCAGTGCAACAGCAGCACTCGGGCGGATCTGAATCGACCGTACACTTCTGGATTGGTTCATTAGTTTCTGAAGAAAAGACAAAGGCTTACTGATATCCTCACTGTAGGTGAATGACATTTTTATTAGTATTTTGGATTATGTGATACACAGGAGGATATTACGAGGTGTCTAAAAAACAAACAAACCTCAAAGCCCCCTCGTTTCACAGCTTTTAAAAAATACATCACAAATATTGATACACATTTAGAGAGCATATTTCATTAGATTTGCAACACCAAAAAATCTTTCCAATCGGGTAAATATGTATTGAGTTATGGCCAATTGACTACAAGTACCACTTTTTCGTTTTGTCCACGGTGACTGATATTTTGACTGCCACAATATGAACACGGGCTGAAACTTGCATTTGTGTGAAAAAGGCTAGCAAGTAGAGGGCAGAGACAGAGCAGCACAGTAAACATCTAAGAAGTTACCCAAACAGTCCATTTCCGGACTACCATTACTTCCAAAAGGATAAATGACCATGCTGCAAAAAATAAAATAAAGGAAGAAAGATTAAAACATTAAAGGAAGTAAAACTACCCTCAACCCATATCCATTACATTCCTAATCAATGACAATTGAAACCGTGGACAGATTAAAAATCGGCACTTATTTTGAATTGGCCATAACTCAATAAATTTTCACCAATTGGAAAGAATTTTTTGTTGGTGAAAAGCTAATAAACTATCTTCGCTCCATATGTTTCGATAGTTGAGAGGTAATTTTTAAAGCTGTGAAAAAGAGGGGGCTTTGAGGTTGTTTTTTTTTAGACACCCGGTATTAAAGTACTTGGAAGTGTTCAATTTTTGGTGTGATCTAGATATAGCTCACTGTATCTGGAGCTGAGATGAGTGTGACCCTGGGCCACAAAAGAGCAATAGAACTGAGCATCTAGCATGGAGTTCAGTGTAAAGTTGTCATTTTTAGTAGGTTTGAAGACATGACACAATCATGGTGTCTTAAGAGTAGTCATGTTGGACAGCACCTTACTCCGACTGACTGGAACCTAAGTTGAATGTTAGGTACTGCATTCACTTGATACAGAGGGTACTTGTCTGATGATGTCATTATCTAGTTATGGGTACCTGTATGCAATATTTACTCAAAAAGTAAATTATAAAGTAATAGGACACTCACCAAAAATCTAGGAAATTCTGTATTATTTTGTTTTGATGAGAGTAAAGACTGCAATTGGTTTAAACTCACTGTTGATATCAATCCGTTTGACCTGCCCAACAGGTCTGTAGTATACATGGAAGATTTGGAGTCTACGTTGATTTATTCACTCAAGTATGAAGTTGGCCTTCAGAAAGAGATTGGTGCTGATGCTATGGGCGCCCTTCAAGCATACATAGCTGTGTTGAACAAAGTGAGTTTATTTATTACATTTCTTTACCCAGGGTAAACCCAAACAGTTTCAAACTGGTTTCCATTGGAGCCCTGCATACACTACAAATGACTACACACGTCACACATGTACAAATACAATACATTACAAATACAATAACTACATTTACAGTGTGAAACAACATTGCTAACAGGCTTTACTACATGCATTTAACACGTGCATTTTGTTGGGTGATTTGGCCATGGGCCATGTGCATTCCTATTTAGGCCAACAAAAAAATGTTGTGTTGCCCTCACATGACAAATATCAGGAGGGCCGGTCGGTCGGGGATTTGTTTTGTTTTATTCGGTGGGTGGGTGGGTGGATTGGGTGGGGGGGGGGGGGGGGGGGGGGGTTACGCATAGTTCACATATAGGCATACCAACGTACACAACATGTCTAGGCTACATGTACTGCATGCACCAACTATACTGTGTACATACATGTACATGTATGCGATACAATGTACAATGCATGTACATATGTATACAATGCATGCAGTACATTACACCACATGCCCCAGGCCTCGGCCTCAATTACACGCACAAAATATGGCTTATTCGAACTGCACTATTCAATTCAATTCAATTCAGAATACTTTATTTATCCTTAACAAGGCAGTTACATATGGTTGGAAAGCTCACTATAAAAAGTCCACTATCATCTAGGGATGAACGTTTGGTAATGAATTGCAAAATTACGGCATTACAAAAAAACAGTAACGGTAAGGTTAAAGTTTGTTTAATTTTTTTCAAGTTAAATATATATTTTTTTAAAACCGACCAGAGATTTCTGGATATTTGGATCGGTCGGATGAGGGCAACACAACAAACAAATTTGTTGGCCTTATGATACTCCAAACCCTTGTGTGATAGGCTCCCATTCTCCCGAAAAAAAAAATCAAAATATTTAAAATTCCTAAACTCAATAAAGAGAATGGGGGAGGGGTGCACTGAGTGACGTAGTCCGAAATCAGACTGGATTTATTGGTGCATAAATGTGTGTTGGTCAATAATATAGAAGCTTGGTAGATACACTGTACTTAGAAGTACATTGCTACTCCAGTTTCAGCATGCAACTAAATAGTTATCGTTTGTAGGTTTTGTGAATTACATTGAGTAAATAACATGTATACAGTTAGAAATGAGTTCAACAACAAGAAGGGATTTAGTACCCCCGTAGTGTGTTACCCTCTCTGAGAAAACAACTCAAAGTATCAAAAAATTAGATTTTGACCCCAGATGAACTTTCCTAAATTATAACTCACATACATATCTGTTACATTTATATACTCTGGTGTTATGGGTGTCAATATCTTTCATTTCAAATTCTCGCACTTGTGGGAGTTACACTTACAGTTTTCTACGTGCATTTAGAGTATTCTCTTTTCTTTTGTGTCCTTGCAAGTATTTTCCTGGGCGTCCTGATGTCATGAATACATTAAAACAGCTGCAGAGATTGCTTCAACCTTATACTCAGCTGACAAGCGATGATTGGTCCAATGTGATGAATCGACTGCAGACTTCTCAAGATGTAAGGATTAAATATTTTTCAAATTCAACTGGGGAAAATTCAACCAATCCTTGGTTTAATAAGATGTTCACAAAAGGCCGAAATGCATTGTGCGTTCAGTTTTCATGAAGGGAGAAATTTATTCGCTGTGGAGGCAACACATTTGTTTTATTGTTTTGTGTGTGTGTGTGTGTGTGTGGATTTGGGAAGGGACAAATTTCTTTGGTATTGAATTAATCTGTACTAAATTGTTCTATTGTGTGATTGCCATGTAGGTATTGTGAAAGTTTGAGATCTATACTTCAACCAGGTGAAATTTTGATTTCAAAGGTGACCAACTTATAACCCATTTTGCTCCAAACTGTTGTTCAGTGCTGCATGTGGACTTGGTTCAAGACGTTGTTGTTTTTATGCGATCACTTGCCAAGAGGGCGTTATCAAAACGAAATGCTATCACAGACAAAAGGCTATCAGAACAACGTCTTGCAAGTCTTGACGCGGTCCTGTCATGTGCACGCACAAGGGCGCATTCAACACCTTCGCATATTATCACCGAACCAAACTCCAAAATTTCAGCCAGTAACATACAAGATGCTACCAGACATTTGTGCAACTTCATGGCAGTTCTTTTGTCGTATGTAGTACAATGGACTGCATTTTTTTCCTGCAGAGGTAGTGCATGCACACTAATTTCCCCCATTTTTCAGGGAGAGTTTTCAAAATTCCCAAGACATTGTTGTGATAGAGGTTTGTTTGGATAGCGTTCTCTTGGTGATCGTGCATCCGATAAACCACACCATCAAGACACAAACAGTTGAAGACTGCTGCATGGCGAAATTTGCTCCTTGGTGCAAACATCAACAATATAATATGGTTTAAGTGTGGATAAATAAAGCTTGTTATATAATTTACCAATTGTGGTTTCATTGATCTTCATTGCAGCCTGGGTACTTTTTGCAGAACGAAGTGACATGGGTCGGTTGTCAAGGAAGTACACAGGTGTATCGTGGGTACCCCTGTGGGCTGTGGGTTCTTTTTCACACACTGACTGTGAGCCATGCGAGATTGGATTCACATTGTGAGTACAATTACATGCTTTTTTATTCACTTTTGAGTACTGTTTTGTAACTTTTCACATTTCAGTTTTCCTCCTATTAATACAATTGACTTAAAGGGAATGTACATCATTGGCTTTTGCTGTTATTTTAAAAATGAACTGTTTGAGGGGTTAGTATAATAGATCAAATATTGTTACACTGACATATTTGAAGTTTTGTGTTCGAAAATGCTGGAAAAGCCAAGAAAAACAAAAACGTTCAAGTAGTCTGGTTCCCTGACTCCACTAAAGATGAAATGGATCAATTTATAGATGCCGGAAAATTGTTAGGTCAGGGAACCAGTCTAGATGGCCTTCACCCGTTCATGAACATGTAACCAATAGCAAACAAAATTTTGACTGAACAAAATGGTAAATTTGGAGCAGTAGTTGAAAAATAGTTAGGTTTTTCCAACGGTGGTCGGCCGTTGGAAAATGAAAATTGTCACTTTTGCGCAAAAGTTGCCATGGATACTTAGCGTAATTATTAAAGTAAAGCTCTTGAAGCTTTGAAACTTCGTGCAATGGTAGGCTTTGATGAATAATGTTTAAAAATAAAAAAAACTGGAAATTGAAAAAAATATTGTTTAACACGGTAGAGTGTTACTTCGTGGCGTCGGTGACGGTTTCTAGTCAGTGCCTCTTTACTTGATAATATGAAATAGTGCCTTTTAGTTTAAAACAGAGTGCAGGATTTATGGTAGTCTGAGTATCATCCGTTGTTCAGTGAAGCCCGCTTGTGCTCCGTATTCAACATCTGATATATGTGAGCATGTAAATTTTATGCGAACCCGCGTGCCAGCCAATCGGAGTCGACGTCATTTCGATCAGAACTGTGGACTAAGTTGTTGATTGGTCAATCTGGCTGCCATGTTTTTGTAATACAACAACGGGTTACCGAAGACCCGATAGAAGGCGTCCCCTGAATGGTCAGAATCTGGAGGTCAAGACACAGTCTTGTTTGGCATAATTAATTGCCGAAACTGCGTGCATATCATAGACGCTTGCTGTACAAGCACATGTTTCATAGACTAGATTGATGGCTAGGTTCAGGAAATTGGTATAAATTTTCGTCATTATTTTGGTTTGCTATGCATTGACCAGATTCCAAATTGCTGCTTTTGTTTTTGTTTGTAGATCGGAAATCTGACAGCAAAGAAGTCCTCCATGCAATGAAGGGATACATTCATTACTTCTTTGGATGCAGAGCTTGCAGCGAGAACTTTGCAAAGGAAAGTGTTCACCTGGAATCCAGTGTGAGCACGTTAGACGATTCGGTGCTGTGGCTGTGGCAGGTTCACAATTCAGTCAATAAACGTCTTGCGGGCGATCTGTCGGAAGACCCTCAACATCCTAAAATAGCATTTCCATCATATAGCGATTGCCCGACTTGTCACAACGTCAACAGTCCTAGACGATGGAAAAATACCAGGATCTTGCAATTCTTGAAGGAGTTGTACGGCGTTAACAACATCGATTTCGCGGTGAGCGGAGTTCGATCAAAAGCACATGAATTGATCACTGCTGAAACGTTGAAGCGTTTGAATGTTGGTGCTACAGTGTCATACGGATACGCAAGGCTGGGTATTGATACAAGAGATGTCAGTATGTGCGTTTTACTCTACGCTCTGTGCTCGGTGTTGCTAGTTGTGATATTCATATATGTCAAGCGAAGACGGAGAAGAAAACTGTTTCAAAACAAATATGGTGTCTGAGGATTCCTAATAGACCAATCCATTTAGCCCCGCCCAAAGGTCTCTTATCCAATCACAGCTGTGATTAATGTCCGACATGTTTGCACATATATACGTATGATGTGCGCAGCTGGAACATGCGGTTAAGCATTGGAGAGGCATACGTGTTGTTTTCCATGTGTGTAGTGGGCGGGGCCTAACGGATTGGTCTATTGGAATAAGCCAATTGCGAGTGACCTTTACCCTTTGGGATTTAGATTTGAAAAACATCTGGTACACTGACTTGCTCAGAATGCTTGGCACATTTTAAATATGAATTCTCCAGACCAAAGACACTGTTGCTAATCACATGATTCGGGGCAAGCTCTTGCATAGTTACGTAAGAGACGCTCCGCACCAATACATTGTTTACAATAGGTGAGAATGGCACAAAGACACCAGACCATGCCGGAGCTGGGGGTTGCTAGCATAAGGCTTGCCCTGAATCACGTGATATAGTAACAGTCTCTTTGGTCGGGAGAATGCAAAGTTAAAACGTGCAAAGCATTGGATTAAGTCAGCGTTCCAGATTTTATTCATATTTAACTCGCAAATGGCTTATTAATAGAGACTGAAAAATGTATGGGCTTTATTCACGAGTCGGCCATATTAAATTGAAAGCGAGGTAAAATCTTCATTTTTGGAACTTGCAAAGAGAAATGAAAGCAGTGACAAAGTTAATTACAAATTAATACCAGTCAGCTACGATGAATAATTAAATTAAAACATACCCTACTGTTCTAAGCCACATTTAAAAAAAAAAGTGAGGCTAGAATGCATAAATAGTCTGGCACCATTCCATTCCCATTCAACAGTTCACAAATTATAAAATACATTCAGGGAACACGATCAAAATGGCCTCCTCGTGAATCAGGTCCATAAGGGTTCCAGCTACAGTTGTAAATGTGTCTTATCACTGAAATTGTACCCCTCTAAGAAAAATGTAAATATTTTGCAAAATTTGGACAAAGTCTTACATGGACTGTGGAATGATATTCAGTTTCAGTAATTTTCTGCCTAAGTTTGGGCAATTTTATTTATTTTTGTGGGAGATTAGCATATTGAGTTTGGACTGCTAGTCCATCAAGAATGTGACACCTCAGAGAAACATGTACTTTGTTTTTAGTTTAAGCCTTGAAAATGTATATATAAATATAACTCAAAAGTACAAATCATTTGGTGCCGAACATATCATTTTCTATTCTTGAAACCAACAACATCAGAGTTAAATGCATATACGGTCATTCTATAAACTTGGGGTCCACTTTTTTCCTGTCCCTGTTACATCTGACATCTATGATTTTATCATTCTGATGCACTTATTAATACAGTCATCGCCCAATAGTGATTATGAATAGCAAACTACCTACCCAACAAATAAAAACAAATTTGAAGTCATTCTTAATGATACTCCAACGGCAAAGTACCAAGGTAACAGGGACAGGAAAAATGTCGCACTTTGGACCCTAAATTTGCAGAATGGACCCATATGCAGTGTTATTTTGGAAACAGGACACAGACATTCAACATTGTATAAGTGATCATATTGATGCAAAAATGAGATTTTAAGTACTCTTCTTTTGTTTTGGGGAAAAAAATATGTTCTGCGAGACTTTTCAATTTGGGTAGTTATAAAAAAAAAAGGAATATGGAAGTCTAGTAAAGCTGGTTCCAGAGTACACACAATTTTATTCAATTGATTCAGAGGAACGACTATACACTGACAAAGTGGGCTGAATTCAGACCATGCATTGATGTTACAGGGTAATCCTATATGATAGCACTGCCCGGGTCACAAGTGAGTCACTGAATCAGTCAGTCAGTCAGTCTGTGAGATAGGTCCAAAGAGGACACCAGGCAGGCTTTCTGGGACCAGCAAATATGATTTATATCACACTGTAGCTGATTCATTTTCATGATTTGCAGAATGTGGAATTACAGTAATATATTTGGGCCATTACATGAAATTTACATTGTGCATGAACTTGCCATATATGTTATTCTCACAGTATGCAATTATTTTAATTATGCACTGTATTAAGTGAAGTATTAATCTAATTTGCACACGACTGCTAGCTTTCCCCAGCATTGCAATGTGCTATAAATTACATGCTGTCTAGCCTTTTTTTTTTATCCCCCTGGCTTTTAAGCTAAGAAAGGGGGATCTTGCGATAGTGAAATCAGTGTGTCCGTGTGTTCCATTTTGGTTAGGTTAACTGTTTAGTGCTGTCATAGGAAAAGTCAGACTTCAATCTCAACCAACCTTGGTGACAATAATCTTGGGGTAGGGGGACTTCAGATGACTTGAGACATTTGAGGTCAAAGGTCATCTAGGGCTCAAATGAGATCATTGTTGATTTTGGTTAGGTCAACTCAAAAGTGTGCTTACTGACTATAAATACTGCCAGCATGCCAGGGGGATCGCGCAAGTTTATCTTGCAGTATTTTTATGAATGTCAAAGCTTGTTTGTTACCGAGTTCCAAAATGAATTACAACAATGGTCATGATTCTCCATTTCATTTGTTCTCATGAAATGTGACCTTTGTGGTACTTCACTATACCTAATGGCACAGAGATGTGTGAACATTAACCTTTTATTGCCGGTTTTTATGTGCATTGTTGCTTTCTTAACCTTATATAATTCCAATTTGTGAGCGATCTACTTTGTAGTTGTAAAACAATAGAGCTATTTTTGAGAATGAAATATTTAAAATTACTATACCTCATACATATTCATGAGTTAGAGCCAAATTCGAACTGGTCAATTCACCACTATGTGCAGGACAAAAACATTATGTGCAGACATAATTGTATATGCCTTGTAGCCAGGGATCATGCCCAAAAACATGATGCTAGCAACATGAGCAATGCTGCAAACTGGGAAATAGCAAACCAGGATCACTGAGATGATACAGCTTTTTATTACAAATTTTCAACAACAACAAAAAAAACGCAAAGAGAAACTGATGAGATGCATGGTAATAATTGAAGAATAAACAAGGTGATGACTAAGGTGAATTAGCTTAGTGTGCTGAATATGTATGAGTTGTAGTAACACAATGACATTTTGGGTGGACAGTTGCTATTGGCCGCCCTGGGTACTGGTCTTGGTGCAAGACTGGATTTATATTTTGTTCCTCCTAGGCAACCGATCACCGACAGGCCTGGTCAGTTCAGAAGCTGTGGTGGTAGACATTGTCTTTAAGATGAATCGTAACCACAGCCAGCCTTGGGAACTTTGGCACTTGGACCCAAGCAATTCTGTGCACACCTCACACGCGTGCATTAGCTCGAATACAGGCAATACAGCCATGTGAAGTAAGCTTGAATACAGCCATGCGAGGTAAGCTTGACTGTAGCCCTGCGAGGTATACAGCCATGTGAGGTTAGCTTGAATACAGCCATGTGCGATTAGCTTGAATAAAGCCATGCGAGGTTAGCTTGACTACAGCCATGCGAGGTTAGCTTGACTACAGCCATGTGAGGTTAGCTTGAATACAGCCATGTGAGGTTAGCTTGAATACAGCCATGCGAGGTAAGCTTGAATAAAGCCATGCGAGGTTAGCTTGACTAAAGCCATGTGAGGTTAGCTTGACTACAGCCATGTGAGGTTAGCTTGACTACAGCCATGTGAGGTTAGCTTGACTACAGCCATGTGAGGTTAGCTTGAATACAGCCATGTGAGGTATACTCGGAATTTCCTGGGTTCCAGTGCCAAAGTTCCCAAGATTGGATGTGATTCATCTTGTTGATAGCGCGCTCTACTGGCGTGGTGAAGACCGTAGTTGCGTGGGATCTGGACTGGTTGCTTTTGAGAGTAACAAAATCTAATCCCAGTCTTGGACCAAGACTTCCTCGGTATCTACAGCAGCTGTTGGTGACTATATCCACCCACCAATTATATTTTTGTACCGTTAAACTCGGTGGTACTGTTAAACTCTGTTTACTTTCATAAGACAGTGGAAAATAAATGCCATCTTGTGTCATGTACTTAATGTGCTTGTACTCCACAGGAAATCTGTTTTTATGTGTTATGATTTGGTCATTGATAGTATCAAAGTTTGACACGATCCTTTCCAAAAATTGGAGGAATGTTAAAATGGGCAATATTTTGCAGAATTACCCCACAGAGATAAAGTTGAGCAGCTTGATTGCTTTCTAATAGTTTTCTACGTGGTATAGGTTTTCCTGGCAACTTCATAAACAATTTTCAATTTAATAGCCCACTCCTGTGAACAGTCACGCCCACACATCGGGATTCAGTCGTCAGAAAGAGTCGTTCAATTCCATTAGTTCAGCATTTACTTGACAAGTTCATTAAGTTTAAACCAAGCTGGTAGCTTGAAGTTGATCAAGAATAAAATTTCATATTTAAAATTGTTCTAACAAGTAAGGCCCAAGAAGTGTTTTCTGCAATTCCATCAGAACAAATCTCAGATTTATAAAGTACATGTACAAGTAAATAAGGCTGCAATTCTCAAAGCTTGGGAAGAAGTGCTAGAGGCAAAACGAATGTTTTGGAAAAAAAACAAACAAAACACCAAAAATATGTAAGCTACCGCTTGTGCACTCAACCAAAAAAAGGAAAGTTCCCCCTTCCAATACTTTTTTGTCTAACTTAAAAGCTACTGAGCACCTCTTGCTCAAATAACAACTAATCAGTACAGAAATTCATTAGCAATCTAGCCATGCTCTTTGTTTGGCCCAAAATGGCAATAATGTGTATGAATTTTTGCAATTTATGACAAATGATACTGAAAACAGTTGCACTTTAGTATACATGCATGTTGCGGTTCACACTCGCCTTGCAAGTGTACAAAAGTGCAACCTTTTTTTTCGGTACCGCTTGTCATAAATTGCATCATTTTGTACACATTATCCCTGTTTTGTACCAAACAAAGAGTATGGCTGGATTGCTAAGGAATTTCTGTACTGATCAGTCGTAATTTGAGCAAGATGTGCCCAGTAGTTTTTGAGTTGGACAAAAAAGTATTAAGGGGGACTTTCTTTTTTGGTTGCGTGTATAAGGAGTTGACATCCAGTTGTCAAATTGGTTTACCAAATAGGGCTCTCACATGAGCTGGCCTACATTTTGTACATACGGGTACTGGAACATCAGCGTCGCCATTATAGTAGGCAATGATCCTATAGTGCCGTGCGCAGAAGGGGTAGTAGGCAAGCCTTCAAAGCTGTGATGGATGGCGAAAACTGAGAAACATGCGGAGCCAACACCCAGTGCTGGTAGGCACGATGATAGCAACCCTACACGGCACAGGAAGTGACCATTATGCCATTTGATAAAGAAATTGCTGCTATGAAAATAAGCCCTTCTGTCTAGTTTACAATGCATAAAGTGGTTGCTAACCAAACGCTTGCCTACTGCAATGGTGGCCAATCACGTAGAAACCGGAAGGTCGCGTGGTACTTTGAAAGACAAACGATCGGAAACTTTACTATACCTTTTTCCACAGGTCACTGCACAGAATGAAAAAACTTCCTCTTCTGGCAAGCAAACTTGAACTGCTGTCAGATTTATTTACAACCCCTTCAAAATCCATGGCATGTAGATTTTACAACTTAAACAAATCATCAATTATTGTTGGATGAAGCAAGGACTGCTAGGGCTGTGCATGTTTGATTAATTCAGTATTTGATTATTCTAACTTGGACTTACTAGAATATTCAAAAATGCAAAATGTGCTGATTAAATTTACATACACCAGCCCATCAGGATTTGCGTGTGCTCTTGTCGAAAACTGACAAAGTGAAAGTCCACACTCATTGGAGGGGTCATTATTTCAAATCTGATCCTATCATGATGACGTCATTTATATAGACTTTGGGGAATTTTGTTAGCTACATTTTGATACCCCGTTTGCTACCAAAGACTGTTAATCGTCCGAGATTGACCATGGTTTATGAAAAATGATGCAGTTTGAAAAGTTGCAAATTTAAAGATTACGGGAGGAGAAATTGTTAAGCGTAAACCACACATGCCCGTAATGGCCCCTTTTGATTGCACAGTGCCTGCACAAAGCGCGGGTAATTCAATTAGCGTGCTCCTGTGGATGCAAGCACTGTGTGATGTGCATGCAAGCACTGTGTGATTGGTATTCCCTGCCGTTCTTTTCGGGTAGTGTAACATTGTCACGCAGCAATGTCCACTGGCGTACTCTTTATATTTGCAACTTTTCAAACTGCATCATTTTTTATAAACCGTTGTCACTGTTGGACGATTTACAGTGTTTGGTAGCAAACGGGGTATCAAAATGTAGCTAACAACATTCCCTAAAGGTCCATATAAATGAAGTCATCATAAGACAATCAGATTCTAAATTATTACCTCTCCAATGAGTGTGGCCTTTCTTTTTTGGGGGTGTTAAATACAAAGAACAGGTAGCAGAATGGCTGATAATTGATCAACTTTAAAGAAGGAATTTGAGCTAATATTCCTCACGAAAGCTCTCAAACCCAAGTGCGAAAGTGGCTTTCAACAGAAGTGTGGCATTTTGCAAACACTAAAACTTGCAACTTATAATGCAACACTGTAGATGCATTCATCATCTCAAGACCGCTCACATTTTTCTAATACCGGAATTGAAAAATGCTATTCGGATATTCGTTTGATCATCGAATATTCAAATATTCGAATATTTGGTATGCATACCCTGCACAGCCCTAGCCACTGCCAGTCTGATGACTGAACAACACGAGAAAGTCACAGAATTCAAGAAGAAACATATGTACAGCAATGTTTAAAAAAAACACACAATTCACGATGACAGTTTAAACTTAAAAAAATGAGCTATCTGTACTTCAAACTAAATAATACCATTAACTCATATTCATTGTACAATACTGATATTTACAGTGAAGAGACCATAATAATGGCTCAACTTATAATAGTAACATTCGAGTGTAACTTTTTTCCTTTAACAGTGGATCCTATATCAACGCATAATATGCTCAGTGCTTGTTGACAAAGTTACATTTCACGTCGGATGACGTGTATACACGCAAAGGTTTTGCGGTATTCGGAATGGATGACGGATAAACATGCAACGAGCGAGGCTGGAAATATCTGTCTGCGACCAGCTCGCAATGAGCAAGGGCAGAAATATCAGGGTGTGCTACCCGCAGATGACGGCCTGAGCTCGTCTGGCATCGAGGCTCGTAAAAAACAATCCCGCGCCTGGTCCGGTTGATGTCAAAATAATCCCGGCGAGAAAAATCCTAACTTCACAAAGTTACTTTGTAGGGCCCATTGAATCATTGCAGTAGTCTTTACCACACTTAGTAAATGTTTAGACAGTCACAATTTGTATGAATTGCAAGGTAATGGGGAGCCAATTCACACAGAAGTTCAATAAAAGGAAAGGAGATGGGACAAGCAGCGTATCGCAAAGTAGGAAATGTTGGGTGGAAAATGCACCATCTAACCCACCTCAATCCTCCAAAATCCTCATGGCGGTTTTGGAGGATTTTGGAGGATTGAGGATGAATGGTGTTTTAAAAGGAGGAGAATTTTGAGGGATTGAGGATGAATGCATTTTTTGAGGCAGGATGGTCTTGACGATTTTGAAGGATTGAGACACTGGGTATCCTTCATTTGAACATAAGTGCACAATTTTGGAGGATTTGGACAACTGAGGATGGTTCCTCGCAAAAAGGGCCTAGGGAGTTAGGGTAAGTCACTGTAGTACCTGAAACTGCCCTGCCTATTACTTCATGTAGCCTCCAAAACCGCATAAACACAATGTAATACAATGTAGTACAGGTGCTAACTGAAAGGTTCACAAGGTGACGTCATGGCCACTTGTGTGTCAATTGGCCAGAATGCATATTTTTCACATGGAATATTTGGAAGAATCACTTACATTTTTAAGCGCAGAGGTTTATCGCTCTACCACTGATCTTTATACAGAAATACTGTGATTGAAACAAGCACATTCTATTTGTTTACCCGCACAGAATCCTGATACTACCTAAAGTGTAATGCGGCCCTAACAGAGATAAGTACAAACGAGCATCTTGGCAGTAAATAGTCAAGTACAAGTTACAAGATGTAAAACCATCCCATGGCCCTGGACAAGGTCAAAAGGTCATGTGAAAATTGGCAGGCCAGTTATAGTAAATGTTCAATTTCTACCATGCCCCCCCCCCAAAAAAAAGAAAGAACAAAACGAGGAAAGAGTAAAAACAACAATTCACTCTGGTCTCGTTCTGTGTTTCTAGATACATATGTACACATTTCATACAAAAAGGACGATCATTATAAACATACGTAAATTCCAACTGAGTTAATTATGACAATGCCATAAACGAAATCAAATCCACTTCATTTTCAAACGCATGTATTTGATGGAAACAGTGATTGAAGTTGAACCCTTTAGCCATTGTACTGCCCCAAACCGCCCTGCCTGATACTCCTCATACCGCCCCAAACCGTCCTGGCAGTCTGGGACCTTGCTGATTAATGGAGGAATAAATACAGTGCAATACAATTTAATACAAGAGCCAAAGATTTAAACCGTTGCTTGACGAGTACAATATTACTAAGGGAATGTGTGCTTGGCCCGTTTTTAACACTCTGTTTCAGAAGGTTGGACTCTGGATGCTAATAATTACCCGGACTACGAAATACATAGGACTATGAAATACTGACTCACTGGTAGTATTGTGCATGCCTACGTGAGAATTGTGAACGTTCAACCAATGAAACGGTAAAAGGCACCAGATTTCATAGGAGTCCAAATTTCATGTGACACTGGAAAAGTGTTTAAGACCGGCCAGCCGGTCTTTATCAACCGTTTAAAACTGGCCACATGACGGCTCTTGACCAGTAGGAATGGGTAAACTATCTTAGGTATTTATGAATTGTGTTTATGTATTAATCCTTAAGATTACGTTCCGAAATTTAAAAAAAAGTATTTGTGATTAAGAAAGCGGATTGGGGACAACAGTGTTTGCTTCCCACATGGTGCCCAAGCAGCCACCATGTACCAGGCTGGCACTCTAATAGAATTCATGATACTGAACATGAATGATGGAATAAACACAGAAAGTTTACTGTTTAAAGCAGCGTCATGAACTTGGCGCCTCGATCAATCTATTGATAGATACATGTACTTCATCACAACCCAAGATCACCCATAAGCACATCGGTCCAGATCTGCTTGAACCTTCACAAGCATCAACAGTCTGAGCGCCATATTTTGATGGTTTTATCGTTTTCAAGAGCAGCAGAAGCAATCAGATTCTCGGTCGGGTGACATGCTGTGCATAGCACCACATCTGCAGAAAAGATAACAAGAAAATTGAACTCTTAATAAAAAATTTCCGGAGTGGCTTTTCATCATTCACAAACCTTTGCTTCAGTGCCAACATCAGTTGATGCACTTGTAATCTAATGAGCACACAACAAAGTTGTTGTCTACTGTGAAATAGCCTATAGTCGCGTGTCAATGTGCCCTATGCAAATCTATGTTGCGCATATGGGTGCGCGTTGACACGCGAACGGGTCCGCAGTGACACATGCACGCCCCGGGTACACTTTCTACTCTGTGCCCAGGGTCAATTCAAGGTACCCGGGGAACATGAGTATGCGGAGACCAATAGTGCAGCTCCAGCAGTTCCTAACCCTGCTGAATCCAACAGGATCCAACTATGTCACATACCCGATGGAGCCTGTTGGATTGAGCAGTAAACCCCTTGTGTACATTCCTCGTGCAAAATGTTGGATTCAGCAGGCAAACTGAACCACATTATAATGCCAAGTTGAACCCCGTAGGATTCAGCAGACAACTGAAAATAAGGCACAGTGGATTGAGCAGGAAACTCTGGTTGGACTCTGTTGGATTTAGCAGGGTAGTCCTGAGGAAGTACTAGGGGTTCGGGGTAATGTCTGTGACAGAGCCAATGAACCATATATAATTAATGACTCGGAAAAATGATCCAAAACTCCTAGTCTGTAATCTCCTCGACCATTACCAGATGACGGATGTATAAGATTTGAAAAATATATTTTCAGGTTTATTCACCGAGTTCTTAAAAACTCTGTCGCAGACAGAATTGCCCATTATATTTGATGAATTCAATTCCTTTGCTCCTATATTCACATGTCACTTACCTGTGTGGCCTTGTAGTTTCTGTACAATCTCTTTGGTTTGAAGGTTCCAAATGTAAACCATGTTGTCCTCTGATCCAGACACTATCCACTGTTCAAGTTCAAAACAGATCGTAACATTCAAATAGTGTTGGTTATATCGTAGCTTGTTGGGCCCCTACAGCTTCAACGAATATGCCTAGTATTGCTTAGGAGTTCTATGCTTCTAATAGCAGTCAAACCGTGCCAAGTTTAAAGGTAATATACATCATTTGCTTTTGCTGTAATTTTCAGAAATGGTTGGAATTGGGGGGTTGGAAATATATAGCAAATATAGTTACACTGACTTTTTTGAGGTTTTGGGTTCGAAAATGCTATAAAAACCAAGAAAACCAATCATTTTCCTGTAGTCTGGTTCCCTGACTCCATTTAAGAAGAAACAGAGCAGTTTACATATATTGGGGAATTGTAAGGTCAGGGAACCAGTCTAGCTGGCTTGTACCCGTTCATAGGTGTGTAATCGATTGCAAACAAGTGCGATGGTCAACTGGGGCCAGTATTTGAAAAAAAGCCAGTTTTTTCCAACGCTGATCGGCCGATCAGCGTTGGAAATTGATACAAAAATACCACTTTTCTTGAAAATGACAGTATACCAGGTGCCATGATTTTACAGGATGCTTTACACTGTCATTCACTAACAGTCCAGCTAGGTATTTCAGAATGATTTGGTAGCTTTATTTTTTGACGTTTGCAAATGTTGTATTTTCCCTTTAATATGACAGGCCATTTCTATAATTGGGCTAGCAAGCTGCTGAGATTGGGCCATCGCAACTTGCCAAGGATGGGCATTTGCAACTCTGCGTGACAAAGCAGGAAATAAATATTGAATTTACAATTCCCCAATGCAAATTCCATCTTATGAACAACCTACCTTGCCTCCCGTCACAGAGAAATTGGCAAATATGCAGTACTTTTCGTTTTTGTGTCCGGTGTAAGTCTTCAAACATTTGCCCTTGCTGTAGTCCCACAGCTTTAATGTGCTGGCAATAAATGAAAAGTAAAAAATAAAAGTTTTTTTTATTCCAGAGGGTAAAATAAGCAACAGGACAATGCATGCTGAGTAAAGCTGGTCCCAGAGTCCACAAAATTCCTTTCAATTGATTCAGAATAGCTATTCACTGGAAGTTGGGCCAGATTTAACCCATTCGTTGGCATTATGGGGTAATCCTATATGATAGCACTGCTCGACTCACAAGTGACAATACTATTTAAATCTCCCATCTTATGTGAACCAGGAGTAAATTTAACAATTGTTGACTGCTGTTGATGTGGGATATGATGTTTTTAACACCCGAGGGGCGCATAGCTCCTGAGGCGAGGCTAGCGTGCCAGCAGGTTCCATACGCGCGCGCAATGCGTACAATGAACGCAGTGCGATATCACTGATCTCTCCGTCTGTGACATGCATTTTTATAGACCAGACACGTGGCCGTTCTAGACCAATGAAATTACAGTATCCAAGCACACGATATAGCAAAAGTACTAGTTACTTCAGAGATTGTTGCTACCTTTCAAATTCAATAAACCTTTATCATGCTGCCACCATTTCAGTCATGTTCCCTGTAACCAATAACAATACTGAATGATAAATGTTTTTGTGCAAAAAGGAACCAGACTATTTTTCCTTCCAGCCTCGCTTTGGTTACGTTGATTTGAATGGGACAAAATCAAGATGGCCGCGACATGATAATGGTCTATAAGGCAAACTTCAGTAAAAAGTCTGTGAAATGTCCATGAACGTTTGCTGAATTTTAGTGTTGCTAAGGACTGATCAGTCTGTGTACTCTCCGAGTACCCATGTCCACTCTTGCCTGACTAATTTCATAGACCCTTTTACTACAGATTAATTGTTTCGGAAATACAATTGATTTTTAAGGGTTAAGATTAATTGAAATTTTTGTGAAATGACCCCCTCATGTGGTTTTAACTTACTTGTCTAATGTTGCCGCCAGTATGTACTTGCCGTTGGGTGAAAACTTGACGAACGATACAGGAGGATTGTCATCGTCTACAAAACATTCAGAAAAGACTGACATTATTGCACACATACTGGATCTCTTCTCACTGATGGATTCCGTGCACAAGTACCCCCTCAATGGTTACATAGGGAGAGTTGGGGGAGACCTATGGAATGGATGTTGGACGGAATTAATGTTGGTGCCTGACGTTCACAAAAAAGACTGGCTTGTGCATAATAAAAATAAAACAAGCCGTGCCTACTTAGTTCAAGAACAAGTTCATGCATGCAGTGTGTGTTCCTCCCACAAGAGCTTTCGAAAGTACTAATTTTTCTTGCACGGAGACCTTTTTTTCCCAGCCACACTTGGTCTATTACACACATGTAAAACAAGCGGCACATGTAAAACAAGAGGCAATGCAGGTCATGCTTCTATGAGAGCACATGTCTCCATTCACAAAGTACCAGCAAGCACAATAGTCTATAAAGAACTTACCAATTAATGTCTTCAAACACTGGCCTGATGCTGTATCCCAGATTCGACTACAAACAACAGATAATTATTGTAATAAGAATAAAAAGGTTGTGGCGCATGACTATTAACCTCTTAAAATAATTTCAAAAAAGTGTAACGCAACACAGTTGACAGTGCAAAAAAATGTTATTGATAATATATAATTGTAGTATTAAAGTTGCTCTCTCCGTGCTCTTGAACAAATTCATTTTTCCCTGATGCCTTTTTTCTGTTCTGGACTTCTGTAACCCTCTGAAACAGGGATTTCATTTTGGGTTTTTTGTGAACGGACAGATCTGCTCTATCAGTATGGATTCTGATAGGGCGGCAGGAACTAGTTTAACCTGCAAGAACTGAAATATTGTCAGGCTGCAAATAATTTGCAATTTTTATTCGATGCCGTATTCAACAGTAGATAACTTTTATATTGCAAGGAAAATAGCAATTTAAAAATCATGCATTTTCCAAGTGAATCTCGAAAACGGCAAGGGGAGAGCAATTTTAAAGGTGTGCACAGCATGCAGCCTTGTTTTCACGGCAATTTAAAAAAAAAATCACTCCCAATTTTTAACTACACAGTTTGCACAATTCATAAAAACCTTTAACCAATGACAAACGAAATAACACAAATCCTGGCTTTCTTAAACCACTTTTCAATTTTATTTGGAATGGCACTGGAGACGCATATGTGTTTGTTGCATGATTACTCAACCAGATCCCGTAATAATCTGTTTCTTCCCTTCAGCCGCACCATGTAAGTATTAACACCCTTCTCTTTTACGGTCCTCGTTTATGGAATGCCATCCCCGATGACGTAACAACAGAGCCGTCCATGGGTCAATTTGAGACTTCTTATATAAAAAGAGTCCTCCTCTCCCATTATGTAACATAGCTGTATTTCTCTCCTTATTTATTTAAGTTTTTAGTTATAAGATTTGAGGCTTTGCATGGTGGGTATCGGTATCGTTTCGGTTTGCGGTAACACCATGTGGTAATAACTACTGCTTAGAAGATATTAGTTCTGAAAAGAACTTGTCCTGCTTATTATCAACTTTGCTAAGTAGTTTTTTGTTCTGATAAGAATGTTCAGTCCTGCTGTAAGTTTTTAGTTGTCATCAGATATTACATTCCTTCTTTGTATTATTTCGCCGTCAGCTTTAGTCATGTCTTTTCTGTCCTGTCTGTCCCGTCCTTGTCTTGTTTGTAGTTGTTGGTATTGTTTTTTTTGTCTGTACGGGCTATTTTCTCACAAGCCTCGGCTTACTTAAACAGCCTCATGCTCTTTTTTCTCTTGTACATACATCATAATTCTTATCTTATTATTAGTTCCAAGTGTTCATTATTTTTGTTTATTATATGTTCGATATATAGTGATTCTGTTATTTTCCTATGTACTAATTTTCTTTAATTATCGATGTATTTCCAAAATGGAGTATGGAATAAATGTCTTCTTGAATTGAAATGAAAAAAAAAAGTCAAGCCAAATAATTTTTTCTAAGTCATCATCTCAATGTACAATCTTGTAATGGATACAAAAAATACTGAGGTAACACTTACCAGAGCCCATCGTAACTGCTTGACACAATAAGGGACCCATCACGATTGAAATCAACCTGCAATCAATTTAAAAACAAACCACACACTAGTCAACTTCTAATTACACTAGTCAACTTCTAATTCAGTAGAGATATCAACATTGTCATCAATGAATCAGGGAGGAATCTTTGATAAAAAAAACACCCAAAATAGTACTTTAAAGGTAGGGTTAATGAGCCAGCCTTACAGTACGAGGTTTGATTCCATTAAAAACTGAACATTTCATCAAGTTATTTCATAAGAACTTGATTTTTATGCGAATGCATTGATTTTTCTGTTTCAGTTAAAGTCACGGGTAAAACAAGCATGATTTTTGAACATGTGGTAGAAGTGGCAGCTGATCACTTAGTTCACGTATACTGATACAGTGTCGCGCGACACTCAGTTCATGTAGATTGAATGGCCCTTCGTTTTTTGTCAAAATTATCGGTCTTAAATTATCTTTTCCTTTTATTAATAGGAACACTTTGATGAATTAATGGTGCAAGTGTTTACAATTTTGGTTAAGCAAATAGAAATATGCGTGGTAACTAAGCAAGCATTGCTGAAATATACCAAACAGAACAATGGTGCGGTGAATTTTCTTTCGCTTTGATGGTTCGGCTGCAGCATTTGCAACCGCAATGAGTGATTCAATTTCAAAGTAGAAAAAGAACTTACCGCCGACACAGGGTCTGAATGAGCTGGCAGAGTCTTGAGACATTTCCCGGTCTTAACATCCCAGATTCGTACACTTTCATCAAACTAAATCAAATAAACAAGAACATCAATAATGGGCTTCATATCATTACAACTATGAGTCTACTATTTGCCATTTTACAAACCTACTTTAAGTGTTTTCTGTGTTGAATTACTTTTAAGGGATTTTCAGTATTTTCAATTAATTTTTGATAGATGTTCTGTCCTTTTCAAGTTGGTTCACTTTTTTACTTTTTCCCTTTTTTCATATTTTCCCCTTCAAAGATACATTTTGGAAAAATAATCCCCGCTCATCCATTTTTTGTTTAACCCTGTCCATCCCAACTCCATCAAAATCAATCCCCCCATTTTGATGGATTTTCAGGGACTTGGTCCAGAAGGACCAATAAATATTGATGGAGTATGATGGACTCGGGCCTAATGGCCTGAAGCAGTGCTAGGCATATCCGATTGATTTTGCCAAGCTTCCTGTACTGCTATTGTGATAAAAGCCATGTGTAGCAAGTCCATGAATGCCAACCAGTGCGTCAGTGGTGGATTCCATTATATCATTGTATAGTTTCGCATTGGAAGCACACTGATTGGTGGATTTTGATGGACTTGGTCCAGTTCCTCGTAAAGTAAAGATGACTGAAGCTTAAGAGGTTGTTTTTTTCAATGACGTACAAGCTTTAGTTCTATAAGAAAGTATTTATTATACCATGTGTATTCAGGTTTGCAATGTTTGACTTACCGAGCCAGAAACGATCAGGTTGGACTGTGGATTGAAGTTGCAGCAGAACACATAGTTACTGTGACCTTTCAATGTCTTCAAACACTTTCCCTGATAAAGACAATCATATTTCATCAATAAATTTAACGTGAATCTAGAATGTGATTCATGAATTCACTCACAACATTAAAATACAAATATTCATGGCCACGAACGGCAGTAAGCAAATTAACCTCTACCCTTCATCTCTGGCGGGCAGCTACAACAAAGCCATCCCAGCAGTCAAAATCAATCAACTGATCATTTGTTAAAGTATTTACTTGTGCTCCAGAGGAGTTTTTTAGAGGTCGACAGTAGTTGACAACTACTAGTATTACCGGTCCTATTGTCTGAGCAGTTTTTGTTCCAAATATAGTAATGACTTTTTAAATTGTACAATTGCATGTAAATAAATCAAATTAGGTTTTGTCCTTCGCCGTCGTATAAACACTGTATACTCAGTGTGTTACCTCCCGAGTGAAAGTTGGAAAAAATCACTCGGGTGGGACTCGAACCCACGACCTCCTGCTTTCTAGTGCAGATGTCTTACCACTCGACCACCGAGCTAACGGGATTGGTTGGCTGGTTCAAATCTGATGTACATAGCAGCGGGTACCGCATTAACCATTCATAAGATGGACTTTTTGCATCGGGATGATGTAAATCAAATTAGGTTTTGCCCTTCGCCGACGTATAAACACTGTATACTCAGTGTGTTACCTCCCGAGTGAAAGTTGGAAAAAATCACTCTGTCAACATCTAAATACCTGTAAATACTTTGTCAACATCTATCAATTCTTCATTAAGTCCACAAAGTAAACTCACAGTGCTGAAGTCCCAGACTTTAAGGGTCTTATCATCGGACGCTGAAACTAGCAGACGGGAGTCACTTGACCATGCAACGTCTGAAATTCCCTATAAACGATCATAAATACGACATATATTGAAATAAAACCATAATCAACAATAATTTTGTAATCACGCACTGCATGAACTTCATGTACATGAATAAAGTTACAGCCAGTTCACTGCACTAAGTTTTTACTGAAAAATCTATAAAATCGGAAGTCGTAAGTTTCCAAGAAAAAAATAGATAAAAACTGTAAGACTTTTAACACAAGTATCCCCATATTGGGACAATCTAATGAAAATTTAACGGGGTTAACAAAAGACAGTTTTGAAATTGCAGTCTTACATGTATGTTTTTTTCACAATATTCTGACTTCCTAAGTAAGAGGACATTGCAAAAATACACAACTTCTTCAAATATGCATTTCAAATTTACTGATGAATGAATCTTACCAGTTTGTGGCCGGACACTGTCTTCTCAAATTTCCCATCATATGCTCCCCATATTTTGATTAACTTATCCGCAGCTGGAAAAAAATTGCACACAGAAAAAAAATGACACTCAAATAATACTTTTGCGTTTTTGTTGTTGCACATACTAGTTGCATACATCTATGTACGTTTGTCTCTTGGTTACATCAGACATGATATTTGTCCCCCAGGAAAATTTAGTGTCCTGCAGACCCCAAAAGTGTGATGTATACAGCGCAGAATGCTGAAAATGGAAGAAATAATAGGAAATGCTAGGGAGAAAAAAGTTCTATCCCTATAACTCCCCAACCTCTCATGCCCAGAAGCCTGAATCCTCCAATATCCTCTAATGGAATGGAGTTAACAACTCTAAGCACCTGAATCCTTCAAATTCATCCACTGTTTGTTGCTGGAGGCCTCTGCCTGGATCCTTCGAAATCCTCCACTGGGTTTGCTGGCATGTTATCACATAATCGGATTTCAGTGCTCTCATGAGTTCATTAGCCTGTGTAACTTATTGAAATCCTCCGTTGTCATCCTGTATTGTGGATTGGCAATGCCAAGGCCCTAAACAGTTGGAGTAACAAGTGACAGCCTGAATCCTCCATAATCGTTTTTTTGGCAAAACCAGCCAGAGCCTCAATCTTCCAAATTCATCCAGTATCAGATTGGACCTGATGACCTGGATCCTCTGTTATCATCCAGACGCAAAATCCTCTTATTCCCTTAACCCTAACCGCCCTAAATCCTTCAAAATCTCCTTTGCCAAAGTGGAGGAATTTGGAGGATTGAGGTTACATGGCAAAAGTGCGTTACTGATTTCGTAGGATGCATTTTGTCAAGGTCTTGGGCCGGACCTTGAGTTGTTTTTGCTCAGCAATGCACAAATCTAGGCCTGGATTATGCTTGAAATCCTCCGTACTGCTCCAGGATGTCACTGGCCAAGCCTCAACATATTGACAGTCACTGCCGCAGGATTTTGCAGGATTCAGGCAGTGGTCACCCGTCCACGGACCATATTCAGGAAATAATGGAGGAATTTGCAGGATTAAGGCTATATGCTATTTTTCCATGAGGCCAATTGGAGGATTTTGCAGAATTGAGGCGACATCCTAGCAAAAAGGCCTAGGGAATTAGGGTTAATCCTGATTTTCAAAGGTCCTCAATCTAAAATCCTCCATTTTGTAATGACGACTTTTGGAGGATTTGGGAAGGTTAGGGTTAAAATAGGCAAACTATCATGCCTGATATACTCCCCAAGACCTTTCATACAACAAAATATTCACAAAATCTATTTTTTATTTACACTAAATGACTCTTAACATGCTTAAAATCACTTTATTATCCATGAAAATAAAAGGTCAGGGTTACTGTCATGAAAGGAAATAAAGAACTGATATTGTGTACATGTCAAGTTTTATACTTACAAGAGCTGGCTAACCATTCACCATTAGGGCTGAATTTCACTGAAGACACTGCCTTTGTGTGACCAGCAAGAGTGAATTTCAGTGAGTAGTTAGGCTTCTAAAACAAAACACAGAAACAAAACAACTCATATAAACATGAGGGAACACACAGGCTTCAGAAATGCGAATATTCATTGCCAGATCGTGTTTACAAGTCCTTTGGCATTAACTGGTTAAAGCAGTCCATATTTGTTTTATAATGCCTTACCCACAGATTCTGCTTGATTTTGAGCGATAACTGAATAATTCCACCAAAAGAAATGAAATTAGTTGAAAAGTTACCTGCACTTTTCCAAACTACTTCTTCCCGAAATGTTTGAACCTGATTCTATAGACGTGGGAACAATACACACAACATGCACACCCATAAGCTTGTGCACACAGACCCCCGATTGAAACACTTTTCAATCGTGTAGCGCACTTTTTTTCAGTCATTGATTAGTCTTTTTGATTGTCAAAATAGTTGATGCCATGAAACTCGCTCTAGGCCAATCAGGAGATTGCATGCAAATTTGCAGAATGCAGATTTGGTTACCACATCCCCCATAGTCTTGTGTGCATTTATCTGCCACGTTTATCCCGGCAGTAAATATTGTCGAATCTTGTTATACACATGCGTAGTTGGAATACCGATTTGTTTTTTTACAAAAACTTGACACTGATATATTGATACCTTTGGCAGATTGGAGATGGCTGTAGTTGGGGCATTGGCACTGCTTGCTGGTGTTGTAGTTGGTGACGTCTTACTGTGAGATTCCTTCTTTACTTGTTCCATCTTTTTGTCTTCACTACTCGCCATTCTATACGTTCTGCGAATCAACAACTGATGAAGTTTATACAAGTACTGTACAATGTATTCTGAGCAACTAGGACTCTACAAATCGCCTTTTTTTAACATTCGGTCATGGACTGGCGATAGTTGAGTGAGTCCTAGAGAGAACTTTTCATTCGAGTGCCATCCAATCATCATGCACTCATCGCCCACCGAAACCAACATGTCAAATATGCCACCTTGGGATCCGGTAAAAAAGAGAAATTTCCCGTTCAAGTCCGTAAATACCGGTGTGGGAAATAGGTCCAGTCTGATCATTCTCTCAAGATCCTTTGCTTTGTGAATGATTCACAAAGCAAAGGATTGACTTGAAACAGAACAAAACTGACTAAACATATGAAAAAAAAGAAGATCATTTCTGCAACTGTGTTGAGGCCAAATTTCACGGCCTCCGCCATTTTTTGACTGCTGGCTACAAAGTAGATTGACCTCCAGGTCAAAATGTTGAATTCCCGATGAGCATTGGAGCTGGAGTTTCTCAAGCTAGCGTGACGGCTGCCATAACGATAACCATGGCGAAAAAAAAGTTTTTCTCCCCATATGTCATGTATGTGGTCCAATGGTTAGGGTGTTCGACTCGTGTGCCGTGGTACACAAGTTTGAATCCTGACGGGGAACATGGTGCTTGTGCTTGACCATTATTGTTTCGTCCGGAAAGAATGTTGCAACCTGACGCTACTTCAGCGGTTGTGTACAAAGTCTATGGAGAGTCAAGACAATTTTCTAAGTATTTCCTAACAAAATTGGAAATGTTTCTCAGTCCCAGATTCATGGCTTATCATCATTTCTGCAACGACTGACCTTCATTGAGATGATATATGAAGAAAAAAGCAGCGTTAGGTTGCAACATTCTTTCCATTTGTCCATCGGATGGGACGTAAAGCCGTAGGTTCTGTGTGTTGTGTAATGCACGTTAAAGAACCCAGTATCTTACCGCTAAGACTAGAGAAGGGGTTTGCCCCGGTGTTTGCAGTGGCTGCTAAATGCGTCGCAGCATGGAGCCCTTATAATAAAGGTGCTACATAATCACATTTCCATCAACTTCATTACCTGTCTCTAATTTAGGAAAAATTCTGCCAACCGGACACCACTTTTTTCAATTAATTTTCTAGCGCCAAAAGTTACCTCTTTTATGGTTATTCCCTCCACTTTCCCTCCTCTACTCTCACCCCCTCCTATCCTTAATTTCTATTTATCAATCAGTCACTCACTTCATCGAGATTCGAACCTCGGACGCTTGCTTGATACACGAGTCTCTTAACCGCTAGGCCGCACGATCGCTGTTGCAATGATCAATCTTTGGACGTATTTGAAGTATCCATTGAAATAAACTAAATATTCATGAGAAAATAAATATTCATAATGACGTATTGCACTATCATTGGCCGGCTCATGCGACGTCTCATGCGACGTCGTGGTTATCGATGTCATGCGTATAACGTACCGCTGTTCCAGACACTTCAATCAGTTTTGACCGGCTGCTTCAACTCGGATCTGCACTACATGTGCATGCAAAATGTGCTCCAAAAACACATTTTTACCAATTTTTTTTCGCATGTCCACTCTTTCCTGGATTCCTCTTGGTTGAAATCACAAGGTAAGGTGAAAATTTGGATGTTTGGCGGCAGGTAAGTGGTGTCCGGTTGGCAGAATTTTTCCCCAGCTCCAAGTAGCCTAAGTCAAGTGTTTTTTTTCAAAGTCTTCAAAATTTGCTCTTTTTTTGGACTTGCTCCCGCCTCTACATTCTTTGAGAGAGTGGGGGCGCTGGTTTCCCGGAACCAGTATATCTCTTGACACCAGAAAACAACGAATCAATATTATTAAAGCGGGAGTTTCCCAAACTACTCAGTAAATAAAATCCAGACACAATTCTTTTTTTGGGAAAAGGCCTACTAAATCGATAGGCCTACTAAATCTTGTTAAATAGTACGCACCTAATTTTGTTCCTCGATGACAGACACTAGACAATGATGTGCAGTAGCAGTGCTGAAACACTACACGTGCACTGCACTTGCGTTGCAAGCTAGTGACTACATATACCAAAGTAGTTTTGTTGGCTACGGCTTTTACAATTACGCGTGCATGTATGCGCGAATGCAAACGGTCGAAGCCACTTGTACTTCACATAACTGACAGCCGTAGTCAAATATTTGGTCTTGTTAGTCTTTCATCAAGGCGTCGTTGTACTGATGAAAGAGGGCGCTATTTTTCTGGTCCACAAAACGATTGTCGCCGGTGGTTCACTTTTCGTGTTTTACGCGCATTATGTGCAAAATCAGTGTTTTAGGTCACGGTGGGAATTCCAGCTGTTTGAAAAAGCTGTTTACAACGCAAGGTCTGAAATTTTGGGAAGCAAAAGTGAGTCGGTTAAATTGAACGTGGAACTAGATTGTGGCGTAGATTAAGGGATTAAGCGTCACCTGTTTTTTGACCGAAGTTGGTCAAGATCCGTCCGCTTTGAGGGTGTAGACCAATAAATAAATTGCCATAGGGACTTTAAAATGAATACTGCAACTTCAAACAATCGTGAATTTAATACTCACAACTCTCACAGGTGATCAAAGCATACGCCAAACTTAAGTTTGATTAGTATCCTCTTTCAATATATTTTTTTTGTGGGGTTGACTTCAAATTTATTTTGGGTGCATTTCCCCTCCAATCACCCTTGAAGCCCACCGCCATTTTGAGAAAAAAAAATCCCTCCACTCAATTGCCAACCCCCCCCCCCCGACTTTCGGATCCAATTTCATTCAAGAAATTCTCAGAAATGGGTAGGCAGGCCTTAGGGCTACAGTGTTTAAGTACACTTTTGTTTACCCTGGCCGGCTTGGAATGTTATATTGTCCTTGTTTTCTGTCCCTCTATCTCCTTTCCCCTGCCAAACTGTCCACCCTCCCCCCGACCCATTTCTTCTCGCATCCTTCAGTCTTGTCTGGTCATACTTTTTCAATTTCCAATTTTGTTTACTTTTTGATATATTTCTGCTTTGTCACTGTACTTTTGTTCATTTGTTGGCCGAATAAATAATAATAATAAATACAAGTACGGGGGGATGTTCAAAGACAGGTTAACATCTAGCAACCCTTCATTTCTATAAATTACCCTCTCGTGCAGGATCCATGCACAAATTGCTCAATTAAGAAAATTGACTCTATAGTGTGATTTGACGCATGGGCGGCGTAGACAATTTGGGGCCTATTTACTGGTCTGCACCCTGAACAGCGCCCCAAATATTATGCTGTCCAGCTCCCCCTCCCTCCCGACCCCGAACCCGGGCCCCATTCATATTGGTCTAGTGACGCCCAGGCTACCATTACAGTAGGGTCTCTATAGTGCTGCAGGTCTACATTATCACACACCTCAAAGTAACGGGTCGGTTAACTTGGAACGGAGCCACGAGCCTCTATTTGCTTGAAAATCCAAGTCCTCAAATTTCTTGGAATTCCGTTGGGGAATCATCAAACCATCCTTGCTCTAAGATCAAAGTTAACTACAGTGGATCTGTTGCAGCGATTAACTATCCAAACGCCCTATCCCAAAAGAAAATAAATGCATCTCAAGGGGGCTGCACTTCAAAAGAAAAAACAACCATTTTTTTGTGGGAAGTTGTTCAGCGCTGGTGATCGATTAGATGTTAATAGATCGCCTTCACAACATCGCCTGTGCGCAGGTTGTTTAGCGACTTTCGCGGTAGAGCTCCCTCACATGGCAATCTTTCGAACAAAAACCCAGTCAGAGAGGGCGCACTAGTACGAAAATCGGCCATGCAGCTGCGGCAGTACGTCTTGGACAACAAACATTAACCAACTGGACGTTTCCCAAACCTTTCACAGCCTTGCTGACCTCTTCCTGATACCACCTGAGTGCCTGTCGACTTCTTGAGACAACTTCTCAAAAAAATTACTTTTTCAAAACCCATCCAACGTTTCCTAAATTCACCCCCACATCTAAATTTCTCCATGCTCACAACCTCTTCAAATACAAAACCCCCTCTATTTCGACCATCAACGGTTTTTGTTAATCAAAACTGAGGCTGACAAGACCACGGGAATTTTAACTTATTTCCCGACTTTTTTCTTTGAACCGTTTCCATTTATTACCAAATGCTTTATATTGGATGATTTCTCAATGACTTTCTTTCTCAACATCTATGTTTTGTACTCTTTCCCCCTGAAGTTTTTGGGTAATCCATGGGGTTCTGTTCCCGGGTATGAACCCTTCCTTCCCTATAGTGTTCCGACATTCTGTAGATGCCGATGGCTCTTTCCACCTTGCCTCTTCCCATCAGATCCCAGCCCACTTTCTGTTATCGCTATTTTCCAGCGGTTTGACTACAAATGCCACGAGCAATCCTGCTCGCCCGAGCAAAGCTCGCCCGAGCAATCCTGTTTAAAAATATATATATTTTATTCCATTTAGTTGCGCTTTCTCTTTATTTTTGTTTACTCTCTGTTTATTTTATCATTCAACGTAATTTCTTTTCTTCGTCAGTATATCTCTTAATGTGTACTCTCCCTTTGTTTTCTAAAAGACACATTAGTTCTGGTTTTACAAGGATATTCCCAGCATTCTGAGAGTTGAGAGTTTCATCTGTTAATCTAAATCCATTGCGAAACAATTATCAAAAAAAGTCTGGACCTTACTGTCTTATTTCCAACTGGCAGTTTCGGCGACTATCAAGACAACTTTCTCTTTATATCATCAGATTTTGACCCTTCAGCGGGCGTCTTTTATCGAACTTCGGCAAACCGATGAAACATGACGTACCCTGCAGTTGATAAAATTTAATAGCACTTTTCCATAACCAGTGAAGAGCTTAACAAAACGTGTCATATTTGTCCTTCATGACATCAGGAATTGCAGTCTTCTTTGTCTCTGTCAGCACTGCAATCGATGTGTGAAGGGTTCAGAACTGACGGAAAAACCTCAACTTATGATCGTTCATCACATTCTCCCCGTGGGGCCGCCATGTTGGGTCAGCTGATAGCTATCGACCATTCAAAAACTTCGTAGACTTCTCTGTCCAGGCTTTCCTCACAATTATGAGTTGGCTGCTCCGATTGGCTTGCTCGTGGGCTCGCATACTGAATTAATTAATGCATATCAAACATTCGTCTCAGAGTTTGCGAACGCAGTTATTATGGTCGGCACTTAAAAGGCAAGGAATAAATATATTCCAAAAGCAGGGGAGAATACAAAGCAAATGCCACACTTAATACGGACAAAACACTGAAAAGGCTGCTATAGAGTTCAATGAAACGTTTCTGTTCACAGTTTTTTAATGGTAAAATAACATTAAATTGGGCAAGATGGAATGTGGTTTATTAATACTTCTTATGTCGTGTTTCAAATATATACAAAATGGTTCATGAAAATTGCACTGACCGTTTGCTGAAGATTAGTATTACACTTTCAATTCAATAACTTAGGCAAAAAAATATTGGCTATTAATTGTCAGAAATTGCGCATTAAGCTTGTAAAACACATGTACTCTATTTTAAATAAGCTCAACCTCTGCATATAAAATAATAAGTTTTACAGTGGAAAAAACAACAACAAAAGGAACTAACCTAATTGTATTTGCGTAGAGCCACTTGAAGTATACGTCATAATTTTGTAACGATAACATTTAGTTTCCTACTACGTAGAAACTAATCTTACAGTTAGAAGAACAAATATCAAAGCAGATGTCGATGAATATTGCTAAAAAAAAGGTGAAAAAGGGTTGAGTGAAGGATTATACTTGGAATTTATTTTCATTTCAGTTAAATTGCCTTGGGTTTCCGTTGGTCAACAAACTTTATGCCGTCCTTTCACTTTCGTCCCTGCACTTTCGTACTGTCTGTGTGTAGTTGCGATTCGACTTTATACTCAACTTCGGTCGAAGATGTAGACAAGATGTTTCTCTAGATCTCTAGATCGATCCAGTAAGCCCCGCCCACTGCGCACTGGACAAAATAACACGTGCTCCTCTCCAATGCCACACTGCACTTTCCTGCCGCGCGCATCATACGCGCGTGCACGCATGTCGGCTGTGATTGGTCAGAACACCATGGGGCGGTGCTTCCTGGATCGGTCCATTGAGGCTGTAGGGCTCGTTATATTAACAAAGAAGTTGGAAAATCATTTGAACGGTATAATGTGACCACATGTCACACAAACAGTTGATCATTCACTGAAATTTGGCTGTTTTTCCACCAAAACTTTGAAGTTCTTCTTTGAGTTATATTTTGTGAACGTTGGTATTTCAAGTCGGAAAAAGTCACATGATAAAGAATACATTATAAGCTATTGTGAAGCAGAATACAAAATGTATAAATCTACTCTTTTTGTATGGAAAGTAAAGATAATGTAAAACCACACATTTCGTTTTTGTTGGGTTTAGGTTGTCCCTGGCAAAAGCGAATCCAATGAGGTGTTGGGATGGCTAACTCCTTCGACTGACCAATGTCAACCATTTACACATCGAAAAAAAACATTCCTTAAGTTCCCTGAACAACGCCAGTACTCAATTTTGCAAACTTGATTATTTCTCCCTTTGGTCTTTTATGCGTTGACTATAACGCCTCATCCTTGGATCTTGGACTTCAACACCAAAATCTTGGACTTCACGACCCAACCACCCCACCCTCATTTGGAAAATCTTAGATCCACTTCTGTCTGGGCTCAAATCAGCCCAGTTGATATATTTTTATCTGAGACACCGATATGAGGTAATTTAGCTCTGTCTATACAACAAAAACTTTGCTACTCCGCTAATTATTGATAAAGCTTGCTTTTTACTTCAACATTTCTGGTGACGCAAAGTGCAAAGTTATAAAGAATAGACCTAGTTGAAATCGGACTCTCTTGTTTTCAATGGGAGTCTCACTGCAACAATACTCTAGTTTTCTCATTACGAGTCTCAGAGGAAACTGATCAGTACTTAAAAGTAGAACTGTTTGTGCATTTCACGCAAAAATTAATAGTTTAGAACCCTTTTGTACTTCGAATTGTCTGAAATGTTAAATGGAGGTACTTCCAACTTTTATTTTAAAATAGTCGATTCTTGTGATGCATGGAACCATATTCCTACACACTACATTGAAGCCGTTCATGTAGCATCTGTACAGTGAGTTTTTTTGGTTGATCAATACTGTGATTGTTCGATCCAGGAATGCTGGCTGGGAAAGTCGTCGTAGCTAGCGGACGTTGGTACATGTTGGAGGTCGGCCACCGAACTGACCATGACCCTCATGGCTTCCCCCAAGCCGTGGCTAGCCGAGCTGAGCAGGCTCGGCATGCCGGCATCACTGTACGGAATGTTGGGCATCATGTTGGGCTGGCTGACGGGTAGGCTCGGGGAGTGGTTGAGGGAGTACACCCCATTGCGAGCCCCAGTCACCGGCGGAGGAGGCGAACCGTAGCTATCCCGCGCGTTGAGGAAACTTGTCGAGTGGCCGGGCTGGGCACCATTCGTGGACGTGTTCTGGTCGTGACTCGAGAAACCCAAGGGTCTTTCGGAGCTAACTTCCGATGACTCTGTAAAGAGGACAAAGACATTTTGAATCGATTTGAAAATACGGGAGTACAAAACTAATGTAGTTCCAGTATGGTTGTATAGTGCTGTGGGTTTTAATTATTTCGATTTGGGTCATGGCACCGGCGACCAAAGTCAAACAGATTATAAAGAAAGGATGTAATCGAGTCCCGTCACAAGCCCCTACAAGTCCCTGCAAATCCATCACAAGTCCTTCAGTCCAAACTCACAAGCTATTCAAATCAGCTTTGACAAATGCATTCCTTTGTGACTGGACTTGTTGTGATGGACTCTACTACATGACAAGAAATCGGTGTTTTATGATTTATCTACACATCCAAGAGCATATCGTCCTCATAAGCCTCTTGATATTATACAACTAACTCTTTCGCTATATGACTCTGCTTTTGCAAAATTATTTTTTATTTCGCGTGAATTGTGATTAATTTATCATTAATATAATCCTACATGTGTCTAATCAATTATTGGCTCAAAAATGGCTGAATTTAGAAATGAAGAAGATGCTAATGAAGATGTACACGATGTGTGACAAGCACAGTTAAACATGTTTAATTTGTCAAATGAATCGCAAAGGGAAATGACTAGATGCATTATAATAATTTATCAAACAATTCTTTTCAAACTTTTTTGAAATTGACTGGCGGCGGGGTACCGGTATGAACCTGCGACCTCCGGATTGCCGTTCTGACGCTCTACCAACTGAGCTATCCAGTATGTTGACGGTTCCCCAATTCTGACAACGTCTTTGTTAAAGGGGCTCTAGTCAGATGCTATAGACCTATATACATGTAATTATGCCACGTAGTCAGGGATCACGCTCAAAGTCATGATGGTAACAACATTAGCAATGCTGCATACAGTCATAAACAGCAAATTTCTTTAGGCTAAGGCCAAAATCAGAAGTGTTTGAATTTTCAAACTAGCACGGATGGATCTACCGCCATATTTACCTTCGAAGTCCAGCTTATCGTCGCCCGTTTCCAGTTTGATGGGTGATGCAAGAGACTCCTGCCCACTCAGAACAGGACTACTGTTCTCATTTCCCCTTTTGACAGTTCGGAAATACTGCCCCCAACGTTGACGATTGGAATCCTTCTTCAGCCGTTTCTCCTTTGCTCTTCGGTTTTGAAACCACACCTACGACGAAGGAATAAATATGAGGAATAGTTATGCAACATACAAGTTGTGTGTTTCCCACCAGAACAACTTTTTAAAGTCGGCAGTTACTGGTTATAATCCACAGACTCATGCTATACCAGGACTAGATTCGATTCAACTTATCTAAAGTATAAAGTGAAAAGTGATTCTTTTGAGTGTGTGCAAAGTGCTTGATTTCATTAAGGAAGTTCTATAGGCAAAAAATGGGCATAAATAGTGCAAAAATTACTTCAATTTGTTTAGTATCTGGTAACAGACCAATATAATAAGTTTTTTCCGTCTTCATATAGTTCGACGGGATGCGATGATTGACATAAATATTATGGAGTTTAAATTGCTTGTTTATTATTCATCTTTTAGTGTGGATCAGGTGCGTTATTGATTACTTTTCTTAATTATTATTTTGTTGAAAAAGAATATCGAAACTTTGCCATGATCAACTTAACCAGTTTAGGACGGCGTTTAAAGATAACGAAAGGATATATTTGGGGGGGGGGGGGGGGGGGGGGGGAGCCGGGGGATGGCAAGAACTCCGACCACTGCACTGTAAGAACTTTCTCCAGTACATTCATTTCCCCCTTTTGGTGACCATTATGAAGGTAAACAAAAAATATATATATGGCTGTTTGTACTCATTGCAAACATGCGGAAAAACAAAATTCTCTGTTATTCCAAAGTATGGAAAAAAGTGTTGGCAATAGGGGTATCCAGTGGTGGGCGTTTTTTGTTGTTGTTGCAGGAAACGAAAGTGCCAGCACCTCACAGCCACTATACTATAGTAGTAACACTCTTTACTGCGGGGGACGCTCGAATAGTGCCACCTGTTGTTCGATAGTGTCCAAAACTGTCCGATTTGAAAAACGCCCCCAATAGTCAAACGGTATCAAAACCACCCACTTTTGATTTGGTGGCGGCCGCCTAGTAACCGGAAAAAATCCTGGGTATCTCTTTTTTTTCCAGAAAGAAACTATCCATGTTGCCGTACTCTTTTTTCAAAAGCTAATTTTTCTTGTACAGTGTTCCTTACTTGTACGACTCGCATGTCCAAGCTGGTTTCCTGAGCGAGTTGTTCCCGGACATGCCTGGCTGGCTTGGGGCTGTTGGTGTAAGCTGTCTTGAGGGTCTCTAGCTGCTTGGCTGTGATAGTTGTCCGGGGACGCTTGTTGGAATTATCCATCTCAACTTCTATGTACACAAAAGAAGCAATATAAATAATGCTTTGAGTTGCAATATATATTTTGTTTATGGTAAACAATAAATCTAGCTTGATAAGCTATAACCGTATTTGAGTTAACCCCATGCCACTGCCATAATTTGGAAAATGGAAAACAGTTTTTTTTTAATGGGAAACCATGACCAAACCCATTGTGTGCACCCCCAAGAAATGAGGCCCTTCTAAGTACCCCTCCTGCTTTTTCTATATAGGCGGGTAATATGGAGGGGGCGGGGTTATTTTGAGGGGGAGGGGTAAACACACACACAAGTGTGTAAACACCTTCAATTGTGGACCCCCTATTGTCCGTCTTTTGTTTGTACTCTTAACTTTTTAGGAAGACCTCCCATATGTTTTGTACACGATTGTCAATTGTGGACCTTCGGGAATTGTGGACCCTATTGTCCTGTATTGTTCAATGCAAAAACAAACCCAGCACTAACACTTAACACCATAAACTTACACACTGCAAAAACTGTGTTTAGCAGTTAAACACTATTGAATTTTCTAAACACTTTCTTGCTATATCACTTTGTAAACATGTTTAATTACTAAATATGTTCAGAGTATTGATGAATAGTGTTCAGCGATTGAACACTGATGTTAAGCAATTGGATAGGTAATGATTGTCTTCTAAACATGTTTACAAATGATAGCAAGATTGTGTATAATTGCTAAACACATTATTTTTGGAGTATATAAAATGCATATAATCAACCTTCTTCAAGTAACTTCTTTATCCAAATTTGACAAGTTTGCTATCTTAGTTCGATTTGAAAGTAGGTATCTGAAGAATATAAATTTACAACCAATATATTTGGTCTTGCTCACCTTTACTCCTTGCCACTTCGAAGTCGTTTTTACACACTAGTTTGTTGTCGCTCATGAGATAGAACTCATCCCCCGTGGCCAGCATCCGGTTGCATATGACGCAGGCGAAACACTGAAGATGGTAGGCATTGTCTTGAGCTCGCCGTACTTTCTCCTTGGGCGCGATGCTTTTATCACAAGCTGCGCACCTTGTTGCATACCTTCTGCAAACAACGAGACAGAAACAATGCTATTAGGTAGAGAGGTACTGAGACAACCATTGTGAATCGAACCGTGTTCTTTATACAGGAACCTACAGCTATAGGTGTTACGGGAATGTCGCTATCGTTCAACAAGACACTTGAATTAATATTAGAAAATGTTCAGATTGTTACCTCTGAAAAGGTATACGAACAAGCTGAGCTGGTCGTTTGCTGGCGCTGTGCTATTTAGTATTTCTTAAATTATTTCAGGACGAAACCCTAATCACTGAGAGGGTTAGAATAAAAAAGACCACGCAAGTAAAGCTGGTCGCTGATCACACAAAATTCCATTCAATTGATTCGGAATGGCAATTCACAGGAAGTCTTTTCATGCATCCCATCCACACAATGGGCTGGATTTAGCCCATTCGTGTGCGCTGCAGGGTCATCCTATACGATAGTACTGCCCGGAATATAATTGACAATCAGTCGGTAAGTCAGTCAGTCAGACAGAAAGGAAGGACACGAAAGGGACACAATGGGATAACCTGCAGCAAAAGCTGTCCATGATGGGAGGTGGTAGTGGCGTTACTTAGGGGGTAGGGAATGTGGGCACCCCCCCCCCCCCAACTGGAGGCACTTGCCTCCCATGCCGCCCGCTCACAATTTAGGGACGGCAAAATGTACCCCCATTGTGTGTCCCCTCTGGAAAATGAGGCCCCATGACCCCACTCTCATGCAAACTGGATCCCAGTTACACCACTGGGGGTTTGTGGGGGAGTCCAACAGCCTAATGCATGCAGTAGTTGAGGCTTGGACACAAATATACACGTGAAAAGCCAATAACAGCTCGATTTTTAGCCGCCCAAAATGTTCCAGAATGGTGATTGTACATGATTTATTGTTATATTTGAAAATTCAAAGGTCTGGGATAATACTGTTACAATTACAAGCTTTCGCTTAGTGGTGAAAATTAAGTTTTAAATATCCGGTTTCTGGCGGTTCATATTTTTTAAAATCATGAATACAAAAAAATAGTTACAAGCTACATCTGTATGCGAGTCACGTCAGTTAAGACAGGCTAATTAACATGCGATTATGAGCATAGATCACGTGCCGACTCGTGTCTCGATAGAACAAAGACATGTTGGGTACAACTGATAAATGTACTTGAACTTTGACCCAGTAGGGGCTATTTTAACCGTTGTGAGGGTGGGGCACTGTACAGTTCCTTCACATGAAAGTTATGACCGCTGAACGAAAGGGGCCAATCATGGGAAATATTCACAGGCAAATACCACTATTTTTTTGCACATCGTGAATGTTACGTGTAAAGATCATTGTCGGCATCGCCATGACAATGCTGTATGCATGTGATATACATGTACATCCTCGCCATGCAGCATAAACTATGGCTATCGTATCGGTTATTTCCCGAGGGAAGCCAGATGAGCGAATGCTGCCTTTCTAATTTAGCCAGAAGCCCGGTATCATTTCCGCCGCAATGGTTTGGAAGCCGTGATGAGATGACAGTTTGGATCTACAAAGCAAGTCCGACCAAGTATCGCGTTGCATGGAATCAACGCGTCATCATTTCTCTTCTTTCACATCCCCTGTTATTCCATCCATCAAACTAGACAATGCATTGGGCACAGATCCTTCTGAAACTGCGAATATTTAAAATCAACAAACACACAGGAAATAATCCACTTCCAGACTATAATTTCAATGTTTGATTCAATAAAAATGTGCACAATTTTGGCATGTATTCTAGAGTTATTTGCACGAAGCTTGCTTTAATTGCTTGGTCTCATGGTTTAAATTCCAGTGGAAAAAGAGGTAATGTTTTTAAACTTTCAAGGCGAAATTGTACTTTTAAAAAGCCTTAAAGAAGGAACAAAAACAAAAACCTTCTCTAATATCATCCGAATAATACTAGCGGATCCGTGGCGGGAGGGGGGGGGGGGGGGGGAGGGGGGACGGACTTGGGAACAACGGAAGCCGAACCCTCAACTTTTGGTCCTTAATTTCGTTTCTGTGGTCGCCGAGTGATCGCCCTTTAAAGCACGCTCTATAACGGCAATTCATTATTGACAAAGTTGCATTATTAATGGAACGGTACCCGATAATGGTTCATTTATCATTTTAATACTACACATGTAAAATATTCATATTTTTGTAGTGAAAAAAAAAGGTTCTGTTGGATTTGGCTACGAAAATACAATATCAAATAAAAGCAAGCCTTCAGTAACGCCCCCAAACTACTTTGACTTGCTGATGTCTTCAATTCCTGAACCAAAAAGATGTGCCTTAATTTTGTTTCCGTTGTAATTGCTTTAGGCCTTTATACCTTCATAAATGTTTGGGATGGGTTGTACCTTTTCCGTTGACAAGAGAGAGAGATAGTTATTTCCTGAAAAGTCTTCATACATGTATCCATAAATATTTAGGCTACATACATCACGTTCTTTCCTAAAATGAGATTTAATCTTTGCCATATTAATTGATGTTCTATGTTATAGTTTGTCAAATTTCCATAGTAATGAATTTCTTTATTATGAGTTCATTGATTTACATTGTTTAAAGTTGAACGCCGCAACAGTGATGGCGAGAACATTTTCAATATAACTATTCTTAAGATATTTTGGTGCACGACTGGCCTAGAATTAGAAATTAGAGTTACTAAGAACGGTGTTTTCAGATATGACACCATTTAAAAAGTGAGTAGACACAGAAATATTCCGACCTGAACACTTTATACTCCTCTGTAGAATTCGGTTACTGCATGGCTCGTATAGATAAACACACATTTATTTCAACTCCCATGCAAAAACAGAGAGAAAAGAAAGGAAGAAGAAATGAACGGTAAGTTTTGGTTCATGAAAACTTTGATTTGCGAGAAGAGAAACCTTGACGGATACTTGTGAAGAAGCTATCAACAGCATAAGATCCCGAGGGAGGCCGGCAATGATTACACGCGTGCTTTGATTCAATTCTTCTTTGAAACGTCCGAACAGATGTGAAGTTGAGCGTAACACTGGACCGCCGTGTTGTCTTTCCAGCTCCCCCGCAATTTAATTTTCTCTTTCAAATCACAAGACCTTTCTCCCCGTTCAGCTTTTGTCATTTGCCAATCTCCTGGGTGATTCTGCCAAGAGAACATTGGGTTGCCGCCTCCATAATGGAAATCAAGGGCGGGCAGGACCGCCACCCAGTGTTCAATCTCTCGTTCCCTTACAGTGTCTGTAAGGCCAATGCTTATATTCTTCATAAACACAAAGGAAGAAAGAAAAAAGTCCTCACCGCAGGAGAAAAAAAAAGGTATTTTGGACTAAAGGTTTAATTTTCTTTCGATGTCGTTGAGGAGTTTTTTTTGGTCGAGGCTGTCAGAGGGAGCAAGGTAGCGGAGAAATTTGTCCGGTGATTGTAAGCGTGGTGAGGCTGCCGTGTTGGCTGGCCGCATGGAGCACTTGATTTCCCTAGATGATCATCTCTGTCAACTTGTGCTGATTCACCGCTCCCGAAGTGACCCAATTCGCGCTTGCACAGACACAATCACATAAATTAAATGCCTGCATATGTTCTATCTCTTTGCTCATCTTCCTATAACTATGGCCACACATGCTCCACCAGCAAACACACCAAACGACGGTCGGATTCGCTTCCCAAAAAGCGACTGTGTGATTTATGTATTGTATAAAAATGCAGCCCGCCAAACCCATCACAGCAGTGTTTGTGTAATTAGTCATAAACAGAAAGTTCTGGCATACAAAAAACATTTTCATTCAGATTTTAAGGGAGATTGTCATATGCTCACCGCATTTGATGTAGGAAATTCCCCAACTAACATCCTGCACGCGCATAATACTAATCCGATTTTAAATTTTACAACTGTTCATTTTGCACAAATACAGTGCTTATGCTTCCATAAGACAATAGTTAAAGATGGCGGGCAACAATGTCGATAACAACTGTAAACAACGTGCAAACATTCACTCTTATCCTGCGTTTTAGACACAGACTTAGCCGTTTAGACACAGACTGAGTCGCTAAGGAAATTGTATTCGTTATTTTTTTTTTTTAACTATAAGAACCATGCATGCAAAACAACGAACTTTCCCCACTTTAGACTTGTATTCATGTTTCGTTTAAAATTCTGATTTGTTTACTTTGCTCCAAAATACAACAATCTCTGTTCATTTGAAACGAACTTACGAATGATTTTATAAGGGAAATCTGCATTGACAATGTTACACGATGTGGTGCAGCTACAATCGTTAAGGGCTTCTGCTGACCGCGCCCTTCAGGTAAGACGCAATACTGACCGGGTGCCTTTTGCTCGCTGATTACTACTGGCTGGGTTTGATTGCACGAGCCCAGTGTCTGACGAACCATGTCATAGAGGGAAGGAGGGGGGGGGGGGGTAGCAGCGCAGTGGCCAGCAGGTTGCTAGATTGATTAGTACCGTGACAGTTCTCTCTCGTCACGACTCGTAGATGACTGGAGCCTACCAAAGCCAGGCCGCGAGCTCCGCTCCCTGATTAATTTTTCTGCGAGCGGGTATTTGTTTACATCGCAAGATTGGTCCGGGAGTCCATCAACGAAGGAAGGGATTTCTACAAAGTTTAATTTAGCGTGCTCGGGAGCTTCGTAATCAAGCTCCGTCTTTCCATTTTGTACCAACCTTGCAAACTGTCCTTTTCTGCCATACTCGACCTCGGTTTACACACTCAAGATAATTTTTGGAAACATGTCTTTGTGTATTGGCTTAAGCTGTTACGAGGAACGATAAAAAATAATAGTCAAATCGATAAATCAACATTTAAACAGTTTGAAAAAATGTGAAAAGTAGAAGCTAAGATACAGTGCCAAAAATTATGTTTCCAAAACGAAAAATCGAATTTGCAGATCATCTCCGAGCAAGTTTGGAGTAAAGAAAATCAAAAATGCATTAAATGAATTATTTTTTTCTCCAAATTATATAATAAGCGAAGAATTTCTTCAGAACATGACGTATAATACTGTTTTGAGAAGAAAAAAACCCGATCATTTAGGAGACCATGTGATGTGCCTCTGAGTCCACGTATTATTTTTAAACTGATTATAATAATGATTTCAACTGTTATTATTTTGTTACTGGCTCACATTTTCTCTGTATTTGCACTCAGAAAAATATGATTTGCCTGGAGCTATTATGGCACTGAACGAAGACGCGGAACGAGTCTGTCCTGGATGTTGGTAATTTATTAGGGTAAACCCTAGAGCAATCTATTTAATCAACTCTATTAATGCCAACAGCAACACATATGTTGCTGTCGTATTTAATTCCATGTGTCTTCGTTCCGTCATTTTTTTCCTTGAAAAAAATAATCTGCATTGCTTCCGTCTTAGAATTGTGACTTTTTTTGGTTTTTCTTAGTTTGCACCACTTTTTCTCTTTTTGGAAAGACTGAGGCAGTGATAAAAAAAGAAGAAAAAACGAGACGAATTAATGACTGTTTCTCTCATTATTTGATCAAATTGCCCTCCCAAAGGCTTTAAAAATCGAGTTCTTATTGCAACAAAACGGTATCAGCTACATCACATAAATTATTTATATGCATCGAACGGGTTCGAACATTATTCGCTGTTGAGGAAAACTGTTTGTTTACGTACCATCACGCATCCAAGTTCGAAAAATTACACCGAATAATTCTAAACACCATTTACCTACATGTTGTTGAAATCTCTGTCATAAACATTAATGACATTATAATGATGTCATTGTATAGGATCGAAATGTGAAGCTAAGTGAAGCAAAAGCCATAACCATGTCTTTTGTTGAAATGCAAAGCGCCAGTGATTAGATTCTCAACAAGTCTTTCTGAAAGGATCATTATACACAAATATTATTAACACGATTTTTGGAGTGTTTCAAAATGTTGTTCGGTAACGGAAATCGTAGCTGAGTGTCCACTTAAAGATCAAGTCTTTATTGGGTTTATTTGAAGGCTTTAGATAACTTACTTGAAGAAATCCTCTTTGCAGAACAATTGGCCTCCTCTCGTGAAGCAACGCTCGTTCAGCTGCATCTGGCAGTCCACGCATTTGAGGCACTTGGCGTGCCAAGAACGATCTTGAACTTTGTGGATAAATCTGTCTAGGATTGACTGCTCACATCCGGCACATTTGGGAACACTCTCTGCAAAAAACAAAGAACAAAACATCCCATTATTAGAAAAGTAAGGTTAATGCAACAAGACGCTAGATTCGTTAAATTATAACCAACATTTATGAATGAGTATTATGATGTATGAATATTGCCTTGCATGCCGCAAACGAAATTTATTAATTACTTGCATTTTCTACGACTTTTTATCCTTTTAAATTACTAATGACATTCCTACTAATAACAAATGTATGTTCAAATATTCATTGGTGCCTTTCTTTTACCCGTTCTGCAAGGGTTAATTACAAGATCAATACCGCGGAACGAGGCGAGGACACCGAAGCTGTGTGCGTTCGACGCACGGACGTTCTTAAGGAGTCGACTGGGTCGTTGGTGACCATTAAAGCCCCTCAATCGATTCCAGTGATTTCACTGCTAACAAGCTCGTTAAGCAGATTTACATGAAATAAGAAAAATACTATGGCTGCACAACATTAAAGATACATAGGATCACTTGCTTTTTTTGCCTTTTTATTTTAAGGCAACAAAATTACTTACAATCCTAAGTACAGGGTGCATTACAACTAACTGGTGGATATTTTAGCTAAAAACATGCGCAATTTTCGGGTCTCTAGATTCTGTTGCTAATGAACGTTAAAAGTGTGTCCACTGGCACACCTTTTTACAATCACCGTTAATAATTTTTTTCTGAGCGATACCATTTCCAGGCGGACTAATTTCACAGGGTATTTGATACTTTCCTTATCTTCATTTTGAAGAAGGTTTCTAACATTAATTAGGTCCGTTTCCGGGTAATTACGTGCCTTTAAGAACTCAAAATGAATCAAAAAAATCTACAGCCACTGTTAGTTTAAAGCCCTAATTAATTTCTCACCAAAACATCCGTAGTTGAATCTAAGAAATTCAATTTGTCTCCAGATTTGAAAAGTCCAGAAGTCTTTATACTCCACCAACAACGAGGATTATTAACCATTACAATGCGAAATTCGCAACTGTAATTCTAAAACAGATGAAAACATACGTCATGATTTGATTTTAAAACAAAGCTCGTGACAAGGGGACAAGAATTTTAGTAGTTTGAGTAAGAGACTTGTGCTAGTCCAATTCACGCTATATTTGTGACAGGAACGACGATTACAACGAATAGTTTCCGTGTTAATATTTTGTTAGTATATGATTTGGCTCCGAGGCATGCTAATACAATTACCTTGCTGCATTATATAAATAACTTAATTTCCAAATTATCAATACCCTGTGTGCAACACAATTGGCTCGAGACTTCAACATTACCTGGATAAACACGCTGTGTTTCTTGGTAATATTCCGAGTAACATAATTTAATTTACAATGAACAGGCTGTTAATTTATCGAGGTATCCGAAATCAAAGCCAGCGGGAACTGGTGGTCTGTATAGGGACTTTTACACATTTTATATGCATTTACAAATTATCTACACCACCGTGACAAGAGATGGAAAAATAAATTGAAAAAAAATGCACTGTTTTAATTAGGATCAGTGTCGTCATTTGCATATAATTATGCTAATGACTTAAATGCGCGCTTTAATTTAATTATGAATCGTATGTTAAATTATACGCTGAAACCAATACAAAAACATACACGAATCAAATATTTATAATCAATTGGAGTGGTTGACACAACAGCATCATGGTTCTTAATTTTGAATAAATTATAGTCACATCAATGTATCATGCCATCAAACTTTTTCAGTCTGTCAATAAAACACTGTTTGACAAGTTACATCGCTGCCGATAACGCGCCGTTTAATTTTATCACCTCAAATCACTCATTCAAAACCAACTTCTGATTCGAATCAACGGGATGTAATTTGAGATCAGGAAAACAATCACCGACAAAAACAACAGAGAAGTGATACCAAACATGTTCCTGAGCCAAGACACTTTACCCGATTATTGCGCAATTAGAATTAATGTTGTAAAGATTAATGAATATTTGAATGACATTGCAACGATATAAGAAAACTTACGGCAAAACGGAAAGTCTTTAGTGTAACTGAAGTCGGCACCATGTGACACTGACATCGTCTTGAAGACGCCGGTCACCACATCGAAATCGGCTACAGTGTTCCTTTTCATCATAGACAGGAGCCTCAAGAAGACACAACAGACTATAAGGAAACAGTCAACTTCCAGTTCCGAGGAGGCGAATGAGGGTAAGATCCGAAGTGCAAGTTGGCCTTGTTAATTGTGAAGTTGTGAGAGCTGATACTTGAGCGTGTTTGCGTGTCCCGGTCCCCGCCGCTAGATTGCCACTGAACCCATCCAACCCTTCTCCTTGCCTACACAAACCGCGCTGTTGTTGATATTTGGCGCGTCCTGTAGGCCACGTGTCTCGCTTGCTAGGCTTAGTCAGCCCGTGACAGACGGGCGGGCTGGAGACGGCAACCGCTGCCCGCGCCAGCGTTCATCTCATTGGACCACGGAGTTTTGACAAGTCACACAATAAGCACCTCCCCTCCATGTCAATGTTAGCTTGGGAAAAATGGGGCGTGGTGATCTGTAGGTTGAAGACCTTCACAATGAAGCATTTGGGTTTGTGAATGATTGCAGCAGTAATGCATCAGTCCCGCAAGTTTCTATATTTAATTTTTTTTTTTTTTTTTTTAAGATTTAAGGCATATAATTCCACTCTCTTAATATTCCCAAAGAATAGTGACAATTCCCTCCTTTCGAGTGACAATTCCCTCCTTTCGAGTGACAATTGTCTCCTTTCGAGTGACAATTCCCTCCGTCCCACTGAAACTAACGACAAGGCGATTCACACTTAAATTCTTTCAATCTAATAGATCGAGTTTTCACTCGAGTTTCAACTGAAGCAGTTAATAGCAACATGTTCAATATACATGTATGTTGGAGTGGTTTTGACTCTAAATCGTCTATTCCTAGAGTTTTTCTCTCCTAAATTAAGACACAAATAGTCACTCCTATCGATTATCGGGTACATGTGTCTTTGTTTAAAGACATCCCTGGTTTCTTTTACAAAATTATAAGAAAAACAATGGCTGATTAAACCTCGGACTAAGACTTGACTTTTATTCCATTAAAAAAAAGGTTCACTGATTCCTGGAAAACATGACCGTAAAGCACTATTCGCCTTTTCTCCGTTGCATATTTTAGTATTCTTTAAATAAAACATAACATTACTATTTATATCAACTTGCATGCAAGCTTTCTAATCGCTGCAGTTAATAGTCCGCAACCTCGGGTATTTCTGATATATTTTTTCTGCTTTTTAAAAAAATATCAAACACGGTGCTCATTGGCAAATGCTTTCGTATTCTTGAATATTTCATGGGGCAGAAAGACGATAGTGGTGATTATGTGCATGTGAGGAATCATTTTAGCTAAATTAGCCAGCTGCCTAGCCAAGCATAGTATGCATGCGGAAACACCGGGCAGGGCGATTGGGACACTGTACGTGGCATGTACCTCTGCAATTAGCTAATGACAACAGCAACAGGATTTGCAGAACTGCTCTCCCCCTCGACATAACAAATGACAGAGAGCTATCAAAAATTCAGATTTGTATTGCCTGAAATTGGGTATGAAAATGTGGAGACAAATCATAATTCCCACATGTGGGAAAACGTTCAGAGACAATAGATGATTACATCTGTGTATGGCATCCATCTCTCCTCCCACCTGTCATGTAACACACTGTGAACAGTTGAATTAAACACGCAGTATAACCCACGCTCCTGCGATACAACATTAAAGTGCGAAGTCATATTAAGACAACGATACAAAGTGCTATTACTATTAGGAACATAAAAGGGGGAACGGTGGTCATTTTGATGATTATGTTCATTAATTGCTGCAAGTCACTCCTATGAGCAAAACATTTCGGATTTAAAAGGAGGGCTCGTGGTTTCCCCTGTTTATTTCGCCCTGTCCGATTTAATCCCTTTTTAGTGTTGATCATACAGAGGTGATGGGCTTTTAAGATATAAAACCTCTCCAGTTAAGTTGGACGTCAATATGGTGCTACAAAAATATGATAGAAAACAAATATAGTTTCCGTTCAACATTACTATTGGTCCGGAAAGTTAATTATTTCCGATTTATTATCGCCACCTCCCAAAAATTGAGTATTGCATATTTCAGCAAGTAAGCTTACTTTATTGTATATTTCCCAGCAATTGTGCCTTATCGGAGTATTACTTTTACGTTTTGTTGGATAGTTTTCCTTTCTCGTTATTTTACAAATATTACATTGCGCAATAGTAAAAAAACAAACAAACAAACAAAAAACACGATGGTGCATATATATAATTCCCTTTCAGTGTTGGCTTGTACATGTGTGCCATTTGGATATCAACTTCATGTAAACCTCCCCCTTTTCTACCTTAACCACGCCCCTAATGCATTGTCTGGGCATTTTTATCGTTGAATCGCCGGCTAACATGCCCCCCAAACCCCCCCCCCCCAAAAAAAAACCCCATTAATGTAAATAAATAAATAGAAAATTGGTTCAACATTCATTTTGAAATCAATGGTTCTCAGTCATTCGTCACTGTAAAAAAAAGCAAGGAAGGTGTTAAATCAAAGAAAATAAACCACTCTTTATGATCAGACCGACGAAACTCAAGTTCAACGTTTAAAGAAAACTGTTCCCTTTACGTTGGATTGTCAGAGTATAATAGAAATCAAATCATGTCCAAAAGTTACGGAGAAATCATTGAGAAAATCCCGTCTGATGACGCGGCAGCAGCCTATGTACACATTAAAAAAAACCACCATCGACTTTTGAGCAAAAACTGTCGATATAAGGGAGTGCCGCCTATAGTAGCACTGCACCTTCACCGTGTGAAAACAAGACTTAGTTCCACAACAGTGAAAACATAATTATGCGATTGAACCAAGGTTTTTGTAGAGAAAACATGTGTGACTGGAATTGAGACTAGCGCTACAAGTTTTCAATTTGAGTACTATGATTTTGTATGCCGGTATTCCTTCGCATGATAATCACAGGAAAAACCGCAAATTCTCTTCTCTTGGGAACTTTGTAGAGCCTGGTTCAGTACATCCTCCAAATACACTATTTTTGGATACTCTTTCTTTAATAAATCTTGTAGGAGAATAATTGGCCAATAATTTGAATATTTTATTATAATATTTTCAATCAATTGTGAACCAAGAGATAAAAAAAAGAAAAAAAGAACGACGACACGTGTTTGTAGGAATAATAACAATGTCATACATTCATATCGATTGGTCGTTATTGCGACTACGTTTACAAACTCGGGTTGTTCAAAGTTTACAATTTGTCTTGTCATCTTGCGGTTAGAAAAAAACTCGTTTGTTATATTGGACTTTGTTATATGTGGCACAGTTGCTCCTTTGTTCTGTGCTCATGAAAACCGGTAAATCAAGCTACTGTCACAATGAGCATCAATTCACTCTTAGATTTTCTGCCGCAGGTCAATATTTGTCCCGTCTGATGGTGTATATTATTTTGATGTATGTCCAACATATGCATTTTCTTTTTGCATTACACAATAATGGCTTTACTTGATACATTCTGCATGCTTAATAAAGGTCATTTATACAGGCATGAGTATTGAAACGACAGTCAACGAGAACTAATATTCAACCGGCAGAATATCTGCTAAAATGACAGTTCATAAACGTAACAAGAAACGTCTGCATCTTATTACAGACAAATCATTTGCTTAATATGGGCCAACACCTACTTTCAGCCAACACATCAGGTTTCCATTGTGTTTCTCAAAAAGCGAACATGTTTCAATCAACAACTGCCAACAAAATTAGGCAATTACGGCAGGAGATACCAGACGCGGCCAGTTCATAGCTGGGCTGCGCGCCAGGCATGCTACCAGCTTGCTACACGTCTAAAACTCATCTAATCAAGGGGACTTTCGAGGACACAAAATCCCTGCAGGCACTGGACACACCGAGGGGCAATTTATCGCGGCACCTTGTGCACCGCCCAAACGCTGGAGGTGTGGTTTTCTTCACGACTCGCGTGGTAATTAGGACACATTATACAATAGTTCATGTGGAAAATGCTGGGGTTCCGCTGATGGCCGTGCGTGAGAAGGAAGATGGCGAGGGTTGTATCATGAGCGATGGTTAGCCTCAACACGGTGGCTTATTGCAGCTTGGTATAGATCAACTCATTCAGCATCTGCGCCCATTCAACATGATTTATCCTCTGAGGTATAGAATTTACACATGACCCATCAGGATGAAGGACAACAGAGCGTCCATTCAGCCTCTCCAATTCGAGGAAACATTTTTTGAAGCCGGACGTTAGACCATAAAAAAATCGTACCTTCCTGTCAGGATAATATTTCATGTAAAGACTAAACAGACCAACAATTCTATCCCACGTAAATTGAGCGCTCTGTTCGTATTGCATGATCACACTAGCTTCCCTTTTACTTATGAAAAGAAGTGTTTTGGGAATCACTTTGACAAAATTGGATTAGGCCTACAAAACTTGGTGGACAATATTTGATTTTCAAATCTTTTGATAATTTCTCTTGCATTGATCCATTTTTCTGTAAGGCCACAGACAAAACAGTACATGAAATAAGTGTATTATATTCAACACTCAATCCATCAGTCACGTTTGTCAAAGCTTCATTGTTCAGCTAGATTACCACACACATGCCGCGCCAGGGACAAGGGATTGTCTTGGACACAACCGAAATTATGTTATCCTCATGTAAATACTATTGATATCATGCAACGCGTTCGAACAGAGAAAAATGTCATAAGCTATGAAACTTGTTATCGCCTTCTTTACTCGTGCCATTTTTGCGTCTTAACGTATCAAACACAATAACGCATGATTGCATGAAATTATTTAGTGATTGGGAATTTTAAAGTCATTTTTTGAATGACAATTGAAACCCTAGAACACTTGAAGTTTGCTAGCCGCCGAGAACTCAGTCAAGACCGTAGGAGATACTTTCTTATGGACAATACACCTTGTGCGTTAAGCAGAGTCAGAGGGCAATGGTTTTGTTTCGCTGGGATAGGCATGAGTAAGCCCTTTGTGCATTCATTGTTGGCAAATAATTTAAATAACAAAGAACAACCTCTTCGTTAACTGCAACGCATACTACTGAAATACATTTCAGCTTTGGGCTGCGATATATCGAGTAATGTTAGTAATAATGTTGCAGTCAACTTCTTATAGGAAGATATGCAAAAACACACAGGGAATGTTTGCAATGTATATAACGGTGTGTGTTTCTCATCGCGGTGTCTTCTGTTGCAGAACCTCCCTTGAAACAAAAACCGAAATTAAACGAGAGGCAAAGTGTTTGTCTTAACAATAAAGTATCTGAGAGTTGACCCTACAGTCAGAAAATGATTGAGTCAAGCTGAGAATAGCGATCCTCGCAGACTAAAGCAAACAGCAGAATTGCATTGGCTTGGATGTGGACTACGGCGGCAGTAATCTAATTTGACCAATATTGTCTCGATGCCTTCTAAGTTAATTCGATTTGGGCAGCGTTCAGCGAGAATGTGTTGGCAGACTTGATGCGTTCCTCGGCGAAATGAGAAGAAAATCGCCACGGTAGGAGCAAATGCTCAGAACAGCGCGAACCGAATGGACACTGTAACGGAAAGGCACGTCACAGCTCAGCAAATCTAGATTTGCGATGAATAAATAATTGATCCAATAATGAGCGAATGATAATGCAAAGGTTACGAACGGTGTACACGAACTATGAAAATGAAAAATGAAAAAGGGCGCAGTGGAGCCAAGATTTACGAAACACGGGACAGTTTTAACTTCAAGCCTTTAATTTTACTCATCATTAAAACAAATTTACCCGACAATATTATATCTTTTTGTTTGAAATAGTTGTTTACTGTTCTAGGAACAGTTTTGTGTTGGGTTAATACATCGTCAGCACGACTATGATTCTTTACTGCGCCGATAACGAACTAGATTTGGAAAAGATTTGTCACTTTTGTTCAACTATATCATTCTTTGCTGCATTGATGCATGTACGTTTCATTTTGTAGAATAGGGCCTAAGTTAAACATGATTTTTAATCCTTTCCTATTAATCCTAACCTGTCCTATTAGTTCATTGACTTTAGCATCCCCTTTTATGGATAGTTACGCCCACGAAGAGGACACATCCACCTCAGCATTGTGTGGTCCTTTTTGGTCAATCAACTATGCCCCAACAAGGCCAAAACTACAAACGCTTACACGTGCGCGCGTGCGTCCACCATTACTCAACATGGGGAGGAAATGCCGGCTTTGTTTTAACAGGCTCGAATTTTGCATAACAGTTTAGAGGCTGGGATTGACTGGCCCGCGTGGCGGTTAGAGGGAAGCCGCCTGTCTCAACTGTCATTCACTGAGTCATTAGGCTAATGGATCTTGCAAAAACAAAATGCTAGAAAAGAAATCCTAAGAACACAGAGTGTGAATGCTATAGGCGCACGGCACTGCATTCGAAGCGCTACTGCCTAGTACTTTCTACATAACGGCTGTGCATGTAGTTTCATTGCGTTTGGTACGGGGCTAATCTTTACTTTCAATGATTAAAAATACAGGGTGAACCGCACACCGATTCTCCCGTGTCGTTTTAGCCCTAAGCATGTGATCCTATTTAAACTCACCCTGTAAAAAGTCTGCCCTTTAAAAAAAAAAGCCGCTTTTGCTTTCATTATAGACAAAAGGGGAAAGGGCTTCTTGATATAGGAACATTTTGGTGTTGTATTACACTACGAAGGTTACAAATTAAACACCAACTGAATTGTGACAGCATGTCCTATTCTCGAAAATCGATTTTTATGTTTGTGTCAATTTAATTGTACTGCTTTTGCCTAGAAGTAGCCCAAAGCTCACCCTTTCGAATCGAGAACAACTAACGATAAACAGCAATTACTCAGAATCGCATGTACATTACAGCCTTTTTGATCGAAACAGTTTGTCATAGAAAAGTAAAGGAAATCGTCAGTACTAATTTCGAGCTCTGATGTGGTGATGTCCAAGTTGAATAGTGCTAGCAGCAGACACAATTTCTATAAATTCAGCCACTTTTCGAATAATTCTTCTCAAGTATAATTCAAATTCTTAAAACAAAATGACCGTTTTACGACTATATGCTACAATCATTTTTGTCAGTGCTTTAAAAAAAATCTACGAATCTTATTGTAAAAGAAAGAGAAATCCCCCATAAACTTAACTCTGACAATAATTGTTTAACCTTAAAACCATCGAAATGAGGTTTTTGAGCCGGCAAAATTATTACATTGCTAATGCTAAAAGTATATCACACAGTCTTGTGATATTATTTTTCACACTGATGTCCTCAAGATTTGAACAACTTAAGAATAATTTCAAAATTAAAATGTATGTATCGGAACTTCGCTTAAAATGTCTTTTTATTTTGTAACAAAACCTCATTTGTTTCCTTTACATTTTAATCCTTAAAAGAAGAGAACATTGATATTGTTTCTAAGCACATAACAAATTAATAATAAGGACAAAATTAAAGCAAAACTGATGATGTTGTTTCTTGAAATGAATACAAAGTAATTTATTTATTTTGTACAACAATGTTATTGCATTTTAATTTTTTTTTATAGGTCCAGACATAGTCAATATGCTTTTGTGCTGTCCGCGAAAAAAAATCGATGGCGAATACAAAGACAATTGGCATTACGCTCAGAAAACATATGGCCGGTTTGCAACGATAATCCTCAGGTTTTTAAAAAAGTAAATGTCTAAACGAAATCAGTAAAGAGAAGAATATCTGTTAAGGGTTTGAACCCTCCTTGTATTAGGCTTATTTTTTTATGTTAAACTAAAGTGTCTGTAAAATATACTGCATGCATTCCAATACCTCTGGAAAGTTTCAAGAACATTTTAAATCAATCAGTCATCGTTAATGAAGTAGTTTGCATTGAACGCAGATTCCTAATCCCTTTCATTGTGTCTATAGAGAGAGCATGTTCATACAATATGGTCCCCATGTATGCCTGGCCAGTATATAGGCCAATGGTTCGATATTGTGTAGGGCACAACACGATATTTCAGCCGATTATGCAGCTCATAATGCGATTTGGTACAAAGCAAAGCACTATAGACTGGCGTTCTTTTGTATCAAAGCAGGTCGCAATCGAAAAGGGGATCAAGTCGGACCCCTTGAACCGAAAAAGTCGTCCAAAGCGACACCCTGTTCACACTGATGGTGGGAAGAAATATTATATGTAGAGAGTCATTTTGGACAATATTTTGTCGGTATCTTTGACTGGGGACCGCAACTCGTGCGAGGCGCGGGTGGCATGTGTAGTGCGGCATGGGCTACTACTGCACTGCATACGCTACATGGGGTATCGCCTGCTTCTGCCTGACTTGCTTAATCCCGCTATTCTAGGGTGCGGTATTGGAAAAACGCGGCAGGCATCTGTTTGCCGCTGGACATTTTAGCCAACATTGAAGCCTTTTACATTTCTCTGTCTGTAAATTAGGACTGTCTTTTGAGACGAGGTGGTCATAGACAAGAATGTCTGTTTTTGACAAAAATCATGCAAAAAACAGGTTTTTTTTCAACGAATAATACGTGTAGCCTTAATTTTTAAATTGCAAGATGATTTCTTTCAACGAATCTGATGCCTAAGACTACTTTACTAAGAATTTGGATCATAAGTATAAATGCGTATGACTTAATTTTTTTTTACACATTATAGACATGGTAGTTAATTAGTGAAATTAATCAGTCCGGAAATATGCATGACGGACAAAAGGGGGAAAACCCGGAAGCAATTGGGTGATAACGGAATTAAGGAATTATTTCTTAGTTCCGGAGGTTCACGTGCATTTTGATGGTCAGAATCTGTCCTGTCATTTTGTCGCATATTTACGGGTTTAAAACGAGACATCCACACAATGCTCTGATAGTACTATCTGAGCGAACGTCAAGACAGAAAATGATAACTGAAGCACAATTAGTCATTGTCATAAAATTTGTCTTCAAAAAGAAAGATTTGTAGCTGTTATAATTATGAGTAGGGGGCCTATATGTTTTTTTCTGCAAAAACATGTTTCAACTATCAGGTAAAATTGTTTTGAAATTCTTTCTCTATACTTAGGATAATTTGGAGTAATGCCTAGGCCTAACCAAGCAATAGCTGATAGAAAACTTAAGCGTAATAATTATGTTTACAAAATAAGAAATAAACAGTAAAAAGTAAATAGAGTGTAATAATCCTTACTCATGGCTGATGCGACATTTGTCAAAAAATTGTCAAAAATGGCATCGGTGTTGTCCTGCAATTCACATGGATACCAATGTCAAGCAAAACAACAGCAGGAATAATATCAAACCACAATATCAGATTAAAAGTTGATAATTTGGCAAATTCTTTCCTATATCCCTCCCCCGATGAGATTGTTTTCATTCTTTGTTCCCATACTCCCCTTTCCATATACTTGTATTTTTAGTTTCTTTTCAAACTTGGCCTTTGTTTTAATATCTTATTAGTTATAAGTAAAAATATGTCATGAGGTGTAAGTGTCCTATGATATAGTAATTACTATGTTTGAATTGCTTTCTTTATCACCGGGGATTAATTTACTCCAGAAATTATTGTTCTGTCCCAAATCAAAATGCGTTTCTTAGGCCGGCAACACGTATGGTTACTCATTCAGTATTCTATACAGTAATCCTAATGCATTTTAATAAAGACTATTTAGTGTCATCTTCTCACTTTGAGAATTAGGAACCATTGATGGCAATTCGACGAAAAAGGTGCTAGTCGTCAAATCACACCATTATATGAAAGCGCCTGCCTACCAGGCTAAGTGCAAACCGTAGCCACGTGCTCGTCAGATAGGGAGAAATAAGAAATGGTATTTTTGTGGTCATTCCCAAGTGAAGGAGGAGTTACCGGATGACAACAAAGTGTGAAAACACCCTCCTTCTATCATCGTAAAATTTTAATACCTTTTGAAGTCAATGGTTTTCAGACGATTGGTTTTGTGTTCGCCCTCATTTCTTTGAAAGATTGCTAATAATTTAGGTCCGCTGCACTAAATTTTATATAACACTACACCCGCGGACACTCTATGTAAAAACGAATATGTGTCTTTTTAGCTGCGGGATAGCAGCTCAAAAAATCATCATAGCTCCGTTAGTCCGTTAGTTAGTTAGTTAGTTATTTAGTTAGTTAGTTAGTTAGTAACAAACGTTGACATTGTCTATAGCTCCTACATATTTTGACCGATTTCAACCAAACTTTGTCAAAAGTATCAGTAGCCCAGCCCCAACATGTATGATCGAACTGGGGTCAAAGGTTATCATGGGGTCACTCGGGTCAAAAACCTGATTTTTTTTTAAACTCAAAGCACTACTCCGTCCAGAAATGACATGGCACAATCACGTCACTCATGCATGAACACGAATGCGTTGGCCCGCAGCTTCCGAGATATTTCCGATCGAGCTTGTGTTTTTTTTTTGCATTACGCGAATAATATTCTCGTAAAGAAATCGCATGCATTTATTTTTCATTTCAGCAAATGTTCCGCAGTTGAATGGTCTAAAAGGGCCTTGTGAACATCTGAGATCAAGCATATATAATAAGAAATCAATCCTAGCCTGGTAATAATGATCATCCTATGTGGACTACCAATACGCTAACGATTGTTTTAAGCGATTTCTGCAGCCCCTTAAACGTCAACCCTTTTGACCATTAGGGCTTTAAACATAGAGTTTGCTTGTTGAATACAAGATGTGAATTTTATACAAATGTCACAATAGTCACCAAAGTTGTTGCTTTAAAACTAGCTGTCATATTATTGGAAATAACTGTAGCCCATTCGTTACCTGGAAAAACCCTGGAAATTGTCCTCAGCCGAACCACTTGCTATTATTTTACAATCTTTTCTAATTGTATTGTTGCGTTGTACATAACGGAACCGACTCATATTTATCAAACGCATGGTTAGCCACAACATAGAATAATTTACAAATTATATGAATGTAATATAAAAAGGAAAACATACAAAAACGGAAATTCAATATAAATGTTGCGTAAGGTGACAGTATATGCCATGTTCACCAGTCGGCAACCCCCTGCCAATCAAAGAAAATACTGTATTATGACGACCAACACGAAGACAGTAAAAGACACATGAACAACTTTGTTTCTATAATATTTTGTCAGACAAGGAAGATATAATTTTAACCTAGCTGCAACACCGTACATGAGCTCATTCGCTGAAATTCTTACCCAATATAGACGCAAGCAGCAGTATATCTGGACATAGAAGGACCGTTGTTGAATAAGTTGAAGATGAAAACAGTGATGTTTAACAAGTTACAATGTAGATATGCTCCATGATGCCGTGCGAATCATGACGATGGGTGCGTACCAAGTGACTAAATTTGACATACTGAATCCAATATTAAGGTTAGCATATTGAATATCTGATGCGTTTTAGCGTATTATCCAATGCCGGGGCCCGTTTGCTAGATCAGCAACCATCTCCTTAATTGGCAAAGGGGATCGCAATTTACTAAAGTGGCCTTCCATGCTAATGTCGTGCTGGGTGCGCCAAAAACTAATTTGGTCCAAACAAATAACCAATAGATAAATGATGAACGGACATGATGAAAAATTCAAAAGGTTGATGGAGCACGATTGAGTCGTGTGATTATGCCCACCTTGTTTGAGAAGACTGTACAGCATCTCCTGCGTGCTGAGGCTGGCCATTTGTCGATCTCGGCTAACTAGTTTTCCTTTCGGCAGATCTGTAGATGGTTGTGTATCCAGGGATGAGCTGGCGACTATTGTGGCAGAGTTTAGGCCGCTTCTTCCATCACACGGATGAGAGAAAACGCCTCGCACACACGGATAACGCTGATTTATCGGCCACCACAACGATTCAGATAACACGCGCATCTCTGGTCATTACTATGCATAAGCTGGCCTCCAATATGAACCGGAATCAAGCTATTGGTTCATCTTAGCTAGACTGTGTGTTGCGTCAAACCATGCTCTGAGGTGACTTGTCCCGACCATTCAGCTCAGTATCTCGGCAAGTAGTGCGGAATAAAACTCCGATTTGGTCTCCTTGCTTGTTATAGTGCTCAACACTTAGGTGATGTGAAAATTCTAGGGTTTCTAAGTAATGCAATAAACTGGCCTTTTCGGACTCGAAAATTTTGGGTAATGCACCTGATTCAATTAAAGAGGCGAGAGTCGGAAACGGCAGAGATGCCCGATCGATCTTAGACCCTTGTGCTCTCTTAGCATTTTGTTCACGGAACGTCGAAAGTCAACCAGGCGAAATATAACGGTCGGACCGCCAAGGAAACTACTGTAAATAGATTTTGTGTGCCAAGTCCAGAAAATATCTTTATTGTAATAGGGTAATATTATGTATGATGTGTTGCAAACTTACCACTAAATACACGTCAATTAGAATAATGATTTATATTTTATTGTTTCTTTTTTTTATAGAGTGGGTTACAGCTACTTCAAGTAAGTCTGTAGTCTGAACCATCACTAGAAATCTGGTCACCGATGAACTATAGTAAACCGTCGCCTCCCCTGCTCAACTTGAACGCATGCAGTGGCATCCTTAGTCCTGGCAGGATGGCGCCAAGGGAAATCAACCAAAGTACCCTTCCCTTGCCCGCTCATTCAGCTGGTAAGCTCATACAAACGGCAACAAAAACTTCATTATCTTGTAAAAGAATGCACTGGCATCGGCCTTTTACCTGTTTCATGGTATATGCTGCGGATACTATGAAAAAAGAGGCAAAAATGCTAATCACAATTTTCCATGAGGGCCTTTTGAGCTCATATCCATTGTCAGCGTCATCGTCCAGCGAAGATTCGCATTCTTGATTCCACGCTCAATTTGATTTCACCGCGTAGTTTTCCTTAAAATTTAAGCTTTGTGATGGAGACATATTTGTCATTTACATAACGGAAAGGTGGAATCTATTTCCTTGTTTAGTTACCGGGGAATTAAATGAAGAATGGGAATGTAGTCGAAACATTGAATTCGGATCAGTAAAATAATAACACTTATAAAGACATGGAACATTGGACAGATAAATGGACTTAATAGCAATGCAGGGAACGACCGTATAAGTGAAGATAAAATGGCTGTATATGTGTATATTTTATGCAGTTTGTTTTTATTCCATAAGTTCGTTTAAATCATAATTTTGGCAATGATCATCAGTCAAAAGTGCACACAGGACTAGCACAGCTTTAGCCCGAATGCTTCATGATAATTACGGCCGTGGTCGAACGCCAAATAGTGACAGCAAAGTTATGCGTATAGCGTCAGGTGGATTGCGAGACGCACGCAGTGCGCAGGCGTGCATGCAACAGCTTTGTGATGGCACCAAAACCCACAAGCTATTAAGTATAATGTCTGACAGTGACAGAAAACGAGTGGTCCATGGTTGATTTTACTCTCTACCCACAATGAGGCTGTGTTAAGGTTTCCGGATGTCGAGTGCTTCTGCAAATAACATCGATTGCAGGAGGAGGGTTTTGGTGAAGTTCCCGGACTCTATTATTTAGTCAATAGTCCCAAGTACTGAACTACATCGTGATCATTATGGATGGTGGGGTTAGTCTTTTGACATGGGTATCCTGTCCAATCCTCTGCAATCATTGTTTTGCCGTGGAAGCCAGTGTAGCTCGAGAGCCTTTTCCACCTGTCGATAACCACTATTGGGTCATTTTTGGTTTTACCAAAATGTATTAATGTAAGAAATAATCAACTTGAAAAAAAAGGGAATTCCGAATGAAAAAGTTCAAAACTTAACATAAATGTTGCAGATGATCATCATTATCAATATCATCAGGAACATGTATTTTGTGTCTCCCGTTTTGGTCATATATGTTTTTTTTTTCAATATTAGGCAGCTATTCGTGCTGTGACTTTTTATAACCAGTGCGGTAATGTGTACTTAAAAATGTGTTCTTAATTGTCTTTAAAATATAGTGTTTATTGTTGGTTTTACGTAAATTCAATAAGATGTGTATATTTTGATAAATGGGTCCTGATTTTAATTTTGGATTTTACAGGTTTTATGCTTTAAAAATCTTAAGACTTTATAGACATTAATTAATATTATACTGATTGCACGCAGGCGATCACAATTCATGTAATTTTTATTTGACGAATACATTTTTAATGCGGAATCTTTAACCAGCCGAGGGTCGAAAGTTACAAATGTGGATGATAATCTACAATTACAATGCCACACACATACATGCTTTAATGATTGTCCTTGCATTGGAATGAAACCCACATGTGATTTTTGCTTTTAGATTAATAAAAACATTTTACAGGATGATTTTGTATGATGCAGTGTGCTAGCAATGCCAACTTCTTGACTGACAACAAAGGCACAGTTGACGACATGCTATCTACGACATTTGCGGTGCGTATATACGTATTGTTGTGAGGGACTATGCCATCGGAGGCCGGGGGAAGGTTGCAAGGTTGGTCAGATGGGGAGGTCTGCCTGGCGTAGCGAGGCAGGAGCGCCGCGTACTGACTCAGACGCATTAAGTTGATTAGTTTCTCCCAAATCGGTCGTGCTCCTAGCCCGCTCTATGATTACACTACCCCGAAAATGTCATTATTGTGATTAGAAATGAAACCGGCTCCTCTTAATTTAAGCGAGAGTATAATATGGTATTAGGGTTTCCAACAGAGGAGCTCAGGTGGGGCTGGATCGGGTGTAATCTCTTAGCAGGACAGTCAAAAGGACCACACGGTACTCCCTTTTAATCAAGCTGGGCAGAGTGATTCTTGACTGGCTTCGTACACCGATCTGTCGATTTATGGGCACCGATCTTTGGCCCAAGGTTTACGGCACGTTTACGGTCAAGACCGGCCGACAGCTCACATAAAAACAAAACACCACTTCCAATGATTAGCGTCAAATGCCTCGTGCGTATATAGTTCTAGCACAAAGACAAATCTGCATATAGCAGTGAGATACATCGACAACATTGAGAAACCACAGGGTTGTGTGAAAAACTTAATAAAACCCCCCAAAACGAATAGCATCTGACGTCACATCTCAGGGCAGTTCAGTTCTTTGTTCATCTGTGATGCGCATGAGTACACATTTTGTGCTGTCATTATCACCGATGTTTTTAAATAGCGAAAACCGCCGTGAGGGCGCACCGTGCATGGGGTCTGCACTTCTCTCGCCAATGTACATTAATCTGTAAAATTCGTATAATAATTTCAAACTTAGCTAACTGAATATACTGGTATTTTGTCAATTATTTCAGTATCATAACTTACTTGGACATTCTGCTTATTATACAAATGAAAAAAAAAATCACTGAATTGTCTTAATTGATCAAATATCAACACACTACTGCCCGTTATCTTTATAGGTATATACTGTTCTAATGGGATCCAGAAATAATCCATCAGATCGCACTATTTACTGCACTTCTGAATGTTGAAGTATAAAATTCACTCAACTTAGGCAAGATACTCAAAGAGCAAATAACATTTTAAATCTACTGGAGATTAGCTGATAAAATCTAAATCAAAATATATTTTATCGGCTTAGATTTGCTGTCGCGCATTTGCATTTTAATTCCCATTTTTATTAACAAGTGCGTCGCCATTTTATCTGAAATAAGAACCAGAGTGGACGGGAAACGCCATTGCACGAAACGAATTCACCAAAAATATACGTCCTTTGGAATACATACATTGTATTCTCTGTACATGTCTGTGGCCATTGATAAACGAAGCAAGCATGAAGTACACTCATTGTTGTTCGGAGTCATAATGATGTTTATCGGGCGAATTAAGCACCAGCCATATTATAATTGCAATAATTGAGATGTCTGTGTAAATAGTAGGCAGTATTAATGAGATGACGTCTCCCATAAAGCGTCATCACGACGCGATCATCCATCAAGCCTGATGCTTGCTCAGTCCACCGCATTTGCTCCACGCCCCTCGCTATTGCCCTTTCATAAAGTACTTGTATGCGGTGCTACGGTGTACTGCGATTTGTGCGTAATGACATCATTAAGCTTCTGAGATATATCACTTAATCTCTAGACTTTTAGTTCATACTCTTTTATTTTAACCGGAGCTCTTTCCTACACTGTACTCCCCATGGACAGCAACACTCTTCTTCGTCACGGCCGTAGCATGCCATGTTTTTTTTTAGTTTTAAATATCACCTAAACGCATGACAGCGGCAGCAACATAAGGGGGACGGAGGCCGGGGGGGGGGGGGGGGGGGGGGGAGGGGGAGACACATAAGCTTCAAAGTTCGAAAGGGGGGGGGGGATAATGGATGCCATCTGACTATAGAGGGTGCCGTTCAAAGTTATGTCTGCACACATACATGTATGTGTATATACATTATGCGCATTTACGACCATTTTGTGCAATTTCCATGAAAATGGTGGTGCACAAGCAATATCTACAGTTATTTAGGAGCATACAATGCAAAAAGGCACATTGGGTTAACATCTATACGCATCAATTATGGGGGGGGGGCAACGCCATTGGCGTCCCCCCCAAAAAAATATTGGGCGGGAAATGTTCCCAACTCCGGAATCACCGCCCATACGCATAGACCTTCAAATGGTTTCGTTTCACAAATTACAAAAAAAGTTGACGAGGAAGACGCACATGCAGTTCATGTCATTGACAGTAAAAATGGTTGAAGCTTTGACATCATGATGGAGTCGAAGGCTCTTTGGTTCGACTACACCTAACTTTTCACTTTCTAGTGCAGATGAATTATTTGATTCAAACTGGCAATTTAGCTGCCACCGGCAAAACCAATGCTCGAGTGGTAACCAAAATAACAGGCCTTATATAGCAACCATGTGGTGTTTATAAAAATGCTCTGCTTCTTTGGTGATCAGTGTTGGGGCGTAAAACCCATCAAAGTAATTCTAATACCACCTCACGTTGGTTCTACCTCCAAACCTGGCTGAAATTTAGACGGCTTTAATCCATTTCTTCACTGTATGATGCATGAGAAAAGTCTGGTGATTGCATTGAACTGAGCTCGCTGATATTGCTTTGACGGCCAATATCAAAGGCAGTACCAGGGCGGCCGCGTGCCCGGCCTTACGCACACCTCAAGCATCATATCCACTACGACAAGAGAATTTTGGTCCAACATACGCATTTGAAATAAACCCACACAGAGCTGGCTGCCCCGTCACAGGTCACAAACGGGTCACTGTTGATTAACTACGGGCAGGTAAAGTCATGTATCCAGAAGTAGCTTTTAATCGGTCTTTTGTCTAAACAGCAAACACTGATTTGGTCGTGGATGGCATATAGATAAACATCAATCATTAATCTTCATTGTTAAATCTTGCGCCGGTTTCTCTGTACGGTGCAGTCCATATTGGCAGATGTGTGCTGACTCCACGTTATCTTATAAATTCTTCATGCTCCGTCAGCCATCAACAAGAAATCCTCGTCCTCGACCACTTATTTCGCATCTTTAAGTGCAAACCCTGAGCACAGAATTCGGACAAATTCAAAAGATAGCAAGGCTGAATTGATGACATGTAGAGGTTTTTTCTCGTTGGAAGTTTACAATTAGTCTATTTTGACATATTTTTTTTGAGAGATGGCGCTTCCGGACAATGATTGCTTCGGTTGCTTCCACGATGATCGTTCTTCCAGTCTGAACATTTGGGAGGACAGCAGTTCGGCCCCTCCCCTGTAGCTACGCCACAATTAAGTTTGATCTCAATAAATTCCCACACGCTTACGGAATTATCTCCACGATACAGCAAAATGAAACGTGAAAGAATTTCTCTCGGAATTAACGCTATGTCTATTGGTTATAACCTAGCAACGTTATCCCTCGATCGATGCCCCAGGCGTTCACACGGTCCGTCGCCCAACCACACTGACCGAGAACTTAACGTTTTGATCGCTGATATTGTTTTTATCTCGTTTTTTAATCAGTGGGCAGGGTGTGAGAAACACCCCATACACGGAAAATGGGACCGTTTTAATACCATTGGATAGAAGATTGACAAAAAAGGGAAATAATTAGAGTCAGTACGTAAAATTGCAGTTGCGAGAAGTCAACTTTTCATAGCAATATGGCCGTTTAGATACGACGGGACCATTGATGTAGCGGAGCACTTGTTCCGCGTACCATGCAAGACAGTTTTCGCTGCTGCTGTTTCCACATTACTTTGGTTAAAATATTTAAGTCTTTAACCGACTAAGTGTTGGTCCGAATACTATCTGAATGCCTTAGCATCACTTCTTCACATACTCCGCTTTCATGATGAACTCTTTAAAAGCTTGTTAGGTATTGGGTGATCGGATGTCAAATAAAGTTGATGAATGTTTTGATGTTCGGATACTGTGAGATGTGACGTGAAGATTAAAGATGCGTTTCCCTGTGCAATTTTCGAGTTTCACCTCGAAAATCTGTTTTTCTTTTTTAAATTGCTATTTTTCTAACAATATAAAAGTTATTCATAAGATGGAATTTGCGTCGGGGTGATGTAAATCAATATTAGGTTTTGCCCTTCACCAACGTATAGACACTGTATACTCAGTATGCTACCTCCACTCTGGAGGGACTCGAACCCACGACCTCCTGCTTTCTAGTGCAGATGTCTTACCACTCGACCACTGAGCTTGCAGGATCGGTTAGCTGGTTCGAATCTGATGTACAAGTAGCAGTGAGAACCGCAATTAAACTATTCATAAGATGAAATATAAAATATAAAAGTTATTTACTTTTGAATGAGACTTGGAACGAAAAAAAAAAACCCCACAATAATTCTGCTCTCGCAGGGCTGTTTCATTAGTGTGTGCAAAATGAAAGCCTTTTTTACCAGACGGTTGCAGACGCCCAAAATAGGAATAAAGTAGTTTTTCGTCTAAACAAAACATACACATTGAACATTTGTTAGGGTCAAACATCTAGTTTTTGAAGAGCAAAGGGTATCAGCTTTAAGGTACTTCCGGTGTATTGTGTAATTTGGACTCTCACATTGGTTATTTTGCGCATGCCCAGGTGAAGATAATTTGGACAGTGTCAGGTCACGTGTGAGGGTTAGAGTCCATAAAAGGTAAAAGAGACCAGATTTCACTGAAGTCTAAATTTCATATGACACCGGGGGTATATGGTGTATTTTGTACCATTCCCATAATTCTGGAGAAACACAAAGGTGGAATACTTTCTGGTCCTTTTGTTTCGAATTTCATACCGAAAAAAGGATTCTGTTTCTAAATTGCTATTTTTTTCCAGCAGTACAAAAGTTATTCAATTTTGAGTGAGACATCGACCGAAACAAAATCGGCCCATGTTTAGTTATTGAATGATTTCTTCATAATGTTGAATTATTGGCTGTCATACAATAATTCCTTCTCGCCCGCCAATCAGTATCAATAATGACCGCGAGCAAGTCTCCTCGCAAAGCGGATCTGTTTGTGATCAAGACAAACCCTCTTTTTTGCAGACTTTAAAAAAAAAGGGGGAGGAGAAGTTTTTGTTGGATTAAATCATACAATAGACATTTATTAATAAACAAAAAAATCGCGAATATGTTGAAGAGTTGGGGAACACAACTTAAAAAAAATACCTTTATTTATTTGCAATATACTAAGTGTAACAGGTCCAACAAAACTCATGCTCGATAACGGATAAGAGAAGTATACTTCAAACGTGTGAGTTTGTACAGTGTATGCGCCCTCGGGTGTTCAAAACGTCATATCCCACATCACAGCGGTCAACATTCTGTTATATCTCTCCATGGTACTTGGTTCGTGTTCAAGTTCCTGCGCGCTGTCTTTAATCTAGCCAGCCACGAAATCGTCCTTTACGTCATTTATGGCAGTAGTGACGCTGGGGCTGACACGAGAGTCACGTGATAGCTAATCGAACGTTCTCGTGTATGCTTTACTTACACGTGTAAACTACTCGAACCAACCTACCCACAATACGTCAGTGTTGGATAGACGAATCCGAGCAAGTGGTCACTGTACACTCATGGGTCCCCTTCACTCGGGACACCATTGTGCTAGCTTACGGCTATAATCCCGGCAAAACTCGCTGGGCCCCCACCCCCGGCCCCCGGCCAATGTTGTCTCTCATTGCGCGGTCTGTGCTCAAGCGCGAGATGACAACATTGACCGGGGAAGCGGGGGACCGGGGAAGGGAATTCTCATTGTGTGGACGTGTCCCAAGCATTTTGGCCGGGATTGTAGCTCAGGAATTCCACATTTGAAAATGGAATCATTAAAAATCTTGAAATCAGGAAAAGTCCTGCCAAAAATCCTGAAATTTGGTTAAATCCTGAAAAATCTCACCTTTGGTTTGTCTATGATATAGCCACTAAGTATAAAAGCAAATTAAAAATATTTAGTAAAATCAATAAACAGCACATGAACTCAAGTAAATGTATTTTCATGAGTTAAATTGTTATGAAATTGGAATTGTGTGTTAAAAACTGACACTTCTGTTGCTTTCAACCGTTTTTGGTCGCGCCGGTTTTTTCTTATATTACAGAATGTTAAGAAATTTATATTTCTAACTTCTAATATTCTACGTTTTTGTTTACGGATTAATTATCAGTGATTCCAACTTCATACAATAATTTCAGCAACCAAACCCCGAATACTACAGCGTTTGTGCCAAGACACACTTAACTCAAGTTATATATACAGATACCGCACTTATACAGGGCGAGTAAAAAAACCCCCCAAACCCAAATATCGGGACCATTATTTTAGTGAAGTTCTGTATGTAGCACTTTCAAAATGTAGGATATGAAAGCCCAATTCATAAGCTTTCTTTTAGTACAAGAATCATTCAAATCACTCGTGTACTTTTCATGTTACGGAATTGTAAGGTTCTGTCCACGGATCACAAAAAAGTTCAGTGTTCTTTCAGCAAAACAAAAACAAATCATAACACATAAGGATGTGTGTGAATTGTTTTGGTTTTGCTAAATGAACGCACACCTTTTTTTGTGATCCGTGGACAGAACTTTTAAACGGTGGTTGTGTTTAAAACTCCGTAACTTAAAAAGTACATAAATTATTTGAATGATTCTTGTACTAGAGAAAGCTCATGAATTGGGCTTTCATATCCTAGATTTTGAAAGTGCTACATGCAGAACTTCACTAAAACAATGGGTTTTTTTTTTACTCACCCTGTATTCTGAATTTCCTTTATTTATGTGCCATGAGATATGACCTGCAGGACCCTACGTTACTAGCACCTGAATATCCCCTGAGAATCATATACCATGCCATCATACTTTTGCTCGAGATGTCTTTCCACAAGTCACTGTCATTTTCTTCGGGGGACTCATGATAATCTCCCCAAAGATGAAAGGAACATCACCATACAGACTTGCATTCAAGTCATAGTCTTCAGTCAAGTAATAGTACACTCTAAATAGCCCCTGGTCCGATTGACCCGGCATCTTGGTTTTAGTGTCAAAAAAATGACACTTTTTTGGGGGTCAAAATAACACTATTGTTAAAGTTGGTATAAAGGGTGAGTAACAAAAAACGAAACCCAAATGTTGAGACCATTGTTTTAAAGAAATTCTGAATGTAGCACTTTCAAAATCTAGGATATGAAAGCCCAATTCATAAGCTTTCTTTTAGTACAAAAATCATTCAAATCACTTATGTACTTTTCAAGTGACGGAATTTTAAACACAACCACCGTTTTAAGGTTTTGTCCACGGATCGCAAAAGAGTTCAATGTTCTTTCAGCAAAACGAAAACAAATCACACAGGCATGTGTGTGAATTGTTTTCGTTTTGCTGAAAGAACGCTCACCTTTTTGGTGATCTGTGGACAGAACCTTAAAACGGTGGTTGTGTTTAAAATTCCGTAACTTAAAAAGTACATGAGTGATTTAAATGATTCTTGTACTAAAAAAAGCTAATGAATTGGACTTTTATATCCTTGATTTTGAAAGTGCTACATGCACAATTTCTTTAAAACAATGGTCCCAACATTTGGGTTTCGTTTTTTTTTACTCACCCTGTATATGTGCTTTTTCAAAATTTCGATTTTCTTTTCCGAACGAAATTGAAAGGAATATAATGTCCTGCAACAAACCAATTTGCCTGTTTATTTTTGCAGGCCTTTATACAGTTTTAAGAAGTGGTTGGCGCGCTTAAGTTCAGAAATTACGCTATTCAGAACGAATTAGGAGTGTCTTGCTCTTAATTCAAAAGTTGAAATTAATTAATTGATTACTTGTCGTCGGCTGATTTTTTTTCGTGCGATGTCTCATTGGAAAGCTCATAACTATTGTAATGCTCGAAAATTATCAATTCAATTTGAAAAAACCTATTTTTCAAGGTGCCACACCCAAAAAGCACGTATACACCAATTTAAGATTTCTGGGTCAAAACGACCCGAAAAAGTGATCAAGAGAAGTGTCATTTTGACTCGGAAATGCATTATTTTGACCCTGAACACTATTAGGCCGAATAGAACACTGACCTGTTTACAGTTTTGTGTTCATAGATGCTGGAAAAACCAAGAAAAAAAGGGTGTTCTTGTAATCTGGTTCCCTGACCCTACTTCAGACGAAACGAAGCAATTTATAGACGTCTGGGAGTGTCAGGTCAGGGAACCAGACTTCATGGCTTGCACCCGTTCACGGATGTGTAACCGATTGCAAACAAAATGTGGATTAATTTGGTAAATTGGGGGTATAGTATATTAAAAAAGGCAGTTTTTCCAATAATGGTCGGCCGAACGTCGTTGGATATTGATACAAAATTCCACTTGTCTTGAAAATGACAGCACACCAGGTGCCATGATTTCACAGGATGCTTGAGACTATTATTCACTTACAGTCAAGTAAGGTATTTCGTAATAATTTGGTAGTTTTGCTTTTTGATGTTTGCAAACGTTGTGTATTACCTTTAATGACCGTGACATTATTGTGACCGTGTACTGACCTGTTATTGGTTCTTGATTGACCTGTGGTTGCGAATCCGATCGAGTCCATTTCCGTTAAAAAAAAGTGTACTCGAATATCCAAGTTTTCAATGCATTGTCAATTCCCTTATATTTAACTCACTTGTAATTTACTGTCATGAAACAACATTTAGATTTCCAGCTAATCCGAATTTTCGGTTTGAAACAAAAAGTGTGAACATTTTTGCAGTGGCGTCTAGAATCCTGAGTACTGTTAACCCTGAGTACATAATCGCGAACGGACGGAGTGTGGATGCATTTACATTTAAAGGTAGAGTAAACAAATTCTGGTGCATTTTTTTTTAAAGTTCTGGATGGGAGCTTCTACATGTCACTTGGTGGTCGGTCGGTCGGTCGGTCTGTCTGTCCCCGAAAATTGACCAACAGCATGGTGTTCCATATGTGCCATCAGCGTCGCATTTTTCGGCGTCGCATGTTTCAGCTCCCTCAAGGATCATTTTGATCGATTTCATTTTCAGCTCTGGCATGGATCGTTTTGATCGATTTCATGCAAGAATTCTCGCAACACTGCCAGAGCCTATTCTGCACTGGTACTTTTTTTTTATATCCTCCTAGGGAGTACCAATTGCCACTACCTATTTTCTACCAGCTTAGGAGTTCCTGATAACTATTTTCTATCTTCCTAAGGGGTTTCATGACGCCTATTTCATAGGGGTTCTTCTCAACAGCAGATTTCAGGGGTTTCTCTAACCACTTCCTATTTTTAAGCTCTAGCAGGAGTTCTACATGTCACTTAGTGGTTGGCGTTTTTCGGCGTGGCATTTTTAAGCTCACAGCCAGAGCTTATTGTGCACTCTCACTTGTTTTCGATGAAGCAACAAAGACGGGTGTTTAACAACTAACCTAATGAAGCGCTAGTTCTGCATGTGAATGCTATATATTTCGAGAAAACACTATATTCTGGATCTCGCTAATTCAATTCAAAAGTTGCTGAGTGAAGCATGACACAATCCCGAGATGAGAATTCGGGACTTGATTCCCATTCAGCCGATTGTTGCTATACTTGATGTCCACACTGAACTCATCTTTCTCGCTTATAATTGCAACCACGTGCGCGTGTGGGTCATGTCAACGCGCTTGCACCCATTCACGGATTCGCCCAATTACAAATTAACTGCCAAATTTCCAAAAATGCGTCACTTGGAACAACTTAGCTTTAGGAATGACCTTCTTTTATTGTTTTCTTCAAAATGACAGTATACCAGAATGAATGATTTCACAGGGAGTTTAGTGTCATTACTATCTTTAAACCAAGTAAGCTTTTTAACAATAATTAGGTCGGTTACTTTTTGGATAGATGCAAATGGTCTACTATACCTCTAATAGTTTATTCCTGGGCCAAAATGTGGATAGAGCCTACAGAGTCGAGTTAGAAAACGCTTCACTTACACATGTCTATCCTTTTTTTTTTTAGTGTGTCGGCATGTCAAGATCACTTGTAACTGGCATATATAATTTTTCTCTATCCAAAAGGGTGTATGCACTCATAGGCCGACACGTCCAGGGGACTACAGCCCAGTCGGTGTTGCACATTGTATTCATCATATTGGCAGGGGGCTGCCACGTGAGGGCGTACTGCAAAGAGCATATTTGGCCTATTTACTGGTCTGTACCCCTTTACTGGTCTGCATCGGCATCGCCATATCTCGAAGGGCACTCATCTAATTTCTGTGATGAGCAAGGGCGGATCCAGAACACAATTTTTTTGGGGGCCCCCAAAAAAATTCGGTCCCCCTAAAAGAGGGTTCCAAAATTTACGGCGTTGGGTTCGGATTCTAGATGCTCGGTGGTGCGATCAGAGGCAATTTATGACTATTTAACTAAATCTTTTTGAGGAAAAGATGGTGGTGTACGCAGTGCCTGCCTTAATTGCAGCGTCACTTTAAAAAAAAATGGTTCGTTTCTTGGGGGGGGGGGGGGGGTATGGCCCCCGTTGGCCCCCCACGGATCTGCCCTTGGTGACGAGATCTCATTGGACGGATTTGTTCACGCGGTGACCCGAGCTCAACTTTTCTGAGCTCTCATTGGACACATTATGTACGTATATTGTTCATGGCAATTAACCTACCCACAATTCTTCGCGAAGTCTGCGTTTCCTTCAGATTAGAGATTGTGAAGGGACATCTTCTCGACAGCTCCGGTGTCATTGGAAAATCGGACTCCTATGAAAATCCGACTCCTTTACCCTATTAGTGGTTAAACCCTCTCACGTGACCAGTCACTCTCCTAACTATCACATTTACGCATGCGCAATACTACCAATGAGTCCGTATTTCATATATAGAGTCCTAAATTAACGCTACACCTGTCTTTCTGGGTGCCGTAAGCGCCCTTTGATACGGCACCGGGGACGAGCGAAGTTAGATTGGTGCAACCTCGTCCCCATGGCGTCTAGCAGTAGGCTACCCTCCTCTAGTATAGCTGCTCTCTCCCCTGGTATTGGATCGTCTGCATATCCAGAATCTTGAATATGTTTACAAAACTCAGAAAGTTACAAGAATCCGGCCAGCCACATTCACACCAACTGAAAACCATTTTGACTATTGGTCATTAGAGGATTTGCTTTATCTTTGAAACTGGATCAATATTGCTATGACTGCAGGGGACATTAATCGGGATCAATAAAATAATTGTGTCATACAATAACTGGTCTTCTTATGTTCAGTCAGTCATAATTTTCATGGATTTTATTGGAATATATGAAGTTAAGAACTCACGATAGACAATCTAAATTGGAATGTTCATCTTAACTGTCAACCTGTCAACTTCAAATTCCAACATTTGTACACGTGACCTCCCGAAATTTGTGTTGTTTTTATTAATTGTTGGTGAGTGGTGACATATGATTGACAACGAAAAGCCCAAACTCTCGTGAAGGAAGCTACTATATAAGTTCCTAAGTTTGTGCAACTGGCGTTCATGAGTTGATGGAATCTCCACATTAATCTGCAGACTGTTCTCTAGACTACATCTAATAGAACGTGCAAGTCTCGCTAATTCACATTCGCTATTCATGTGAACGTCTTGGTACCAAACACTGACTAGTCTAGTCACGGACTCCCGTGTTAGAATTTACCCAGTTGTAATCTGTGTGATCGATTGAACGGAAGTTGAGGTCAAAGGGTTTCATTTTATCGAAAGTTGAGGTCAAAATGTGTCATTTTATTAGCCATCAATTCGCAATATTTTCAATATGTTGTAAATGGCGATGCTTTCTTTTCATTCACATAACCAATATTGCCCTTGACTGGATCGATAAGCCTAGCCATGAAGGACACAAAATATATGTTGTAGATCCTGTACATAGTGCCCGGATATGTGCTGTATTCCCATGAAATCTCGCAGGTTTTTGAGGTCAGCCTGCACGCTCTATTCCACAAAAAGTTTGAATTTCATGCCTATAGGTTGGCTTCCAACCCTCAAGTTCCCCTGTCGAGCATTGCTGACATCAAGTGGTTTCATGTTTGTTACAATATTGTGTGTTTTCCTTCGATAATTGGATAGAGAGTTGGTGAACTTATCAGGTGTTTTTTTTTTGAAAATCAAGAGCAAATCAGATGTGATACTTACAGGCATATAGGAACATTTGCATTTCATGCATATTGTTCGTTTCCAATAATAATACCACTCAAAATCCAAAGAAGAATGTTCAAAACCTGACCTGTTGAAGTTTCAATTCAGTGGATGTTACACTTTTCAAGAACACAATGAAAAACCATGCACAACCTTTTTGATCACGAACTCGATTTCGTCCATAGCACTCTGTATTTCGAAAAGTCAGTCCATTGACTGATCGTCGGAAATCACCTACATTTCTTGATTTCTTCTAAATGACAGCAAGCCAGACGGAATAATTTCACAGGGTGTTTAGTACCAGTACGAATGTGTACGATCTTTAAATCCATGTAAGCCTTTTCATCATTTTTCGGTAGGTTACTTTTTGAGATAAATGCAACTGATGATCATTTGCATTATCCCAAAAAGTATAACCTCCCGAAATATGATGAAAAAAGCTCTCATGGATTAAAGATCGTATGCCTTTAAAGTTACAATCACAGGGGAAAACCATCACGTCTATTTTGCTGCCAACTGAATAAAATTGACGATCGAGATTGAAAGGATGTTCGATGTGATAAAATACCAACAGCTGCACTGAGCGCTCCATCGCTCTGCGAAGTAAAGCCCATTTCGTTGCGTTAAAAGTGGCAGTAAATTTCGCATTAAAATGAAATGTAATGTTTAAACAAAACGTTTCATGGCGTCATACACAGGTGTGCAGCGTGGTTAAAATATTACACGTGCGAGACGACATGTATTTGGTGATACCTTGCATGCAACACGTGTTCAAGACGGGACAAGCGACCTGTGATGACCTAAGCACTTATCATCATCGCTCGCTCTTCCATTAACATATCGGTGGATTTAATGGCTAAACACGGGGTAGTCCTGAAGCAAAAAATGAAAAATGACACGGAAAACATTCAGTATAGTGCTACTGAATTTGTCATAAAATATGAAACGTCAAGGCTGCTACTGTACAAGGCTGCCGCTATTGATTAATAATAAGATGAGTGTTCCCAAATGCAGCATTCATTAATAAACCATGCGCAATCCTCTGACCTATTTTATTTTTTTTCCATCGATATATTTCAATTTTCTTTAAAAAAAAAGTGTCAATGTGTTTTAATATCTTAGTTTTCTTATTTTGATGTATCTCTTCAAAAAGAGACTGCGCATTTAGTGATATCGTCGAAGAAGCATTTTGTAAGTAGATCGATTTACTGATCTGCTTACTCCAATGAAGTCCAACCTCACTGACACGATATAATTGGAGATATTTGACCAATACAAATTTGCACTACCAATGTACTGCTCTTGCCTCGCAAATCGCTTATACGCATGCGTGCATAAATAACTATGTACTGGGGTATTTATTAGCGAATCGGTCTATTGCTGAACACCTCAACGCCTTTTCGACTGTAAGCCCACTTTGAAGTGGGATTTCTCAACAATTATATGCACATGTACCGGTAATCACAATGTACAGCGTTAAAACGAACGGATCCCGAGTTATCGCGTAACGACATTATACAAGACGACATTGCAAGTTCAAACATCATATTAATGTAATCAACGAGACAAAATCTTTGGGAACTCTAAAAAGCCCTTTCAGTCTTGTCATGAGACTGGGGCAAAAGGGGATTGGCGTCGTCTACCTTAGATCGAAGTGGAAATTTTTCTTCCCTGTACATGATCCCATATCATTTATGTACGGATCGTCAACGTACGCAACATGTACCGTCTGGTGCTGGGCCGTCCCGTGTAAATTGCTCACCGAAGTCTGGTTTCCTGATCGCCTGATGTCTCTTCATAGATGATATAGGTCAGGTGACGGTCACATTCAGAATTACAACACGGCATAGCAAAGCCCTGCAATCGTTCGAGTGCATACTCGAAACACAAGATCTAATAGGCAATACGAGTGGCAAGAATTTCCACAGCGAGTCCGTATTTTTTAATAATTGTTTCAGGACTGATAACAAGCTAGCATGACGGGTATTTTGTGGGTAAATAAATCCATTTTACAACGTGAAATATCCCAGCTATCGCAAACATGTCCGTACCGTGTGTGTCAATGAAAACGTATTCGGAAAAACTTCAGACTTTTCGGAAACCGTGGGCATGTTCCTGCCCTAGACTGGTTCCCTGTCCCTGATTTTTTTTTGATAGCCATGTGTTCAAATGTCATCCACGCACAAAGCTGCCAACATCGTTTGTAAAAAATACACAAAAATGTTGCGCACGCGCAGAGGTGATCGAATCAATGGCTTAAAATGGGAAGAACCTAACGGTCCCCATATTTTAAGGGGGTGGGGCGGGGACCAGTCTAGTTCCTGTCAATTTTGGTCACGTGACAGTGGCACCCACCTGACCTATTCCACCTATAACGAATCTCTTGTCTATAGCCTTTGGCTTCTTTTTAATGGCTAGGTCTTTGCCCCTGGGCTACTTGTACGTGGAAACATTGAGGCAATAGCCGTTGCCCATGAAGCCTGTTGCGGACCCGGCCTATATATGCTCAGAGTAGTCAGAATATTTTGGTCTGGGAACCACACAACTACAACGCCAGGCCGCCAGTGCGATCGCGTGGCGTTACTAGCGTTACACTTTTTGGTAGAGGTCACCTGGGGGCACACATTTTTCAAGGGGGCACTGAAGGCAGATGATACAAATTTGTTCAATTCAAGATTTGAAATAGGGGGCACCCGGGGGCACGGGTATCCGCACGACAACCCCCACATCCCCAAAGTAAACATTTGCATGTACAAAAACAGAAATGAAACAGGCGTCCCTTTTAAATCTAGAATTCTCATTTTTGACCAATACAGATACATACAAATTAGCATGTTCAAAGTACCTCTGTGAATTACACAAGAATATAATGTCCGATTTCACCTGTAACAGCTAGTCTAAATGCACTCTTTTCGCCGTTATCATTGTTCAACTCATGTGGCGATGTTTACAAATGTATTACTTGTACGTCCGCGGCCAAATTGTATCCGGCAAGGTGCCTACACTCCCCACAAAATTTCAATCAACTTGTTGAAGTTCGTATGTAGGATGATGTTTTGATGTTTTTTTTTCCTTATCAGGTAAATGAACAAACTGATGGTACTTAGAGATCTTACAAATCGCACAAACATGCATAAAGCTATAGGCGTGGCATGACGACAAGTAGGCGTTAATAATTAAGTGGGAAAACCCCCAAACGAATCTACTTAATTTCAAAATCAATAAATAATTTTGAATGTAAAACAATGGAATACTTTAAAAAAAAACAAGAGGTAAAGGTGACTCTGAAAATATAATTTATGATTTGATTTACCATACAGTTTTGCCGTTTTTCTCTCAAAATCTGTCAACTGACTGATCGTTGAAAATCACCAACATAAGCTAGCCGGACGAAATAATTTCACCGGGTGCGATCTTTAATCCAAGTAAGCTTTTTGAAAACAATTCGGAAAGTTACTTTTGAGATAAACGCAAATGATCCTATATGTAAAAGATTAATATCGCCCTTGACGCTTAGCATTCTTCAAGGCACGTGTGAGCATTGGTTATAAACCCGGAAATGAACTAACCGATTTAATAATGGGCAAAACCTTGCTCAAAGTGGAGATAGGACTAATAATATTGAAGTTATTCCACCTCAAATGGTTTCGTCCGGAAGATAGCTATCGTTAAAAGTGATTTAAACATGTGTCCGCGGACGCTAATGTTTTAATTGTGTTAGCAACGGAATCCGTTTACATGACCACCCCCCCCCCCCAAAAAAATCCTTCATATATTCTCTGTTTGCTCAATAATGTACATTAACTACTGAGCTGAGAGTTCAACAGGTGAGATGTTATGCACCCTTCTTTAGTTTATTATCATAAACTCGTACGCCATTCAAAAAAAAAATTGTCCGTACGTATGGACCTTGAAACTGATACGAGAAGATGTATTAACGATTGCATTACACGACTACGGCTTCGGACTTCGGACGGGCGAATGCGGTTTTTTAAATAGCGGATGCTGCCAGTGGTCACTTGAACTGTCTTGCTCTTCAGCAAATTCGATTTCGCATACTTTATTTCTGTTATGGACGTCTGCAATCCTCAGTAAAAAAAAAGTTTTATTTGGGGTTACTTTTGCGTCCAAACAGATCCGCCTACTTGTGGTCTGATTCCCGGTCCGTACATTATCGCTGTTGATAAAGGGCGGGAACCGCCCAACCCTGCGAGAACTGAATTACTGTCGGCCGCAAAAAAATTTAAACTTTGTAAAAATTATTCCAGAACTAACTGGGGTCCGAAGTTTCCGTTCGATAACCCATTCAATATTTGATCACTTTTGTAATGGTAGAAAGTACGTCTTTATTCACTTCACATTCTATTTGTTTTATTTCGAACATTTATTTTAGGGATAAGGAAAACATAAACATTTTTATCATGTCAGGAAATTTCTATGTCAATGATAATATTAACCCATGTCCTCATGTACTCTTTTCGCCTGAAGTTTACATTGAACTTCAGTGAATTACTTACAAGTATACTGGTCTGGATCGTATGCGTACCGCACCGCTCGTACCGCACATGCAGCAACGCGAGGCAACGCAAGGCATGGCAACGCAACACAATGCCACATAATGTGCGCAACGCATCTCTTCGATCCGGTTTGTACCAGGGGCGGATCCAGGAATTTTCGCAGGGAGAGAAGGGTTTCATTAGCAAAACAAATCTGAACTGTAGACAGGTTTTTTTCTCCGGACACTTCGACTCCAAAAATCAATAGGGGGAGGGGAGGGGGGGGGGGGGGGGGGGGGGAGGGGGCTGGTACCATACTTTCAATGGGGGCGCTGTTTAAATCAGACGATTATTAACACCCATATTACAGAATAGTGTACAAAAAACCTAACCAAGCTGCTTCTGTCCGCATTTTGTGCAAAGGCGCACATTATTACCAGTAAATGTTTTTGTTTTTGGTGTAAGAGTAGGGGGGGGGGTGCATTATTTTTAAGGAATTTCTATAAAAAAATTTGTTTGACAGAGTTGGGGGGGGGGGGGGTTGGCCCCCAAACCCCCCATCCGGATCCGCGCTTGCGTACTTAGATCGGACACATGCGCATACGAGCCAATCACTGTGCACGAAAGTTTCCTTGGTCTCAAGGAAGCATTGGAAAGAACATAGTTGTGAGATAAGTCGAGTAAGATGGATGTTGCTGAGTTTATACTGCCAACATAGCCATTTTTTTTGACTTGTTTAATGTTCTTTATTTCGTTTCCTTTGCAAAGAATATGAGGGTGGATGTACGTATAACCTTTAAAGTTACCAATGGCAGTCTCCAACACTATCTGTTAATTGTCAAAAATCTTTTGAGTCGAATATTGTGGTCACTTTGTCATTGAGAAGTGCACTGCATCAAAATGTTTGTAACAACTAGAGCTGTGGAGCGAAATGAAACGATTCCAAAATGTCATCATCTTTTGTGTTTTGGTCATAATATTAATGAAGTTTGCTATCACATTTACTTTTGTTTTGATGATCAGAATATCTTTGCTTTATCGTGGTCCCGAAATTAGTACAATGTAGAAACCTTTATATGACCGGCACTCCTACCTTTTTGCACACACTGTGCTTGCTTTGAGGTAAAACATTAACCATATAAATACGTCATTTTGAATGCGCCCCGCCCACATCGGAAAACCTTGTATACGTACCTTGGTCATTTACGTACGGAAAAATATAAACAGAAGAGGCGTGATGGGGCATAACCTTTATTGACTTAAAAACGATGGTTCGACGAAACTAGTCCTTAAACTTGAGTGGTTTGGAAGCACTGCGGGATGCATAGATCCTCAGACACGATTGTCACCTTCAAGGCTCGGCGTCAGTTCTGGGTTCAGTAAACTGCGCAGGTCGGTCAAAATGAACGACAACACAACATCAGTACATACTACATGTACATGTACATTCTCAATATTTGTTTAACTGCAGTTTATAAACCGCTTAGTATGTTCACCCACTTGACAGATACTAAGTTTTTGAATGCATGTTTTTAAACGTCGGTCTTTGATCTTCATTTCTATGTCAACTGCAATTCATTTTAGTACAATGATAACCATAAGCGCCCTCTATCGGCAATTCTATAAAAATCCCAGAAATTGATTTAGTTGTTGAGTTTGTGAGTACTGTTCAAGTAAGACCATTGCTTGGCATTACACCTGTATGTTGCACCTATGATAATATGACAACCAAGTCCAGTGATTGATAACGTGGACACGGAAACTATCGTGTCTGTTGTAATGTGGTTTGGAATTGTGTAGAAATTGAGTCTGGGGCTTTGAAGCTCTCAGTTGCCCAAAACTATAATAAGTCAGAAACCCCTCAATGGAATTTTTATCCGTCAAAAGTGGTCAGGAAAGGGTTTTGAAGTTTAGTACATGTTCTCTTCACATTTTGATATTAAAAAGGTGTTCTCTTCATAAAAGAAAGGATTCGAGCTGAACAGTTAATTCAAAGTGTTCGAAGGTAAGACATGGTTAAAAGGGGTGTTAATGTTGCACAGCACCTAGGCCTAACGAATTTGGCTTTGAAGTTTTCTCAGTAGTGTAAAGAAATATGTCGTTCAAGGGTAAATTCTCCATGTCATATATTACTTATTAAGCAATCAAGTTTATTTTTCATTATAACAAAGAGTACGTGGCGTTAAACGTAGTTTGCGTGTCTTCAAATTAATGGGCCTCAACAAAGATTGCGATTTACTGTTCTTTTCAGAGACGAGTTTTTTTTTCCAGAAGTTTTGGTCAAAGGTCACCTAGCTATATATGAGTCCGATGGATATAGAACGCAACAGGTTGCATATGTAGATGCAGACTGGGCACACGAATGGTACAGCACAAGACAGACGCGCAATGCGTCATGAGCGCCGTCATATTTCCAAAAAAATAAATTCCTTTTGTTGTGCTCGTTCAAGAGTTACTCATCGAGTCGAAGGAAATTTTCTTGAATTCACTTAGGTAAATTATGAAAATTAAATCAAGACTGGGGTGCCATTGAGCGGGGTGTTTACTCTGCTGGGCATTGTTTGAGCCACAGGAGTTTGGATAGTTCAAGTATAGATAGTCCTTCGACTTGGCTTTGTTTCACTGGCTCCCATCTGGTTCACTTTCACATGACGTGAAATATCATGGACTTACCCCCCAAAAGCTCTAATTTCGACAATAAAAAGATGAATTATGCCTACAGGCTTGTATAATACTATTTTTCTTCAGCACGCTGTGAGTGAGTTTGGTGAAAGGGGGCAAGAAGTTGGCGCTTGCCCAATACCGGCATCTAACAGATGGCCCGGGCGTCTGACGGTTGGCGAGCAGTGGGAAAATCGGCAGGATTGCGCTGGGAATTTCTGATACAAAAAGACATTCCGATTGCTGTTGACTAGTCGCCGTCACCTTCCAGATGGTTGCAGAACGGTTGCTTTCATTTGAATTTAGCGGCAACGCTGTAGTTCCCACACGATGCGCGACGACGGTTGGCGTCCCTGGGTGTCGGCCCGTCGCTTGAGAGCCTCCAACGCACGCACTCGTCAAACGCCCGGCCTTCCCAGACCCCCCAAAAAATCGGACTTCAAACTAAGGCTTTTTGTGACTTAATGTAAAAACACCCTTTAGAAACACAAAATCCGTTCACGTGGCTAGAGTTTAGTGACATTTTGGTCACTTTTTCGACATAACAAGTGTAGCTCCGGGAACAATGACGAAATATGGCACATGAGGCAGGGCCAGTTTTCGTCATTCAGCCATTACTTAGTCGAGGAGACCAAGTTTGCCAGCTAAACCGTGCTGTCAGAAGCGCAACTGGGTACCCCGGAGGACAAGAAAGGATTTCCAATTTCGGAGTCACACTTTGCGAGAAAAAAATGGTCAAATGTTGAGTGACATGGAAAAAAGTCACTGCAAGTTTGAAAGGAAATAGCTTGAAGTTTTGTCTGCGACATGGACTTACGTACACCGTCCAATTACCCGCCCATCTGTGTTGGTTAGATTCTCGGACGGAGCCATGGCTCTCGCGATGGGCCTATTCGGTAATTGAGCATAAGTCAGACTTGGAGATTAGTCATCGTTTGTGTCTTCCAAAGAATGTAATATAATCCCCAGAAGTAGAACATACAGTTTTTAGTACTCTGATGGATTTTTTTTACGTCAACAGTTTAAAAACATATTTTGCGAAACTTTACATTTCAAATAATTGAATTGCACATTTTAATTTTTTTCTCAAATCGAGACCCTCAATAGAATCAGGCTCAAGATTGGCCTACGCGTATTCCATGTGAAGTACGTGCATTATGTATCATGGTACTTTTCGTTTCAGTTAAAACAATTTTGCCAGCCTAAGTTAGAACATGAATGAACATGAACGCCACAAATGACTAATGATCACCGAATAGGAACAGTAAACTATAGAGGCGAACATTCCAACTGTTTAATATGATCGGTGCGACGCGACCAAATGTGACATTCTTACTTCATCTCAAGAACAGAACAAATCAACAATATACAGAGAATACATCGGTAATGGCGTATCATCGATTGCATAGTATTTTTATTTTACTGACAATCACATACTTTTTAAACAATTTATAAAAACAAGGGCCACAAATTATGATACCTTGATAATTTTAAAGTTCAGAAGCGGGATTGAATATGTTAAGGACATCGTCAGACATAGGTGAACCATGTCGTCTTTTTGTAGAAAATAGAAAACCATAAATATGTCCAACTGTATATTTAATGTCAATTTTCAAACACAGATGAATTCTTCAGCAATAGGAAATACAAGCAGCTTTCTATTATGCGCAATGACATGTTACGAGGCGCTTCCCGGGACAAGCGGTCGTTGGTGGCGCTACAGAACAACACTGATAGAATTCGGACAGGTTCTACTTGAGAAAAAGATAAACTGTAAATCAGCTCTAGTTTTCGCCATGAACAAAAGAAAAGCGAACCTGTTTAAGTAATTTTGTTCCTTAATATAACGGATTGGAAGGCGTCAACCCATAGCTGGCGATTTTACAAATTGTCTTTGTTGCATAGGTAGGGTCGGATACGTTACTTACGTGTCCAGCTTTCAGCCAGCCGGCGATACGATCGCCTGCTTCCACCGGCAAACAAAACAAAACAAAAGGCCAGAGAAAATAATGCAACTTAATAAGTTAACCCAGCAGTGCGGGTGAGAGTTCGCCAACACGTGGCCAACAAACTAACCCAAACGCATGCCATCCCACTACGCATACCACTGACCGCCAAGTCCAGGGCCGGCCATCACAAACAGCCCGCCCCGTTTCATTATTTTTACGGTATAAATTTATTTCCTCGGGCATTTAATATTTAAAATGTGTTAAAATTTAATGGCAAAGTTTGGCAAGACAGATGACAATTCCTGCGGCAGATATACAGAGTTGTGCTAGTGTTGAGGCCACTGGGGGTAGCGGTGTGCATTCCTATGCATCATTAACAACCAAGTCAAATAAATAAGACTGATAGAGAGATGGAAGTGCTGAAAGTCCTTTTTTTCGAAATTGAATTTAAAAAAAAGCAACAGAGACTTGAGCGCAATAAAATGACCTGGTGGTAAAAATGAAGTTATTGAAATTGTTCCTATTAATTTTATTGTAACGAATGATCACATCGGGTTTAAGAGTTAACTTAATTCAAATTTGCTACTTCCGTTTTTTATATAAATTGTATAATTGTGAAATGAAAGTGCATGCTATTTGTGTTCGTTGAAGCTGCGACTGATGATAGCTTACCGTAGCGAGGTCGTAACTGGACTCGAGGCAGTAACTCAAGACTCGTCTCGCCGCGGTGAGTTTGAGCAACATGCAAGCTCACGCCGCGGCGACCCACCTCGCTGCCGTGTGTATCTCGCGAGAGCGAGATTACATCATTTTAATTTTCTCCTGTACCCTGCGCTTTCGTAAGTACCAATATTGTCCGCTAAAAGAACGAAACCTTGCCATTATCTGCTCTTTATGTGTTCACTCTTCCCATGTTGGCTTCCTATTTACGAGTACAACTCGGGTACTTTTTAAGCTCTGGCAGGAGCTTCTACATGACACTTAGTGGTCGGTCGATCAGTCGGTCGGTCGGATGGTCTGTCCGTCTGTTTGTCTTTCTGTCTGTTTGTCCTCGCAAAGTGACCAAAAGTATGGTTTTCCATATGCGCCATCGGCGTCGCATTTTTCGGCGTCACATTTTTAAGCTCTGGCAGGGATATTTTTGATCGAATTCATGCAAGACTTTCATGCAAGACCTCTTGCAACACGGCCAGAGCTTATTGTGCACTCGCGCTTGTTGAGAATTACTCGTACTCGTACTCGAATATCAAAATACTCGTCTTCGAATTCATGGTACTTGCCTCGAAAAGCAAAGTACTTTTACTCGACTATTCGATATCGTACTCCATCATCGAAGTGCTGGTACTCGATTATAAGGACTCGTGGGGGTGGGGGGGGGGGCGGGGGAAATCAAGTTTTGAATGAAAATAATCTCGTCACTATTTCTATGCAGTGTAAAATGATTGGCTTTAAAAGTCTTGCTCAAGAGTAGTCCATAACATCCATGCTGGTGAATTGGAGTCTTCAGTTTCCACTCATTACTTGAGATTTGAATTGTTTTCACTTGAGTACTCCACAAAGAACTCGTACTCTGAGGTCGAAGTACTTGTACTTGAAGGTCTAATAAGTACCCTTGTACTCGGAGGTCCAAGCACTCGGACTCGGGTACCTGCACTCGTTCTTTAAGGTCAAAGTACTTGGATGCGAGTGGTACTCAATAGCTCGGTACTCAGCAGTACTTTGTACTGGGATATAAGTACTCGACTACAACACAATGTTTTCTACCCTTCAAACAGCGGGATCACCATACTTGTACATTGCACTGTGAGTGTTATTCACCCTAAGTATATAAGGGCGTGGTTCAAAGCTTGAAGGGCGCTCCTTCACCTTTGACCTCGATGATATTTGAGTGGCTTGGATGTTCTCTTGTCTTTATTCAAAGCGTATTTTGCCACAACGGCAATTTCTTTTGGCACAAAAATCTGGGGGATGATCCGATGGCCCACCCCAGGCAAAAGGTGAGTGTGGAGGGGGGGGGCGTATATATCCCTTTTCCCCAGGATTTTCTCCATGCCAGTGCTTGTTGTTGCTAGACCCCAATCCTGTGAAGATACAGCGGCTACAGCCCTTTTCAATCTTCTCTTAGTTTACTAGAATTGTCAACATGCACGTGACGTAGATATAGTGGAGTGTCATTACCTAGCGGTTAAGAGCACCGGACTCATGCTCTGGTGTTTCAGAGGCAACAGTGGCGTGGGTTCGAGCCCGGGCCCGGACACTTGTGCCCTTGAGCAAGGCACTTATTAACCATTATTGCTTTGTCCTTCGGATGGGACGCAAAGCCGTAAGTCCCGTGTGTTGTGTAATGCAATGCACGTAAAAGAACCCAGTGACACTTGTCGCTAAGAGAAGGGGTTTGCCCTGGTGTTTCTGGTCTCCTGTATAAACTCCCACGCGGAGTATTTAGGAGAAGAACCAACCAAGAAGAACCAAGATGAGTGGGACCTCTGAGGTTTTTGAATATTTTGTTGATTCATAGTTTTCTTTCCTCTGTTTTGGTTTCCTCCTAGACTTACATTTGCCTTTAGCTCAATAGAGTTTTCATGATTTTTACTAACTAAATCCATTTATCTTTTCCATTTTATCTTTTAAGACCAATGTTTGTTATTGACACTCCCTGTCTTCCCTTGTAAAATTGCTGTCCATGTCTTTTTTTTCTGCCGCCTTACCGTCGTTTTTGTTCTCACGCACGCAATGTTTGACTTGAGCATTTTTTTTGTTCTACTTTGTATTTTCGACTTCTGAAATTGTCGGCCTCATATTAGTTCATTTTTTTTTTTGACATCTGAAAAGTCCTTTCTTTTACACTTGAATGTTTTCGGTGTAAATCTATTAAAAATAATGTCCCATTGAAAAAAAAAAATTGTGGTGTTAAATGTTGTGCACCGGACATTGTATACGCCATGAAAAGCGCCACCTTGCGTCGGAATGTTCCACCTCGCTTCTCCGAATTTCAAGTCCGGTACAATTTCAGGATTTTATGTTATACAACCCATGACTACATACTTAGAGATAATCTCCGCCCTTGCCCATTGGTGGATCGTGTGGGGGGGGGGGGCAGGGGCCATCCCCAACGATTTTTTTTATAATTGGAGGAATGAAGGCACATTTCGTCTTAAACGTTCAGGAAGTCATTTAAAACGTTGCGTATCTCCCTCGCAAGCCATCAGCTACACATACTTTTTAGTTATAATATTACAATGTGGAAATAGCACACGATGCTATATACTTAAGCTGGGGCTTCATTCCTGGCAAATCAAGTGGAAATGCTTGAATTTTGGCCTCATTTTTCATGCATGGGTTAATGATTCCGAAGAAGAACATTGTCTCATATTGAGCCAAAGTTCCCCTGGTCAGGGGCCTGAAATTTCGCTCGTTCCCACCGCCCTCTCCCAAGAGTGCTGGTGGTGGCTATTCGCTGGTACAAAAATCTGTATGGAAACGCAGTGCATTCTGGGAAGCTTACTTCGGGAGAGGACGGTCGGGACGAGCCACTCTATTAACAATGCACACACATCTTGTATGAAAGGTTAGGGGGGCCTATGTACAGACGGAAAAGCTGAACTGCGTCAGCGGGCAAACAGTTTGTCCAAAGAGAAATGAGAACGCGTCGACCCCGGGTCATCAGGTAAACAAAAAATCGTCCAATGAGAGCTCAAAGCGAAAAGACCCACCACTACCCTTGGGAGAGGGCGCTGGGGACGAGCGAAGCCCAAAATCTCCTTAATCCCAAATCGGAAACGAAGCCGAGGTTTCGAAAACATTGTAAGTCACATGCGAAATCAGTGAAAGAGTTACAGGATAATATCACTAGGCTGGCCCCTGGCACCAGCGAATATTGAATCTTTGAATCACTCTGGCATGCCCGTCGCGTCCCTAACTGAAAGGAGGCTATGGGTACCGGGTAGAAAGTTGATTAAAGGGACACTAAATATTGGGAAGCGTCAAATTGGACTACAATAAATTGGAAATAGCATTTAAAAGTAGAATATAGACGTCCACACAACCGTACTTGGAAATTTGCCGTTTTTGCGTTACTCTTGCGAGAACAAATGGGGGGGGGGGGGGGGGGGGAGCTTGGATTCAAAATGTTGACTCTCAAAAATCGAACTGTTTGGGTTCTAGTCATGATTCCAGTCGCAAATGTTCCTTTGAAAATGTTTAACAGTCAACACTCGTTTATTGGTGCTAGTGGTACATCCATAAATGTTGGGTCCTATGGTACACACGTGTACCGTACACACAATCGTCGAACATACATGTACACACACACAGTGGTGGAAAATTCCTCGTTCAAGAAGCAGACTTATACGGCTGGAGCACACTTAAACGTGGGCGGCGATCCAGGGGGGGGGGTGCATGTCCCCCACCAATATTTTTTTTGGCAGGTGTCGCCGACTCGCCAGTGGCGCTGTCCCCCCAATAATTTATCCGTATAGATTTTAACCCAAGGTATATACCTAAAATTTCATTTTTCCCAGATGGTGTTATAGCTGTAAGATGTTGCTTGTGCGCCACCATTTTTCACGGAAACGAACGCAACAGAAATAAAATCAAAACAAATACAGTGATTGGAGAGCATTTATGACAGTCCTTGATAAATATTAACAAAAGGTTCTTACAAAAACTTGAATCTGTGAACAGAGGAGACTTCCAAGGCGCGATGATGTCCTTCTGAAGAGTGCCCTCTTGAGATCTGAGTAACAACAATGTAGTCGTCCGCCCGATGCCCGTCTTAGATAGCCACACTCGCTGCAGTACGGTGCCCCCAATACAAACATGGTTGTCATACTCAGAAACGGTTGGTTCAGTTCATTGTCCAGCACTTACAAATGAACGGCCTACGTAGATAGCTGCAATAGCGGAGTAAAACCCAGCAGATCGGCCAAGGCAAATGCGTGCATCCCGGCAACTTGTAAGCAGCGTCCACAGTCCTGGATTGCACTAATACTCGCGTACTGTTTCTTATCGGAGTGCTTGTTCTCTACACTGTACCGATGCAATGTACAGTACATTTTCAAAAGAACTTCTAATCTCGCAAGTTAATCCTTTGAATTACTCCTGCTCATTGGATTATATAGAATCATCTAAGTTTTGCAGACGTTTTCCAATTGTTCTAGAAAAGCTCACTGAACGAACATTTTTTGTAGAGTTTCTGGAAGAAAGACTTAATGTAAAAAATAAACTCTCTGTTTAGCTTAAAAGGTCAACAAATTTTCGCTAGAGCGTACCGGTTACACATGCGATGTCACTAGAGCTTTTTAGAAATTCCTAATAAGAACTACAGGTTGCTCTGTGAGTGCTTTTTTTTTCGAGTTCCAAAGCAGATTTCCCCAGTGCTAAGCCATCGATGACACAATGAGGACATTATTCTTTCATGCCGAATTGAAATTCGCCTGTAAACACACTTACGACGTTTCCTCGGCCATACAAAAGGGTGGGTTCGAGTAGCTTCCCATGGTCAACCTGGGTAGGTATAGTAGGCAGATGGATTAGTCAGGACAGCTGGGCTAAGGGGCGGATCGCGGTTGTTTGGATAAAGAGGGGGTTTAGCTGCCAAGAAAGGGGAGAGGTGTATAAAATGCAGGCATTTGTGATGTCCCCCCCCCCCATTTACTAATTTATTTGGCGGCCAAGAGGGGCTTTAGACCCCCTACCCCCCTTCCGCAGATCCGCCACTGGGGCTTATCGAACGCTTAAAATGCCCTCGTGATGTCGCTGTGAAAATTTAACGTCATAGCCGCAACCATATAACTTTCGTTGGATGACTTCTTTTTCTGCCTTTTTCGTCTTTTGGTCCACGTACATTATTGTTTCTTTTATCAAATCTTGCCGCTGACCGGCCGCCGTATTTCTCATTTACTTCGAATTAGAACAGTTCACGTAATTTCGCCACTCTTTGCCGTGCAGTGGCGTGCCGGGGGTGGGGTGGGGGTGGGGGGGATGGGTGGGTGGGAGGGAATGGAGATAAGGTGTAAGGGGTTGGGGGACACCGGGCCCAAGCTCGAGACTCATGTAAGCCATACCACTGTGCCCCCCAGCTCAGAATTTGAGTTTTTTTGTTGCTCAATGAATGCTGTTTGTTGAAGGTTGTTAGTTGTTGTAAACCAATTGAGGGCCTTCTTGCCGAGAACGAGCCCCCCCCCCCCCCCTGCGTTCCCCACCCCACTCCGCAAATTGGACCCCAGTTCATCCCTGCATGCCCCGTTGCTGCATGCCCTGAGTGAACTACTCGAGCTGCAAGGGTCCAACCATTGTGGACCGGCCCGGCCCGACGGCCCGTACCGTACGCAAGCTTTCAAAGGGGAGTCGGGTGGGCTCAAACCATTATTAACAAAGTCATGTAGTACATTGCACATCGCGATACCTTGAACTCGTATACACTCACCTGGAGTGGCGATTTTTACCAGCAGCCTGGCAAATTCGAAAAGCGCGGGAAGGGGTCTGGGGTCCCTGGACGCCATCTGACTCTAGAGGACGCTGTTCACACATGTGTATGTGAAAATACACGCACATACAGGGTGAGTCAAAAGAACATTTCACAAAAAATAACACAGGGATAAAGTACATGTTACCGGCTAGTAACTGTAAAAACTTCACGTACTTTGCATACACTATTCCTAAGTTATGTATATTTTAATTTTAACAAAATCCCAAAATTCAGCTGTCCACCACTGACCATTTACCGTTCTACGAATTGATGAAAATTAAATCTGCATCTGTCTCTGTGTCATATAGGCGGCAAAGCATCCTGGAGGAAACATCACACCAATTTAGAGAGAAGACAATGAGAAGAAATTACCGAGAGGTGGAAGAAAAAGCCCAGAAGATATTCTAGGGAAAACCCACGGAATCAGGCAGGGACTGAAAACCCAATCCACATATTGGCCCAGGCGGGATTCGGACCCGGTCACAGCGGTGGAAGGTGAGAAATGCACAGCTACGCCAACCTGACTCCCTAATACAATTAAACTTCATGGACGTTTTCCCACCTCCACGAATCAACGAAAACAAAGCAAAACAGACACAAATCACCATCAATATTTCAGAAAAAAGAGACTTGATAATTATTCAAAACACAAAATCTGACAGTAGTAAAAATAATGTTTCAGTCTTGACTCAAATCGCATTTGTATTTGAATGCCTGTATATCTGTAATATATATATATATATATATATATCTGTTTATCTGTAATTTTCACTCAGCTCAATAGCTTCCAGTGGCATTCCCTGGACAGTTATAACAAGCATGGATCAATTATTTCAGTATTTTTTTTTCAGACGAGTGCATGGAAAACATGCTTTTTGAAAATATCAAATTTGATTGCTTTTTAAGAAAAAAAATATCCAAGTTACTTTCTTTTTAACTCACCCTGTATAATTATCTGCATACAACGCCCATTCCCGATCCCCTAAATAGTACTGTGCAAGTTGCTACGCTTTGAAAAGTGGCAGATGATCGTAATAACGGAGCCATAATGGGGAAAAATAGTGATAACAGGTAGGTCCGCCTGCCGAACAAGATAGAGACTGCTCGGAGCGCGCTATCACTGCACAGTCACGGAGGCACCCGTCAATAGCGAATGCATCGTGCCGTCTATTGTTCAGTTAATCCGTCAGCTTTGTACAAAAACCGGCAGAATGCTTTCGCCACCACTGGGAGCTGACGTACTCGGAATGGTCTTTACACATTGCCCCCCCTCCCGCTCCGGATCGCCGCCCATGGTACACAACTATACATGTTTTAATTTTCAAATGTTTCGAACAGCGCAATTCGGTCATGCTATTTCCGAATTTGGAATTCGTGTTTTATTTAATTAGCCAAATCTTGTAGGCATTTAGTTGCACCCTTCACAATGGGCGTCGCCAGGATTTCTTTCTAGTGGGGGGGGGGAAGCACATTCCCCCCCCCAAAAAAAAAATCCAGCATATTCTCAATTAATCATTTTTTCGAGGGTGGGCAGGGGACATTGCCCACTCCACCCATTCAATTAACAGTAATATGACTTCGCACCTCTTTCTCTCTCTTTGTTTTTTTTTTGTGCTCCCCCTCCCCCCCCCCCCCCCACTCCTCGCGACGCTCATGCCCTTCACTTCCTTCCCTTTCGTCTTATTTCAACACTATATCTGTCCTTTTGCGTTTTTAATCATTTTGGGTTTTTTTTTTGAGTTGGGGGGAGAAACGTCATCTCGTGATAGGCAATTGTGAGATGATATATCAGCCAAGTTACTTGGATCAGAATGCTCCAACATGCGGAATCGCCACACACGAGCGGAAGCAGGTATATCGTCGTGCAAATTTACCCTTGAACATTAATTTCACTTACGTTGCAAAAGGGTCATTTCAAATATTTTCTTCTTTTTCAACATTTCGCCCAAAAGGCTCTTTTCCGGGTAAAAATACAGCTTTCTGATTTCAATTTCAGCAGATTTACGTTTGTGCATTGAAGCCCTACTATAGACGAATCCAGTCACGTGATGACTGTACACCCATGAGGCCCCCTTCTATGGAGAACCCATTGAAGCCCTACTATAGACGAATCCGGTCACGTGATCAATGTACACCCATGAGGCCCCCTTCTATGGAGAACCTATTGAAGCCCTACTATAGCAAATCCGGTCACGTGATGACTGTACACCCCACGAGGCCCCATTGAAGCCCTACTATAGACGAATCCAGTCACGTGATCACTGTACACCCATGAGGCCCCCTTCTATGGAGAACCTATTGAAGCCCTACTATAGGCAAATCCGGTCACGTGATGACTGTACACCCATGAGGCCCCCTTCTATGGAGAACCTATTGAAGCCCTACTATAGATGAACCCGGTCACGTGATGACCTGAAAGCAGGAAAGAACAATCAGGATGAATTTAGAAATTGTTTCCTTTTTTATTCACACAATGTGTTGGTTGAACAAAGAAATTGACCGGCGAGATATGAACCTTAGGATCCAAATCGCCTCTCAGTCAAATTCTTTGATGAATCTTACTATTATGTTTCGATGTGGGTCCAGTGTTTAAGTTGATCGATTCCTGTGGTTTATCGATATCCGTCTTCACATGTTATGTGAACGGAGCCAGTGGCGGCTCTAGGATTGTCCAACTGAGGGGAAATGGTGTGCTCGATCATTGCAGGCCAGCGGTGGAGGGGCGGGGAGGGGCAGGCGCGGTTCTAGAACCTATATTTTTGTGGGCTAGAAGGGTGGATCCAGATTTTTTTAAGGTAAGCGTGCTGAAATGTAGACCGGTTATTTTCTCCAGACACTTAGGCCTCCGAAAATCAATAGGGGGGGGGGGGGGGGGGGGGGGGGGGGGGGGGG